>NW_022631010.1:13927543-14527543 GCF_010015895.1 Lontra canadensis
CTGGAAGAGATTATGCTGAGTGAAATAAGTCAAGCAGAGAGAGTCAAGTATCATATGGTTTCACTTCTTTGTGGCGCATAACAAATAACATGGAGGACATAGGGAGATGGAGAGGAGAAGGGAGTTGAGGGAAATTGGAAGGGGAGGTGAACCATGAGAGACTATGGACTCTGAAAAACAATCTGAGGGGTTTGAAGGGGCGGGGGGTGGGAGGTTGGGGGAGCCAGGTGGTTGGTATTAAGGAGGGCACGTATTGCATGGAGCACTGGGTGTGGTGCAAAAACAATGAATTCTGTTATGCTGAAAAGAAATTTAAAAAAAGAAAGAAACTCTAAATTTTACAAAGTAGTCTTATTAATTTACATTCACAAGTTGTGCATGAGGGTTTCAACTGATGAACATTCTCACCAATATTTGATATTTTAACTAACTGTGGATTTAACTGGATGTCCCTAATAACTAATGAAACCTAGTATCATGTGTTCACTGATAATTTGATTTTTTCTTTTAGTGAAGGGACTGTTTGAGTCTTTGGCCCATTTGTGCATTGCTTGTCCACCAGTTTCTTAACAATTTGGAGATGTTCTTTATATAACGAGCATTGAGTTCCTTGCTGAAAATAGTCTTAAAAATAAGTTCTCAATTTTTGTTTTGCCTTTTCACTTTCTTAAAGGTATCCTTTGATTAAAAGATAAACTGAACTATGTTAAAATTAACTATATCAATTTTAAAAAATTAGGAGAGGTTGCAGAGGGAGAAAGGGTATCTTGGATAGGCTCATGCCCACTGTGTAGTCAGACACAAGGCCTGATCTTAAAGACCCTGAAATCATGACCTGAACTAAAATCAAGAGTCAGATGCTTAACCTACTGAACCACCCACATGTGCCATCAACATTTTTAATAGCTTAATTGAGTCCTGCTTAAGAAACCTGTGCTTATAAAATGTCGTAAAGATGTTCCATTGTTATTTTCCTAAGGATTTATGTTTTACCTTTCACATTTGTGTTTTCAATCTTTATGGAAATGTTTTTATGTATGGTGTGAGATAGGGATCAAGATAGTTTCCCCCCTTTGTGAATATACAAAAAGATACATTACGTATTTAAAATGGCACAACATTGTAGTGCTACCTTTGACATATATCAGGTGACCATATATGTATTGGGCAGTTTCTCATTTCTTTATGCTTCATTTGTTTATTTGATTGGTTAACTGATTTACCTGATTCCAATACAATATCTTAATTACTATAATTTTATTTTTGGCCTTAACATCAAATAGTTTAAATTCTTCAGCTTGTTTTTCAAAATCATTTGGTTACTCTAGTTCCTTTGCATTCCCATATATGATTTTTATGATCAGCTCAATTTTCACACAGAAACTCCAGTAAAATTTTGCTTAAAACTAGACATTCATGGGGTCCATAAGCTGCTCAGTTAAGCCTCCAACTCTTCATTTTGGCTCAGATCATGATCTCAGGGTTTGAGATTGAGCCCCCCACTGGGTTCCATGCTTAGTTTGGAGTTTTCTTGAGATTCTCTCTCTCTGCCCCTCCCCCTCATCAATTTCCCTAAATAAATTCCTTAAAAAAAGAAACTAGGACATTTGTGAATTTTATATCAAATTGAGGAAAGTTGATTATTTTAAAATACTGATACCTCTATTCTATGAGAGTGGTCTATTTTGGCCTTTCAAAATTTCTTTCAATAGTATCTTGCGTAGCTTTCCATGTAGAGATCTTTCATGCCTATTATTAGATATACTTGCAGGCATCTGATATTTTTATGGTATTTTTAATGCTATTTTACTAAAAGTACTTTTCCAATTATTTATTCCTAAAATCCACAAAACTGATTTTTATACTTAACTTATATTTTGTGACATTATTAAATTGCAAGTATTAGTACAGTATTTTGGATTTTCTATGTATGCTAGTTGCAAATAAATTTTTCTGGTATTTATGTATGTAATTTTTGGCTAGGACTTTAGTCCATGACCACATGCTTGTTTTATTCCAGTTTTTAAGAATACAACTGTCAATTTTCATTATAAAGTATGCTGTTTGTTGTAATACATATCACTCTCTGATTTTAAAAGTTCCTTTCTAAATCTTGCCACTTGCAACAACATGGATGAATATTTTGGGCACTATGTTAAATGAAATAATTCAGACAGAGAAAGACAAATAATGTATGATCTCAGTTATATGTGGAATCTAAAAAAAAACTGAACCCATAGAAACAGAATAGGTTGGTAGTTTCCAGGGATTTGGGGGTAAAGGAAATGGGGGAGATGCTGGCCAAGGGCAAAAATCTTTCAGTATAAGATGAATGAGTTCTGGGAATCTAATGTACAGCCTAGTGAATATTCTTAAAAATACTATATTATATGCTTGAGAGTTGCCAAGAGAGTAGATCCTAAATATTTTCACCACACTCACATGCAAAATGGTAACTACAGGAGATGATGGATGTGTTAACTAACCTTACTATGGGCAACATTTCACAATATATACATGTCAAATCATCATATTGTATATATATATACCTTTATCTTACATAATGGTATATATCAATTATATCTTAATAAAGCTAGTTAGAAAAGTCCCTTTCTAGCCCCAGCTTGTTAATGGTTTCCTTTTAACTAGATGTAAACTTTTATTTAAAGCTTTTTCTGCATCAATTAAGGATACTTATCTTTTTTTTTTTTCCTTTTCTGATACTGTTATGAATAGCCTTCATTGAATTTTAGCTATGAAGTCAACTTTGCATTTCTGGAATAAATCCAATGTCATCAGGATACATCATTCTAGCCATATATCACTGCCGATTTTCAAAACAGCAACAACAACAACACAGTCTAGGGTTAATCCATTTCAATGTCCTCCCCCTGGAGAAGATTCAAACTTTCAGTTCTCCCTTCTGCCCATACTATGACCTACATGATAATCACCAAAATTTTATTGCTTATTATGGGTTAGGTATTCCTCTAGCTATTTAATCTACATTCAACATTAATACATTTAATTCTCATGGGAATATGTGGGGAGAAAACTCCTATCCCTATTTTACAGATGAGAAAACAGTTATCATGAGGTTAAGTAATGTGCCCTAGCTCACCCTAGACTGAGCTTTGCTCCTGGCAGTATGGTTCTAGAGCTGGTGTCTTCAGTGACTCCTCAGTGTGTCTTTCAGGAAGCTAGATTTTACTCACTGAAATATTCCTTCCTATTCGACAAGAGTACAATAGAAAGTTCCTTCCTGTTCCATTTTTCAACAACTTATTTAGGGTTATCAGTAAGATTTCCTGATTTGATACTCATTATTGTTTCTTATACACTGGATTTATTTGTCTCTATCCTAGAGCCTATTCAGTACCATATCTTTTACACAAAGTCTAGGGGTGATAAGACATCTCAATTGATCCATATTTGAAAGTGTGGATCTTTATTTTCATATTTGAAAACAGCACTGTGAAATGTAAGTATCTATTACTTCCTTGCACAAACCTGTTCCCAGTTTCCAAATACTAGAAGCTTTTATCATTTTCTCATTCCAAAACTTTGGCACAATATATTAATGGATGCATGTTTTGCAATTCATCTTGCTTAGCAGACATTTTCATCCTCATGAGTTACGGCTTATTTAATGTTGAGACTTTTTTTTCACTACTTTGATAATTTCAGACTATAGGTTCTTAAAGCTTCAAGTTTACTTAGAAATTGTCTAACATTCAAAGGCACTTATAAGAGAAAAGAAATGTGCCATAATTCTGTCACCCAAATATATCAACTGTATCATTACTGTGTGAACACCTCTTAGAAGCAGTGTCAGTGGAATTTTTAAGTAATTTAAATCACTTTATGTTTAATGTTGTATTTTGCTTTTTATCTCACTACATTATAATTTTCTAACATATCACAGAACATTAATATCCATTTAAACGCTTATTATATTCCATTAAATTGTCAAAACTTTCTAGATCCACAGAAAAGAAGCTTCTGAAGAGATAATCATTGCTTCTATTAGGATTACAAGTGACTTGACAAACCACACCTCTCCCTTCTAAAACCAACTGGAGTTTATAGCCAAGTAAGAACTACACATTGGTTTAGGTAGATAGAAATGGAAATACTAAAGTTCACAACTTATAAAACTATGTTAAAAGGATCGCTTTAACTAATAGCTAGGGCCAGCTTCATGGGTATTAGACCTGTGCACCTGCACAAGGTCCTGATGCTGTACCAGCAACACTTTCAAATTATTAATCTTTCTGAAAAAAGAGCCCTACAAATTATAGAGCCAATCCTGCTAGTGGTCATAGCCAGAGTTTCTAGTACTTCTCTTTAAATCTAGACCTTGGAATGATCCCTCAAAAAGGAATATTCAGAGTTGACCTTTGCTTACCAGCTAACATGGGACTACTACCCTCATGCCCATCAAGTCCCAATATCAGGAACAGGGACAGAGAGCCCTCCCCACAGATCTCTAGATGTGCTTACCACACAGAAAGGGAAGTAATAAAGAGAATCACTGTTCTTTCCCGCTGCTTAATGAGCTATGCTATAACTTCCTACGAGGGAAAATTTTCTCTTAGGACCTCAAATACATGAAGTACTGTCATGGATAAAAGCTTAGACTGATTAAAGATTTCAACAGACATGAAACTGGGTCACAAATGTGAAAGTAAGAAGTAAGTTTATTTGGGGAGAACATAAGCTTAATCTATTTTAAAATAGGAGTTACTGAAAAACAGAATCTGATTACTTCCAATGTAATGAGTTCCATATCAATGGAAATATCCACCAGGCAATAACTAGATAAGTATCTACTAACTAGGTCTTTAAATAGGAGTGGAAAATATTACTTCATGAGAGATTAAAAACCCAACTTTCTGTTGTGATTTATTTGGTTTTCCTTCTTCAAGGGATGACGTAGGGATCTATTACTGTGAGATTTTTGTTTCCTGTAGTTTAGGCTGAATTTTAAATACTATTTCAATACTCAATACAGCTCTAAAGCTGTGGTTTTATTCATATTCAAATGTCTTTTAAAAATCAGTTATATATAAAAATAACTTTAGGGGCACCTGGGTGGCTCAGTGGGTTAAAGCCTCTGCCTTCGGCTCAGGTCATGATCCCAGGATCCTGGGATCAAGCCCTGCATCGGGCTCTCTGCTCAGCAGGGAGCCTGCTTCCTCCTCTCTCTCTGCCTGCCTCTCTGCCTACTTGTGATCTCTGTCTGTCCAATAAATAAATAAATACTTTAAAATAAAAATAAAAATAACTTCATATTAGATAGGTAACAAAGAGTTATTGAGCATTTCTTAGTGCAAGTCACGGGGCTGAAATTTAAATTGTGTACATAACATCTTAGTCCTATTAGATGTTATCATCCCATTTCACAGAAAAGGACCCTGAGGCTTAGATCATCATGTACAAAGTTACCCAGGTGATAAAGTTCAGATCTGTTTAAAACCATGCTCTTCTGATTTCTGAACTAGAATTAATCATCACGATATAGTATTTAGAAAGCCCTAGTATTTTTGCCCTAGATTTGTACACATTCAAGGTATCAAACATATTGCCATTTTTCTCACCAGTGTGGCAAAGCTGCAATCCAAAAGGTCTTTAGTTAAATATTTAATATGGAGAAGTGTTACATCTGCCTACTTGTTGAGGTAGGATATCCCATTTACTCATCATAGTAGTCCTGTGAGTTTATTATTCTTACCACAGATGAAACAATGATGTGTCAGGGAGGCTAAACAATCTGTCTACAAGCCCTGGACAGCAGGCAACTTGGCAGAGACAAAATCACAGGAACAGCCATATAGAATCACACTTCGACTTCAAATCAGAACCAAAGTCCTGAAGAGTCTGGCAGCATCACTGACTCTCTCGTCTTCCTCGCATCACTTTGTTAATTTCTGATCACCGTGACTTATCACTTTTGTTTCTGGGTTTCTGTCTCAGGTTCTGAGCAGACCCATGAGTCCCATGGGCAGCACTACAGAAGGAGAAAACCCCAATTCCAATCAGGTTGGTTGTGTTTCATCAATGTCTCAGTCAAAGGACCCATTCTGTCTTCTCCATGATCATGGCCACCGTGTGACATGCCTGTTGATGAGACTAAGAAGACGCAGAACTGTACCTTATTTTTATACGCACAGGAATGTTGAGGGATCATCTCCACCTTCTCTATTTCAATATAGGAGTCCTCCTCAAGGAAGTCACTTCTTTTAATTTTCTACTTTCACTGAGCAATTCTACATTGAGTCTTCTGTTTCGTTTTCTAAAAGATTTTATTTATTTGTTTGACAGAGAGAGAGGGAGAAGCAGACTCCCTGCTGAGCTGGGAGCCCGACATGGGGATCGATCCCAGGATCCTGAAACCACGACCTGAGCTGAAAGCAGATGCTTCACCAACTGAGCCACCCAGATGCCCCTACCTTGAGTTTTTGGATTAAAATTGCTGCTTCTGCCTTCTTTCCATAATACGGCCCAGTGTAAATTCCCTAACACTAGAATCTGTACTTGAGTTTATTATTAAACCGATGATTATTCTTGGGGCGCCTGGGTGGTTCAGTGGGTTAACCCTCTGCCTTCGGCTCAGGTCATGATCCCAGGATCCTGGGATCGAGCCCCGCATCCGGCTCTCTGCTCAGCAAGGAGCCTGCTTCCTCCTCTCTCTCTCTCTCTGCCTGCCTCTCTGCCTACTTGTGATCTTTATCTGTCAAATAAATAAATAAATAGAATCTTAAAAAAAAAGATGATTATTCTCAATTAGCAGCTCATACTTTGCTTTTGCTTGAGAAAAATGTCACAGAGGACTGTTTAAGACTGCTGGGTTTGGCATCCAATTCCTGTTCCTAGGGTTAATAACCAGTTTCCTCAAACTACAAAACTTTAACATTTTACTTTTTCATCACAGAGCTCATGGGCTTTATAGAGATGTCGAGGAGGGATTTCACAGCGTCAGAATGAAGCTATTTGTACTATTTATTATACTATTTATACTTGTTGCACCTCCTTCCATCCAGGGGGAGAGCTTTTTAAGAGCCTGTCAAAACTGCAGGTGTGCCAAAGGCTCCTGCTAACAGCAGGGGCAGCCTTTATGGCATTTCCTCAAGACTGCTTCAGATCACTTTTCAGTGTGTAAAACCGGATTTTCATTAATGGCACTAATGACACGCTAATGGGGATAGGGCAGCACACCCACTGCTGGAGACAGAGCAAGTGAGGCTGAAAACAGGCCAATCTGAGCTTCTGTAGGATAAAATACTGCAGGGTGTTGAGACATTTCATTTCTTCTCCAATACCTGGCAGGCCCAGGACCTACTTGTTAAATGGGTTGCCTTTGAGGCCAAGCAGGAATAGATCTAGTTACAATTTTTTCACACAAGGATAAAACGAGGAGACAGAAAATGCTCAGAGCTCAGACATTTGCAAGCTGCAGCTGTTTTCTGCAGCACGTCATTCTGAAGACTTACGAGCTGACACATTACCCTAGACATTACCAGCAGGCATTGACCTTCCTGCTCCTTCTACTCCCCGGACTGGTGTTCAAGGCTACTGTTTGTCACAAGGGCCACTGAGGCCCATATCAAAGCAGCAGCTACATCACAGCTATCACTTTTAAAACATACACAATCTGCTCTAGCTGGAAAAGTGCAGGTGCAAACCTGAGGTTCTGGCTTTTCCCCAGGGAGCTCAGGTGATCAGCAGTTCTTGATTCTTAAAGCAGCTCCTTGTGGTGGGTCAGCATAGTTTTTAAACAAATAGTGTGAGAGCCAAGGAAGCCGGAGAAGCTGATGGAGATGGATTATTTTGACTTTCTTTCCATTGTGCAATCCATCAGCACAGGAAAATGCTTTCTTTACATTATTCCCACCTGGCTTTGATCTTGTTAGTAGAATGCTGGGAGAAATGCAGGCCTTTAAAGTTTGCCTCTGCAGTTGTAATATTAAAAACAATTCACAGAGTACTTTTCAGAGAGGAGAGCTTATCACAGAAGTAGGAATGTATCTCAAAAATCAACTCTGTAGATATGGCAAAGGCAAAACACCCACACCACCACTTTCTCGGACTTTGCTAAAACAAGTCGGCAACCTAAGAAAAGCCCATTTATCATCCCCGTCCTAGTCAATGCCCTCATATTTAAGTTGAGACAAAATGTACACAGGGAAGATGATTAACTTGCCCAGCATCACACAGGGATGTGTGACAGAGCCAGAAGTAGAAACTTAGTCTCTTAACATCCCACCACTTTCTTCTCTTCTGTCTCATACTGCCTCTCTGGAAAATTCTCTTTCAATCAAATTTCCTCCATAAATTGTGTGGTTGCCACAGCCTCTTTGTTAGGCCAGTCGAGGCAGGGCCAGTCTCAAGGTCAGTAGGTAATGGTCCTCCATCTATTACATGTGAAATAGGTACAGTCTTCTGCATCTCATATCTGTCCCATATGCAGGTCCAAAACTAAAGACTGGAACCCTGCTGATTCTCTTGGTTACTTTTCAGTGAGACCTGCAGAGTACCTAATAGAAATTTTCTTCTAATATTCAGTTCTAGAGAGCTGGGATCATTTACCTTTTATCTCTCTAGCTGGATAATGATGTTGTAGATCTACAAAGTAATTTTCTCATTTCCACATTTATATCATCAAACTACCAAAAATTTTTTGCAATTCATTTGTACACATTGGCCATTTTTATGTTAGTACGAGTGACTGAGAGTGACTGTGAACCTACAATGCTGAAATGATACACGTTTTCAGGAAATAGGGATTATCTGTTTCAGCATTCTTGTGTGTGTGTGTGTGTGTGTGTGTGTCCATTCATCTAGGTTTTGAGTGGACAGGCATAGAGGTGTGACCACAAGATGGACCACCTAAAATATGCACATTTGTAAGCTCTCTCTCTGCTAGGTGAATACTTGCTTTTTGTACCAGTGCAATGGTATAAAACTGTTTTGAATATTCTTGTAAAGCTGGTGGGGTTATGTTGAAAGATGGAGGAACTGATGTATCTTGAGGGTCAGGATACATGAGTTACTGAGGAGGGACACAAAAAGCTTAAAAAATCTACCCTGCCCATGGCTTTGAGTTGATAGGATTAAAGAAAGATAAAAAAGAATGGTGCTATATATAAACAATGAATCTTGGAAATCTACATCAAAAACTAATGATGTATTGTATGGTGACTAATATAACACAATAATAATAAGAAAGAAGAATGGTGTATCCAGTAAAGAGTATCTAAAATATATAAGGAAATCATACAACACCAAAAATACTAATAACCTACTTAAAAAATGGGCAGAAGACAAGGAACAGACATTTCTCCAAAGACAGCCTACAGATGGCTAACAGACCCAAGTAAAGATGTTCAACATCACTCATCATCAGGAAAATGCAAATCAAAACCACAATGAGGTAGTGCCACCCGTCAGAATGGCTAAAATTAATAACACAAAAAGCAACAAGGGTAGGTGAGGATGTGGAAAAAAAGGAACCCTCATGCACTGTTGGTGGGAATGCAAACTGGTGAAGCCAGTGTAGAAAACAGTATGAAGGTTCCTCAAAAAGTTAAAAATAGAACTGCCCTCTGATCCCATAATTGCACCACGAGGTATTTACCTGAAGAATATGAAAACACTAATTTGAAGGGATATATGCAGCCCTATCTTTACTGCAGGATTATTTGTAGTAGCCAAATTATGGAAGCAGCCCAAGTGTCCACTGATAGATAAATGGATAAAGAAGATGTGGTATAGGGGCATCTGGGTGGCTCATTGAGTTAAGCCTCTGCCTTTGGCTCAGTTTATGATCTCAGGGTTTTGGGATCAAGCCCCACATCGGGGTCTCTGCTCGGTGGGGAACCTGCGTCCCCCTCTTTCTCTCCCTGCCTCTCTGCCTTCTTGTGATCTCTCTCTCTCTCTCTCTCTCTCTCTGTCAAATAAATAAATAAATAAATTTAAAAAAAAAAAGAAGATGTGGTATATAATTCAGCCATTAAGAAGAATGAAACCTTGCCATTTGCAACAACATGAACGGATCTAGCAGTGAGAATACTAAGTGAAATGAGTCAGAGAAAGAAAATATGATTTCACTCACATGTGGAATTTAAGAAACAAATGAACAAAGGAAAAAAAGACAAATCAAAAAACACTCTTAACTACAGAGAACAAAGAGATGGTTACCAGATAGAAGGGGGTAGGAGGGATGGGTGAAATGCATGCAGAGGCTTAAGAGTACACTTATCTTGATGAGCACTGGGTAATATATATGGGATTGTTGAATCACTATAATGTACACCTGAAACTGTATGTTTACTACACAGGAATTTAAAAAAAAAAGATGAAAAGAATGGAAATACTTTGTAAACTACGACAGGTTATGTATATGTATTATTCATTAAATTATCTTTTAAAAATTAATATGAATATCATCGGTTGCTTTATCTTTGATTCAAATGGTTGGCCTTCCTATAACCAATATTCTGAAATGCAAATCAACAAGAATACAGATTCTCAGAGGACGCTAGTTACTGCCACAATCATGCTACATAACAAGCACAAAACTTCAGCAGCATACATTTTGTTCTCATGTGTCTGTGGGCCTCCACTGCTATAAGCTGTTGTATAAGGTTTGCTCATACATCTACAGTCCAAGTGACTTACTCATATACTTCCAGGTTAGCTCTGCTCCATGTGTCTCCCTCTCCCTGGAACCAGCACGTTAACCTGTATGTCTTTTTATTGAATGGAAGAGGCACAGAAGCAAGTGGAAATACACAAATGTTTTCTAAAACTTCTGCTTATAAATGGTCAGCTAATAATACACAAGTCACAAGGCTGAGACTATGACAAGAAGTGGGGCAGGTTACCCTGTCCCTGTGAGAAGGCCCTGTAAATCCACATAGCAAGAAATATCAATAAAAGGAAGGGTAAAGGTGTGTACCAACTAATGCAATTTACCATATGTACATACTATTTAAGTAATTAGTAGAAGAATGGATTACTGAATATGAAGCAACATAAACAGATCTTAAAAATACAGTTCTTAGTTAAAAACATGGGAAGAAGAATGGAAAATAACCCCATTTGTAAAAATAAAAAATGCGTACTTTCAAACATAACAAATTTGAATAAAAGTAAACCCACTAAGCGTACTAAAAGAATTATTTTTGAAGAAAGGTTAATTAATGAAGAGGGTTATGGCAGGGATAAGGGTATTATGCTAAGTGAAATAGTCAATCAGAGAAAGACAATTATCATATGATCTCTCTGATATGAGGAATTTGAGAGGCAGGGTGGGGGGTCATGGTGGGAAGGGAGGGAAAAAAATGAAACAGGATGGGATGGGGAGGGAGAAAAACCATTAGAGACTCTTAATCTCAGGAAACAAGCTGAGGGTTGCTGGGGGGGTAGGGACAGGGTGGCTGGGCTATGGACATTGGGGAGGGTATTGCTATGGGGAGTGCTGTGAATTATGTAAGACTGATGATTCACAGACCTGTACCCCTGAAGCAAATAAAATCTTATATGTTAATAAAATAAAAAGTAAAATAAATAAAAATAACATGGCTTAAAAAAATATTGGTATGGGGCGCCTGGGTGGCTCAGTGGGTTAAAGCCTCTGCCTTTGGCTCAGGTCATGATCCCAGGGTCCTAGGATGAAGCACCGCATCGGGCTCTCTACTCAGCGGGGAGCCTGCTTCCCCCCCCCACTCTCTCTGCCTGCCTCTCTGCCTGTCAAATAAATAAATAAATAAATCTTTAAAAAATTTTTAAAAATATTGGTATGTATACTCTGACCATCAGAGATGTAACTCTAATAGTAATCCATGAGTCATTCATCAATTTTGATTTTAGGCCAGTGAAAGAGATAGTCCTTGTTCAAAAAAGACTGTTTTTGGTTGATCAAGAACAAATTAGCTTATATAGTGGTGTTAGACAATACGGCCATTTTGCCCATGAAATATTTATAAATTAGGTCAGGATGTTTTTTTCTTTTTTTCTTTTTTTCTTTTTTTTTTTTTTTTTTGTTAACTTTACCTTACATAGTGCTTCACAAGTTGCAAATTAGTTTCCTATTTCTTAACTACTTTAATCCTTGTAACAGGCTGTATGGGTAACAAGGTAGGTGCTGGACCCAGAAACCAAGATTCTGAGGGGCAAAGTGATGCCTCAGTGACATTTCTACTTCTCACAGTTCTTATCCCAAAGGCCCACCAAAACTGCTTGGCTGTAAGGAATACACGTACTTGGGCGCTGCTACACAAAATTCCAAACCAGTAGGATTAGGTTATACCCTAGATATCCAAGTTTTCAGAAAACTTCCTCAGGAATTTTCATGTACTCCAAAAGGCAAGAACACTCAACCCAGACATACTTTCTTCACAAAGATACAAGTTAGTCTGCACAGGATTAGACACATTTTGTCAGTCTTTCACATTTCCATTTTCTCTTTTTTCCTTTTTCATACCTCTCACTTGGCTAGGCTCTTCTAAACCTAGGAATGACCTCCTGTTGCTAGTTCTACCCATTTCCTTCTTGGCCAAGGTTTAATTTATCTCTCCCACTAGATTCTTACAAGATTAAGCGAAGTTATTTTCAAAGAGGAATGGAGCAAAAACATTGCTCTCTTATCACTGAGAACAGAATAAAGAACTCATGGCCCTTCTAATTACATATTACACTGAACCCTTCAAACTTCTCATAGTATGCTCACGTTCTATACCTTATTCTTTGAATTCAAAAGAAGATATGATAGCATGGGGACCTGGTAAGGCAGTCTAACTGCTGGAACTATAGGTTACAGCTCTGGCTTTGCCAATAATCAGCTAGGTGACTTGGAATAAGTATAATGGTTCATGACTTGGTCTATGAATAGCCACTCATAGATACACATTCAGTTTTGTTCTAAGGCTTGTTTTGAAAACATGAATTTGTGTCAGCACAACTGATTATTTTATGGAAGAACTGGAACATAACAAGAATTTTGTGTTTGCAAATGTAGGATTTCATCCTTGAGAAATACTGTATGAACACAGCAAATTGCACCCAACTGACCCAAGCTGCACAGGAATATACGAAATGCACCCCAGTATACACCTTAGATATCTACTGAGTACCTCAGTTCACCATTTGTGTTATGAGCCACACCCACCCACCCAAAGTGTTACAACTTTCTGATTCCAAAGAATTTTCTTTACACCCTTCACAACAGCTCACAAGCTGCAACCCTTCCAATACCCTATTCACAAGCAAATTTCAGAACCTTTTTAAAGCAAAGCACCAGATTTACTGTAGTTTTGAAGTGACAGCAAGCCTATAGTTCTAGATCTTTCAGACTTAGCTGACATCTCACTCTGCAAAGGCTGCCAAGATAGCTAAATTTGGGGGAACATTCTATGAGCTACAAGTGAATCTCAGGGCACCAAGCCCACCTTCCTTCACCCTTGCATCACACATCTTTTACTGATTCATGCTTTAGGAATAATCCAAGGGCAATCTAAAGTTTAACGTAGTAGAAGCCTTCAGTCTTACCCAGTTTTGGAAAGGGAACAATCTCTAGAGAATGGCTTCACACCACCTTCAAACTGTTTGGACTTGATTCTTTTTGAAGTGAAGCAAGTAGGCTTGATAAGCTCTAAGACCTTTCCCGTCTGGGACCACAGTGGACTCTACTGTTGTTATTTAGGGCCCACTATTAATATTAAAAATGCTGAGATTTGAAGGTTTTTTTTTAAGCGTTTCTGGTTCTATCAGGTAACAAAAGAAAAGAGTCTTTACCCCACGCTACTGTTCAGTGACTCAGTCACACACAACAAAGGTAGTAAATCTCCGTAATTAAATGGAGCTTAATGGTTGAAACATCTGCAGAGAATATGGAAAGAAGCAAGAGATTAATTGCAAAGAGTGATACACAATGACTATGATTATTAACTTTTAGTTCCTTAACATTGCCATACTATGAGATTTGAGATTAAATTTTCATGCTAATCTTCACTAGAAGGGCCAGGGAGGGGAATTCTCCATTGTAAATTCAGACATACACTATGACTCAAAAGTTCCTATAATCTTGTTACCTCTTTTTCTTTCTGTAAAATGGTCCATCTGAAAATAACCTACCTTCCTGAGGTGGAATGAAATTAGCCCATTAAATTGCTGCAGAATAGCTGGGGATTGTAAATTGTGGTGCCGTGTCAATACAACAGTAGATGGAGACACCAAGAGATCCAGGAGTTGGCTGAATCAATGGGGAGAGAAGGTAAGTGTCAGTGAGTCTCATGTAACACTGAGTTTCTTTGGTCCCAGCTGGTCACAAAGGAGCCCCCTTCATCTGTGCATGGACGTTGTTCAACAAAACAGAAAGGAGAATGTGCTTCCTCTTCTGCCACGTTCATAATAGCAAACACACTTAACCTCTTACCCTCCCTCACTTCATGTCCTCCAAGATATAAAGTTGTAAGTAAAATAAATAATAAATATACTCAGAGGTGGAATTGCTGGATCATGCGGTAATTCTATTTTCATTATTTTTCCATACTGTTTTCCAAAAGTGACTGCACCAATATACATTTTTACTACCAGTGCACAAGGGTTCCTTTTTCTCCATGTCTTCATCAACAGATGTTTGTATACGTGTGTGCTTGTGTGTGTTTTGGTTTTTGATAACAGCCATCCTAATAGGGGTGAGGTAGTATCTCATTCTGGTTTTGATTTGTACATCCATGATTACCGATGTAATCACCTTTTCAAGTACCTGTTGGCCATCTGCCTTTATCTCTTTGGAAAAATGCCTGTTTAGTCCATCTGCCCATTTTTAAAAATGTTTTTAAAGATTTTTATTTATTTATTTAACAGAGAGATCACAAGTAGGCAGAGAGGCAGGCAGAGAGAGAGGGGGAAGCAGGATCCCCGCTGAGCAGAGAACCTGAAGCAGGGCTTGATTCCAGGACCCTGAGATCATGATCTGAGCTGAAGGCAGAGGCTTAACCCATTGAGCCACTCAGGCGCCCCCATCTGGCCATTTTTAAATTGAGTTATGCATTATTTTGCTCTTGAGCTATAGGAGTTCCTTGTATATTTTATCAGACGTCTGACCCCTTATCAGACATGGGGATTGCAAATAACTTCTCTAACTCTATAGCCTCCCTTTTCATTTTGTTCATGGCTTCTTTTGCTGAACAGAAGCTTTCTAGTTTGAGGTTCCCCCCTTGTTAACTTTCACTTTTGGTAGCTGGGCTTTTCGTGTCAAATCCAACAAGCACTGCCAAGACCAAAGTCAAGGAACTTACCTCTCTGTTTTCTTCTAGGATAGATGAACTCTTAAAAGTCAAAAAGACCTGAACATATTACTTCATCTTGAATACTTCATTTGCTTTAAAATAATCTTACCACTAATTTTATTATAATTTCCTCTATCCATGTAGATTATTTGTAATTTTAAGTGTAATATTTTTCACTCATTTTATTGAAGCAAACTACTGAGAAAAGCTGGGTCTATTCTTGGAGGTAATCAAGGGATAGATGTCAGGCTGTATCTTGTCATATTATGCCAAATGGCCTTACTGAATGTTGGCAAAGAGAAAAAGCAACAGTCTTCTCAGACTTTGTAAAACACTAGAAGATTTGAGAGCATAGGAGACACTGGCCTCCAAGAGGAAGACTGTATGGAAGCCAGACCTCCACATTCACAAAAGGGATACAAGAAAAACCAAGAAGCAGTTTTCTGGAGTTTCATATTGCCAACTAGATTGGTGACTCCGCAGAGACTCTATAGAGTAGATATGGAGAAGGAAAGAACATTCCAATCTCAGTATAGAACAAAAATGCTCAAGCTGTTAGGCCACAGAGCAAACTTGGCATCGTGACCTGGCAGGGCCATCTCAGGAGAGCCATGCCTGGAGGTAATGGACTGGAAAGGAAAATGTCAGTAAGATCCAAAGTTTCTGCCTTTGGAGTTTTGATGTGATAACTACCAAACAGTTCCACATAACAAAGCAAGAGGGGCTTTTCTCCAGGATTTGTTAAACAAGTTAGGTTAAGTCTGAATCATTAAAAAAGTCAGACCAGTACAATACATGAAATACTACTTTTCTCTCCTTAGGTGAAACTCAATAGAGGGGATATCTCAGTTGTATGTAGGAAGACAATTTAAATAAGAATTAATACACATTAGCAGTACTTTTGCATGCTTTGGTGAACATAATCTGGTGAACATACTCTAAACATCTGTACACTTTTATTTCAGAATGACACACGACTTTAATTTTTTATCAGGATCTTCAATAATCTTTAGGCCTGAGAACACAGGAAGTAATTTATAATGATAGGGTATTTAGAGCACATCAATGCATTTAAGTGCTTTATTTTTATTGATAAAGTCTGTGAGTGAAAGAGTAAAAATTCTTGCATATTTGGACTTTTCTAGAGATTTTCATCTCTTTTCATTTAATATTTCTCTTCTTACTGTATATGCAAAATATTCAAAAATCCACAATAGCCAAGATCTTAATAATGGTAAATCAAATAATGTTTATTTATTTGAATTTTTTTATTCAACTTATTTAAACTAAAAAAAAAAAATCATCTATTTCTCCCACTCCCCACTCCAACTCCAATCTACTTTCTGTATCCATGAACTTGGGCTTTTTTTTGTTCACTTTTTAGATTTCACTAAAGAGCGATCAAAAGTCTTCAAAAAGTCTTTACCTGTCTTATTTCACTTAGCATAATGCCATGAGGTTCATATCCATGTTGTTGCAAACGACAAGACTTCATTATTTTTGTAGCTGAATAATAGTCTATTGCATATGTGCACACCACAATTTTTTTTGAAGATTTTATTTATTTGACAGAGAGAGTGATCATAAGTAGACAGAGAGGCAGGCAGAGAGAGAGGGGGAAGCAGGCTCCCTGCTGAGCAGAGAGCCCGATATGGGGCTCAATCCCAGGATCCTGAGATCATGATCTGAGCCGAAGGCAGAGGCTTAACCCACTGAGCCACCCAGGTGCCCCCACCACAATTTTTTTTATACATTCTTACAGTGTATGTCAGTGGCCACTTAGGTTGTTTCCATATCCTGGCTTCTGTAAATAATACTACAGTGAATATGGGGGGGCATACATGTTTTTGAATTAGCGTCATTTTCTTCAGATAAATACCCAGAAGTGAAATTTCTTGATCATATGGTAATTCTATTTTTAATTTTTTGAGGAACCTCCATACTGTTTTCCATAATGGTTGCACCAATTTACATTCCACCAATAATTTGGAAATTTCCCTTTTCCCGACATCCTCACAACACTTGTTATTTCTTGTCACTTTGATAAAAGCCATTTTAACAGGTGTCAGATGATCTCTCACTGTGGTTTTAATTTTGCATTCTCTGATGATTAATGATGTACTTGTTGGCCATCTGTACGTCTTCTTTAAAAAAAAAAAAACCTTAGAACTCTGTCCATTTTTGAACCAGATCGTTTGGGTTTTTTGCTATTGAATTATATGAGTTCTTTATATATTTTGAATATTAGCTTCTTATCAGATATATGATTTACAATTACTTTCTCTCATTCAGTAGAATGCCTTTTCATTTTGTTGATGGTTTCCTTTGGTGTACAAAAACTTATCGGTTCAATACAATACCACTTGTTTACTGTTGTTCTTCTTGCTTTTGCATTCAGATTTGAAAAATCATAGGCCAAGACTTATATCAGGGACCTTACCACCTATGTTTTCTTCTATTAGTTTTGGGTTTCTGTCTTGAACTCTTATTCCATTTTTAGTTAATTTTTGTGTATGGTGTAAGATAGTATTCCAGTTTTCCTAACATCATTTATTGAAGAGACTGTCCTTTCCCCATTGTGTATTCCTGGCTCCTCTGTTATAATTAGTTGACCATATACATGTGGATTAAGTTCTGGGCTCTCTATTTCACTGACCTGTGTGTCTGCTTTTATGTCAATACCATACGTTTTGATTACTACAGCTGGGTATTATAATCTGAAATCAGGAAATATTATGCCTTTAGCTTTGTTCTTTCTCAAGACTGCTTTGGCTATTTCAGATCTTTTGAGGTTCCATATAAATGCGAGGATTGTTTGTTTTATTTCTGTGAAAAATACCATTTGAACTTTGATGGGGATTGCACTGCATCTGTATATTGTTTTGGGTAATATGGACATTTTAACAATATTAATTCTTCTAATGCAGAAGCATAAAATGCATTTTCATTTGTTTGTTACCTTCCTCAATTTCTCTTATCAATATCTTGCAGTTTTCAATATACAGGTCTTTTACCTCCTTGGTTAAATTTATTCTGAGGTATTTTACTCTTTCTGATGCAATTTAAACAGTATTTTTCTCAATTTCTCTTTCCAATAGTTCATTATTAGTGTTGTAACGAGCACTGGGTGTTACACACAAATAATGAATCACAGAACATTACATCAAAAACTAATGATGTACTGTATGGTGACTAACAAAAGCACAACAGATTTCTGTGTATTGACTTTGTATCTTGCAAGTTTACTAAATTCATTAGTTCTAACAGTTTTTCAAGGGGGTCAAGGTTTTTTATAGGTAATATCATGCCATCTAAAATTAGTGACATTTTTACTTCTTTCCAATTTAGATGTCTTTTCTTTGTCTTTCTCTCTTTCCTTTCCTTTCTCTTCCTCCATTCCTTTTTGACCAATTACTCTGGCTAGAACCTGAAATACTATGTTGGATAAATGTGGCAAGTGTGGACATCCTTGTCTTATTTCTGATCCTAGACAAAAACCTCTTAATGCTTCACTGCTGAGTACAATGTTAGCTATGGGCTTGTTAGATATGGTCTTTATTGTGTTAAGGTATGTTTTCTCTATAGCCACTTTGCTAAGACTTTTTATCGCAAAGAGATGTTGAATTTTGGCAACCGTTCTATCTGTATCTATTGAGCTGATCATGTGACTGTTATCCTTTGTTTTGTTAATGGGACATACCACATTGACTGATTTAAATATATTGAACAATTCTTGTACGCCTAGATATACATCTTACTTAATGGTAGTGTATATTTTTTAGCTTACTGGTGAATTTAATTTGTGAATATTTGTTGAGGATTTCTGCATCTATGTTTACCATAGATATTGGCCTGTACTCTTCTTGGGGCATCCTTGTCTAGTCTTGGTATCAGGGTAATGTTAGCCTCATAAAATGTTTGAGAAAGTTTTCCCTTCTATTTTTTGAAGAGTTTGAGAAGGATTAGTGTTAATCCTTCTTTGATTGTTTGGTAGAATTCACCAGTGAAGCTGTCTGGTCCTAGACCTTTGTTTTTTAGGAGGTTTTAGATTACTGAATCAATCTCATTGCAAGTAACCAGTCTGTTCACTCTTGGTAGGTTGTACATTTCTAGGAATTTACCCACTTCTATGTTGTCCAACTTTTGGTATATAATTGTTGTACTCCTATATGACCCTTTTTATTTCTGTGGTATCAACAATAACATCTCCTCTTTTCATTTCTGGTTTTATTTGAGTCCTCTCTTTTTCTTGGTGAAGCTAGCTAAATGTTTGTTAATTTTATTTACCTTCTCAAAGAATCAGCTCTTAGTTTCATTAATCTTGTCTATTGTGTTTTTAGCCTCTGTTTCATTTATTTCTAATCTTTGCTATTTCCTTCCTCCTACTAACTTTGGGCTTCATGTGTTTTTCTTTTTCTAGTTGTATGAGGTGTAAAGTTAGGCTGTTTATTTGAAAATTTTCTTATTTCTTAAGGAAGGCATTTAATCATTATTACTCTTAGGGTAGCTTTTGCTACAATCCATAAATTTTGGTATGCTACATTTCCATTTTCATTTGTATCAAGGGATCTTTTGAATTCTCTTTTGATTTCTTATTCTTATTAATATATAATGTATTATTGTTTCAGGGGTACAGGTCTGTGATTCATTGGTTTTATGCAATACACAGTGCTCACCACAACACATACCCTCCCCAATGTCCATTACCCAGCCATTCCATCCCTATCCCCCTATTCTACTCCAACAACCTTCAGTTTGTTTCCTGAGATTAAGAGTCTCTTATGGCTTGTCTCCCTCTCTGGTTTCTTCTTTTTTCATTTTTTCCCTCTCTTCCCGTATGAACTCTGCCTTGTTTCTCAGATTCCACATATCAGTGAGATATCATAATTGTCTTTCACTGACTGATTTATTTCACTTAGCATAATAAACTCTAGTTCCACCCACATCATTGTAAATGGTAAGATTTCATTTTTGATGGCTGCATAATATTCCTGTGTGTGTGTGTGTGTGTGTGTGTGTGTGTGTGTGTGTACACATCACCTTTTCTTTATCCATTCATCTGTCAATGGACATTGGGCTCTTTCTGTAGCTTGGCTATTATGGACATTGCTGCTATAAACATTGGGGTGATTTCTTTTTTCATCCACTGGTTATTTAGTAGCATGTTATTAATCTCCACATATCTGTGAATCTTCCAGTTCTCAGTAATTTCCAGTGTCATACCATTTTGGTTGGAAAATTTTTGAAAGGTATCAATCCTCTTAAGTTTATTTAAGACTAAGTTCTGTGGCCTAACATTTAATCTATCTTGGAAAATGTCCCATGTGCACTTGAGAACAATGTGTAATTCTTTTACATTTGGATGGAACGTTCTGTAAATATCTGTTAAGTCCATTTGATCCAACATGTCATTTAAGGCTGATGTTTATTCTTTGCCAGGATGATCTATTCATTAATGTAAGTGTTAAGTGGGGTATTAAAGTCTCCTGCTATTACTGCATTGCTGTCTACTTCTCCCTTTAAGTTTGTTAATATTTGCTTTATATATTTATGTGTTCCAATGTTAGGTGTACAAACATTTACAAATGTTATATCCCCTTGTTGGACTGACCCTTTTATCCTTATGTAATGTCCTCTTTGCCTCTCACAACAGTTATTGTTCTAAAGTCTATTTTATCTGATATAAATATAGCTATCTTCCTTTTGGTTTCCATTTGCATGGAATAACTTCACTTGCATTCTGTGTGTGCCCTTACATCTCAAGTGACTCTCTTGTATGCAGGATACAGATGGGTCTTGTTTTTTCATTCATTCAGCCACTTCATCTTTTAACTGAAGTATTTAGTCTATTTATATCTAGAGTAATTATCAACAGGTATGTGTTTACTGTCATTTTGCTGATTATTTTCTAGCTGTTTTTGTAGTTCCTCTTAATTCCTTTCTTCTCTTGCTTTCTTTCTTCCTAGTGTGATGACTTTCTTTAATGGTATGCTTATATTCCTTTATCTTTTGTGAGATTTATATATAAGGCAGACCCATAAATTGGAGCCCCAGCTTTCTAAATGGAGGTATAATGGTTCACATTTTCAAGAATAAAATTTCTTTGGACATTTCTAGTGCAGATGAACTGCCACCATGGCCATAGATATTTTCCTCATTTCTGTAAAACAACTGATTTACATGAAATAAGGGAATATGATCCTTAGGAAATATCCATTTTATTATGTTACTGAACTAAGAACTATCGTGCAGCAATTCTTGTGGCAATTTTCACAAGACTGATTACTGACCCTGAACTTCTCTTTGAAAGGTTATTTAGGGAAAATACCAATGACAATCTGTGCATTAATCTTATCTCTATGGATATCCATTTACATCTCTTCATTTTCTTTATAAAGGTACTTAACTTATTTTTCAAATAAGAAGGTAGTTGAGGGACTCACTGAGGTTAAAATGGCCAATGGTACAGGGAAAAATGGAATAAAACATCTTGAGTTCTGTCTCAGGGGATTAAAAAATTGCTCCTTTGGGAACAGTGACCTTTCCATACTGGACTTGTGCTCAGCCATTACTTGAAGACTCATTTTAACAGTTAATTGCACTCCTCAGGGTTCTGTGCCAACTCTGTCAGCTGGCATTCAATTAATGCACTATAAATTTAACTAACCAAACTCATTCTATGGGAGGTTAAAAAACAAAACAAAAACAAAACCAGAGGCAAACCACCATCAAATATACTTGATCTGGCAATCCTCCCTCATCTACTATTATGGTAGTTGATTTAATTTATTCAAATAAATTTAAGTTAACTGAGTTATTGCACAATTATTTTCTATTTATTCCATATGTGTCCAGCTTTATTGTAGAAAGAGTGATTCTATTAAATAAATAAGTGTCTGTAATATTCTAAATATTATCTTAGACATCAGAATTAGGAAAGATGAATTAGGCTAAATCCCTTCTTCAAGAAGTTCAACACAAAGATATATACCTAGAGGCAAAGTTTCACTATCATGCAGTAGAAGAATTAACAGAAACAGACACAGGACCTTGTGGGAGGTTAGGCATGGCTTCCTTAAAAGCTGGAGCTTGTGGAACTGAAGGGGATTATGCTAGTGAAATAAGTCAAGCAGAGAAAGACAATTATTGTATGGTTTCACTCATATGTGGAACATAAGGAATAGCATGGAGGACCACAGGGGAAGGGAGGGAAAATTGAATGGGAAGAAATCAGAGAGGGAGACAAACCATGAGAAACTCTGGACTCTGGGAAATAAACTGAGGGTTACAGAAGGAAGGAGGATGGGGGGATGGGGTAACCAGGTGATAGGTATTAAGGAGGGCATGTGTTGTGATGAGCACTGGGTGTTACATGCAACTAATGAACACTACATCAAAAACTAATAATGTACTGTATCTTCGCTAATTGAACATAAAAATAATAATAATAACTAGCGCTTGAGTTTATTCTTAAGTATTATTATGTGATTGATTCTGGAAGAACAAACAAAAAAGAACAGGATGGGCAACAAGAAAAAGGTATGGCATGGGAGCAGGGAGCATGAACATAATTATAAGTAGGTAATTTATACAAAGCCATTAAGTTCAAGGCAGAGGAGTGACAGTTGAAGCAAAAGATGATGATAATCCCTTGTTTCTTAGTGCAACTGGATATGTAGTAATTCTATTCAGAATTTTCTCTGATTCTCTAACTTGCCTAAGCTCCTATCCCTTACACATTCTTTTCTAATTTCTTTCCATTCTAATTCTTTTAGTTATAGGGTCTTCAGTGTTACAGGGCTTTTACAATAGAGGTTTCTTAATCTTTTCTCTCTTTCCACAATGTCCTTTCTTCTTCACAAGAATATGGTCTTCCCAGTCCCACCCAGGAGCATGGCCCTATTCAGAGAAAGCCGCCTCAATTCACTACTTAAACCAATGTAAATTTTTCCTAAAGTAATCAGCCTAGCTGTTCTCTAAATCCAACAAGACGCAATTTCCACACTCTTAAAGATTCAAATGTGGAAAAACTTCAAGTGTATATATTAGTTATGTATACCCACATTTCCAGAAACACATATTCTCCTCATACCTTCCCCTATTAGATCATCTACAGACATTTAGCTACAAACACAGTGCAATCATTGGACTGTTATTAATTCTGTAGAGACTTAGAAACAACCTGAAGAGAATGAATATGTATATATTCAACCATCCAGACATACATCTATTTCTGTACACTATATTATAATCAATTCATTTTATAAACTCAAATATAATCTCAAACTCATTTAATACAAATTTAAATCAAGTTTTCTGATATTGTATAAAGATATGAAAACAGCTCATGATGTATATTTAATTGAATGAATTATACTATAAAACTGCTTTCCCCTAATTTTTCTTCAGAAAGCATCACACACACACACACACACACACACACACACACACACACCTTGACATATGCACAAAGCAAAAGACTAGAACGTAGAAGTCTAAATCCCAAATTTTAGGTGGGTTTTCTGAACAGTTACATTAGTGGTATTTTTACACCTTTTCTATGGGGAACATACATTTATTTCCTCTAATTTCTAAAAATATTATAAACTTGCTGTTATAAGAAATAATGTAATTAGCAGCCAGAGAGCCTCATGAATGTGATCAGTATCTAGTGAGTGACTTGTCCATGGATCTTGGAATCCAGGACTGCCTATTGCAAGGCCAGTTTTCCCTATACACTCTGTTCTTTCCCTTTGCATTATAAACAGACTTTATCTTCTCCTTTATCAGACTTTGTCTTCTCCTTCCTTCTCTTAGGTCAGCTGTAAGTAACAGAAAATATTGCTTCAAACTCACCTTCTGGTCATAGAAGAATATCTCCATGTATTTTTATGGCAGGATGATCAGTTCAAGTCTCCTGTTCTTAAGCCAAAGTTCTGATGTGCTGTAGACATCTACTTAGAATTTAGATTTTAGAGCAGAATAAATAATAAATCAATATCTAATAAAATTATTTTAGGTTTTTGAAAATGCTACTGGGTGTATAAAATAGGTGGCATCATTTCAAATAAAATGGAAGTCATTTTAAAATGTTCTATTTGTCTCCCCTTCAAAAACATAGGTGTGTTGGGGCCCCTGGGTGGCTCAGTGGGTTAAGCCTCTGACTTCGGCTCGGGTCATGGTCTCAGGGTCCTGGGATCAAGCCCCACATTGGGCTCTCTGCTCGGCAGGGAGCCTGCTTCCCTTCCACTCTCTGCCTGCTTCTCTGCCTACGTGATCTCTGTCTGTCAAATAAATAAATAAAATCTTTAAAAAATAACAAAAAACATAGGTGTGTTAATGTAATTTTTTAAAAAACACATTTAATAACTGAAGTGATATTTTTTGCCATTCAACATTAATGCCAATAACAATTCAGTTTGGCTTTACATTGGAGACCAATACATTCTTGAATCACTTCCTAAGATTAAGCTCCTTTAGGCTATAAATTTGGAATCTGAAAGTAACATTTAGTCCTGGAAATAACACTGGTAGACGAGAGTAGACCTGCCATGAAAGATCACTGGAGTTGAGATCTTGATTTTCTTCGAACTCAGGTAGGTGGAAGCCTCCAGTTTCAATGTTCTTTGTTTGAAAATCTTGTTTCTGCTTGCCAGTGTCCAATCTTGACAACATTTCAGGCCACTCTTAGCTAGGGCCAACTTTTTCCTTCCTCAGTACTTTCTCTGTTCTAACATTGTTTCCTTGAATGACCTTGTCCCTCTCTACTCACTGACTCTCCAAATTTTAGGACTGGAAAGAATGGAGATCATCAAGGCAAAGTCTCTCAGTGTATTTCTAGCTGAGTCCCCTTGCCATCAATTTTCTATCTGGAAACTCTACTATCATGCCTTATCTCTATTCAGGAAGGTTGGTTTTTCTGACTACTAGAACTGAGGAATATTTTTTTTTCTATCTACATGTTTTCTCCTATGCCATCTCAGAAATTTGTATATACATCCTCCTCCATAATGATATGATATCAGTGCTGATTGGGAGTCATTGATGTATTTTTTTAATTTCATAGATTAAAAAAAATTAGCCCATACCAGTAGTTTGCCCAAAATTAAACTACCACTCATGAAAGGTACAGAACTGGGCCTGAGATTTTTTATTTTTATTCCTAAATTGGACCTCTGAAATAAAAGTGGGTCCAGAACTAATGCCTCTTTGCTTCTAGTTCAAATTTCCCATGCCGTCCTTGAATATTGCCTTTAACTTTTACATCCTAATCACTCCCAAAGCTGACATCCTCTCAGTAAGACCACACAGTAGTGACTGCAAAAATCAATTTAGTCCCTGTAATGGGTTTCTGAACCTGAATATGCAGTTCACCAGAGTCTAGAAGCCATTAAGACCATCACTTGCTTAGCAACCACTGTGGGCAGTTTGCCATTGGTTAGTTATCAAGAACACTATCCCTCTGCTGAGCACCTCTTATGCTTTAGACTAGTTTCTGGAAATATAGCTATAAACCTTATAGGAATTAACTTAAAAGTATTATTTGGAAAAGGCCTCCCAACCTAGATGATTTTCCACATCACTACAGGAAAAGTAAGGCCATTTTTTTTCTCCTTCTGCCTTCCTAACTCCTGCACCACTGATGGGCACAGTAGCCTGTGATACGTAAAGCAGTGAATTGGTGTTCTAGTTTCTCAGCTCTGGCCTTTCTCCTTATCCACAACATGAAGGAGTTGAGGAAACTGATCTCAAAGTCCCTATCAACCTTAAAGTTTTTTGGTTTTTGGTTTTTTTTTTTTAAAGATTTTATTTATTTATTTGGCAGAGAGAGATCACAAGTAGGCAGAGAGGCAGGCGGGGGGGGGGAGTAGGCTCCCCACTGAGCAGGGAACCCGATGTGGGGCTTGATCCCAGGACCCTGAGATCATGACCCAAGCTGAAGGCAGAGGCTTAACCCACTGAGCCACCCAGGCGCCCCAACCTTAAAGTTTTATGATGCTCTTGAATATAAATTCTACTAGGACAGAGCCCCTTTTGTAGTTAATCATCTGGCAAATATTGTCAGGGAGCTAATATGTTAAGAAAACAATATGCCTTTTAATCTAAACTCTTACCATTTTTCCATAAGTCATAATCAAAGTTAGCAAATGACTCACTAAACTAAGTATCTCTTTGTATTGACAGTCAATATAAATACTCATACACACAGTAAATTTTGCCCTATAATGGGAAGAACCTGGAGCCTACGCATGAGGTAAGTGATATAAGTTCTTTTCTAGACGCAGCTCTACTCTAACCTGACACTTCTCATTTAGCTAAAGATTACCAAGATTTCTCATCACCATGCTCATTCCACAGTTGAACAGAGTGAAAGATCTATACCTGGTCTCCCACCATCCTGAGTTAGAGCTAAGGACTCTAGCTCACACATCTGTATGATTAATAAAGTAACCCCTCATTGGCTCTACACCGCCACTTAGCATTAACCAAAACCATATGCTAAGGGAAGACTATGATCCATATAGTCAACTGTTGTGTTTTTTTTTTTCTCCAAACAACGATTTCACCTCATGCCAATAACATTCATATACTGAGGAATGGGAAATAATTTTGGCATCCATTTAAATGGAATATCATTATGATCTGTGGTAGGCAGCCTCTAAGATAGACACCAATGACCCTCACCTCCCGGTATCCATACACTTATATAGCCTCCCCCCCACCCCCCGAGTGTATGCTGGACTTCTGGACTCACTTCTGATGAAGAGAACACAGTAGACTTGATAGGCTGTCAATTCCAAAGCTAATTTACAAGAGGACTATGGCTTCTGTCCCTCATATCCTACTTCTCCCTTTTTGTTTCTCTCTCTGTCTTTGGAACACTTGTTCTGAAGGAAGTAAGCTATCATTCTGTGAGTAACCCTATGGAGAGGCCAATGTGTCAATGAGGTAACTAACTCCAGCAACAGCTAGCAAGGACCTCTTGTCTGCCAAAAGCCACGTGAGTGATCTCAGAATCAGATCCTCCCCAGGTCAGGTCTGGAACTGAAGGCAGCCCCAGAGAACACTTTTAAGGTAACCAGTGACCCACAGAAATGGAGATAATAATTATTGTTTTAAGTCATTATTTGAAGGTAACTTGTTACGAAGCAGTAAATAACTAAATCTTCATCGGTCCTCAATGTGATGACTCCATTTTACAGGGGTGGCTCACTCTTCTAATTGGAAAGGAACATTTATGTCACTCCTTCACATTTGTCATCCTCTTTTCGGCAACAATGGAGCATCATAAATGGTTCCCAGCTGCCTCAGTGTTATTTCTTCAAGCGGAACACCCTGGCACCATCTGCAAGTAGGGAGGTAGCCAGCCCACTGTCAGCTACAGTAACAGAAATCCCATCTAACTAAAGCATTCTCACTTCCTGAAACTCATGTTCAAGCAGAGCTTCTGAAATTCCTTCTTGGCAAATGTTTCTCCTACTGCTTCTTTAGCCAAATAATCGCATTTTCAAACCTTCTGCCCTCGGGTGTGCCATGCTGTGCCAGTTGCCTAGCTTGCCTCTCTGGAACCAGTACCCCCTTAATAGCTGAATATTTCCCTCATTCCTCTGATTTGTTTCTGGCTTCTAAAACAGCAGCCACATTAAAAAAAAATACAGCTATTTCACCATTTGTCAGCACTTCAGGAACAAAGAAATACCACTCTCCTTGTAAAAATTATACAAAAGGAAAGGAAAATGATAAAATGATTGGTCAAGAAAGCAAAGCCACATGGACCCAGGGGGAGGCTGGGTCCACATGTTCACAGCATGGTCAAAAAAAAGGACAGAGAATTAGGGGTCTGCAAGAATCTAAAGAAACATGTGAGCATTTGATCAGAAGGACAAGTGTGGCTCTGGTCATCTAAACCACTAAAAATGGTCTCCAGACACAAAAGCCTGTATTGTAAGGCTTACTAAGCCATCACACTCCCTACTGAGTGTTGACACTCCTCTGTTCTGATTGTGTGGATAGGTATCAGGCCACAAAAGCTTAAAGAGAAGGGTTCATGTGTGACAGTAAGGATGCTGAGGGTTTGGACTCAGAAGAGCAAACTCTCTCAGCTGCTCTGAAAATGAGACTCCAGTGAGGAAGTACTGAAAGGGGCAGGCAAGGTTGTTTTCTAATCTGGGCTAATGTTGACTCAAAAATGTTTATATTCTATACCCCATGTCATTTAAATTAAAAAAAATAATCACATTTTGCACCTTCTTTGATGGACTCTGGCCAGAACTACAGGGCACATTAAAGATGTCACAAGATTAAGCTCTCTAAAAGCAAGATATGTGGCATGGTTACTGGCATGGTGATCTGACTCTAATGGTTACGGTTCCTATGAAGACAAACTAGGCATTAACAAAGAAAAATCAAGGTCTGCCCTGAAGGGCACTGCCTGGTTAACCCCCCATTTGTGGATCTGTCTACACGTTAAGACAGAGATAGTCTTGGGAGAGATTTAGGAACTCAAATGAAATTGTATTTGATGAATCTACCATCCCTACAATTAGAAGAAATTTATTTAAATCCTCCATTCTCTCCCCAGAATCCTGATGACATACTGTAAGAAATCAATTTGTTCTTGCCTAATGTGCCCTCATTTGTCACTATGAAAAGTGGTAGCAGGAAGGAGTATAAGGCTGAAGACACGGCCACCCTACTGAACTAGGCAGGGTGGCCTATATGAAGTTAGCAGGAAAAGAAACAAGTTACAGGCAAATCACAGATTCAGTTTTTCTTATTATCAGTGCTTTTTCGGGTATATTACAGGAGAGCATTTTATAGTCCTCTTCCAAAGAAAATTTGACTCTAAATGATTAGCTTCAACGGAATCTACCTGATAAAACAGAGAGAACACTGAACTATGAACCTGGAGAATGGAGATTTCTTCTGTCCCAGGGTTCTCCTTGCAGTATGCTACCCTGGGTTTCTGAACATCAGTCTTGTGATATGTAGGATGAGAATTTTAAGTTTATGTGTCTGGATATAAATCAGATTGACTTGTGACAATAGAAATAAATGAGAAATCTCAGAAATAGTTAGGAATTAGAAGTGCCAACCCACCTCTGTCCCATTGTTATTCTTTAGGTCCTTTATAAACACTAATAATGAGGTTGTGTCATTAGCTCAGACGAGGAGAAACTCATTATGGAAATAAATTAACCGTAATAATAATACAGTCATTCAGTAGAGTAGCTTCTTGGCTTTCCAAGTACTTCTTATATTAATCTTCACACCAACCAAGAACAGGACACCAAGGGCCTAAAAGGTCACCCATGTGGAAGAGTAAGGACTTGGCTGGGTTGATGGGAAACTCATGGCAATTTCATCCAAGAATTTCATGCTTTAGTAGAACCAGAATTGGAAACCAGACATTCTCTTAAGAGATGCTAGCTAATAATTTTCCATTTCAAATTCTAAGAGAGCAAAGACAACAAATTTCACATTCTAAAAGACAAATACTGGGAGTTTTGTGTCTATAAAGAAGGCTTATACCTAGGAGTTCAGTTATGCAGAATTTTGGCAAATACTGAAGGACCATAAAAGCAAATATTAAATTCTGGAAGCTAAAATTCAGCTAATAGGAATAGATTTTTTTTTAATTGGCTAAGCGGCTAGGAATCCAGATTCCCAAAGACCACAGATTCAGAAGGTCTGCACTTGTAAGCACAAACTGCGTTCTTGTATAGAGAATGAACCATCTACATGGGGCCCCAGATTTATTGTAGTAGTAAAGAGCTTGGGAGATTGTATTTGTTGTTTATAACAATATATATTAACAAACAAAATTTACTTATTATTTACAACAAGTTTATTGTAGTGGGGACTTGAGAGGAATCCTCCCCCTAACAGAGACAGGGACTTAGAAGCAGGACTACAACCAATTTTCTCTGTCAAGCCCTGCAGGATGGAAAATTCTGAGTGAAGATATGAACAAAGGCAATGGGATTGAGATAATCCCTTTCTACCTGTGAAGCGCATCTGTGCCTGTCAACTTGGGGTAGTTGCCCAGGCTGCAACCCCAGGGACACAGCCATGGGAGGATTAGATCTGAGTTGCCAGGCAGGCCAGATAATTCCCTCTTCAACAGCTTGTGGCTCAGAATCACATTTCTTATTGGACATAAAGCTCTCTGGGGCATAACCAAACCTGTGGTTTCCCTAGGAGGTCTCCATTTCTCTCTCCATCCAGTCCTTGGAGGCTACAAGCTTTTGCTGTTTGGGGCAAGACAGGGTTTGTGAGTGTGCCCAACACACCCGCAGAATAGCCTACTGGAGAGAAAGAGGTTCATCTTTCAAGCCCTTCTGCCACTCCCTTTGAAACAGGGCTGATTTTTAAGGGCCTCAGGATTTACTTCTTGGCTATGACTTCAAAACCTAGATGAATGCTTGATTTAGAGCTCCAAGGCCTACATACTACTACTACTACTATTACTACTACGACTACTACTACTATTATAATAATCAAATAAGGGTAAGTCGGCCACATACTTATTTAACATCTGTGACAGCAAACTCACTAGCTAAAGGATGTAGCAGGAGGCTATGCCTGCACAGAGGTGGTGAGGGCTTTGCTACAGGACTCCAAGTCCAAGTGGGGCTGATTCGATCCCATTGAGTAAAATGCTTCTGAAGCACAAGAGAGGCAGCAGTTCTGTCTTCATTTCTAGTGAGCAGTGCATTTGTTTCATAGGTCTCTGACCATGTGACCGTTTGAGAGATTCAGAGGACTCAGGAGAAGCTGCAAGGAGCTAGGGAAGCCCGACATTACTGTTAATCCAACCACCAGGCTATCAGATGGCAGGGTACAATTCAGGCATGATGGAGCTGCAGGTCCTTGCTCCAGAATGAGCTCAGTGCATCTCTTAAAGGTAAGTTCAAATGAAAATCACTGCTTCATTTTCAGTCTTCTTCATAGGTGACATGGAACAGATAAGTATGAGCTAAGGGAATGGCAAAAAAGAAAGAGGTCAAACGAAAGCAATAGAACAGAAAGTAAAGGATATCTTGGTGTAGGTTCCCTCAAAGCATGGCTTTGAAAAGGTGCACATGAGGGGCACCTGGGTGGCTCAGTGGGTTAAAACCTCTGCCTTTGGCTCAGGTCATGATCTCAGGGTCCTGGGATCGAGTCCCGAGTCAGGCTATCTGCTCAGCGGGGAGCCTGCTTCCCTTCCTCTCTCTCTGCCTGCCTCTCTGCCTACTTGTGATCTCTGTCAGTCAAATAAATAAATAAAATCTTAAAAAAAAATAAAGGTGCACATGAAGGTGAGTAAGGAATGCAGGAGGAGGCAGAGGAGTAGACTTGAGACTGGGTCCAGCCTAGCTTAGCACTTTGAACTGAACCACAGAGGTAATCTCCCATTGAGGCAGGAGAACTAGCTCTTTACACACCAATGTCAGTCATTCATGAGCTGAGCTTATGAGAGGGGCAAATAGGGTCATAACCTTCAGGCAGATTCTTCCTGCTGAGGGCAGTTCTCCAGAGATGGGGCAGCTGTGAGCCCAGGGCAGCTGGCCCTCACCACAGTTGACAGATGGGTGAGCAAGCCAGTAAAGGGTATCTGGGAGGTCACCAACAGTACCCACTCCTACGGCCTAATGGAGCAAGCTCCAAAATTTGTTCTCGCTGCCAGAAGTGCCTATTCATCGCTCATTCCATTATGAATCCATGTGTGGGGTGGATTCATGTGGGCTAGAGCCATGGACTCCAAAACATTGGTCCCTTGGGAAGTTGCATCTAAATCTCACAAAAAGCTTTTTATAAATACAGATGCCCAAGCCCTACTCTCAGATATTGGGATTCAGGAGATCTGGGAGGAGATTCTGGAGTCTGCATTAAATATAACAACAATAAAGAAACCCACAAAAAAAAAGAAAGAAAGGAAGAAAGAAAGAAAGAAAGAAAGAAAAACCCTTTCTTATAGTCTGGTAATTCTACTTCTAAATATATGCCCAGAGCAAATCATCTACCTGTCCATAAAGAGGCCCAAGGAAGTATGCTAAAGCATTGCTTGTGATGGGGGAAAAATGAAAACACCACGAAGGGCTACCGATGGGGAAATGCTAAAATGAACTGTGAGGCAGTCACTCCACTGAGCACTACAGATCAGTTAACATGAACGACGTACACACTGTAGAGCCACACTGTTATTATAGAAAACCTAAAGCTGAAGGAAGGAATCAAGATGGAGTAGAATGTAGGCAATATATACTACCTGGAGAGAAAATGATGAAATACATGCCAAAATATTTTATCTATTCCTCACATAGATGTATATATGTAATTTTTTAACTCTATAATATTGCATTTATTTTTTAAGAGGACCTTAAAAAAAGACTAACAAAATGCAAATAATTATTACCTAAAATGTGATCTTATCAGATATGGTTTTCTTGAACATATTCTCTAATACCAGACAATCCTTTTCCCCACCCTCTACTCTCCTAAACTTGATTTGCCTTCGCTTACATATATTTATACATATATACCTGCATTATTTAAGTTACCTATCAGTTACGTATATTTCTGCATCTCTTCCACTAGGAGGAGATCAGCTCCTAGAGGACTGGAGTTTTACTTCACTGCTGTCTGTTGCATGGCAACTTCTCAGTAAATATTCACTGAACCATTTGAGCAGCCTGATAATACATCAATTCTGGTGGTGGAAACTCAGTTATTTTACACGATTCTCAGGGATTTTCTAGATTTTCAAAAGTTCCCCTTCACCTCCACCCCAACTTAACTTTGAGAAGTTCCTTAAGCAAATTACATGTTCTGTGATGACCACCAGATTCTGGGAACCAAGGGTCTATATGACATGATATACAGCCGAATACAAGTTTGACCTTAAATTTAGCCACAAGAGAATGATGCACGACCAGGTAGCTGAGTTTTAAATTTGTTCCTCAGTAATCAAATGGCTTCAGTCAAGAAGCAAGCCACTCAAATGAAAAGTCTCCCTCTCCCTTTCACACGCATGCTCCTACATGTACATACACATGCGTGCACGCATGCACACACACACACATACACACACAAACACACACACAACCAAGAATTCAGTCAGCTTGGGCCTCAGCACTTGCAAATAAGATGAGCACATGCATGCCCTTCTCCACCCCCACACCTGCCTCTAATTATCAAGCTAATCTCAGTAAGTGAATCCAGCAGTGGAATAAAAGAGATTATAAGAGATGGCACTAGATTGAAGTGTTTATCACTGAGTCATTTAGAATGGATTAGAGGAGAAAAAAGCATGCCACAGAGTCTACCTTACTGGAAGTACTTATGAAACAGTAAAGGGACATGAAATTACAACAAAAAGTGAAACAATTTATGCAAAATACTTTAAAAGTTGTCATGACACTAATTAGATTTCCCACAATACGTAGCAAGATTTGACTCTGGGTCTGTAACTTGTTGCAGATTAAATTTAAAAAATCTGAATATAACCACTCTTACAACTACTGCTACTCTTTTCACTTGAAAGAAATGCCTTTTCAGGACATCTAGGTGGCTCAGTTGGTTAAGTGACTGCCTTCTGCTCAGGTCATGATCCCAGAGTCCTGGGATCGAGTCCTGCATCAGGCTCCCTGCTCAGCAAGGAGTCTGCTTCTCCATCTGACCCTTCCCTTTCTTGGGCTCTTTGTTTCTCTCTCTCAAATAAATACAAATCTTTTTAAAAATAATTTTTAAAAAATATCTTTTCATATACATCTTGCCAATTTCCTCAGCACAATAAATGCCTTAATTTAACTAACTCAACAAAAAAATCAGGTATGTGCATGTGATTGATAATTGGCTCTTTGCTTATTCATCTTAATGGGTGAAAGAGAAACCAGTTAGGAATCCAGTCCTGAATTTGAGGAGATAGTTCTATTAAACATTTTTAGAAATAGGGGGGAAAAAAAGGAAAAGAAATGCCAGCTATATATATAAAAAAAGAAAAAATGGCATTTGTTTCCTTAGTTGAGATGGTCTCAGTGTTTACATCACTACATAAGAGCAGCCAGGTGCATAGCTGATATCCCAAAAAGCAAATGTCAGAGTCACATGAAATAAAGTTTAAATCAACACTGTCTTTAGCAAGAACATAAAGGGTTAAGTTGCTATTTATATAGTCTCTATTAGGAACCCAAAAGGGGAAAATAAGCTAGAGAGAAGAAAGGCAGAAGGACTGTTGATCTCCAACCTACAAAGATCCCTTTTTAATTTCCAAACCCCCATCATCAATATGGATTATGTTTAAAAACAAACAAACAAAATCCTTGGTCTGTTCTTCTATTTTTCTTTAAAAAAATACGTTAGAGTTCATAATTAAAATGAGAGGAGATGATAAAATTTCAGCCCAAAGCAAAGAAACCTGATCAAAAAACTCTTCATCCACAATATAGACAAATTTGTGATTTTTTTTTTTTTTTAAAAACACTGAAATACTTAGGAAAAGTAGCATCTGGCTTTTTTTTTTTTTTTTTTTTTTTTTTAACTAACATTGGTCTTGAGGCCCTCAAAGGTTTAAGGCAAAGGACTACCAGGAAGAACAGGTGTGAGGAACCAACAGGCGAAGAAATCTGGGTACTAACATTGTATCCATCCAGGCTGACTACACATACTAATATCATTGAAGGACAAAGTAGCTAGTTGGAATAGTAAAGCATCCAACAAAAGAACAAATAAGATGAGTGTAATTGAGAACAAGGGAGATCATGGGGAAGAATTCCCTACCTTTCATAATTATTTCTAGAATGAACGGTGGCCCTCAACATCATAGCTTACCTACCTTCAGTAACTGCAATGTTGTACACCCTAGGTATATGTACCTTCACCTTATTTGACAATTTGTTTCAGACCTTTTTTCACTTAGATTTCCAGTACATTGCTTAGACTTCTTCAAATTCTAACAGAAGACTTAAATTATAAAACAATTCATAACTAAAAGTCTATAGCTATGAAAGTCGTGATCATTTGTGCCTACCACTTTGTGAAAATGTTTCACTGTTCAACACCTAAAACAACAGCTTCCGAAATACATTATGGTAATCTACTGATCTCTCAAAGTCTACTCGATCTCTCAAAATGTTTTATTTTATGTAGTTGAAAGAGAAAACAAAGGGGATTCCTTAAGCTACTTATCTTCTGGAAACAGAGGATTGGTATTCAACATGTCTCCATATTGCATTACTTCTCCAAACCTTTAATATGCCAAAGTGTGCTATGAATGCACAACAGAGAAACACAATATGCAGTGTTTCTCCAACCAACACCCACAGAGAACTATTTGTTACTGGAGCCTGTTTGGAGACATGTGTGCCATAGACCGTATTTTAGGAAACACAGACCTAGAATCAAACCAGGAGTTTGAATCATACTTTCAGCAGAAGATGTGCTTCTCTGATCACATACGGGAATGGTTTTATCTCGAACTGAGACTGCCAGATGCAAATCTGAGTAGAAGTTAGTATAGAACGCAAAAGAATGTTGAAGCCAACCACTCCCGGAGCTTGTCAAATACTGAATCCCCTTGTAATTGGCAGTGGATTTCCTCAATATCAAAACTGCTTTCCACCCTGGATCAAAACAATATATATGTTGCTAAATCATAGGGAAACCTCATTTAGTAACAGCTGATACTGCACAGCTAATTCTAAGCGCCTTTTAACTACATAAATGCATCTTGCACCCAACAACAATGATGGAGCCAGGAAGCTTCCTTTGAACTTTAAATTAACTTACATTTCAAAGAGTTCAAGAGCATCTTCCAAACCAACATCCCTAAGATTTGAAGCTCTAAATGGGGCCGGTGACTCTCTGAAGGCGCCCTCTGACCTAGAGCTCTGTTTCCTTTAGATACTGAAGTCCAATAAAGTCACTTTATAGCCACGGAGGAAATGAACAGGCTGTTGTTCTCGAGGAATGTGAAGGCCTCACCTGTGCCCTGGAGATAGGAGCTTTATGAATCCCAGGCAACAGGAACAGCCCCGGATGTGAGCTTTCTCCAGAGAAACAAGTTGATCTGAGTTTTTTCTGATGAGCTGGAAGCCCTGCCACATGTCATTCAATGCTTATTCCTTTGATGGATTTTATATTCTCTGGTGTCATTCAGCAATTTCATGAGAGCAACACAATGGATTGAGAAGCAATAAAAAAAATTCTTCAAGTTGTTTAAAGTAGGAGTCATTTTTACCACTGAAACCTTTGATCAAAGCCTGAACAGAAAGGGCAACATATATTATTTCTTTTTTTTTCTGGGGGTAGAGGGGGGTGCTTCAATTCAGAAAAAAAAAAAAAAAAAACATAGGGATACATTAACACTTCATATGTGATTGGATTGCATTTTCTCTCACTGAAGTGTCTGTGTGTACTGCTGGACTGAACCACAGGCTTCTGAGAATTGTCAGTATCAGTTCCTAAAAGTAAGAGGCATAGGCTAACTACATATTTTGCTTGCATTTTCGAAATAGTAATAATCATTCATATTTATTAGGCATTTCTATGCTGTGTCAGACCCTGTTCTAAGTACATAGCACGGATTTAGTTAATATGTACAGCCACCCCATGCAATTGGTGTGCTAGACGGTGGACAGTAACAACAATCCTCCACCTCTCCCTGTAGCCTCGCCCCTTTGCAATGTGACTTTGTAATTTTATGACTTTGTGCCAAGAAATGGAGTGAATATCCTTACTTTCTGAACACAGGTTCATTCCCTTATGGCTCTGCAGCCAACCAGGTGAGCCAGAACGTGGCTTGTCTAGGGTGGCCTCAGCTGGGATGGCTCCTTGCTTCTATGTGGTCTTTCATTCTCCAGCGGACTAGCTCAATTTATTCACATGGACAGTGTCTCAGAGCAGGAATGGAAGCAGTGCAAGACCTTATTGAGGTCTAGACTCAGAGCTCAGACAATAATACTTCTCCTACAAGCCTCTGGGCAAGGAAAGGAATAATGACCAGTGCAGATTTAAGGAATGGACAAAGACTTCTCCTCCTGAAGCCAGGAGGTGCAAAAATCACATTGCAAAGGGCAGGAATATAGGGAGAGCTATTTTTTTTTTTCCCATGAGATTTGAAATGACCACAGGGATACCTATTGCTATCACCTAGGAAAGTAAAAAGGAACCAGTTCAGGATGAATCCACATACCATCTTATTGTTTGCTTTAGATAAGGATCCTATCTATCATGTACAATCTTGTACATACTTATTCACGGGCTGAACCTAGGACCTCCTCACATAAGTTACCCAAAAGTTGACATTGTTTATTTCCTCCTTCATATCAGTAGTTTCTTCATTTTCATGGCAGACTTGAGTAAAATCCATCGTCCCTCATACAATAGGCATAGTGAGTATATCTCTCCAAAGAGTACTGACAAAGCAAGATCTGGGAAGCAAATGCCTCCATTTCAGAAGAGAAAAACGTGATGTGTTACTTCAGTCGGGCAGTGCATATTGGAATTCCCTGAAGAATATTTTCAAAATTATTTAACTACCCTAATTCTGAGACCATATTTTCATTTCCAGGAGGTGGAAGATGGAGACAAGCACCTGCGTTTCAAACAACTCCTTAGAAGATTCTAATATGCCTCCCCCTACCCTGGCTTCTCTTCCCCAGTTTAGAATGTCTGTTCTAGTGCTGTGACTGAGCTGTTCAAATCTCCTTGGTAAGGACAAATTATTATGAAAATAAAATCAGAACTGTATTCTTTAATACAAGTTCTGACATGTTATAGCTGTGAGACCTTGAGCAAGTCACTTGACCTTTGAGGACCTAAGTTTCTTCATCTCTAAAATGAGATTTATCATGGTATCATCTCAAAGGCTCAAATTAGGTAATTTAAAAGAAAAAGGAAATGCTCTGTGAATTATAAAACTCTAAAGAGCTGTGAGAAATAGTTATCATTAACTACTTCCCTTAATTACACAAAAGCTCTGCAACTTAAATCTAGAACATTCCATGTAAACTAGTCTAGAAGTGAATCCTACTTCCTGGTATGTTTCAGTCACACATCTTTCCTATGATCTCTCTGGATGAGACCCTCAAATCTGACTAATTCCTATCCCTTAATAATGTCTGTAGTATTGGAATCATGCCAGAGAGCTAGAAACAGGCTCAAAGCTGAAGGGGCCATTTTGCTGTTACCATGCCACTGGGAGCACATTATTTACCACAAGAATTTGGCTTTGTGGTTATCTGGCAGAAAGGTTTAATAATTACTTGTGGTGGTTATGTATGGGCATGTCTGAAAAACAATTTTAGAGGAAGGAAAGCCAGTAATTTAACCTATATGTTGTGGGGGAAGTGTTATAGAATCAGCAATTGCTTTACATTAGTTTCTTTCCACAGAGGAGTGGGATTTGACCAATGGTTATCAGCTTCTTGGCCTTGTGAACACATATGTGTTCCTGAATTATAATCCAGAATATGTATGGAAATCAAGTTGTGAGGCAGGGTGTCTGTATATAATTAGAACATCCCTAAGTTTCACAAGCCATAGGTAGAACAAGTTACCACGAGGCGGGGAATCTGGGATTCCTGGTCAGAGACAGAAGCAAGACCAACACAGTGCACAATTCCAGGAGGATCACTCAAACCGTGGATTGTGTGGCACCCATGGGTGAGACATGTGTATATGTGTTATTTACACAGAATGATGGATAACTGCCACATTTTACGTTACCATTCCATTTGAAGTTCTTGAATGGTAAATCGATTTATAAGAAACCTTTACACTTCTTGCTCATTTTAAGGACAACACAGAGACTCAAAGGATATGCCACTGTTTAAGGTCACACAACAACTGAACCCAGGAATCAGATTTGGACTGTTTTGTTCTTTTGTCAACATGCCTCAGGAAATCATGGTAACCACTCAACTGGGCTATTTCCTAATCCCCTTCTGCTAGGAGTGCCCCTGTGTTTGCTCATTATAGTGTTGATGGCTTATTTCACTTCCATACTTAGGGGGCCTTTGGGGATTCTGAGAGCGACTTTTCAGAAGCCATATTTATGCATGACCCAGGAGGGAAAGGCCTGCAGTGTCTAAAATAGTTATAAAATGTCTGTGTGATTCGAGTGGGGTCTGCTTTTTTCTTTTTCTTTTCCCTCTGCCTTGTTTCATTTTATGACCATTGGCAAACTGATGCTGGAACAGCAGGTTGAAATGCCTTTCAGGCACTTTGATTACCACCATGAAATCAAAGTGCTTTTTGGCCTTGAGTAGACATAATGTCTGAGAATTATTATAGTCAGTCTTTGCTTGTGATTCGGTGAAGCTCCCCAATGTTGCAGCAAGCCCCACAGCAACCTTCTCAGTTCACAGCCCAGCAGACATGCAAGATTCCTTGGAGTATCTTTAAGATCCTGGATCATATAAAACAGCTCCCTCTCATAAAAGCACACACAAACTTACCATTGTTGAGTGTTTTTTAAATAGAATCAGGAACAAATCTGTGACCTTGTGGCCCCGAGGTGGGAACACTATCTATAAAGTTGCCCAGACATTCTGCCTGTCAGTAGGACGTTTTCATTGAACATAGGTATTTAAAAAAAAAAAAAAAAAAAAAAAAAAAAGAAGGAGCCAGGATAGGCCAAAATTTTTTACATGCCACAGCTCACTTTATACATTTTAAACCTTGTTAACATTTGCTAACAAGAAAGTTAAGAACTTTGAGCTATAAAAATAGGAATGTCTTACTAACTAAATAAATATATGTGTGAACCTCGGGTTCTGCTCCCTGCTCTGCACTGGCTTGTGATCATGAACAGGAAAAAAATAAAAAATTTTTAAAAAGGAGCCTAGTTTTGGCTTGTAAAACCTCTAATAAGTCCTTGGAGTTTTTCTTTCCTTGCATGTTTCTCAGAGTTCCTGTTGATTTTTATCCTTTGCTGAATTCTAATTCACATGAGTCATTTAGCTGTTGACCAACAGTAAGGTTTCAAGGATTCTGAAGCATTTAGATTTGCCTTTAAAAATTAGCAACATTAAACTAAGAATGTAAAAACACCAGATAAGTTAGTACTGACCAAACGATACGCTTTAACATTTGGAGAAAGAATCCTATGGAGCATCCCATAGGATTCTTTTTAATCAACTTCCATCTGTACGTATTTTCTGGGGACTTATAAAACCATTTCCTCTTTTCAGTTTCCTGCTTCCCACTCTAGCCTCTGTTATTTCCTTTTTGTAAACACTTCCTTGCCAGATAGCAAATAGCATTACTGCCTCCTTTAGAATAAAGAACTAACGAGTTTTCACTGGGAAACCGAAGCACTTGTTTTCTTTTTTGCCATCCATTCCAAGGGTCAAAGGTACATATGAAGGTAGTAAGCCAGAAAATTTAAATAAATAAATAAATAAATAAATAAAGTGAATTTATGGCAAAACCAGAGAGAGTTTAAGCGAATGCATCTATGGTAGAAAACCACTGGGGTGTCTGTGAACTAGGTACTAATAAAAAATAATTTCACTCAGTTTACAATCTCTCCAAAACCTCACTTCTCTCAGCTGGGAAAAACAACCCATTCCAGGACAGTACCAGAATTCTGGAATCTTCAGCAATGAAAAAGCCTTTAATTTACAGATGCTTCTATGCCTCTTACATACACAAAGCACTCAATGGCCCATTATCTCCAATTCTGTACATGAGGAGAAGTGCTCAGAGATGTCAAAACTCCCCAAAGCCACACAGATAACAGGTCTTCAAGCTGGTATTTGAATCCAGGCTTTAATGCCTTCTCAGGCACTGTAAGAGAGAGAATGTTGCCTGGTCTTCATTCATCAGCCCACACAGAGTGTCTCAGGTGTCTGCCATCTAAGTTTACATAACCTCTAAACCCAATGTTTCTACTCTTTTTCTTTTTTCTTTTTCTTTTTTTTTTCCTGTCTACAGCTTTGCAACTTCCTATTACATTCCCCATAGGATGACAGCCTTGCCTTCATCCCCTCCTTCCCCAGCCTAGAAGGAGGCCCTGCCTAGGTGGGGCCAGCCTTCAGTATTGTCTTATGCTCTATCCACACCAATTCTCTCTCTCTTCTCCCTGATGCTTTGGCTTTGGGAAACCAAATCCCATCTCCCTTAAAGGCTCTTCCTTTTTCCATCCTGCTACAGCTCCTGCTGCCACAGAAACTGAATGAGGCACTAAGGGTATAAAGAGGAAGGTTTCCCATTGGATTCCAGCAAACAGTACTTTCTCGATGTAGATATCCTTGCTTTATGGCCCCACAATCCACCACAAGATAGCCCTACCCTCTGGATGGTATTTCCAAGTAAGATTTTGCTTAATGATAAACGAGAAGGAAGGGCCAGAACCGAGACAGACCGCCTTAAGAAGGAGCTCTGCCTTCGTTTTCTTTGCAAACTCTGGAGTCCTGAGAGATTCCACTCAGCATCAAAGCTCTATTCCCTCAGATTGTGACCTGAGGTTAATTTCTGTGTGGGTCCAGAACAACTTCTCATGGTGCCTTCATGTTCCTGAGGCAGTGGGTGGCAGCTTCCCTCTAACCCCACAAAGCCTCCCGAACATGTAGAGACCTAAAAAGGTACGGAGTCTTATAAAAACCTGGAAATAGGCTTAGGAAGTAGTGCTTGAATCCTATTGAAGATCTGATCTATACCATTCTGAGGCCTCCAGTCAAGTTCCCTAGAAGCAGAGTCTGAGAAGAAAATTTGGGTATATGTGATTCACTGAAGGAGATCCTTTAAGAGAACAGGTGAGAGAGAAGTACGAAAATGATCTAGACAAAAATGTGGTCTCTCTGCTGAATTCTAGCCCCTGCCTGATACCATGGCAAACTCTGGCAAGGATTATACCAGAGTTTGTCTCACTTCGAGATGAGGAGCTGGCTTTTGTAATTCCCTTCAATTAGATATCAGCTATCAGATGCCCTACATTGAGGGAACAAACTTCTGGGAGAGTTATCACTTTTGGTAAAAAGCAATCCTTCTAAAAGGGAGTGGGGGACAGATATAAGCAATGAGCACTCAACATTCTCAGCAGCGGGAAAACAATATGCATGGTTTGGTAAAGACAATGTGATGGTGGACCAACGACATTCACGGCATAAGTCAAAAGAACACAGCCATCCTTTCCCATGAAAAGTCCTTTCAAGAGAAGCTTTTGTGGAGCTTACTGCATGCCTAGGAAATTCTGACTCTAGTTCTAGTAAGCCGAATCCCCACATTCTACACCAGAGTGCTCAGAGAAAGCTATGTGTTCTTAGTATTTTCCGCAGCATAGATACTTAATAGGTAAAAATTTAATTAAAATGTTAGAATGGAGACTAAAAATGAGTATGCAATGACTCCCAACCTACATTTTACTTGAATTTGAGTAAAAAGGGAAAGAAATCTGAAATATTTACTGTTATTTACAACTCTTAACTTTTCATCTTTTTAGGAAAGGAGATCACAGAATTTTAGAGCAGGAAGGGACCTTGGGTGTCATCTAGTCTGGCCCTCTTATTTTACAGATAAGGAAACCATCATCTACAGAGGTCAAGGTCTTATAGACTGCGGTTTTGTGTGTCTTCCTTTCTCCGTGTTATTTACTGTATTAATGAGCAGGCAAAACAGCTTTATTTAGGTCGCTGACAAGCATTTGAAAGAGTCACTGCATCTGGTAGGCCCATCAGACAGTAATCAATCCCCCTGGGGTAGTGGTAACTTGACTAAATATTCCGCCATGATCAAAGCCTCTTTGGGAGCCATTAGCTCCACAGCACAATGTTCTACTGAAATCTGCGGAAGAGTTGGGTAAAACCCACTAGACTTTAACAGCTCTTCAAATCCCTGTATCAGGTTCTACACTTAGAAACCTCACCTTGGCCATGACCTCATTTTTTTCATGTGTAAAGTAAATCCACTAATGCCAGAATGGCAGGGTGGCTCTGAGGGTCACAAGAACAACACACATATTTATTCTTGTAAATCTCAGAGGAATATTTATGATTGACTTATTCAGTATTTTTATTTTACTATTGACAAATTCAGAGCAGTTGAGAGAATTCTCTAGGGTTATAATGAAGGATTAGACATAACCCCTAAGGTATTACAGTCCAGGTCCCTTCACCCTGACCTCTAGATTTAAAGAGATTTAAAATTTGAGATGTAAGGAGAAAATCATATATAGTCAAAATTCCCACAAGGAAAGTCCCACAGTTATGTGGTACATGGCTCTGTACACTCACCATAACAGCCTCCACAGGAACCGATTCCAACAAAGTTAGCCGCAGATACAGATACGTTTCCCACTTTGCTTATTTCAGAGACAGATGAAAATATTTTTTGAACCTTGATATCAGGCTTACAATATGATTCTGCGACCAAGAAGTATTTTAATGTCAAACATGAGAGGATTTTAGGACTGAAATTAAGCTCCATGCTCCAGACCAAGTAACACTATATTAGGCAAGACTAGGAGCCACACCAAGCCGATGTCCCCAGCAAACATTAGGGGAGTCCCTCCCAGGGCATTCATATCAGTCACTGCAGACTTAGCAGGTTCTTTCCAAATCAAAAATTATATTAATGTTTGATTACTATTCAAGGAAAAAAAAAGCATTTAAATAAAGTCCACCCTGCCATCTGAGCAGTCACTAATTTATTATGTGTCTTGATATTATTCTGTACAAGATGCACTTTGTAAATGTGTGATGGATAAATGAATGAATGTTTTATAGAAGAGACAACCCTATCTGCTGAAAGTGCTGACTATAGTTGAAGGCATCTATTAAGTATTAAATCATCATCTAACGTAGACTCCAGGTCATGCCAGCAAGGGCTCTCTATTAGAGCAGGTCTTTATGATTTACAAATCTGCGGTGTCCCAGGATTGGTTTTGGTAACATGTTCCTGCTGGGAAGTAAACAGAAGGTATTCAAGACATCTTAACAGGAGCCAAAGTTGTTTTATCCCTTTAAACCCCTCTTCAACACACCATCTTTAAGTGTGAATTTGAAATAGACATTAGATCTTTGTTTTTATGTTTCTTCTTACTGTCCAAAGAGTTAGAATGTAAGTTATGATTTGCCAAATTTACTTGACTTACTCTTGATTAAGAGTAGTCTGTGGTTTAAAGCCCTAGGATTAGATTAAGGCCTCAGGATTAGATAGATGCAAACAGAATGTCATTCAGTGAAATCAGACGCCTAAGAGAATTACTTGTTCTTTTAGTCTCTGTGCTACATTGACTGTAAAACTGGCCCCAAAGTTCCACCCCATCCTGAATCCATGCCCTTGGCAATGTGAGTCTGAAGCAATGCCTGTTAACAGGTGAGGTCTCCTTCCCTGGGAATCTGGGTTGGCCTTGTGACGCTCTGACCAACAGAAAGTGGCAAAGGGATGGGCCTTTCAGCCCACACCTTCCCAAGCCATGCACATTATGCTCTTTCAGAAAACTCCCCCCACCTCCTGAACAACCCCAGGTTAGCCTGCTGGAGAGTGAGAGACCAAATGGAAGACAAACCAGTTGCCTCAGTCAAGACCGTCCTAGACCAACCTGTAGACAAATGATCCCCAAATATATTAAAGAGTCCATTCGAGATCAGCAGAACTTCCTTCTCCTTCTACAGCCGACCACAAATAGATCAGTGAATCAGTCAAGACCAGAAGAGCCAGCTAGCTGACCCATAGTCCTTGTAAAAACAATATGTGCTTAATGATTTTTAAAACATTGGTTTTGGAGTTTTTTGTTAGGTAGCAATAATTACTGTAACAGTCTGTATGTACAGGTAGTATAACTAAGGCAAGGGATGTAAGACTAGTTTAATATAGGAGAGAAGTTCTTGGTGGCATGTTGTGTGGATGCTGAGAATAGGATAGGGATTTCACTGCAGAAGAGACTATGGGGGTACGAGATCACTAAAAATACATCAAATTATTCAACACAGCCACAGGGTCTAAGATGGCTACCAGAAACACCAGCAAGTTTGAAGACAACAGACGTTGGATAAAAGTTACTTTCTGATAATCCAAACTGTACAGAGATAGGCAAAGTGGCGAGTTCTTGTCACTAGAAGTCCTGTGAAGCTCAATGGAAGTGTGAGCTTTCCAAGAGAATGTAATCACTCTGGGCACTTTGGGATGTGTTAATCACCACTCATGAGGCTGGAAATGATAAGATAAAAAGAAAAAAAAAAGAAAGAAAAGAGAAATCTAACTCAAGTCTGCTTTAGCGAAAATGACCCAAGCTTGCTTGCTTTCTCTCACCTTCCCTCTCCCTTGCCTCCTTTTCCCCAATATCCCCTCCTTCTGCTCCATCTCTCAATTTCCCTAGCTCTCTTTTCTGTTTGCTAATTTTCATACAAGCTTTCTTCATGTATGGTGGCCCTAGGTTCCCAAGCCTTCAATAGTCTATAAGAATCCCCATAGAAATACAACTTTTATTTCTCAAATATTTTCCCTCAAAAAATATCCTAGAATATTGGTATATTATTCTCAATTGGGTCACATATCCATCCCTACACAAAAAGTGCCCACTCATATGGTGGGGCTTGAGTCATGTGTTCAACTGCAGAGATGATTAAGTGGGGAAGATGCAGCTGAATCCCAATTACCCGGGGGTTAAGAATGGGGTAAGGTGATCCCCCAATGTAAATGTGAAAGTATCACCAGAAAACAGAAGTGGTGGTTTTTCATCAAACAAAAAGAGAACGTGTCCTCCACAGGACACAGAATAAAGGACTTAATATGCCCCTCTAACATTCTGTTCCAACTGCTCTTCATGGAAAGAATAAAATCAGACTAAAGGATGTGGATATAAGAATTCATGGGAATCAGCCTTCTCTGGGCAATTAAGTTCCAAGCAGCTCGTTTCACCAAGTAGTCACTGAGTACTTACTATGTACTGGGCACTCTTCTAGGTGCTCTGGATCCATCAGCCAGGCAGCCAGCCCCCAACCAGTCCTCCCCTCCCACCAGGCCATTACCTGAAAATGCTGTAAGGAGAATGCAAAACTTGCTTTTCTCCTTCCTGCTTTTGTAACTTCCTTCCCTCCTTTTCTTTTCCTTTTTTTTTTTTTTTTAATTTTGATCTCAGTGCAGAGGATTGAACTGATCATATTCTCCATTTCCCGGCCTATTATCATAATTATCCCACACCCTTTGTTATTTAATTCATTTATTCTTTTTATCTCCATCTTCCATCCTCATACCCTTTATCCCCACAGGCAACATGACTGTGTTTAGTGAGCAGTTTTTGGTTTGTAGTTGTTCTTGGAACAAGTGTGTTTTTATATATTGCATTTTAATTTACGTAATTTCCTAAGTTATAGAACTTGCATTTAATTACATAATAAGGTATAGAGGTGTTTATACAAATCATATACATAGTTTGGTTTTCTAGCACCCCTTCCCGTTCTAGATTTTAAGTCCACCCATGCTTCTTTGTTGACATCTATACAGCTAACTTCTGACAGCTACAGGTAAAGTTTTCTATTTCATACTTTTTTAGGGAGTCTCAAAAGTTAATATCCTTTACAGAAGTGACTCACTGCTGTGTATAAATAACCAACACCCAGCCCTGAAACAAGTCTCCACAGGAGACCGCAGAATGCAGAATGAGACGTGGAGTGAGGGGAAATGCCGACGTGAGGCGCATCCTGTCTCCTCCTGCCACCATCATTCATAGGGTGGTTCCTCTGGGATTCTGGGAAGACCTGGTTCATCTACTGATCCTGAAAGTGAGGAGAAGTAACACTTTGGTTTTTCAGAGGGAGAAAAACAAACCACACAATTCACCCACCATGGAAGCTAGGGCTCCACATCCCAACCAGGCAGCACATAGCAGGGAAAGTCCACATAAATTAGACCAACGTGTCTCTGCCAAATGTTTCCAAAGACCTTTATCTGCCACCCATACTAAACTTCATTGATAGGGGAGGCATCCCTCTGAATGGTGAGAATGAAAAAAAAAAAAAAGATACACTTTTTGAAAAAGAATATGAAGTGTTTCAAAGTCCTAAGGCAAATACAAAATTGTTCAATGTCTCACAACTGGGAGTTATTAAAATGCTTATGTAGGAGGAACGAGCCATATGCCAACTCTTCAAAAAGAGGTCTTGCCACTGGCACCCCTAGTTAGAAATAATTACATGGAATCCCTCATAATTTAGTCTTAAAAGTTACTCATCATTGAAACCTGATTTTGAGGGAGATCGAGTTACCTTGTTAGAATAGTATTAAGTGTCCATGTATTTTATGGAAAATATATTTAATGGAAAATATAAACTTATACATACATGTGAATATACTCCACTACGAGGTAGGACTTTCTATGGGCTTATTAGATTATACACTATGTTAGATTGAGTTGGGGGCTCTAATTCATCATCCCTCCCTGTGCCCATGTCCTCTCTGTGGCTTCATCATGGATGGAGTCTATCTACTCTTGATTTGAGGCAGCATGGCCATGGGACTTACATTAACAAATCAAACATGGGTATAAGTACTGTGACAATTCTATGTCTTAGGAGGCTCTGCTTGTCTTCTAGCACTTCCATCATCACTATGGTGAACATCCTCCAGACGACCGCTGTCCCTCAGCTCTGGACTCCAGAAGAAACACAACATAGAGCAGGCCAGAGGCCAACCCTCAGTAAGGAGCTAAATTAAGCCAGACCATTGGCTCAAAGGACAGCTGCCAATTGCCACCCAAGGCCCACCAACCTCCAGCCAACTCACAGATGCTGGTGAGAATAAATGCTTGGAATATCATGTTCTGTTTCTGACATGTTAAAAATACCTCATCTGAATATAAGTTCATAATTCTCCATGAAAACACTCATGTTGTAGTCAGAGATCTCCCCTTTACCATTTACATTTAAGCATACCCTGCTTCCCCAAGTATAGCAGACTGTTGTCAAGAAATGTTAGGAGGCAGATCACTTGCCAAAGCATTTCTCATTTAGCAACTTTGACTTCAATAGTGTAATAAAACCTGTAAGACTACAATAATTCTTTTTTTTCTTAAAGATTTTATTTATTTGAAAGAGAGGGAGCACAAGCAGGGGGAAGGGGCAGAGAGAGAAGGAGAGGGAGAGGGAGAAGCAGACTCCCTGCTGAGCAGGGAGCCCAACATAGGGCTTGATTCTAGTACCCTGAGATCATGACCTAAGCCAAAGGTAGACGTCTGTCTGAGCCATCCATGTGCCCCTGACTACAATAATTCTGCTGTTATCAGTAGGAAACAGTAAACCATTTTTCATCACTTCCCTTAAATATTATTTATTGAAGATATGGAAAGAAATTAAGGAGAATAAGTGGACCCAATGACTTCCAGTTGTTTTGGCAATATTGCCACTTCCTTATGGGGAAGAGTAGTGAACATATGAAAAAGCCACTGGTTGGTTTGTTTGTTTGTTTGTTTGTTTGTTTGTTTAAGATTTTGTTTTTTATTTGATAGAGATCACAAGTAGGCAGAGAGGCAGGCAGAGAGGGGGTGCAGAGAGACAGGCTCCCTGCTGAGCAGAGAGCCCGATGTGGGGCTTGATCCCAGGACACTGGGATCATGACCTGAACCAAAGGCAGCTGCTCAACCAACTGAGCCACCCATGCGTCCAAGCCACTGGTTTTAGAATCTGGGGTGTCACATAAGCACTCAAAACCTGCATAAAGACCATTTCTGATAGGATACAACCTTCTTCTGGTGAGATCCATCAAATGGTCTCTTTCTGATCCGCTCTCAAATCCTAGGGACTTCTCTGCCTCCCTTAGGAAACTTCTAGGCTGCAAACTAAGTTCTGCATCCCAAGGAAATAGTTTTCCAAAGTAAGCACCTGCTCTATAGCAGGTCCTTACTGGACTGCATCAGAAATAGTTGCCGGAGACAACTGTATAGCTGAGATAACTACAGGTCACCATTTTTGTTCTAAAGAAGCTGCATTTTAGTAGTGGGACATAAACTAGAAAGAACTGAAATTCAGTGCAACAGTTTCAGCCAGTGCTAAGTCGAATAAAGCAAGGAGAACAGGGCAATGAAAAAAAAGTTATGTTTGCCATAATCAATCCAGTCATTTAGTGAGACTGAAAAGTTCATGATATATCCAGTTACAAAATGCAACATTGGCCAGAGATCATTTGTTTTTAAGACAAGGTCTACTGACTTTCCCCTGAGATACTAACTAGTCTTGGTGACTTAAATATTTTTGTTCCATGGAGTAATCTAATGGGGTAGACAGTGAAGCAGGATGGAGAAACAGCAGGTAGGGATCTGCTCCCTAAATGCCCTAGCCACCTCTTTCCACTGCCCCCACATACATACACAAGACACAAACTGCAACCCCAGACTTCTTTTATGTAGTGGAAACCCTCCAGTGACTTTGCTGGAACAGTCATACGAATTTAAGGAGACTGGCAAACCCTTCCCCCAAACTCATGGTTTTGCCTGGAATGCTTTCCTCTACATCTCCGTGTGTATAATACCTGACCTTAAGTAGACTCTATGCTTTTTTTTTTTTGTATCTTTAGCCAATCCTGTATCTTGAGCCAAGATCCTCTGCAGATTCTAAACACTGAAATAATCCTCCTAATTTTAGAGGATTCATGCCAGCTTGCAGCTGAAGAAAGAGTTAATGAAGCAAATCTGTCATTAGCTATAAGTGCTGTGGCAACCAGATCTGTCACTTTTCCCATGCAGAAGTGATGAGGACAAACTTCCAATTCATATATTTTACTGAACAGGGGTGAAAATCACTTTAGGATTCCTCAAATGATGATGGGATCAGAAGCACCATAAGCCCTACATAGCATTTCCAGAGGAATGCCCTGAAGCCAACTGTTAATTTATAAGTACCTTGAGGAAACCCTGGATTTCATTTGTGTGTATGTTACATTGAGCAAGAATTCTGATTACTTTCCAAGGAAACTAGTAACATAATACATACTGGGCTGACAACAAAAAGTTGTCAAGGGATTTATATGTAGCAAAAATGGTTGGATCACCAAAACACCCATGTTATTCTTTCCTTAATATAAGGTTGCACTAGAAAGTGCCTGCCTAGCCAAGGACTACATTTCCCAGCTCCCCCTTGCAGTTAAATTAAGTGGAGCCACGTAGGACTGTTTTAGCCAATGGACTCTAAGCAGAAATAAAGGGCATTCACAAAATTGAACCAAAAAAAAAAAAAAATGCATGTATGCTTATCCATGATCTTTTCTCCTTCTGACTTACTTAAATGGGGATATTTCAAAAGAAAATCTTGGAAGCCATGTAAAGACAGCAGAGCCTCCACTAGCCAATGTGCTTAAACTGCCATAAAGATGAGAGCTGTCTGGTGCCCTATTTACCTGTCCAGTATTGTCTGAGTAAGAAAAAAAAAAATTGTGTGTTTCAGGTTATTTACTAGAACCTATTCTAATTCACACAATATGGCAATTATGAAAATCACTTACGATGAAAATCACCCCTAATATCTTCAATAGTAAACAGAAAAGTTTTACTTTTTGTTTTCTCCTTACACTTTTAATGGCATTGAACTTTTAAGAATATATAGTGTTTTGAAAAAAATTCTGTGCATGAATATGGCTGCTCTGCATAGGCCTGGATCCATGCTGATGCTCCTAAGCCACGTGGCCATTTCCAGAACTATCAGGTTATTGGTAGCTGATGCCTCTTCCTCTGCCTACTCAGTAACTGCTTTCTTGGTAATAACGTCATATACAGCCCCAGAGTTATCCTCAGTCCCTGAGTCTTCTCTGGTGTTTCTTTCAGTTCTCTGAATGGATTTCTTTTCAGGGCATTACTTTGTATTTGTATTTATATCAGCATTGTGTATTTGTCATTTATTGTTGCAAAACCACTTACCACAACATTTGATGGCTTAAAACAACAATAAATACTTACTATCTCCTGTAAGGTCTATGGGTGAGGCATTCAGGAGTGATTGTGGCTCAAGGTCTTTCTCATGAGGTTGCAGTTGGCTGCCAGCCAAACCTGCAATCATATCAGAGTTCAACCAGAGAAGGATGGTACACTTCCCAAGTGGCTTATTCAGCTGGTTGACAGGCTGTTGCTGTTCTCAGGAGGCCTCCGTTCTGCTCCTCAGCGGCCTTCTGCTGTGTCCTCACAGCATAATAGAAGGCTTCTACCAGAAGAAGCATCCAAGAGAGGAAAGTAGAAGCTGAAAAGATTTTTTATGACCCAGCTTCAGAAGTTACCCACTGTTATCTATGTCATATTCTATTGGTCACATGGTATTAGCCTTGATTCAGTGTGGGAGGGGTCTATACAAGGGTGGGACTATCAGGACGTGGTGATGACTGGGGACCATCTTGAAAACACCAACCACCTGTGGTTTCTGTTTTCTCTAACCACAAAAACCCTGTTGGTGTACCTGATTAGGTTCGAAAAGGGCAGACTGCTTTCTAAGAGGTAAAAGAATTTAACTTCTGAGAGAAAAGGTCCCCCAAATCTGGGAATATCCCTTGGAAAATAAATATTTTTATCGGGTTCTATATTCCTGGCATTCAAATTTGATTATGGTGATTACAAAATTTTCAGTTCTAATGATGTCTCCAAATCCTGGGAAATTTTAATAACACTCTACAAACTTGAATGCTGGTGAGACTAGGACCAAAACCACATTTTTTAAAATCCATGGCATATGTCCAAAGTAAATTCCTAATCTCTCACATTTCCAAAAGATTATATTCTTAAATAAGTATTTGCAGTAATCCTTTGAGAGATACCAACCAACCAATATAAGTCATTTGTTTTTTCCTCCATCAGTCATACTTTCAGATTGAAATTATTCCAGAGTCAATTAGAATCAAAGAGTTGAGTCACGTAATCCAATTTCCCTGTTTTACAAATGAAGAAACTAAAGCGCATAGACGTTATGCAATGCTCCCACAGTCACAGTCAATGGGAGAGCCAGAAGGTGAACCCAATATTCCGAATTCCATACCAGCATTTTCCCTATGAGTTTAAACTGTGTCGTTTAGTAGTTCCATGTGATATTTGACTGAGAAATAGGAGCATGGTATCCTTACTGGACTGCATCAGAAATAGTTATGATAAATATTCGGACCATATAACTACTTAATCCTACTTTAAACAGGAAATGGACATCTGAAACAGTTCTTTAATTTTTCAATTAAAAATAAAGGGAAAAGCATAATGGGATGTTTTAAAGATGATTTATAAGGTGTACAGACTAATTGTTACTTCCCTAAGTAAATTACAAAACCACTTAATTTTTACTTGAGATGTGATCTTCATCTCACTCAAGGAGTTCCCAAGAGTTTTTAGCTTTTACAAGCTATGTACTTGCTATGTACAAGTACATAGCAATAGCTATGTACAAGCTATGTACTTGAAGAATGCTTGGAGGGTTGGGGGTTGGGGGTGGGAGCAAGCTGTGGTTTAGAGTAGGGGAGGAGACTTAGAAGCGAATAGCCAAGACAATAAGACAGAAAAATAAATTTTGGTTCTTCCTACTGAGTTTAGTAAATGATTCGAATTTCACACTTCCTCTCAGGTTTCCTGGATAAGCCAAGTTATGCCTGCTTTCCCATAACTCTTGAAATAGTAGGATTTCTGGGTGTAAGAAAGATTATTTGTCATATACCCTTATGTTTGAAATTCTAGATCCTATGATTTCAAGTCTAGCTAAAGTCAAAGGCAAACTAGAGCAGGGTTTCTCAACTTGGAACCACTGACATTTGCAGCCATCATAGGATTCTTTGTTGCAAGGGGCTGTCCCACACATCATAAGACTGTTTAGTGGCATTCTTGATTTCTACCCAGTGGATGCTAGTAGCAGCCCTCCTCCATTTACAACAAACAAAAATGTCTCCAGACACTATCAAATGTCCCCCAGGAGACAAAAATCTACCAAGATGGAGAAAAAACAGCCTTAAAAGGAAGGTTCTGGGTCAGAGAGAGAGCTTCTAGAAAAAAACTGAAAGCACAGATTTATTTTTCTGGATGTGGAGTTATTTCAGGCACACTTGATTCATTTCCATCACATGACTACTTGGGACCTGTTGTGTTAGCCATAATGCTACGTGCCATGTTAGCTACAATGCTGACTATATAGTGTCTGGCCTTGTGGAGGTTTCAACTCGCTAGTGGTTTTGCTGTTGCTCAAGCTAGAGTTGGATTAGATTTATTCCTCCTAGAATTTTCAGCAATTTTTTCTTTAAGATTTTTATTCATTTATTTGTCAGAGAGAGACAGATTGAGCACAATCAGGGTGAGAAGCAGGCTCCCCGCCGAGCAAGGAACCCGATGTGGGACTCCATCCCAGGACACTGGGATCATGACCTGAGCCAAAGGCAGCCGCTTAACCAACTGAGCCACCCAAGCGTCCCTCCAGCGATATTTTAATAAAACTCCCAAACTTCCAGTTCAGGAAACTGAGGTGTGTCAAGACAGTGACAAACAATGAACTAATTCAGGGACACGACCACAGGGCTCTCAAATTCACAAAGGAAAGAAAACAACCTGCCACCTAAAATTACTTCTGGTTCTTTCCTAGATTTCTTAAGGGTTTCATGAAAAGTAGGAGACACTTTTCTAAAACTAGAAAGAAATTTTTATTCCAAAAAATTATGGTGATTGCCCTGGCAGCCCGAGTCCATGGTTTGAAGGGTGGAGGCTGTTACACATGAGGCTCCATCAGAACTGCTTACAGGGAGATGAGAAGATAAAACAGGGATGAAACTGTTCAGTTCCTGGATCTGTTTGAGCCTGAAGTCACGAACTTGCTAACAAGTGAAACGAAGGCATTTAAGAAAGGCTCATCTTCCAGAGAGCCCATGGAAATTTGAAGGCAGATTTCCCATCCAGACCTCATGATGTTGATTTTTAAAAATTGAATTGGAGTCATGAATCACTCCATAAATTTTAACTAAAACAATATACTCCCATTTTAAATATTTATGGCCTCTGCCCCTCTGGGCTTCAGAACTTTAGAAATAAATTTTTGGAGGCATTCAGAAACTTGAAAAAGCAAAAGCATGCACTTAAAACTTCTTTTTAAACCACTGACTCACCCTCTAGCTAAAGGAGAGAAATCCTAACAAATCAAATTGGAACTCAGTAAGAAAAAAGTACTTAGGGAGGACTTACAGAGGAGCAGGAAAACCTGATGAAAATTGTTTCTAAGAAAGAAAAAAAAAAGTCAGAATAGACCCTTCTGCGTGAAACAAGGAAATTTAAGTGCAACAGACACCACCAAAACTTTGAAAAGAAACTTGTTGATAGAAAAGGTGATTCAGGGGTGCCTGGGTGGCTCAGTGGGTTAAAGCCTCTGCCTTCGGCTCAGGTCATGATCCCAGCGTCCTGGGATCAAGCCCCGCGTCGGGCTCTCTGCTCAGCAGGGAGCCTGCTTCTCCCCTCTCTCTCTCTGCCTGCCTCTCTGCCTACTTGTGATCTCTGTCTGTCAAATAAATAAATAAAATCTTAAAAAAAAAAAAGAAAGAAAGAAAAGGTGATTCAGTGCAAGTAGTAGGGATTTTGGACTCACTGTAGTGTCCAAATTTCATCTTTGCCATTAATTAGTTATGTGCTCTTGGGCAAATTACTCAATCCTGTAAGTCTCAGTTTTCCCAATTATAACACAAAGTTCTAATTAACTTCTTCAGAGTGTTTTAAGGACTAAATGTGATAATATAGCTAAAGCGACTTTCCTTGTATCTGTGCCTCTTACATCATAGCTACAAATTTAATTCTCATTTCGGTATTATTCCCCATCTGAATTAAGTATGGAAACAACTGGCAATAGACAGGAGTGGAACCAAAACATATAATTACACTGGTTTTAGGGGTGCCTGGGTGGCTCAGTGGGTTAAGCCTCTGCCTTTGGCTTGGGTCAATGGTCTCAGGGTCCTGGGATCGAGCCCCGCATTGGGCTCTCTGCTCAGCGGGGAACCTATTTCCTCCTCTCTCTCTGTCTGCTTGTGATTCTCTCTGTCAAATAAATAAATAAAACCTTTTAAAAAAATACACTGGTTTTATATGTTTTAAATATATTTCTATACGCTTGTATGCTTGTATTTAAATATATATATACATATATATTTAAATATATATATACATAACATCAAATATATATATACATATATATATACATATATATGAATACAGATATCAAGCAAAATGCTTGTATATGTATATATATCATATATATGTATATATATATGTATATATGTATATATATCATATACATATATACATATATATATGAATACAGATATCAAGCAAAAATGCCGCCCAACTGCAAGGACACAAGCACTGGAATTAGGTAATTTCCATCTGAATCTTGAATCGACCACTGTGTAATCTTGTGCAAGTTCTACTATAGCCCTGTGCCTCAGGTTCCTCATATTTAAAATAGGAAATTATATTTTCTACCACACAGAATGTGGCAAGGACTCCAAAAAGATAATTAAAACCAAATGGTTAGCATATAAAAAGCTCTCAGTAAATAGCTATTATTGCAAACAGTGATGTCCACAGTTCATAATAACAGCATGTATGTGACACCTTGGTATCTATGTACACATGCACATGTGTAGCCTATTTCTAAGTATCTTTCTAATAATGACCTCCATTTTGAAAAAAAAAATGGCTCTGTTCTATTAGGATAAAATTTGTTATGATCATTCCTCATGTCTGCCATCAAAGTCAAAATCTATCTTTATGCTGTATCATTCAGATCTCGTCTTTGATAAAAGCTAAGAAATTGAGCCTGAGTGAAATAAGTCAAGCAGAGAGAGTCAATTTTCATATGGTTTCACTTACTTGTGGAGCATAAGGAATAATATGGAGGACATTGGGAGACAGAGAGAAGTGAGTTGGGGAAATTGGAGGGGGAGATGAACCATGAGAGACTGTGGAGTCTGAGAAACAACCTGAGGGTTTTGGAGGGGAGGGTGGGTGGGGGGTTGGGTGAGACTGGTGGTGGGTATTATGGAGGGCACGTATTGCATGGAGCAGTGGGTATGGTGCATAAACAATGAATCTTGGAACACTAAAAAGAATTTTAAAAAGAAAAAGAAAAAAAGAAATTGAGCCTGAGTGTATTTGGCTCTATCTAGTTACTCTTCTTCAATTATTAGCCATTTCTGTCCCTGGCTGCTGCTTTCTGCTAACCATTAACCAGCAAGTGAGAATAGAGTTTAATTAACGCCTCCTATTCTGTTAAAGGATTTGTTTTGTTTTGTTGTCTTACAAATAACAAAATGTTTACAAGTCTCAAAATGACTTCTGTATTTTGGAAGGGTAAAGGGTACATAGAATAGAGTTCACATTTACTGTGCCCCCTCAACCATATGCATATACCCTAAAACCTGAACAACAAACAGAATAACAAGATAAAAGGCAACTACCACAAATATCCTGTGCAACCAAAACCAGTCTTGTGCCTAATGTGTTGAGTCATCAAAGCAAGGAACAATGAGGGGGACAGTGAAATTGGAGGTGTGCTTTGGGATGGTTGGAGAAAGGTTAAGAATGGTTACATACCCTAGTACTTGAAGAATACACAATTATGGCCAATCAAATGAGGGGTACCATTTTTCAGACCAGACATTAGTTTTTAGATGCTTTCTCTCATTTAATATCAAATCAATGCTGTGAGATGAGGATTATTATCATGAACAATTTAGAGCTGAGAAAACTAAATCCTGAAAGACTGAAGTACTTGGCCAAGGTTACAGAGCTGATCTATTGCAGAACCAGTACTGAAATCCATATCCCTAAGGTTAGACACTTGGCTACTCTTCTTGGCTAATCTTTTTTTTTTTTAAATGGTTATTAATAGGGTTAATACTATCACTATCTCCATTTTCCTGAAAAGAAAACAGAGAGAGCATGAATGACTTCCTCAAACTGACAACAGGGAAAGGCCAGAATTTGGATCCAAATGTGAATCTGGGTTAAAACTTAGTTATAGAAATAATTTATGTTTCCTAATTTTATAGCTTTGGAGTATTAATATATGTTGAATTTCCCTTTGAAGGGGTAAATTCCTCTACCTTGTGGAAGAATAAGAATAACAGCTAGCAAAGAGAAATAAAACTGTGATGTGAGAAAAGGTTGTGATGGACCACTTTTCCCATAGATGTCCCCTCCTGCAGTTGATCTGTATTCCATCTGTCTGTATCACTGCCATGTGACAAAACACCCAAAGTCAGTGGCTCAAAACAATAAGCATTTCATGTTGCTCAGAAGTCTAGGAATCATCTGAGCACATCTTCTGGTCTTGGCTGAGATGACCTACACATCTGTGATCAGCTGTGGGTTGGGTAAGCTCTATACTGATTATTCCTATGTTTGGGTCAGTGAGCTGTTGGCTGGGACACTTTATTGTTCTTCCATTTGTTCTTATCATCTAGCTAGCCTGGGCTTGTTAAAATGGTGGCAGAGGTCCAAGAGAGCCACAAGGATTCTTACAGCCAAAGCCTGGAGCTAGCACGCTGTCCTTTATCTGCATTTCACTGGCCAAAGCAAGTCACAAGGGCATCCTAGATTCAAAACAGTGGCAAACACAATCCACTTATTAATATGAAGAGCTATAATATACTGCAAAGGAGGAGAAAATATTTCCTTTAAAAAAAATCTTACCATGCTACTCTCCTAAAAATGAGCCAAACTAGTTCTCACTAAGGTATAAGTGAATGTATATACTTGATGTGTACCACCTTGTGAACAATTGCATTTGGCAGAGTAAAAATTTCCTAAGTAGACTTAAACCATTATGTGGCCACTTACAGTAGCCCCATAGGGCATTGAGATTAACTGGAAACTTTTAAAATAAATGCCTCAAAAATATATAGCTATATCTCAAAATATGAGAATGAGATGTAGTTCCTTCTTTACCAAGTCCTACCACGGAACAGAGAAAACAAAACATCTCTGAAAGGGTTAAATCAGCTGAGGCAGCCTTCTACAAATAAGTGATCTTTTGCCTTTTCTATTATTTTCGTTTTACCACCTTCCTGAGGACAGAACAGAATAATCAATTTTGAGGAATGCCAAAATAAGTTTTGAAATGAAGTAATGGGATTTAAAAAATGACTTTTTTTCCACCTAATTCCTTATGTCTTGAAGAGTATCAATCACATGTAGAACTGTTCTCCTTGGAAAGAGGCACCCTGTGGAGTCAGAGAAAGGTAAGTAAGGTAGGAAGAGGGGGCTGTGTTGGGGATTGAGGCTGCAAGAAAACATGGGAGCCTAACAAGGTTTAGACAGAGCTGGGAGATTGTGTGGAGAGCTCCCATCTCTCATTGCCTTTGGAAAAAAGCAATGAAAGAATACTTTAAAATTTTATTTAAAAAAAATAACCAGGTTACAAGGAAAAAAAGACTAAAAATATCAAAGTTGGCAAGAATGTAAGGATACTGCAACTTCTACATTGCTGGTGAAAGTATAAACTAATACAACCACATTGGGAAAATGCTTAGCATTATCTACTAAAGCTGAACATGTCTTTCTTTTGACCTCAGAACTCCACTTCTAGGAATATCTCCGAAAGAAATAAGCTCATATGTTCACCAAAGGCACGCATATAGTAGCAATATCGATAAGAACCCCAAACAAAAACCAAATCTATGCATGTAGAAACCAAGGTAATGGTGACCTTTGGTGGGGGACGACTGGAAGCTGACACAGGGCAAGGGTTTGTGTTTTCAATGCTCTGTTTCTTGATTTTAGCTTAGGAAAATTCTTCCAGCTGTTCAGTTATAGTATGTGAGTTTTTCTGCATATATATATTTGTTTTTTCTAAAAATACTCATGTTCTAAAATAAGCGAAAAATGTAGTTGAATCCAAGTAAAACTAAAACCCCCAGTACTAAGTAAAGCAGAGGCCATCATACTGCCAGCTTCCAATACCAGAAGCACCCAGAGGCACTGAAGAGTTCAATTTCTAGGGATTGAGTGGGACCAAAAGCACTCCCACAGTGGCAATGTATCACAATTAGACTAACTGAAGTTAGCAACACTGGAGGCCCTGGGTGGGTTCACTGTTCATGAGGGGAGGTACAAGAAAGCTAAAGTCCCTGCGTGAAATGAGGACTCTAAAGATGACTGGTGAAATACTGACCTGAGCCAGTCATATATAGAATCTGGGGAAACCTAAGGCTGCCTTAGGTTTGGTGATGACCATGGAACAGGCACTCCCAAGACTAAATATAAGGCCTGCTTCTGGACTGAGAATCCATAGGGACCCAGGGGCAGGCAACTACAGAACCAAGAGAGAGAAAATGAGCCAGAGAAAGATTAAAATACCCTGAAAGACATTTAAGACAAATTTACAAAATATCAAAGCAAATGATGGAACTAACACAAAGAAAATAAATCCCAAACAAGAGATGAAGTAATTCTCGACAAACTGGAAAGGAGAGTATTCTCAAAATTATTTTTAAAGTGTATTTCTGTCCTCTGAATAATAAAAACGTTCATAATTTTTTTTCAATATTGAAAGTGGATATGAAGGGAGATAAGAATCAAGAAAAGATGAGTTATAAAATATGACGGGCAAAGAAGTAACACATGATGTGAAAAATGTACGAGCACTTCTTAATAACTCCAATTGGGAGACAATCCAAATAAATGTCTATCAACGAAATATATGTAAATGTCTATCAACCAAATATATGTACTATATTTGCAAAATGGAACACTGTTCTACAATAAAAAGGAATAAAGTACTGACACATATAATAACATAGATGAGCCTCAAGGATATTATGCTGAGTCAAAGAAGCCAGATGTAAAATACCACATATTGTATAATTCCATTTATTTAAGATGCCCTCAAAGAAGCAAATTTAGAGAAACAGAAACCCTTCATTTTCCTTCAGAAGGATTTCTGATTCACTTATCATTTTGTGAGTACATCTGAAAGTCTTCTGAAGGACCTGTTTGGAACATAATGGTATATAAATAAGCAAAGACAAGATAGGTGTATGTACATGGTTTCTGAGTGATAGGACAAATATAGGGTAGGAGGGAGAGGGGATAAAGGAGAGTATTTGTTATTATCTCTTAAGGTCCAAAAAAAAAAAAAAAAAGGCATTGTGTCACTGTGCTCCAAAACACCATCCTTTTTAGGTACCTAAGAGGAAATATTTTGGGCCTAACCTTTCTTCAGATCCATATAACCAGTATGGCTATCCTCCTTAATGCTAGCAGCTTGTGTTAGGGAGAAGAGAATTTATCTGAAAGATGCTAAAAGTTTGCCAGACTGTGGTTTTTTTTTTTTTCCTTTTTATCTCTGTTTGTGTAGATACCACCTCAAAATGCTAGATTTGTTCCATCTGAAATAGTTCCATCTGGAGAGAACATATAGTCCCGGGCTCAAGAAACAGGACATTCAGGGGTGGCTACACCTTTGGATTCAGTAATCCAACCAGCCACATATAATCTGGGCATGAGTCAAGATGCTGCACTTATGCTTGCCTTGTAAGTCCATCAAGGATAGACCTGAAGACATACCACCTTGAAGTTCTTTCCAGTGATTTAGTGATTTCCAGGCTTAGAGTTTAGAAATTGAACCTAACTGATTTCCATGCAATGTCCACAGACAGAGAATTTATTTTCTGTCCAAGTCCAACTGAGTCCAGTGTGTTGATATCTGGGACTGGGACCAAAACCTTGCATGCACCCAATACTCAAGAACAGAACTCCCATCCTAAAAATAATAAAGCCAAAGAAGTCTTTTCTTTGAAGAACTGTGTAGAAGCCTCATGGGGTAGTTATAAGGATTTGTGAAATATTAAAGGTCTTTGAGTTTGGAGAATTGGCATTGTAGCAATACAAAATTCTGCTCTTTTTTTGTTCCTCCTCCTTTTCTTAATAACCCTGTTACATGACCTTCTAAAGGCTTTGTTCCTTTAGGAAACATTACATGATTTGTAATAGTCTGTAATAAAACTTGGAAAAGACAGCCATAGCACTGGTTCAATAGTCATGAGAATTGCTTTTAGCTGCAATTTTTCAACAGAGTGTTCATACAATTAATTGTGAACCTTGGAATAATGCTTTGTCCTAGTGTACAAATGTCCCTTCATGTGTCTGTGTCATGGGCTCAGCATTCCTGCACCTTGGGTCTTCTTAAGCTTTGTCATTTGGTACATGCATAACCTTGATCTCCAAACCAGCCTTTAGGATATAGGTATAAACAGTATGGCTGGTCTTATTCCTGGAAGTGCTGATCCTATCCTGGCTGGGCCTTCACCTTTAGCTCCAAAAACTGTAATCCCACCTTCTCCCAATTAACACAAGACCAGCTTGTTTGCATACTAAAGTCTCATTCTTCTGTGGATGCTGTGATTGAAGTGGCATTGTAGTCCACATTCTGGTGTTCTATGATAGATATGACCCAAGATCTGTCAGTTGATGGCAACTTCTCTGTGCAGTTTCTCACAGCTTTGCCATCCCCTGACACCTCATCTCACAAAAATTCCCCCTATGTGGGGTTCCCCAAAGATGTTATTCGTCAAAGTAGCCCATGTTCCTACCCATCATAGAGATAGATTGCTTTCTTGGTAAGAGGTGGCAACCTGGTTGGGTCCTCAGAACTCCAAAGGAAGAATAGTTCTCCTTCTCTTTTTCTGAGCCAAATGAATTATAATTAAAATTTTCTTCTTCTTTTGAGTTTTCACTGTCCTCTTGGCAATCAGACAGAGCAATGCCTGCCTACTGGGTACCTTCACAGAGGATAAATAAAAGTTGGCCATTTTATCAAAAACTTAAAAAAAAAATAAGTTGAGTTGCTTGAGGGATTTCTAAAGCAAATTCTGCTTCTATGAGTCAGAAAGAAAACACAGATAGTAGTTTATAATGAAACCATAAACTTGAGGGTCATTCAGCCTTAGGCTTCAGATACCCCATAACAATGTTTACTTTAGAGACAGCACACTTCATTTCAGTCCTAGAAATACAGAGACATAGAGGAAAAAAAAAAACAGCAAGAAAAAGAGCAAGAGAGAAAAAAGGAGGAAGGAGAACAGAAGGAGGAAAAAGAAGAATGAGAGGAAGAAGGATAAAAGAAGATGAGGAATTCTCTTCCCCCAATTTGCTTACAGTAGGTGTGGAAAACAGTCCAAGTAATCAAAAGAGTTTCAACAGAAATCTATTAAAGTAAGTTTGGAAGCATCCTTGATGCACAAAATGTTCCTGTGTGTTAATCTATGCCAAAGAGAGTGTAACTCATCAAAGGCAGTGTCTTCGTAGCTTTGGATACTCAGGATGGTTAGCACACTGATTCAATGGCACTTTTGTCACCTTAGCCTTGTACTGCTTTTGACCAAGTTGAAGACATTGTTTCCTTACTTTGGACTCAGTCTTGATCCTGGGGGAGAGCCACAAGGTCTTTCCTTCTGATGATGTCCGGACACAATTTCCAAATGCTTTTCCAACCTAACTGACATTTATGCCCATCTTTTTTTTTACCAAGTTTTGAGTCAAGAAAATAAAAGTGCTTTTAATGACTCTGTTCTCCTTGAACTAATCTGGGTTGTCCTTGTGATCCATCAGAGGCAGCTCCTATGAACAAAAACAAGAGGCCTTCTTCCTCAGCTCTCTTCAAAATGCCTTAATAGAAAACACATTCTGTATTACCCATGTGCATGTTTTCAGAGCAAATCTTTATTTAATTTTAATAAAGATCTCGGTCCAAGGGCTCTTCCATGTAAAAAGGTTGTTACTGATGGCAATACATCCCTGAAGGACCTTATGGATGTAGGTTCCTTAGGGAGGCTTTGGGAAAGAATAGTATACAGTTCCCCTGAATTATGTTAACATTTCTGAAAACTAGTCAGCTTCTCTTGGGTAGTTTTTCAAACCAAAAACAAAGGAAGAAAAGAAGAAGGGAGGTTAAGAGAATGAGACACACACAAAGACAGGAAGGAGGGAGGGAGGATAGAATTCCTTGAGCCCATCATTAATCTGTAGGAATTCATCTGTGCTCTTCACTTCAATGCCCAGAAAATAAATTCCATTCTGTTCCAATTGATAATCTGAAGAGAAGAACCTGCCAGCTGGGCAAAAAAGGGGTGAGACACTTCATAAATTCTTTGTTGCAGCCAAAACTTGTACCTTCTCTGGATACCAGGGTCATTCATACTTACACTGTTTCCTATTCATTTCTGAGAAACAACATTCCTCTTGATTCTTTCTCTTTGGCTCCACCTGAAAGCAGGTGAGGAAACAAGACCTCCTGTCTTCATCATTTTGCCCAGTCACCGCTTCAACTGGCCAACTTTGTAGCAGAGAATCTGAGCACCTCTACCTGGAACTTGCCTATTCAGTATGCTCTGATACTATTAGTCTTGGAGACTTTGCCCCCCAGAGTAATTCAGAGAAAACTCTGCCATCTTCTTGGGTTGGGCTGTGCTACTTTAACACTAGGATTAGAGAGTCATACTTTTTTTTTCATTGTTTTAAATGATTTTCTTTATTTATTTGAGAGAGAGAGTGAGAGAGAGAGCATGAGATGGGAGAGGTCAGAGGGAGAAGCAGACTCCCCATGGAGCTGGGAGCCCAATGCAGGGCTCAATTCTGGGACTCTGGGATCATGACCTGAGCTGAGGGCAGTTGCCTAACCAACTGAGCTAACCAGGCACCCTAGAGAGTCATATTTTTACACTGCCATCTGTTAGTACTCATTATACAGTTTGACATGCATGTGGGGAGCCAGAAACCACTTGGGAATATTGTGACAGAGAACATATCTTGGCTAGGGAGACCCCTAACACATGACTGCTACTGTACATCTTTGTGTAAAGTTGGACTGAAATGGGCATTTTCTATTGTCTGAAGAAAACACGTACTATAAAGCTTCAGTTTTCCCTAACAGCTTATAAAAGATGCACACATTTTTACCAGCATCCTAGGGCAAAGAGTCATTGGATGGAGTGCTGTTTCCTAATGTAATCCAGGCCTTCCTATAGGAGACCATGATAAGTTGTGTGGATCATGGAGAATGCCATGAACAAAACATGAAGTGACTGACATTCTCTTTGGGTTTCTAACATTCTCCTTCTGGCTTAGGACTCCACCTTTATTTCTGACAAAAATTCCAGGGCCTATAAAGAGCTGGTGTTAAGCTATGATTATGTCAGGAGACCAAAAAATGTGAGTCATTATAAGCAGGCATTGAAGCTGGTTTAAAGACTTAATTACCTTCACCCAGACCTGCATTTAAGAAGAGAAAGCTTTTAAGCCAGGTCAGTCTTTAACAGTAGCATGGCAGACTGTGCCAGACTCCGAGTCTTAAATCGTTTAATCAAATCATAAAGAAGAGTCCTGCCTTGGTCTTCCCTGAAGGCCAATCTTGATCAATATCTCAAGCGTCCATTTTTGGAGCTTCAGATTTGGTTAAGTTTACAACCAGCTATGAGAGTTTGCTGCTTCTCTTTTGAAAACACAGCACATTGCACCTTCAGACCTGTGGGACTTGAAGAGTTATTTGAGACCTGGAGATAGGGGTGACACCTCTTCCTACCAACGTCAGCCCAATCTTCGATAGTTGACCACATATAGACAAAATAATTCCTTAATCATACTTATATGAAGGATGGAAGGTTTCCATCTCATTTCATCTTGAAATCAAAGAATTAGAATGAGCCAAAGTCATCCAGTGCACCAAGGACACCTCTGACAATTTCTAAAAGCCAAAAGAAATTCAAAGAGATTTCCAAATGGCATTTCACAATTAAAAGGAAATGTGGTGAAGATGGGAGTGCTGCAATTTTACCCACAGCATGAACAAAATGCTAATCAAAAATCTCTTTTTCTGGAGCACCTGGATGGCTCAGGGGCTTAAGCCTCTGTCTTCGGCTCAGGTCATGATCTCAGGGTCCTGGGATGGAGCCCCACATCAGGCTCTCTGCTCAGCAGGGAGCCTGCTTCTACCTCTCTCTGCCTGCTTCTCTGCCTACTTGTGATCTCTGTCAAACAAATAAATAAAATCTTTTAAAAAAAAATCTCTTTTTCTGATTATCTTCAGAGACAGGGTATAAATTCATGTTTATTTCAGGGCATTCTAATGTTGGGAGAAGGGGAGGGAGTTCCTTTTCTCCCCTTAAGCCATCCTTTCCAATGGGGCTGCTTCTGAAAACAAGATTCCAATTGAACTTCTCATATTATATTGCAGTAACTTAGGGTGAAATTTGCTGCTGGGTGTGTTGGAAAAGCATGCAACCAAACATATAAGAAGACAATATGAAAGTTGCTAGAACCAATAGGAGACCAAAATTTCTTAGGTATTAGTGGTAATCAACCATTCTCAGGCCAAACTGTTGGGCTCAAGCAGAGAATGCTTTAATTATACTTGAATAGCAGGAACGGCCTTGCTTTGGGTTTCATGTAAAAGGAAAACAGACCAGGGTTCTGACTGGTTTTCCAAATGGAAGTAAAAAGAACATGGAGACTTCTCTACATTTCAGTCCCTTAGCCTAGACCATTGCAATTATAGTTCAGTGAGGCTGGAACTCTCCCAGTGGAAAGATGGTGCAGGTTTGAACTACCTATCCTTTTGTTAATTTTAGCAGGAACATCTTCCATTAATAGGAAAGGGTTTTATACTACTCATGATATGTGTACATGGTTAAAATTCAGTCGTAACTCTGCCTGTCCTTTTTTGTGAATGGGTCAATGTGTCAATTATTCCCTCCTAATGCCTTCTGGGTTTGGCAAGTGTTCAAACTATCTTTTCTTCCTGCTGTAATTGAATTTTGCAATGAGCACTTGTAAGGGCCTGCCTAGCAATTCAAAGTTTTTCTATTTTCTCTTGACCTCTCTTGACCTGCAAGTCCTAATGATACCTCAGGTGTCTTTTGAGCTTTCATTTCCCATATGTTTCCTTCTCTGGAAGTAGAAGGAAGGCTTCTCATTCTGCTTCCAAACCCTGGGTTGGAAAAAATCCCCCAAGTCAAACTATTAAAAAAGACAGGTATTCCAAGAAACAAGGGCTCACTTTTCTTCTAGGTCTTCCAAGGGTCTCCTTGGTCATTTAAAAAAACCCTCTATGACTTTCAGGTGAAGGAAAAAAATAAGAGGAATTAACGTACTGATGCCCTTGATCATTTAGCTCAACATAATGAATCCTTTTGGAATTAAAAATATAAAATACATCATTCTGTTCTTTGTCTCAGTGATAATATATCTATTTTAAACAATGGCATGTTGCTTTCTTATCCCCTGTCCAGCTGTTTCTCCTTCTATGCCATTGATATCATCACACCATAGATTTCACTTAGGCATCTTGTTTCTGTCTTCCCCACTAAGTTGTAAGATCTTTGAGGGTGAGGATTTTTATCTGCTTTGCTCACAGTTGCTCACTTAGTATCAAGAACAAGTGTATGGAACATGATATACTCTCAATAAATATTTAATGAATGAATTTCATGATGTTGACCATTAGATGTGATATCACCTGCTACATTTCTAGCACCAAACTGAGTGTTGAGATCATCAAAGGTGTGTGAGACCTCTGGTATCAGCCTGAGGTATCCACTTCTTAGATCTAGATAAGAGTGGATCCAACTCCGGTTCATGGTTAAGAAGAGGTCCCATCATCTCTTCTCCTAGCTGCTAAGGAAAGAAGGACATATATTCATGATTACCCCTCACTCTCGACTCTGGCTTCTATCTTGGTCTTCAGTTATCTTGACATAGCCCCTACTAAGCCACAAGGACCAAGGTTTTGCATAATTTTATAGTCACCCACAAAATGCCATTAAACACATACAACCCTGGGGGAGCCTGGGTGGCTCAGTGGGTTAAAGCCTCTGCCTTTGGCTCAGGTCATGATCTCAGGGTCCTGGGATCGAGCACTGCATCGGGCTCTCTGCTCAGCCGAAGGTCTGCTTCCCTTCCTCTCTCTCTGCCTGCCTCTCTGCCTACTTGTGATCTTTGTCTGTCAAATAAATAAAATCTTTAAACACACACACACACACACACACACACACACACACACACATAACCTTAAGTTAAATTTTGAAGATACCTGCTCTGAACAAATTCTTTCCATTCTGCCCTGTTGTTGGACAATCTTCCAATTTTTCCCTTCTCTTCTCTGTTTCCTAAACCCAAATGCAGCTCGTCTGCATCCTTAGAGTACTCCTCTGTATGCCATGTCCTTGGCTGTGAATCTGTTGCCTCTATGAAGCCACCTTCTCCATCAGACAATTTATTTAAGCATTTTCATAAAAAAAGAAGAATTCTTCCCTACCAGGAATTCTTATGTCAGTGGTTAAAATAATAGTTTTCTTCAGCTGACTATAAGCTAATGGCAGAAAGATCAGAGAACAGAATTCTTGGGATTAGTTAGGACATAGATGGGGAAAAGAATGAAAGTCAGGGTATACAACTCAAGAGGTTAGCAGATAAGACATACATGGAATTGTCTGTATTTTCCCTTTACCTGGTGCATAATACCCTATAGTGGCTTAAGAATTTATGTTGTAGCAGCCCACTCAAGGCTTGACTTCATTTTTCTCTAGAACATTTCTCAATTTTGGTTTCTCAGGTTTCAACTTAACATCCGATAAAACAACAGCAAACAGTCATTTTAAGGATGGGAATTTCAGACATAACAGTAGACATGTATTGAGAATTTTCCTCCCTGAGGACTATTTCTCAAAGAATGGCTTTTGGGGTCTAATAAAACATACTACATAGAATTTGATGAAACCCCTTTAAAGAAGTCTGAATCCTATGTCACGCAAGTAGATTTTGTTGATAAGTAATCCCAGAGGACAGAAGTAGAGGACTGAGGAGAGTAAAATATGGAAGATGAGATCCAGTAGAACCATACAGAAGTTATACAAAATGTACCTCACATTTTCTTGAGCACAATTTTTTTGATTCTAAGAAAACAGCCAATTCAACCTAAGCTGAACGTTTCATAGTCCCATAAGAATGGGGTAGGAAAGCAGGATAGAATTTTCCAAGGGTAGGAAGCTGAAAAATCACTCCTCCTTGAGCAAAAATCCATGAGCTCTACTCTTTCAAATCATAAGGTATTTACTAGGATAGAAACAGGACATAACACAGTAATAACTGTCCTCCATTGAGTATTTCCTTTCACCTGGTGATTCAGGGCACCTCAGGCCTTAAGTGAATTAAGGTTTTCTAGGGGTGATGGACTCCCAGAATTCTCCCTCTCTCCCTCCCTATGGAGAAGTTATCATTACTCTAGGACTCAAAACATTCCTACAAATAATATTTTAAATTAGCATCTACCATTCAAAAATAAACTATTAGAATAGAAGATAGCAAGACTCATTAAGCAAGCAGATATGACATATAACAGAAACAGATTCACAGGTGAAGGCTAATATCCCTGATGAACACAGGAAAAAAATTCTCAAAATCCTCAAAATATTAATGAAAGAATCAAAGAACTTATACAACTCAACACCAAAAAAAAAAAAAATCTGATTAGTAAATTGGCAGAGGACTTGAACAGACTTTTTCAAAGAATACATACAGATGGCAACAGAAACATGAAAAGATGCTCAACATCACTAATCACCAGGGAAATAAAAATCAAAATCAAATGACAATCAAAACCACAATGAAATACCACCCCACACTAATAAGAATGACTAGTATTAAAAAAGCAAAAAATAACAACTGTTGGTGAGAATGCAGAGAAAGGGAACCCTAATGCACTGTTGGTAGAAAGTAAACTAGAAATGGAAAATAGTATGGAGTTTCCTCAAAAAAAAATTAAAAATAGAAATACATACATTCCAGTAATTCCACCTCTGGGTATTTACCCAAAGAAAATGAAAATACTAATTTGAAAAGCTCACAGCAAATACCATTTTCAATAGGGAAAAGCTGAGAGCCTTTCCTTCAAGACTGGAACATGACAAGGATGCTCACTCTCACGACTATTATTCAATATAGTACTAGAAGTTGTAGCATCAGCAATCAGACATCAAAAAGAAATAAAAGGTATTCAAATTATCAAAGCAGTCAAACTCTCTCTTTGCAGATGACATGATAATTTACGTGAAAAAGCCAAAAGACTCCACCCCCAAATTATGAGAACTCATACAGCAATTCAGTAACATAGCAGGAAACAAAATCAATACACAGAAATCAACTCTTTTCTTATACACTAACAATGTAACTGTAAAAAGAGAAATAGGGAATCAGTAACATTTACAATAGCACCAAAAATGATAAGATATCTTAGAATAAACCTAACCAAAGAGGTAAAGGATCTATACTCCAGAAACCAAAAAACACTTATGAAAGAAATTGGAGGAGACAGAAAAAGATGGAGAAACATTCCATGCTCATGGATCAGAACAATAAACACTGTTAAAATGTCTATGCTGCCCAGAACAACCTATACTTTCAATGCCTTCCTGATCAAAATACCTATGGCATTTTTCAAAGTGCTGGAACAAACCATCCTAAAATTTGTATAGAACCAGAAAAGACCCCAAATCATCAAGTAAATGTTGAAAAAGAAAAACAAAGCTGGAGACATCACACTGCCTGATTTCAAGCTATCTTATAAAGCAAAGATCACCAAGACAGCACAGTACTGGCACAAAAACAGACACATAGATCAATGGAACAGAATAGGGAGTCCAGATAGGGACCCTCCACTCTGTGGTCAACTAATCTTTGACAAAGCAGGAAAAAAATACAGCCTTTTCAATAAATGATGCTGGGATAACTGGACAGTTAAACACAGAAGAATGAAACTTGACCATTCTCATATATCATATACAAAGATGAACTCTAAATGGATGAAAGACCTCAATATGAGACAGGAATCCATCAAAATCCAGAGGAAAGCATAGGCAATAACCTCTTTGACATCAGCCACAGCAACTTCTTTCAAGACACATCTCCAAGGGCAAGGGAAACAAAAGCAAAAATGAACTTTTGGGACTTCATCAAGAAAAAAATCTTCTGTACAGCAAAGCAAACAGTCAACAAAACAAAGATGCAACCCACAGAATGGGAGAAGATATTTGCAAATGATACGACAGATAAAGGGCTGGTATCCAAGATCTATAAAGAACTCCTCAAACTCAACACCAAAAAAAAACAAATAGATAAGTCAAAAAATGGGCAGAAGACATGAACAGACACTTCTCCAAAGATGACATACAAATGGCTAACAGACACATGAAAAAACGTTCAACATCACTAGCCAACAGGGAAATTCAAATGAAAACTACATTGAGATACCACCTTACACTAGTTAGAATGGCATAAATTGACAAGGCGGGAAACAACAAATGTTGGGGAGGATGTGGAAATAGGGAAACCCTCTTAGACTTAGTGGGAATGTAAGTTGGCACAGCCACTTTGAAAAACAGTTTGGAGGTTCCTCAAAAAGTTAAAAATAGAGCTACCTTATGATCCAGCAATTGCACTACTAAGTATTTACCCAAAGGATACAGGAGTATCTTTGTGAAGAGAAGGGCCACATGTACCCTAATGTTCATAGCAGCAATGTTCACAATAGCCAAAATGTGGAAGAAACCAAGATGCCCTTCAACAGACGAATGGATAAAGAAGATGTGGTCCATATATACAATGGAATATTACTCAGCCATCAGAAAGGATGAAACTCTCCATTTGCATCAACATGGATGGAAATGGAGGAGATTATGCTAATTGAAATAAGTCAAGCACAGAAAGGCAGTTTTCATATGGTTTTGCTTATTTGTGGAACATAAGGAATAACATGAAGGACATTAGGAAAAGGAAGGCAAAAATAAAGGAGGGTGGGAATCAGAGGAGGAGACGGACCATGAGAGACTATGGACTAAGGGAAACAAACTGAGGATTTCAGAGGCAAGGGTGTGGAGGGATGGGTTAGCCCAGTGATGGGTATTAAGGAGGACATGTATTGCATGGAGCAATGGGTGCTATATGCAAACAAATGAATCATGGAACACTACATCAAAAAATAATGATGTACTATATGGTGACTAACATAATACAAAAATTTTAATTTAAATTTAAAAAAAAGAAAATACTAATTTGAAAATAAACCCTTGTGTTTATTACAGCATTATTTATAATGTCCCAGATATGGAAGCAACCCAAGTGTCCCTCGATAGATGGATAGAGATGTGATACTCTCTCTCTCTCTCTCTCTCTCTCATTCTCTAGAATATTACTCAACCATCAAAAAGAATGAAATATTGCCACTTGCAACAACATGGATGAACCTAGGGAATATTATGCTAAGTGAAGTAAGTCCAACAGAGAAAGACAATCACCACATATTTCACTTATACATGGAATCTGAACAACAAAAACAAAACAAAGAAAACCAAAACAGACTTGCCAGAGGGGAAGTAGGTGGAAGTAAAGGCATGTGGGGTTTTTTTTTAATTTTTTAATAATAATTTAATAATAATTTTTTTCTCCAATTCCAAATTTTTAATGAAGATAAAAATAAAGATGTGATAGAAATATGACAAAGAACAATTGATTCTTTGGATACTTATATGAACCCTGGCCTTATATTTCAACTAAAACACATAAACCAAACAACCTTTAGGATATCTAGATATCACAAATAATGGAAAATCTCATCCATCCAAAAATATCGGCCAGGTTTTTTTTGTTGTTTTTTGTTTTAGTTTTTGTTTTTTTTTTTACAGAAAGCAGAAAGCAAATATCCTATTACTCTTGGATATTAAGTCTATTATTACTCTATTCTCCTACTTTGTTATTGCCAGGTATGAGTCATGCAATATCTGGGACAGACTTATACAAAACATATATTCAGTGTGTACCTAAAATTCAAATATAACTTGGTGTCCAACTTCTTATTTGCTAAATCTGGCAATTCTATATTACTAGAAGTACTACATTGGGTAATCAAAACCATCATCAAATTCTACTTTCTCACTACTCTTAAGAAAATATCAATAGCTTTATTACTTCTCATTTTCCTTTTTTTTTTTTTTTTAAGATTTTGCTTGTCAGAGAGAGAGAGAGAGAGACCACGCATGAGTGCACAAGCAGGGGGAGCTGCAGGCAGAAGGAGAAGCAAGTTCCCCACTGGGCAAAAAGCCTGTTGCAGGACTTGATCCCAGGATCCTGGGATCATGACCTCAGCCTAAGGCAGAAACTCAACTGACTGAGCCACCCAGGCATCCCTCTTTTGCATCCTCTTTAACAAAACTTATGTGATGTCAGTGTTTCTCCTTCTTGGGTTGCTTAAAACTCTACCCTCTAAACACAACAACCTCAAATGTTGAAAACCTTTTTTTTTTTTTTTTTAAGATTTTATTTATTTATTTGTCAGAGAGATAAAGACCACACAACAGGGGGAGCAGCATACAGAGGGAGCAGCATATTCCCCCTGAGCAGGGAGCCCAACTTGAGACTCAATCCCAGGACCCTGGATCATGACCTGAGCTAAAGGCGAACACTTAACCCACTGAGCCACCCAGTTGTCCCTGTTGAAAACTTTTAAATTAGGTCTTTTCCAATGGGTTTCAGATTCAAATTGCTATTCAAGTGTTTTAACACTATACCAAAACTCAATGATTTTCTTAACTGGGCTTTCAGAAGGGGAACATGTGGTTGTGCTAAATGCAGAAGAGCTGGTGAAAACACTGGAAATCCTAGCCTTACAGAAATAAGTATCCTCTTGACAGTGTACAGTGTATGGAGTGGTATAATCCAGGCTTTGAGTTCAGATCAGCCTGGTTGGATTCTTGGCAATGGCAATCAGTGCTCAAATGAACTTTCAGCAATTTCCTTATCTGTCATCTATTTCTTCATTTAAAAAAAAAAATGGGTCGATAGATATATAATGGTATATTTCAATGAGGTAATAAATACAAAGTAGTTGTTGTAGAATAAAATTTTGAAATAACATCCTATATATTGTTCATCCTCAGTAACATTTTCTGTCCTGGCCATGAAGACTAAAGCAGCAATTGTCTCAGTAAGAAGGCTAGAATAGATTGGACACACAGGTAAAGTAGTAAGTATTAAGTTCTTACTGAGAATGGAAATGCCCACAGGAGCCACAATTCTGCATCTAATGGGTGGCCTTCCCACCCACCCACACCCCAACATGCTCACCAGCTGGGTGTACTACAACTCAACTCAATTCTAACACTATCTACCTGGAGATCGCTCCAGAGCCCAGTGGTTCAGGGCTTAGTCTCACAAGACTGCCCCTCCCCCAACTTTATTTAGATGCAAGTCTCAAGTCCAAGTTGTCAACTGTGTTTCTGACTGACCTGCTATATAGATGGGAGGTTTTGATGACCACCCCCACCTTGGGTTCATTTAATTTGATAGATTGGCTCATAGAACTCATACAAACATCTTACTGTATTGCCAGTTTATCATAAAAGGAACCAGGAAGAGCCAGATGGAAAAGATGTAAAGGACAAGGTATGAGGGAAGGAGGGTGGCACTCCCAAGCTCTCAGAGTGCACCACTCTTCCTGAATTTCCATTTGTTCCCAACCTGGAAGCTCTCTGCAGCTTATCCATTGAATTTTTAACCAAGATTCATTAAAAAGGCATGACAGATTAAATCATCACCCACTGGTGACTGCTCTCCATCTCCAACCACTCTCCCTTCCCTGGAGTTCTGGGGTGGGGACTGGAAAATTCCAACCCTCAAATCACATGATTGGTTCCCATGGCAAGCACCCCATCCTTAGGGGTGTTCCAAAAGTCACTTCATTAACATAACAAAAGACACCCTGATTGCTCTCATCAGAGGAAATTGCAAGGTTTTTAGTAGCTCTTTGTCAGGAAAGGGAACTAAGTCCAAATATATATTTATTATAAATCACAACATCAAAATACCACAAAACCTATGCAAAAACAAAACAAACAAACAAAACAAAAAAACCCCACAGATTCCAGGTCCAATTTACTTAACAGTCCTAGGAGGTCTGCTGAATATAGGCATATGTAAAAATTTTTTATGTGTAATCAGCTTTACTACACAGAAAACTCAAATATCAACAATTCAAGGTAATCTTAGAGTAAAACTTTCCCTCAAACTCTCCCAGGGATTAAAAGGATACACATTAATAAGTACCGGGCACCTGGGTGGCTCAGTGGGTTAAAGCTTCTGCCTTCGGCTCAGGTCATGGTCTCAGGGTCCTGGGATCGAGGTCTACATCTGGCTCTCTGCTCTGCAGGGAGCCTGCTTCCTCCTCTCTCTCTTTGCCTGCGTCTCTGCCTACTTTTGATCTCTGTCTGTCAAATGAAAAAATATGCTGTTTGATTATAAGTGAATTTAGTATGTAAAACATACTGCTATTTTTCCTACATTTTCTACAAATATTTAAAGTCAATGAACCAATAAAAGATACTACTGGTTTTCCGCATTTGTTCAGAAACTCAGACACAAGCAATTCATTAGGGAAGGAAAAAAAAAAAGATTTTTATCCAGCTGAAGTTTCTAAGGAGTCATTTGTTTATTCTTGGTCTGAGAGAGCTGTATCTCTTTCTTTATGAAGCCTGGGGCCAGCAAGGATGGTTCCAACTTTCCAACATGAAGGGAGGATAACTGCAATTCCAGGATAACAATCCAACCGATTAGTTCAAGAAGATGCCTGGAGTTGCAAGAGCTGGAGAAACACAGGGTTTCTGGCCCTAACATCATTTGCCATCACCAGCCGAATGCACCGTTATGGGTATTCTTCCATGGCTAGACAGTGACAAAGGAAGGCCTGCCACTGGGCACAAAAATCTTTCCCCTACAGAATACAGCAAGGATACCATATATACTTGGCTTGCTCACAAACAGAGAAGATAAATAAACTTCTTCACTGTTCATATTGCAAAAAGAAATACAAAAAGGGAGTCTTGGCATATCCCAAACATTAGGAGTGTCCGATGAGCTAGGAATGTTTGATGATGATGATGAGTTAGGACACAGGAAGAGCACCAGAGCACCGTGAAGAAAGAAAAAGAGCTTTCCCTGTGCATGGCGGAGCCCACAGTATGACAAACAGGAAAGGCTATAAAGCACTCAGAAAAGCATCACGGGATGTTGTTGGAATAGGCTCACATCTTGAACGTACAACCGGACGAGAAGTGTCTCCTCATCTTCTCAGGAGGTTCTGCTACTTGGGGAACTGGCCACTGAGAAGCTGTACATGGGCGAATCTGGGGACGCCCCCCTTGCCCAAAGCACCTTCTTCAATGGCCTCCCACAGAGCCTTGTGCTCCTCCCCAGGGGCTCCCTTTCTATTAACACACTGTTCCAGGAAGTTTCCTTAGAATGCTAACATGTTTCTGAACTAGGGAGTTTAATTAACATTAATATTACTTTTTCTTTACAGGAAAAAAACAAACAGGTGTTGGATATCTGACTGAAGTTTCAGTCTTTCTAAGAACTCTCCTTAAGGAGTCAAATGTTACTTTAAAGCTTTATCATCAAGATGCTTTTATACATTTTGGACCAGTATTCATAGCAAGTTATACCCTATAGCACTTGATGGATTCTGGCTGTGTTCCCTGGTCAGAAGCTCTCCAGTGAAGCAACTGTGCACGGGTTCTCCTTGCTACTCTCCAATCCAAGAATTCAGACCAAATGGAAGAATGGCAAGGTCTAGAGGACACCCTTTCACCCAGAGAAAATTTAATGGAAGAAATTGTTGGGTTCAACAACAGGAATGGTAACAAAAAAAGGAGGAAGAACAGCTTCTACAAATTGTTCAAAGAGCACAAGAGGGCAGAAATTAAATAAGGAAAACATCAATGATGGCAGAAACCAAAGGTTCAAATGACTGGAAAGCCATCTTGAGAACCGAGAATAAGCCCTGAGTTTTTATTTGGAAAAACAGCTATTTCATGTTTCATGAGAATTCTGCCTTGAAAAATTAATGGTACAAGAATTATTTCTATTGTGGTCTGAGAGTGACAACTTACCAAGTGTGTAAAAACAATCCTTGCCTGAACAGTAACTTAAAAAACAAAATGAAACAAAACAAAACAAAAACCATCACTTCTAGCGCATGCTAGAGAGAAGAAAAAAAAATAGGGAAATATCCTTGGATCTGAATTTTCTGCTGGTTAGAATTACTTCTGCAACCTGGTCATCTTATAGGAATCACAACCTACTGGGGTATAGAACAGGGACCATCTCTCCTTGGTATAATGGCAAATGGACTAATCTAATGGACAATCTTGGGAGTCCCAGATGTCAGAGCCCAACACCACTAAGCCTGATTACTCCGCAAAATTCCAAAAGGAGTCTAATGTTTTTTGTTTTTTATTTTTGTTTTTTTTTTTTCATTATTTCTCACAATACAGAGAACACTGCAAGGCAATACAGGTTCCTCTGATTTCCTTGACTTTTACATAGAAAGCAAAAGGCAGTTATCTCCTCAAAAAGTAATCTTGAATCTGAAGCTAATTCATTAACCATCCAGATGTTAGTAAAAGGACCATCTAATCATTATTGTTGCTTAAGCTGTAAGGCCAAACTGAAGGCAACAGTCAACATAATTCACTAATTCCATAAGGATAATTAGTGAAATTTTAAATGCAAGTGGCAATTTTATCAAATTATTTTAGGTTGTTGAAAAATTATTACTATTCTAGAACCACATTAAGTTTGTTTTCCTAATTTTATACCCAGACACTTGTACACGAATTAATAAAATAAATGTTTTCAAATCTCATTTAAAAGAATCCAATAGATATTTCTATATTTTAATATTTTGACTAGAAGAATATGTTTAAATCCCAAAGAATGAAAAACAGTGTGCCTTTGTCTGAGGAATGCTAGCGTTCTTTCCATGGCAGCCTCACTTGGGCCAACCAAGTATAATTACTTCTATGGAGCCAGTCTTTTTTCCAAAGGCTTGATACTTCTCCATTGCCTCCTGGAACTGCTGAAAGCTACAATGATTCACTTGGGTATAATTATAAGCACTGCTTTTCAGAGAGTGTTATATAAATACTATTTAGAAGGAAGAAGGAAGCTGAAAGTCTAAATCAGTAAATTGGGAAAACTTTCATAGATTTTACTTTCACCATTTGTGATTACTTGGTCATGGAATCGTAGTTAAAAAAAAAAAGTGTGTGCTTCTGTTCTTACAGTCTACAGCAAAAGTCAATCAAAAATACAATGCCCCAGACAAATACTTGCATGTACATACACACACAGGCACACCACCATTTGTAAGAAAACTGAGATGCACGTGCCTATGCTCTTGGCTGGATTTGGTCCTGTGTGAGAAGATACAAAGTGTTTTGTCACATGCAGACTTTTGGGAAGAAGAAATGGGGGTTCCTGTTTCTCCTCACAGCAAGGCCACATTCCAGTGTGCCCCAGGATAGTCATACTGACTCATGAAAAACTACTCTTGTAAGAATACCAGGACCAACATGTCAGGTTCAGGGTCCAGAAGTCCATTGTTGGTAAGGTGGAAACCAGATTTTGAAGGAAAAAAAAGAGAGAGAGAGAATATCCATTCTGTAGTTCTCTACTTTCCTCTGTGGCCAGAATCTACTGTTAGAAAATTGTGCAGATACGTCACCCTACTCTCTGGAGTTCTTAAAACAGATCTCCACCCTTCTCTCCTTTATTCTAATAAGGCTTTGTGGCAAGGCAAAGTTCCAGTGGTGTCATTTCAACATAAAAGCAAAGCCACAAAAACGTACTGCCTCGATCTGAATTCCAGAACATAAAAGTGGTTCTTGGTTTACCTTCAGACCTGGGCTTTATATGAACTTTGGCCTATTTGATTCCTCGTTTTAATCAGGTACTGAAGTGCTCTTGTCCATGGCTGGCATGTCTCCTGTCACCCCCCTTTTCTTGGGCCCTGCTCTCAGACATTCTGGTTGGTAAAGGGTGGGGAACTAGAAGAGATAAGAGAATCCTGCGTTTCTAACAAGTCTCCAGGTGTGGCTTCTGTTGCTCTTCTGAACCCACTTGAGTAGCATTTGTCTGAAATTGTTCACAGACACAAAACCAGACAGTAAGAGAAGTCATTGGTTCATGGATTCATTACTCTAGTGTTAGTCACATACAGCTATGCTCGGGCCTCCTGCCAGATTCTGCAATGCACACCTGAATAAAGCCCAGAACAGAAAGGCACCTAAGTTTAATAACATGTTATGGGTGGTATAAATAGAAATATGCACAGCAGGGAATGGGGTGCAAAGGAGGCTCAAGTCTATCTGGATGTGTGGGTGGGGCCAGGACCTGGCATGAAAAACCTGAGGAAAAGACAATATTTGGGATGCATCTTGAAAGGGGAGTCTAGAACCACCAGCAGGGCAGCATCTGATTAGTGGTCTGAGGCTACAGGAAAGAATGCATATAGGTCTACAGGAACATACAGACTGAGAAAGAGGGAGAGGATGGAGACTAGACTTGAAACTTAACAGTCTTAGATACTCAAAGGCTTGGTTAGAATAGGAGCACTAAAAATACAAAAAACAAAAAACAAAAAAACAACCCCACACACACACACAAAATCACCACAATAGGCTAGAGGACAAAAAATATGAAAGTGTTAATGAGACAGAATCACAGGAATTAAGAATGACTGAACAAGGGGAATGAAGGAAGGGAAGCTATCTATGATGAGTGATCAGAATAGATGGGGAAACAAAACAAGTTCCTTTCTGGACTTGTCAAATTTGAAGTGCCTGTGGGACACAGAGGTAGATCTCTTAGTCATTTGGACGTATAAGGCCATAAAAGGAGTCCAGGAAACAAATTTGGGCTGATAACTCAAGTTGGACCTATCAGTTGTCGAATCTTTGAAGTGAGTACGATTACCTTTTTGTTTATCTACTCATGAAATGTTTACTGAGCACTGAGCACATGTCAGGCACATAGTCTATCAGTTTTGTGTGGGAACAAACTATCACGAATTTAGTAGCCTAAAACAACACACATTTATTATCTCACACTCTTCATAGGAGTCTGAGTGGGTTGAGCTGATTTCTCTGATCCAAATTTTACAAGGCTGAAGTCAAGGTGTAGGCAGGGGTGTGTTCCTTTTTGGAGCCTCTGGGGATTAATCTGCTTCCAGGCACTATCAGGTTATTGGCAGAATCCAGTTCCTTGTGGTTGTAGGACCGAAGGCCCCATTTCTTTGCTGGCTTTCAGCCAAGCTTTGGTCTCCACCTAGAGGATGCCTGCATTCTTTTCTCTAGCTTTCCATAAGGCACCCTTTAGCAACTGGGTGCAGTCCCTCCCAGGCTTTCTGCCACACCTCTCTGTGGTCATCTTCTTCCGAGATGTCTCTCATAGAATTTTCTCTGCATTTAAGGAGTCGTGTGAGTAGACTGGGCCATAATCTCAATTAAACCTGCAAATTCTTTGCTATTTTCACAGAATCCGAGAATCAAAGAGTGTACCTCTTTGAAGGTCACTGCATTCAGCAAAACAGACATAATCACTGTCTTTGTAGAGTTTATAGAGTTGCCCAGGAGGATGTTCAGATCTAAATCAAGACTTCCCAAAGAATTATATAATTATAAAATATAATTGAAATCTCTGAAGGAACACCAGAATATAAAAGATTTGGTGAAGAAAAACGTCAGCTGATCTGATCTGTTGAGAAAAGCAATCCTTCACCAGCAGCAAGAAACTGGGTTGAAATCTGAATGCTGCCTGGTCACTAAACTGATGGAAAGGGCTGAGAGAAAAACATTTCAGAAGGAAGGGACAACACATACAAATGGCTGGAAGTGAATGTGGCATAAGGAACTAAGAGATAGCTGGAGAGGCTGAAGCAAAGGAAATAAGAGAGGTCGTGGAAAAGATGGAGACTGGGCAGATGGAAGGACATGGGGAAAGTGTTTGCTTTTCCACTAAGGACAACGCAAAGACACTGAAAAGTTTTCAGCAGAAACTGCCATGTTCAGATTTTAATTTTTATATGATTATTTTGACTGTAGTATGAATAAAGTATTGTCAAGTGCCAAGAGAGCTAGAGCCTTAAGAAATATAGTTCTGTGGTCCCAGAATAAAATGATAGAATCTTCAGACCACAGCAAGATAGTCAAAGAGGAAATGAATGGACTTAAAAGCTACTTAGTCACAATTCTTGCTTATATGTAAGCTGAGATCTTATACGATTGCAAAAGAGAACACAGTTTGAGAGATGAGTACTTGAAGTATACTGCCCCCAAATCAGGAAAGTAGGGATGGCATGGACTGAAGCCAGGGACACAAGTGCCCAGGGGTCTTCTCACTCATCTCTCAAGTACATTGGGTTCCTTGCCTGTAAATGGCACAGAGAAACCAAGAGTGAGAATGGAGGCAGAGGTGTGGGCTATCTTGCCAACAGTCAAAGATTCCCATCTTTATAGCCAGAGAATTTTTTTTTTAAATTTAACTCCATTAAAAAAAAATCTAACTAGTCAAACTTTAATCACCTGTTTATCCCTGGAAAAACAATTGTGGTTAGGGATAAGATACTGCAAGGCCCTGCTCATTCTCAGGCATATTTCTCAGCAAAGATGGCATGTTGTTCTGAGGAAATAGAATAGTAAGAGTTCAGCACAAAAAGCAAAGTTGACAGCATGTAGGCATATGTAGGATATGGCCCATGATAGTGAAAGGGCTGTTCAAAATAATCCCTGTATCAAAAGATTGACCATCTAGATAGTGAGGACCAAACAACAGCTCATGGACTAAATCCTGCCTGCCTGTTTTTGTAAATAAAGTATTGCTAAAAACAAAGCCAGGTACATTGCTTTACATAGTGCTTCTGGCTCCTTGAATAATGGCAGGGTTTAGTAGTCATAATAGAAATTGTATAGGCTCCAAAGCCTAAAATATTTATTACCTGACCCTCTACAGAAAATGTTTGCCAATTCCTGGTCTAAGTAGATAGATGTGTCTCTTTCAAGAGAGGGATCGAATTTGGAAAAAAGAACACACTTCCCTTTTTTGACATTTTGAATTTAAGCGCTTTTGAGATAATTCAAATTTTGGAACAGCAAATACATTTTTGGATATCTGAAGTTCAGGGTTTTTTTTGTTGTTGTTGTTTTAATGGCTGAAATGAGGAATGTAATAATGTCCCATATTCCTTGGAAGAGACTTACTCTTGTTTTGTAGCCATGGTAACAAGTTACCATTATAACCTTTTTAAATCAGCTTAATCAATGATAACATGTTCAGCAGAGAACAGGTTTTTGAAAGCCAGCCAATAAGCAACAGTGCCCATCTTTTGAAAGACAGCCAGTTGGCAAGAGTCTCACTCCAGTGAACATACTGGAAAGTCAACTAATTCCCAGTAGTCTTACCCAAGCAACCATGCTTCCATAGCAGATGTCAACCTATTCTCTTAACTGCCTACTTCATAAATATCCAATACAAAATTAATAGTCTCCTTTGTTTGGAGAGAGTGCATTTAAAAATTATAACTCTTCCTTATTTGAGTAATAAATTTAGCTTTGTGTTTCAGTTAATAAATGGTGGTTTCTTCCTTTAATGTAGGTCAATTTTAATGAATGCCATTAAAATGCTTATTATTGGAACAAGTAAACTTACAAATCTCATACTCTTTTTTCTTTTTTTCCACGTAGGCTCTATGCCCAGTGTGGAGCTTGAACTCATGACCCTACAATCCAGAGTTTTATACTTTACAAACTGAGCCAGCCCAAGACCCTGCTAGGCTGGAATTTTTTTTTTTTTTCTTAAGTAAAGGCCTTAAACGCATAAATAGATGTGGTCATGGGAGAATAACCGTTTAGGGAGAAGACAGTAAATGAGAAGTCGAGAGCAGCTAGAACGAAGTAATATAAACCCCGACATTTAACAATTATGTAAAAGGAAAGAATATTACCAAGGAGGCAATGAAGGATGAGCTATGGAGATATGAGGAAAATCAAGAATCTCTGATCCCATAAAGCTGAAGCCAGAAACTGCTTAAAAAATTATCGAAGAGTCCAAAGAGTCAAATGTTACTGAAAACCTACCTAAGATAGGAACTGAAATTTGTCTACTGGGTTTGATGATGGGGAGGTCATTGTCTTTATTGGGACATCTGTTGGGACACCTTACCAATGAGAATGAAATTAAGGCTGATTGTTGAGATGTGAGTCAAAGTGAGGAAATGAAAACAAAATGTGTAAACAATTCTTTGGTTGATAGATTTTTAAAAAATGGCTTGCTACCATTTTGTTTTCTCCTTAAGATGGAAAAGTCTTGACCATGTTAACATGGATGAATTCAGTACAGAAGCTGAAGATATAAGGCAGAAAAGATATCATCAAAAATATGGTAAATACTGAGACAGTGAGAGAAGAAACCAGGGTGGCCTTGAAGGAATTGGGTTTAGAGGAAAACATGGCTACCTTTAACAAAATAAACATAGCAAAAAGATGGAAACAAGAATGGATAGAGATTAGACTGTGTTATAGGATGTGTAGTATAAAGTTGCAGGTACCGATTTGGTTGTTTCTTTTGCCTTTTTAGAGAAGGAAAGCAAAGTTACCTTCTGAATATGAGAAATAAAATGGAAGAGGCTGATTAGAGCCTCAGGAAAATTTGGACATTTAGAAGAGGAAGAAAGGGAGAGCCAAGAATAGAAGATTGATAAAACAATATTTTAAGACAGAGGCAACAAAAGAGAAACCAGCAAATTAGACTGAGAATGACTAAAGGAAAAGTAAAAAGGAAAAACCAAGAAAGTAGTTCAGTAGAAACCAAGAAAGAGGAAAGTTTTATGAAATGAGTAGATACTAACTGCAGAGGACAAGAAATAAAATTGAAAGTAGTCAACAAGTTTTAGGAACTAGGATGTCATTGGCTTTTATCATGGAGAATGGGGCCAGAAATCTAACCATAATAGGTTAAAAGGTCAATTGGGAAATTTCCAATTAAACATGGTGGGTTGAACATTATGCATTTGTTACTTACAATGTGAGAGAAAAGAACTTACTTTCCACATCAATGTTTAGTATTATGAGAGTAAAGAAGCTAAAACTGTCTATTGCAGGAGTAAAGAATAGGATAGGATACAACAGATAATTGTCAATAAATTTTTGGAGGATGAGAAGCACATGGAAGAGTCAACAGAAATATGAAAAGTAAACAGCAACTTTCTGCATGTGTGAAAGAGAAAAGTCACTTCAACACTGTTTGTGGCCCCAAAATATTAATATGTTAAAATTCTAATGTCCAATGTGAAGAGATTAAGAGGTAGGGCATTTGGAAGGTGGTGCTAAGGTCACCAGGACAGAGCCCTCTGGAATGGGATTAGTACCCTTAACAAGAGACATCAAAGAGCTCTCTAGCCCCTTCCACCATATGAGTATACAACAAGAAGTCTGGGACTCAGAAGAGGGTCCTCACTTGACCATGCTGGTGTCCTGATCTTGGACTTCCAGCCTCCAGAACTGTGAGAAATTACTTCCTGTTGTTTATAAGCCACTCAGTCTGTGGTATTTTGTTATAGCAGCTTTAATGGACTAAGGCAAATATAGAACCAAGAAAAGGCTCAAAATTGGAAATAACAGGTCATGATATGGGAAAAAAAAATATATATATATATGTCAAACAGCTAGATCAAGTAGAAGTCATTATACTAAGTGATGTGCTCTCCAAGCCCTCTTGATTATTTATGGGTGATAGAATATTGGGGATATATATATGTATATATATGTGTGTGCGTGTGTGTGTGTGTGTATATATATATATGTTGTAGTTTGATTTTGTTTCTAAAAATGTCAGATATTGCCATCTGAACCTCCTCTCCTAAGATAGGTCCGTGTCCAAACAAGGACCAGTTGACACAAGCCTGTCCATGCACAGAGTTTCCAAAAAGCTAATGGGTAACTCATTCCTAAGTGCAAATGAACAGGGAAAAAAAAAAAAAAAACATTAGTCACTTGAGGAAAGCCACTAATATAGCAGAGAGACCAACACAGAAGAAAGAGCAAATAGATTATGTCCAAGAAGCAGGAACAGGTATAGGAAAGGAGGTTCAGTGGGAATGCACTTTTGGAGAGGAGTATTTGAAGAACAAAAGTGTCTGAGAATGGGAACTCGGCGGTGAGGGGAAGGGTTGTGAATTAAGAGAATGTTATTTTTCATTATTGTCAATGTCGACTCATTGACTAAAATTTTTATGTATATATTGGGGTGCCTGGGTGGCTCTGTGTGCTAAAGCTTCTGCCTTCAGCTCAAGTCATGATCCCAGGGTCCTGGGATCGAGCCCCGCATCGGGCTCTCTGCTCAGCAGGAAACCCTGCTTCCCCCACACCCCCCGACCTGCTTGTGATCTCTGTCAAATAAATAAATAAAATCTTTTTAAAAAATTTATGTACATGTTAATTTGAATAAGAATAGAAAATATTAAAAATAAGTGAATTAGACACAGGATGTGTAACCAAAGAATATAATAGTTTTTGCTTAAAAGCATCAAGAAGATAAGTACTACAGTAGTAAGAAAGTTAGAAAGGTGCAGGATCATGGAAGTTTTTCTCTTTAATTATTTTAAGTAGGATAGATGTGAGAGAGTGTACTTACAGGTTTGGAGGAAGAATGAGGAGAAAGACCATCAAAACAGAAAACAGGGCAAGGAGATGGGAGATAATGTGGGGAGGTAACAGGATCCACAATGCAGGCTTGAAGGCTGAACTTTGGGACAACCTCTTCTCCCCTCTGAACTGAAAGAGTAGAACATTGAAGGAGTTTATGACTGATGGTTCCCATTTTTCAGTAAAGGAAAAACAAGGTCACCTGTAGCAAGTGACATCAATGAAGGACAAGTGGGTAGGTGAGAATGAGAACAGTGCCAACAGCTCAGAACATCCTTGTGACTGAAGAAGCTAGAGTTGTGTAAAAAGAATTTCACAACCAAAATGTAGGTTCGTTGGAGACTGGAGGTCATAATTTGTAGGATCAGAGATCCACAGAGCTGAATGTCTTCGGGTGGTTATTTATCTGCTACTTTTTAGGGAGGGTAAATGGATGGATTGATTCTGACTTGCAAAACCAAGACGATGTGAGGGCAGTGACCACAATTGTTTCAGTGGGTTGGGTGGGCCACAGAAGGAAGGAAAGAGTGGACTTAAAAGGAGTTAAATATTTAGAAGTCTCAGAGTGTCTAGAAAATCTGCATATAGGGAATAAGAGAAAGGGGAAAAAATGAACAATTATAGTCAAAAACTGGAATACTGGAGTTTAAGGTTTCCCAAGCCATGCCCAGATCCTGAGAGTGATCCTAGCAGGGGATAGTTCAAGGAGTGGGACAGAGATTGTTGGAAGGCAAGAAGAATTTTCTCACATGGATCTAGAGGAGATCGGGATGCTATTTGATCACAGAGGGCTAGAAAGGAAGACAGTAAACCAGATACCAAAGTTTGAGGAACCACGGTCATTTAGCTACATGGGGTAGGGTAAAGAGAAATACGGGTGCCTCGAGGTAAAAGCATAAGGAACTATAGGTAATTATAGGCACCAATAGCTTTCCTCCAAACATTTCTAAATCTTCCTGTCTCTTTACTCTGCTGAATGTGGTTACCTGGCCAGACCAGCCAAGGAATCCAGCGTCACTATAAAAGCAAGTCGGATGAAAGAATTGCTGCCAAAGGAAACGATCATGAGAAAAATGCTGGAGATGGTACAATAGAACAGATCCAAGTCAGCCATAAAAAATGTACCTGCCCAAATGCTTAGGGCCAAGACAAAACCAGGATAGGCCCAACAGAAGGTAATCAGGATACCAGGGCCAAATCAAAGAGAATAGCTCCTTTTAATTCCAATGTTTAAGACCTGTAGGCTCGGGAAATATGAAAGCTCCTTATTGAATTAGAAGCATACAGTGATCTTAACAGCATGACAAAAAGAAATATGGAGAGGAGCAGGAGTAGATGGCTGGGAGCCAGTTCTGGACGGTGTGGAAGGGACCAGAGCAAAGCCTATTCCAGACTAACTAGCATACTGATGTTGATAAGATGACCATTTGGGGGTATGACACTCACCCTGGAGGGCTGTTTTGCATTTGTCTATGAGCGCAGCATGGTAGCCTTTGCAAAGGTGGGGTAAGGTTATTCTCAGAATGTGTTTCCTGCCTTCTCTTCTCTAATATCAAATGCTGAGTGTTTTCCATCTCCTGTTGTGTGTCACACCGTGAAGACTCCTCTTGTTTATTATTTCCCTCCTCTGTCTTCCTGGCTCCTTGTTTCCCCTTCTCTAATGGCTAGCTCTTTCTCGGCAATTGTTATCTCTGAATTTGAAGCCCTTCCCCCACTTCTTCTGCTTTTCTACTCCCCATATGTGCTTTTGATTTATTGACAAATCTACAGGGAGCCTTGGAACTAAGAGAACTAAAATCTGATCGCTACATTCCTCCCATCTTCCTGAGCCCACAGGCCCTACACATGAACTGCCTAAGTATTCACAGAAAGTTATTTTAGGGAGTGAATTTGGGACCATTGTGAAATTCCAGTGGCTTCAGTTTCCTCAAAACTTTCTGCTATTCAAGCTTTTTAGACAGGACTTTCTAACACTGCACAGCTTAACGGTCTCTGGAGTTCCAATCATGGGTCTACTTCTAATGCCCTGTATTAGAGAAAGACTCCAAAACCTCTCTGGTCTACAAAACGGGGAGCACAAAAATGACCCTTCTTGAAGAGCTGTGGTCAATAAGAGCTCATAAACACGGACACAAAACAGGCAGGATTTAGATGCAGGGATGGGGTGCCTAAGGAATGTTGAATATAATAATGTAGTGAACAGTCCAAGAACTGAGAACTTGGAGCAGTCAGCCAAAAAATGCTAATGTCCATCATTTATATAGAGTCAGGGCTTCTCGGAGGCAGAATTCTGCTTAGGAACACAGTACTCCATAAGCCTCCACCTTCCCTCCATTTGGGATCTCTTTTCTAAACTTTGGGACAGCAATACCCTTTTTATTCCTGCTGAATAAAAGGCCGGGATCTCTAGCTCTATACTACCCACTCCAGCAACAATCTGTCGTGCTCCCCCACTTTCCTCTGATTCCTTCTCTCCAAGTTTGATTTGGCCTATGTGCAAACCTCCAGGACTTATATGGCTGCTGGATAACAGGAGATAGTAAGGGGATTATTAATAGGGGCCATAATCCTAGCAAAGTGCTTTATTAGGTCTAAGTAGCAATGTCTCAACTCAGTACAACTCTGTAGATTCTCACAAATAGCCCTCAAGTGTTCACTGATCCTGAACATTTCAGGCAAAGTAACTAACTCACTGTGTAAAGGAGAGATTTTAGGTTATTGGGGGGCTTTCAAGCATACTTAAATTGGCATTACTACAGCAGTTGTTAATGCTACCTACATCCTTGAAGGAGGGCCATCCATTAACAAGAGAAATCAATATCTAAGGACAAAGTTTCTACCTTACTTCAAAAGGATATACCAATTACTAAGACAACTTTATCTCCCATATGCAACCAAGCTAGAGGAACTTCTTTGATCTTGACCCAACTTCTTAATATTTTAGGTAATGCTGATAAAGTCAACTTTCAACAATCTACAGGTGGATTATCTGCAAATCTGGTTTTTACCTTCTAATGTTGACATTGTCATTCTTTTTGTCTACTTAAGCCCTCTAAGAAGCATTACTGTTGCTTCTGTTTACTCTCATTCCCTGCATGCAATAATGATAAATCCTATACTTGTTTGGCATTTTATGATTTTTGAGACATTTTCACATGCATTATCTTATTTGATGTAGCTTCTAACTAATCCATAGCTGAAAGGAAAGTCTTTGAAACAACATTTTGTCATATAATTTTTCTTGGAAAGGTATATGCTGACATGTTGGAAGCTGATTAATAAAATATATATGACATCATGCTAGTCTTCTGCACAGGTCTGAGTGGTGCCTGTGACTATCCTAATACCAAATGAGGAAGAAGGGGAAACAAGCAGATAGAAACTGACCACCCTCCAGTTCCTCTTCGCATTGTCCTAATGATGGGCTTAGATCCTAGAAAATGTCCCATTTTCAAAGGCAAGATCACAATCACATTGATAGGTGAGTTTGAGCCCTTCTATTTATGGTCAACAGACTTTCAACAAAGGTGACAAAGCCCATCAGTGGGGACAGGATAGTCTTCTAACAAATGGTGGTAAAACAACAGGATAGTTACATACCAAAAGATTCACTTAGACCCTTAACTCACACCATATACAAAAATTATCTCAAAATGGGTCAGACACCTGAATATAGAAGTTAAACCTAGGAAACTTTTAGAAGAAAACACAGGAGAAAAGACCCTCAGCTAAAGATTTCTTACACATGACACTAAAAGCAAGATATATAACAGAAAAAATAAATTGAACTTCACTAAAACTCAATACTTTGGTGTATCAAAAGATACCCTTTAAAAAAATAATGCATACACTGGAAGAAAATATCTTCAAATCATCTGATTTAAAACAACCAAAACTTATATTCAAAATATACAAATAACACTTACAGACCAACATATATGAGACAAACATTCCAATCACAGAATGGGGAAAATGTCTAAATAGACTTTTCACCAAAGAAGATACACAAGTGGCTAATAGAATACGAAGCATATAAAAAGATGCTCATTAGTCTCTGGAAAATGTAAATTAAAACCGTAATAAGATGCCTTTTCATATCCAGTAGGATGACTAGGATTTTTTAGAAAATACCAAATGTTGAGGATACAGAGAAACAAGAGATTACTGATGAGAACATAAAATAAAGTGGAACAGCCACCCTGGGAAATTGTTTGGCAGCTTCTTATGAAGCTTTAATGTACCACATGGCCCAGCAACTCCATCCCTAGGTATCACCTCAAGAGAATTAAAAACCTTTCCACACACAAAGAGAAGACTTGGGCTCCAGCCTTCGTAATAGGATTATCATAACAAGGTGGACTCAAACCTATTGTCTGCCAACTGGTGAATGGACTAAATGAAATGTTTAGTCATACAATGGAATACTATTTAGTAATAAAAAGGGATGTAGTTCTGACTAATTCTACAACAGGGATCAACTTCAAAAACATACACGATGTGAAAGAACACAGATGAAAAAAGGCCAAATGTTGTACAATTCCATTCATGTGAAATGTTGAGAACAGGCAAATCCATAGAAGCAAAAAGTAAACTAATAACTGCCTGGGGCTAAGGCAAAGGGAGGGGTTTAGGAGTGGAATGGGGATTAGCTGTAAATGGGTAGGAGGGATCTTATTGATGTGATAAAAATGCTTTAGGAGTGGATTATAATGATTGTTGCATAACTCAGTAAATTTACTGAAAATCAAAATACAAGTGAATCTTATGGTATAAATTATATCTCAATAGAATTGTTTAAAAATGCATTGAGTTATAATCATCTCCATTTTCCATCTTGATTTAGGAGAAAAGCCATATTCAAAATCCCAAACTCTAGATTATCTAAGAAGATTTGTCATTGCACTTTGCTTTAAAGAATGCTTTCAGACTCATAATTGAATCTGAATTTCCCCAGATTCAGTTAGTTCACATCCAACAAAATTATGATGGAAGGAAAACTTCATTCAAGAAAAACTTTGAATTAACACCCTTTCCTTTACCCTTCTATCTCGCCTGCTCAATTCTCAGCTCCCAACTACTGTGGGTTTTTCGAACTTGTCAAGCAAAGAGGATCTATTAACTTGCAGACTTTGAGCAAAGAGATTGGATGTTTGTGGTTCAAAGTCTAAGCAACATGATATGCTCCAAGTTTCATGGGGCTGGGAGAGCTGTATTCTCGTTTCAGTTTTCTCATGAACCTTGGGGTCATGACACAACTCACCTACCTAGTTTTCCTTAGATTTTTTTTTATTAATTTTATTTTTTTAAAACATATAATATATTTTTATCCCCAGGGGTAAGGTCTGTGAATCGCCAGGTTTACACATTTCACAGAACTCACGATAGCACATACCCTCCCCAATGTCCATAACCCCACCCCCCTCTCCCAACCCCCCTCCCCCCATCAACCCTCAGTTTGTTTTGTGAGATTAAGAGTCATTTATGGTTTGTCTCCCTCCCAATCCCATCTTGTTTCATTTACTCTTCTCCTACATTCCTCGCCTGTAAACTAGAATAGATCAATTCTTCCCTAGACAGGTATAGATTTATCACTTAAGGTATAAAAATATGACTAAGAACAGTCAGTAGCAGAAATTGTATTATATATAACATATTAAAATAAATTAGAATGTACATACACACAATTTTTCAAATGTTTATGGTTTTGTGATTAATAAAATACAAGGTTATTAACATGTTATTGAATTCATTTTAGATTTGTGTTTTTTATCTAAATTAATAGATTTATTTTTGTGGGGAGTGAGCATATATATATACATTTTAATACCCCCAAAATTTGGAACCACTAAATATTTCTAAAGTCACTTTCATCCCTGATTCATGTCTTTGGGCTTCTCTAATATATACAAATTGGACTGAATAAAGGTGATGTGACAGTAATAAAATTTTCAATTACATATGGAGTTAGAATTATTCCCAATGAATGTGACATTAGCCAGTTGGGTTTCTAGTTTTAATTTCTTTCATTATTGAACAGATAAGAAAATGTTTATAATAGCTAGTTAGGATAACCAAACCAAGTGGCAATCAGCTGGATTGAACACTATAATTTTACCTTGGAAATAAAAGGAATGTTCTAGTCAGCATGGCAGATTTCTTCCAAGATTCCCAACCCCTGGGGTACCTGCTCTGTATAATCCCACCCCTCTGAGTGTGGGCAGGAGGTGTGAATATGACAGGACACCACTCTGTAGTTAATGATGTTTTATGGAAAAAGTAAAGGGATTTTGTAGATCTAATTAAGATCCCTAATTATTTGACTAAGTTAATCATAAGGAAAGTTATTCTGATGAAACTGACCTAGCCAGTAAGTCACTTAAAAAGGATATACAGGGGTGCCTAGGTGGCTCAGCTGGTTAAGCCTCCAACTCTTGATTTCCACTCAGGTCATGATGGTGTCATGAGATCGAGCCCCACGTCAAGCTCTGCACTCAGTACAGGACTGCTTGAAAGTCTCTCTCTCTCTCTCCCTCTTCCTACCCCCCCGCCAACTTGTGCTCTCTAAAATATATAAATCTTGAAGAAAAAAATGAGGATGTGCAGATCAGAAAAGGAAGAAGCCAACAGAAACACTCTCCTGTTGGTTTTGTAGAAACAAATGTTGTGGAGAGGGCCACCTTGCAGGGAAAAGCCCTCTAGTTGCTGAGGATCTAGAGTCCACAAGTATAAGAACTGAATTTAGCCAATGGGACCTGTGAACTTGCAAGAGGACCTCAGATGAGATTACAGCCCTGACACCTTGATTTTACCCAGGTGAGAACCTGAGCAGAGGACCCAGTTAATCCAGGTCTGGACTCCTCACCCACAGAAACTAGATAATACTTTAATGTTGTCTTAAGCCACTAAATAGGTGGTAATTTTTGAGAAAGTCATAGAAAGTTACTACAGGCAGAAGACATGAACAGTCACTTCTCCAAAGAAAACACACAAATGGCTAACAGACACATGAAAAAATGTCATCATCATGAGCCATCAGGAAGAATCAAATCAAAACCACATTGAGATACCACCTTACACCAGTTAGAATGGCCAAAATTAGCAAGACAGTAAACAAGTGTTGGAGAAGATGTAGAGAAAGGGGAACCCTCTGACATTGTTGGTGGGAATGCAAGTTGGTGCAGCCACTTTGGAAAACAGTCTGGAGATTCCTTAAGAAATTAAAAATAAAGCTACCCATGACCCCGCAATTACACTACTGGGTATTTACCCCAAAGATACAGATGTCATGAAAACAAGGGCCATCTCTACCACAATGTTCATAGCAGAAATGGCCACAGTCACCAAACTGTAGAAAGAACCAAGATGCCCTTCAACGGACAAATGGATAAAGAAAATATAGTCCATATGTACAATGGATTATTATACCTCCATCAGAAAGGATGAATACCCAACTTTTGTATCAACATGGATGGAACTGGAGGAGATTATGCTGAGTGAAATAAGTCAAGCAGAGAGAGTCAATCATCATATGGTTTCACTTGTGGACCATAGAGAATAACACGGAAGACATTGGGAGATGGAGAAGAGAAGTGAGTTGGGGGAAATCAGAGGGGGAGACAAATCATGAGAGACTGTGGACTCTGAGAAACAAACTGACGGTTTTGGAGGGGAGAAGGGTAAGGGGTTGGGTAAGCCTGGTGGCAAGTATTATTGAGGGCACGTATTGCATGGAGCACTGGGTGTGGTGTATAAACAATGAATTTTGGAACACTGAAAAATTAAAAAAAAAAAAAAACTCAAAAAAAATTTTTAAAAAAAGTTACTACTGTCAGATTTGGTAGAACAGAACAAAGACCAGCGTTCCTGAAGGGAAGCCCACCCCTAGTCCACCCCCCTCCAATCCACCTTCCATGCCTGAAGGTCAGAATTCCTGACCGACTAAGGCACCCCGCAGTATCTTCAGGGGCCCATACTGTAGCTGACTGAAGAAGGCCTCTGCTCTCAGTGTTGCAGTTCTCAGTGAGCGACACACAGTAGGGAGTTGGGGGTGGGGCAGTGGTACATGGAAACTAGAAATGAAATGTATTTCCACCTCCCTGGGTCACAGGCTATCAAAGGGAGTGACAGGACTCCAGGATCACCTGGAACTCCCCTGAAAAAGCCTCTTTACACAACTACCCTGAGGAACAAATACCCTTTTGCCTTACAGTAGCAAAGCTTAAAAGAGCAAACTGGGCCTTATTCCTGGAAGAGCTGAGTTTTCTCTATGTTGACTTGGTGACTTCACTCTAGAAAGCAGCAGCTGGCAACTTTGAATAGCTAAAAACAAAATAAAATTTCTGCTCAGACCAGATATCCTGATTCTATGATAATATCTCTGTCCCCTCAGCCTCACTCCATGCTTTGTTCCCTAAAGGAAACGGATGGTGCTTATTCCAGTAGCTTTAAAGAAACTCAGCCCATTATAAGCTTGTGACCCATCACCTAACTCAGACAGACCTCCCCTCTGGTCCCTTCCCTGGGTCTTCTAGTAGCCCACAGCTGCACTGGCTATAACAGCCTTGCAGGGATGACATCTAGCATCCTGAGGACTGGTGCAGTGTCCTGGCTGCTGGCCCATTTCAGCATAATTATCCCACCTGGATTTTTGCCCATTATAAGGAATTGCTTTGGAGGAAAAGATCAAACAGCAGGGAAAGCCTCACAAGGAAGAACACATCTGTTAAGAACTCCTACTGAAAAGGTTATAAAGCATTTTTGTTTACTAAATCTTTCAAGTCTAAAACTGGTTCAAGGGCAACTTAGCTGCCTTGTTTTAGTAAAGAGAGAATGGGAGAGAGGAAGCAAGAGAGATTGGAAAACAGACCTAATAAGCCACCAAAGCTAACTGAAAAATCACACACACACACACTCCCCAAAAACCGCAAGTAATTACAGGCACTATTGTGTAGCATAAATACCTAAAACATACTTATAAATATTACAAATACACATCTTTAAGACTGCCTTATACATTTAAGGTATGCATATAAGACAAAGGTTTCAATAATGCATGTAAGTGCTTTGTACACATGTGATCCCAATTTAAGAAGGTTTCTAAACATTTTAATTCTTGGCTCTAGTACTTACTGCAAGAGATTCAAATTAACAAAGTTAAAAACTTGTTTTTGATGTATGTCCTTGGAATTCACTCTGTCCACTAGCAAGCACTCTAAAATTCAGCAATTTTGTTTGTATTATCCACTGTGATCCTATAAAATCAAATGTATGTTAGAAAAAAGGGGGGGGGGAGCCTGTCATTTCACAAGGTTTTTGGTTCACTGATTGGACATTTGCTTTATTATACATCACCATGTATTAATGCTGAATTTCATTCCTCTAAATGATTATGGTAACACAGTATGATAGAGTTGTCCATTCAGTGGCTGTTCTGCAGCCCAAATAATACCATGAATATATCGCCCGGAACTGTGAAAACAGACTGTAATTTTAGGAAGTACAGCAAGTACTTCACAAACACATAAAAAGATGACTGGGTCCTAAACATGTTGTCCACATGTGAAGCCACAACTGTGCTTTCTTTTCTCCTCTCCAACCTCCTGCCCCACCCCATTCACCAAAAAAAAAAAAAAAAAAAGACAAATAGTTGTAGAGATTCCCACAAAACCCCAGGGAACTGGACAAAGAATGATGGGCTTGGGGCAAGGGGGCGGGGAGGCAGGTGTCCCCACTACAGAGTTGCAAATAGGTATCTTTTTCTTGGGTTTTGCATAGAAGGTCCTCTTGAATGAGCTTGCAGTGCCCTGTCCCTTACCTTCTCACAGACTGCTAATACAGGCAGGGAAAGTACATACAGAAGGTTTTAGAAGCAGAGGGAAGGACTCTGGGAAATATACTAAAAATCAGAGAATCTCCATTTGGAAGACTGTTGTTAATCCCTGGTTGTCTACACCAGTCCTAGAGGCAAAGAGTGGCTCCAAGGCCCAGATAAAGCTTCCTTACAGCCCCAAGTACAGAGCCCAGCTGCCCTTAACAAAACCTTTCCCTTCCATCTTAACTGCTGCCTATCCTTTGAATGGTTCTCTCCACCAGCAATGCCAGACCAAACTCCGTCAGGAACAATGGCCTGGGGGTGGCTTCTCTGCAGAGCAGAGGAGAGGAGGAGGAGGGTATGGGAAGGAAAGGCATTAGGCTTAGCGTTTCTTGGGGCCAGAGTGCCTGCATCTCATTAGGAAGTCATGCCTACCCTCCCACCGCGACCCTAAGGACCCATGCAGTGTAGATTCAGGCTTATTTGTGTTTTAGTTTTGGGGCTGGACTGAGTGGGTGGTGATCAAACAGTGTTATCTGGAAACTGCCTGGGTCAGAACTATAGGGGGAAACCTCCCTGATCACAGTTTGGGAGCCTCCCTTTCCCAAACCCTAGACCCACTTGTACCTTTGGTCTGAGAATTCTCATACTTTTTAGGATTCAAAAAACTCACAAAGTTGGCACTCCACCAGGCTAGACTTCTACCTTCAAAAAGATTCTAGAGGTAAGTGCTTTTTAACCAAAAGGAACTAAGGATCCAAGTTAGACACTGTGGCATCTTGTGGGACAGGAAAGCCTTATGATAAGGGAAAAATAAGCTAATAAACTTGTCATAACGAAGCTGACTCCAAAATCCATACAATTCTTACTAGTCATTTTTAATATTTATTTTTTCCTTTTTAATACTCAGAGGGTTATTAGGATACAGACCCATGGGATACCCAAATACTTTCATTTTGCAAATAAACTGAGGCTAGAAACAAATACTCAAAACTTAAACTGCATATGTGCATGCCTGTATGTCGGTTTTTTGGTTTTTGTTTTTTAAGTTTTTATTTATTTGAGAAAAAGTGAAAGCCAGAGAGATCAGAGGGAGAGGGAGAGGGAGAAGTAGATTCATCTCTTGATGGATAACCAGATCAGGGCTCAATCCCAGGACCCTGAAATCATGACCTGAGCTGAAGGCAGGTGTTTAACTGACTGAGCCACCCAGTCACCCTTGGTATATGTCTTTCTAATAGAAGGCACAGAGTCATTAAAATTTGGAGGAAAACTACAGAGAAATTCGGGGCGGGGGGACCATATCACCACTCTATAGTATTTCTACTAGAAACATACTGGTGAATTTTCTTCCAGTCTTAGTGTCCATGAAATTATTGTTAAATTTAGGGTGTTTCTGCATTCATACTGTTTGCATGTGCTGTTTGTATTCTTACATTTTAAAATGATGTTAATATAAGCATTCATGTTAATTACTCATCCTGACAATAAACATGAACAAACATGACTTCATTTGCTAAATAATTTCCCTGACTTTTAACTTTCAGATGGTTTCACACTAACCTAAGAAGTACTGTGTTCAAGTGCCTGTGCTGTACCCACCCTTATCCATGGTTTCACCTTCCATGGTCACAGTCCCCTGAGGTGGACCGTGGTCTGGAAACAGAAGATCCTCCTCCTGATGTATTGTCAGATGGTAACAGGAACCTAACCTTACAGCATAGTGCCTACATCACTCACCCCATTTTATCTCATCATGTAGGCATTTTATCATTTTATCATCTCACATCATCACAAGGACCGGAAGGGTGAGTTCAGCTCAGTATTTTGAGAAAGAGACAAAGACCACATTCATGTACCTTTTATTACAGTATATTGTTGTAGTTGGTCTATTTTATTACTAGTTACTGTTAACGTCTTACTGTGTTAATTTATAAAATAAACTTTATCACAAGTGTGTATACATAGGAAAAAACACATGTAGGGTTTGGTACCATCCACAGTTTCTGGAAACCAATAGGGGTTTTGGAATGTATCTCTCCTAGACAAGAGGGGACTACATGTGTATGTGTATATTTTTTGTTTTTTAAAAAAACTGGCGTAACTCAGCCAATGCTCTGGACAATATTTTTAGATTGAGATTTTTAAAAGATATTTGGATGTCATTATTAAAGGAGTTTCTTTGAAACTCTTTCATCCACTTGCTTTTTTTCCTTTTTCTCCCTTATGCAGTCACAGCTAGTCTTTACAATTCCACAAATAAACAGATGTTAAAGGTAAACTGGTCCACAGTTGACTGTTGAAAATCTGCTCAGGATATTCAATGAAGACATCAAATGGAGTAAAATTATGACATCTAATACTGAACTTTTTCTTTAAAAATTGTTTCTAGGAGCGCGTGAGTGGCTCAGTCAGTGAAGCATCTGACTTCAGCTCAGGTCAAGATCCCAGGGTCCTGGGATGGAGCCCAGAGTTGGGCTCAGTGGGGACTCTTGCTTTTCCTTCTCCTCCTGACCCTCCTCCTGCTTGTGCCTTTGTGCTCTCTCTCTCACCCTCTCTCAAGTAAATATTAAAAAATAAAAAATAAATAAAAATAAAAACTGTTTCTATGTTGTTTTGTTTTGCAATAACTGCTTACTAGATGAGCATAACAAGCCAGATAACTAGAAGGATTTTCTGTGGGGACACAGATACCTTACATTTAGACACAGAAATAACAGCAAGCTTTATACTGGAGCCAAAACTTAAAAGACAGCCAGACCTAGAATCTGTGACATAAAGACAGGAACATTTTTTACATGCATGTGCACATGCAAGCGTGCATGCACACACACACACACACACACACACTTCCTTTCCCCCTTGTCTCTGGCCTTTCAGCTTGACCTTGCCTACTTAGACATACGGGTATCCTCTGTGTTTTGTGGTGTCACAATTCTGAGGCAATAGACTACTTCAAACATTGACAGAGAACAGCGAAGGATCTTCCCTTTTGACATCATTTTTTAAAGTGAGGAAACAGTCAACAATTCTTATTTTCTGTCACTGGCATAGTCAGTAAACTTCCTCAATCTTAATATTGACCTTCACAAAAAACTATATACTTGGCTTACTTTTCGTGTTCCTCTTAGCCCTTCCTTTCGCCCCAAGGATAACTCTGCATCCCAGCATTACAATACATTGTGCACAAAGAAGCTTTCTGTCCAGAAAGAAATGAAACATTCCACTGGCTTTTCTTACCAAGTCCAGACACACAGTGACCCCTGGCACCTCATCGGCAGGCACACAGTTGAAGATGGTGGAGAGATAACCTCAAGCAGAACTCGGGCCTGGAATTCACGCTGCTTTGTGACTCTCTGTGTTTAACTTTGAAAGGAATTAAGCATTTAGAACATTTATGACCTGTAAAATGTATCCTCTCAAGGTTGAGCCCACCATTTTTGACCAGTAACTCTACGTGGGAGTAAAACACAAAGAACACATGCTGGAAGCAGTATCTGCGAGTAGTCCAGAGACAAACAGCCGTTTTAACTGAGACACCTGCATTTGGGCAACCATCCAAAATACTAGGCCCATTCACTTCTCCCTGCTATGAAAGCTTGCCCTCCCTAAAAAGGCACGAAAACAAACATTTTTGAAGACAGAGCTTGAGTTGGTATTTTTCTTTACAGTTACCTTCATGATTGCTTTTAATTCTAACCCTACATACAAGTCTGACTTTACTGTAAGGGAAGGGAAACACAAACAAGAAAAAGTAATTGAGGAGAGGAGAAGGAGGTCTCCAAAACTAGGACTGAAAACCTAGTTTACCTAAGTTCAAATGTGATCAGCTTTCGCCATCTGCTGGCCACATTTCTGAATTTTTTTATTTTTTTGTTCCTCCAAAGAACAAGCACACATGCCATCAGCATGAAAACGGTCTGATTTGAGTGTGTGTGTGTGTGTGTGTGTGTGTGTATGTGCGCGCACGCGCGCATCCACACACACACACACACACACACAGCAGGCAGGCACTAAATTTTCCAGTATTCTAGTTTAGTATATTTGTGAGCACCTGATAAGTATTCGAGCTCCTATAGTCTGTAATTTGGTAAGGAATTCATTGAATGGAGTGACTGTCACAAGTAAGATGTAGACTGGGACCAATAACCATATCAGTTAAGAAGAACTTCTGTTAAAAAACGGGACACACATGGGGCGGCTGGGTGGCTCAGTAGGTTAAGCCTCTCTGCCTTCCGCTCAGGTCATGATCTCAGGGTCCTGGAATTCAGCCCGCATTGGCCTCTCTGCTCGGCAGAGAGCCTGCTTCCCCCCACCCCACTTCCCCCTGCCTGCCTCTCTGCCTACTTGTGATCTGTCAAATAAATAAAATCTTGGCGGGGGGAAAAAGGACACAGGCAGTGGCTCATCAGAAGTGGCCTCCTCTGCGGTCTTTGTGTATCTCTCCACTTTGATGCGACCACAAATGCAGCCCAGGAAGGTGCCTATCTCCCTCTAGACTTCACTCTTCAGAGCATACAATGCTCCCTGGTGATTTTACAGAGGAGAGATTTTAACCAATTGTACCAAAGCTCATGAAGACTCCACAAACTAGTGCCTGTCATAACATGGGGAAATGTCCAGGTCTCAAGAAAAACTTGCGTGTGTGCATCTGTTTTTATTGGACTCTATGGCCCAACTGCATCTTTCTGTTCTGGAGCACTGCATACACTAACAGTTCAAAGTAGCTTCCCAAGGTTATAAAATGTTTTTGGAGAAACCAACTCACCTATATTTACTTTTAATTCCCCACGGGCTATAAATTCCCTTTTTTTTTTTTTTTTTTAATTCATTTACACTTTCTGTATGGTTTTCCTTTCTTTCACTTTTACGCTCCGTGACTGTTGCGGGTCGCATTCTCTGGAATCTGATGCCACAACAGAGTCTGGAGCATAAGATGTTTGTGATCAATACCTGAGAAGGGCTGAGGGGACACTGCACGGTGAGGAAGACCCAGTGAAGCTGCCTCAACCCAGTGGGAGTCTCTGAACTACTGCCCATCAGAGTGGAGCCCCCTGCGTGGACACAACCAGGCCTTCGTGCCCTGCCTCACTCAGTCTGGGACTCTGGGTTATACACCGAAAGTCATGAATGCGGTGAGGCCGATCCTGAAGGAGCTAGCTACTGTGGCTTCATGAGGCTACAAGCCCTTCATGATGAGGGACATGTGAAACCCAGGTCCCCTACAATCAGGGTGGAAGGAGGCCTGTCTGTATCTCACACACAGGGCTGTTTCTTCCCTCTAAGCCATGTCATTCAAGCTGTGCTTCTGCATGGAACCAGGGGATCCCACTGATGCACAGTCTCCCTCTCCTTAGAAAACTGACTAAAATACAATGGAAAACAAAAAAAAAAAAACCAACACAGAAACTAAGAGTTGGTTTTTTGAAAGGATCAAAAAATTGACAAACCCTCAGCTACTAAACTAAGAAAAACAAAAGAGAATCAAATGACTAAAATCAGAAGTGAAAGAACATTAAAATCAATACATTTTTTTTAACTAAAATACAAAGTGGCTGTCCAATGTCCATAATCTTTTTTGTGGAATTTGGTCCTTTGAGGAACTGACCAGCAAAGTAAGCATGGCACATGAAGAGTCCTACCTCTCGACTTCAGGAAAATTTCAGAAGGGCTTCCAAAGGTTGCTTAAGTTTCTTGTAAGTAGTGAGAGGAGACATACGTCTATCCCTCAGAAAGGAGAAGGCAAACATTTGCTTTCCCCTCACCACCATAAGCTAATTCCTTGGTTTTATACATTTATCAGTTTGGGTCTTCTGAGAAGCATATGCTTACAGAGAAATTAGGTGTACAAAAGGGTTCTTGGGGAAATTTTCCTAGAAAGAATAAAAAGGAGAGGAAACAGCAGTAGAGAGGGAAAGCCTTTGTCTCACAATGCGAGTTCAGGAACTATGAAAAAAGATAAGGCAGGAGGTGTGAGCACTGAGTGCCTTGGCTGGGTCGATGGGTGCCACTGGAGCAAAGATTTCCTGTTAGAAGGAGTCTTACTTCGGGCAGGGATGACCTGACTCCATTTCCTCACTGTACTAACAAGCTAGGAATACCCAGGGAGATCAAATCTCTGCATGAATGATGCCATGGATTCCAAAGGTGCAGCAGCTGGAGGCTGTCATCTCGTACACTAGTCATGGAAGGTTCTCTCTTAAAGGGAGAGCTAACTGACACACATGCTTGATTTGCCACATTGAACCTCAAGAATGGACTCAGAGCAAACTTAAAAAGATGCATAAGTAGTTTAATTCCCTCCATTTCTCTTCTACAACTACTTTCTTCCTGATCCCAAAGGAGGGTCTCCAAGCAAACCTCCCAGCTTGACAGCTGACTCCATTAAAACTCAAATCAACAGACCAATCAAGAAATAGCATCTCTTACTCTTAATCTCAGGGAACAAACAGGGTTGCTGGGGATGAGGGGATAAGGATAGGGTGGACATCAGGGAGGGTATGCGCTATGGTGATTGCTGTGGATTGTGTAAGACTGATGATTCACAGACCTGTACCCTCGAAACAAATAATACATTATATGTTAATAAAAATAATAAAATTTTTAAAATTTAAAAAAATGATAAAATACAAAAAAAAGTTTAAAAAACTGTAATATAAAAAAAAAGAAATAGCATCTTTTTTTTTAAGGTTTTATTTATTTATTATTTATTTGACAGAGAGAGTGATCACAGGAGCCAGACAGCACAAGCAGAGGGAGCAGCAGAGGCAGCAGGAGCAGGGAGCCCAGGGAGGGACTCCATCCCAGGAGCTGAGCTAAGGCAAGCACTTGAACCAGGCACCTAAGAAATGGCATCTTAACCAATGGAAATATCTAAGATTTTTAACTGCTGTGTGATTCAAGTGCAAGCTCAATTCCACAATGTTTAATGCCTACTATGGTTCAGACCCTCTGCTGGTGCAGCAGAATCAAGTTCAATCAGGCAAAATCTTGAAATGACAACAGGGTGTCACTTTCTGGAAAACTGAGCATTTTACTGATTTTTGTGCCTCCAATCATTTCTATCTTCTCGTGTAGTGTAACTTTAATTTTTGTCAAAGCAGAATCCTTATGTTAAGCTGAAACAATGCATAAAATTTGAATGAAAGCAAGTTCTATTCTTGAGAAGACCACTTCTGACCTTCTTTTCTGAGGTGACTATTTCTATATGTTTCTGTTGTACTTTTACTGATATTTCATTCAGATCCCCAAATACTATGTTTCTACCAACGTCTGCTGAACTATCAATTAGACCTTACCTTTTGACTTTTTGTTTTGTTGAATTAGATGACCTATAAATAAAGCAAAGCTAAATTTACTAAAAACTAGTTCAGTGAGAGAGAACACCATCTTGCCAGAGGAGTTTTAGCAGTGTCTCAGAGGGGAAGATCAGAAGGTGTCTTTACGGGATCTTGAGGTCTACACCGGAATGGTTTAAGCAACTGAGACTGCACATTAATTGCTGTATAGTGAGGTAAAGGTCTTAAAATGTGTCTGGATAACAGGATGTTTGACGAATGACATGTTTTCCCAAATGAGCTGTTATCTCAGGAATATTGATCTGCTGGAATTTCCTGAAGGCAATAGTCAAGTTATTTATTGATGAAAAATCTTTCTTTCTCAGGGAAAGTTTTTCTGGTACAAACAACTGAACCATAGTGACACAGTATGTCTCAGCTCTTTGTCGTACTAGCTGGGTAATACTGGTACAGGTGTTCTCAGTTGCATGAGACTCAGCCCACTTAGTTCCCATTGCCATCTTCCTTTCCCACCCCTTCAACAGTTATCACACTTTTTAATGTTCCTTGTCATTATTTGGGAACTTTTAAGTAGCTTCATTAACTCTCCTTTTCTTCCTCTATCAATTTTAGCCTCTGACTCTCACCTTGTGAAATGAGTTACTCAGTCTGCTCCTTGCCCTACATTTCTCCCCCCTTCTTTTCTACCTATTTCTGTATGTGCTACATACATTTGCATTATGCTTTTAAACATAATTAAATGTTGAGTGGTCACTAATGATGAGTCAACAACTTGGAAACAACAAATAGTGCTTTTAGGCATATAAGAAAAATAATAGGGATGCCTTGGTGTCTCAGTTGGTTAAGCGTCTGCCTTCCGCTCGAATTATATCCCGGGGTTCTGGGATGGAGCTCCACATCGGGCCCCCTCCTCAGCAGAGAGCCTGCTTCTCCCTCTCCCTCTGCTTCTCCCCTGCTTGTGCTCCCTTGTGCTCTCTCACAAATAAATAAAATCTTTAAAAAATAATAATTTGTACAATCATTCACTATGTGCAGGGCAAAATCTAAATTGTGTATGCTAACTGATGTCAACCTAATGGTCAACATTATTAGCTCAATTTTACAAGTAAGAAAACTGGGACATGGAGAGGTTTAATGTCTTGCCCAAAATGATCTGATTCTTCTTCTCAAATGTTACCATAATTACCTACCCTACAATAGACACTCCCACTCCGTCATGCTTCTCCATTAGGACACAGCTTTTCCAAAATCAGCACCATCCTAGAAGCTGTTCTGTTTGGCCATTCCTCTCCCAAGCCAATTCATGGCCAATTCCTCCGAATCATGCAGACCTCAGCTAGTTCCCAGTTCCTCAAAGAGGCCTTCTCTGACCACCTTTTATCAGAAGGTCCTGCTTCTCTCTCATCGCATCCATCCTGCTCTTTCTTAGAAGTTGGCACAATTTGTAAATGCATAATCCCTTCTGTATATGAGCATAATGCCTCTCTTTCCTTCTCCACAATAAGACGCATGATGTTTAGCATCTTAGGATGCCCTACAGTAGTGTTGGGTCCACAGGAGATCAGTTTTCTCCATGTAATGGACTATAGAGGTCGATAAATACAATTTTATTTTTAAGATAAATAACAAAGTTATTAACATGGAAATTTTATTGATTATTCAGTGTAGAAGAGTGGGATGAATTTATATTAAATCTAAGATCTATGAAAGAAATTAATCTTAACACACCCACAATATTTGCATGATATCCTGGAATTTGATTCATGTAAGCATAATGAGTGAAAAATGAGTAACCCTCTGGGCCATGAAAGAGAGCAGAAATAATAATAAACATCTGAAGAACTCTCAGCACTCAGTAATGCTTTCACAATGCACAAGCATGATGCTATTTACTCCCCCCAGTGGCACTGTGATGTCATCAACTAACGTACTCGAGTTTACACAAACTACAAATGGCATGCCCAGTACTCAGAACTCCCCACCTACCCCTTTCTCCATTCAAATTCTTTTTTTTACAGTAATATTTTATTTTTTTAGTATATGTACTGCCGAAGCGAGCACTATCAGTAATATTTTTTTTAATTTCTTTTCAGTGTAACAGTATTCATTGTTTTGCGCCACACCCAGTGCTCCATGCAATACTTGCCCTCCCTAATACCCACCACCTTGTTCCCTCAACCTCCCATCCCCCACCCCTTCAAGACCCTCAAGCTGTTTTTCAGAGTCCATTCAAGACCTTCAAGACCCTCAGGTTGTTTTTCAGAGCCCATAGTCTCTCAAGAGTTAAGGGAAATTGGAGGGGGAGGTGAACCATGAGAGACTATGGACTCTCCATTCAAATTCTGACACAGCAGTTCCCCTAAGGACTGTTTTGCCTTTTAACAATGGGGTTGTTTTCATGTTATTATCAGTCATTTCGCTTTTGTCTGCAACATTCAAAACACTCTTACTTCAGGAGCAGTAACTTTGATCTCTTAGTCAGGTATGTGATAAAAGACAAATAAATTATTCAAATAACATAGCATTTAATGGGAAGCAGGATTATGGGGGGGGAGAGGTCTGGCCAGTTTCTAGAAGGAGCTTCCTGGAAGAGGATATGGAGCTCATTCAGCCTTGAGGCTGTAGGTCACTTAGGAGAGGGAGATGCTAAATTCCAAACTCTGCTTCATGGTGCACTCTCCCTGAAGAGGACCAGCACTTGTGTTTCCTTCTGTGAAAGCACCACTGCAGGTTATTACAGTCCATTTACATTTTTAGAACATTCATTTACCCCTTCATGGACTCAAGGATGGCATTCCGTAAAAAGCTGTGCAGAAAGAACTTTTTACTTGAGTGATTCAAACTCTTTGGTACCTTCGTATTTATTACCATGGTGCCTATGACAGTGTTAGGTAACAGAGGTTTTCCTTCCATTCTTGGCTGATTTGGGACTTGGGCTATAAGGACTGGTCCTGAGGAAGTTTGGAATTCTGCCTGTCTTGGGGCACATTTCCTAGAGGCAGAGTCTGAGGTGGGAATTTGAGTGTAAGTAACTTCTTGAGGCAGTACTCTCCAGAGAAACGGAGGGAGGGGAGCCGCTGGGACAGAGGAAGGACCTGAGTAAGGGTGCCGTCTTAGGTGGAAAGCGTCAGGTGATACCAGAGGTGGCCCTGAGCTGCACTGCCACAGAGGAATGGTCTCACCTAAGGCACAGACACTGAGCTGTTGTACCTCCTTGTCAGGCAGTGTCTACATGCAGGCTACTGGCATAGAAAGGACAGTTAATGAGCCTTTAATAACCAATACTCTTTTTTTAATATTTTGAGGAACCACCATAGTATTTTCCACACTGACTGGACCGATTTACATTTCTATCAACAGTACACAAAAGGTCTATGTTCTCCACATCCTCATTAACACCGTTCTCTCTAGTCTTTTTAATAAGAGTCATTCGAACAGGTTGTGAGGCGATATCTCATTGTGGTTTTGATTTGCATTTCCCTGACTATGAGTGATGCAGAGCACCTTTCATACACCTGAAGGTCTTCTCTGGAAAAATGCCTACTCAGGTCCTTTGCCCATTTTTTAATTAGAAAGGAAAGGAAAAGAAAACAGGGTCTCTACCCTCCAACGTTTATAGCAGTACTATTCACAATATACAAGATCTAGAAACAACCTAAGAGTCCATCGGCAGAAGAATGGATAAAGATGTGGGGGGTGTGTGTGTGTGTGTGTATGCAAAAGTGCATATGGGTCTGTGCATATTTGTGTTTATATGTATACATATACACACACACACACACACACACACAAAATGGAATATTAAACCATTAGAAGGAACAAAATCCTGCCATCTGTGATAACACAGATAGTCCTTGAGGACATTACATTAAGTGAAGTAAGTCAGAGAAATACAAATACTGTATGATCTCACTTATATGTGGAATCTTGAAAAGCCAAACTCACAGAAATAGAGAGTGTAGAACAGTGGTTACCAGGGGTTTGGGAGGGGGACTAGGGAAAGAAGTGGAAAAGCTGTGGGTCAAAGAGCACAAACTTCCAGTTAGAAAATGCCTACGTTTGGATAGCTAATGTACAGCACCGTGATGATAGACAGATGTACCATATACTTGAAAGCCCCTAAGACTGGATCTCAAATAGTCTCACCATAGAGAAGATCAACTATGTGTTGTGATGGAGGCCTTAGCTAAGACTGTGGTGGTAATCACACTGCAACACAGAAGTATATTACATCAACAAATTGCACATCTCAAAATTATACAATGTTGGATGTCCGTTTTATCTCAAAGTTAGGGAAAGGAAAACATCAAATACTCCCGGCGGCTGGGGACCCATTAAACAGTCCAGTAAACGGGACAGGATCTGGATTAGACACCAACATCCTCTATCACAATGGCCATGGAGGTGCTGGGATTAACCCTAAAAAAGATGAAAAAGTCCCCTTTCTGAAACCTCAACCATCATCCTTGGAAGGACTTAGCACTGTAATTATAGATCTGGTAAATAGAAGATAAATTTAGGATGATTTTTCATTCATGTTTGGGTGACAATAAGTCGCACATGTATCAAAGCATTTTTACACAAATTACTCCATATAATTAATTTCATTTTTAAAAGTTCAGATTGGCATAGCCACATTCCCTTTCCGTCTCACTGACCTGCCATACAGGATTTTTAGTGTACTTAAATGGATTGTTGTACAGCAAGAAGAATTTGGGAGTTCTAGAAAAATACAAGCATGTACGTAATTTCAGGAAGTGCAGGAAGGAAATGGCACAATTCAAGACCTTCCAGTCATTCCCAATCGCTAGAACACAGAATTCTTTTGGGGAAATGCCTGGAGATTAGGGTAGGAAATGAAGGCAGAGCCCAGATCACAAAAGACTTTGAATAACATAAAAATAGTTTGATCATTATCTTAAGGACAATAGGTCTAATAGTTTCCTGGGGCTGCTCTAACAAATTACCACAGGCTGGGTGACTCAAAAAAATAATTTATTCTCTCACAGTTATAGAGGCTGAAAGTTGGAAATTGAGGTGTGGCCTGCACCATGATTTCTCTGGAAGCTCTTGGAGAGAACCTGTCCCTTGCCTGGTCCAGCTTCTGGTGGCTTCTGGCAACATGGCTGCAACCTCACCTTTCTCTGCTCTGCTTCATGTCATCTCCTATGAGTGTTTCCCTCTGCTTTTCTCTTATAAAGACACTTATGGTGGCAATTATGATCCATCTGGATAATGTGGAATAATATCCTCATCTTATCCTTCATTTAGCTACAGTTGCAAAGACCCTTTTCCCAATAAGGTAATATCACAGGTTCCAGAGATCAGGATGTGGCATATTTGGGGAGCCATTATCGGCCTTCCAAAGTGGAATGCATGCAATCATTTAAATCAATTAAATCAGCATGATGAAATTTATGCATAGAGAAAATAAGTACTAACTAGATGTTGTTAGTACTACAGGTAGGGGACCTTACAGGAGGCTTGGCCAATACTCACATAGTTACTGGTGAGAAGGTACATAAAGGCATACGGTGGTACGGGAAGAAGAGAAGTGGCCAAAGATAATTAACAGGATATACGGATGGATCAGTGAGACACGGGAACTGGGAAGGGCTCCAAGAGTTTTGGGCTGAGCCTGCGTGGACAGTTCTCCTTTCACGAAAGTATGTCATGTATGGAGGAACAGGCCCCGTTAAAGGGATTGTGGGTTCAGTCCTGGTAGAGTTGCAGGAGGAGGAATACAGTAAAGAGGTGCATAATCGGGGCACTTGGGTGGCTCAGTGGGTTAAGCCTCTGCCTTTACCTCAGGTCATGGTCTTGGGGTCCTAGGATTGAGCCCCACATGGGGTTCCCTGCTCAGCAGGGAGCCTGCTTCCCTCTCTCCCTCTGCCTGCCTCTCTGTCTCCTTGTGATCTCTCTCTGTCAAATAAATAAGTAAAATGTTTAAAAAAAAAATTAAAAAAAAAAAAAAAGAGGTGCACAATCCAGTACGATTGTTAACAGATCTCTCCAGAAGATGGCTCTCATACCTTTCTCTCTTTCCCATTTCCACCATGGTTGGAAAAGTAATTGCAAGTTTGCAATGACACAACACACAGACAAATGATTCAAATATCTCTTTATAGACTGACAAATCCATGTCCTATAATGTAGAAATTATTTCCTGTCCCGCCTACATGGGGTATCAGGACACTACATCTGGATGCCAGCATTCTACGTTAAATAATCAGGGATGGAGGCATGGTCTCAGGGCTGCTGTACAACTGCACTAAACTTCAGCAATCTGATCCTGATTCCTCAACGTGCTGAAGTGACCTGTGACTCTAGGACAAGAAGGTGGAGTTGTCAGGAGATATCCACGTGCTGTGTACCCGCCAGTGTCAGTCATCTAAGGACATTTTCTTAGAAGATCTGTTTCATTACAGAAAGCTCAAAAGACAGAAGAACCTGATACGTATTTAGAAGAGTTTAAGGAGCTTCGAAAACAGAAATGAGGGGGAAAAAAATGTGCAGGGATCAATCAGATGGACATCGAAGTATCTGTTCTATTGCCAGGAAGGCTGATTTGAAATATAACTTATGTGTGAGTTAACAGACTTGCTAATAATTTTTCCAGAAACGTATTCTCCTGAACAACCATAACACCGAGGGAGAGTTTGAGTCTTGAAGTGGACAGGATGAGTCCCCTTCAGAACACCTGTGCTCTGCGTGTGTCCCTCCCCCAGCTTTAATGTGATTTCCAACTCTGAGAAGCTGCAGTCCCTCTACAGAGGATTTCCCAGGCTACTGAAGCACTTCACGCATGTTCTCACAGAGGTGCAAGTGCCTGGGGCCGCCTTTGGTCTATGGCTGGTGGTAGAGGGAATGAAAGCCCAACTTCTTCAGATTCAAGAAAACTTTGAGGCAGAACTTAAGAGATGCCAGTTCCCCTGTGGGTTTAGGTGAATCTTCCCTCCTTGGGACTTTCCAGTTGCTCAGCTTCCTTCCATCTGTTCTGCTTCACCTTCTCCTTTCCTGGCTTCCTCCTGGGAGCATCACCTATTTAAAATAGGTACACACTGCTGCCTTGGGTTCACTTCTGAGGAACCCAACCTACCTCAGCAGTCTAGAACAGATGCATTGACTCAGAGACCTGCTTCAACTCTGGCATCTGTAAGCAGCTCTACTTTTTCTTGCTAAGCTCTTCAATTCCAAATCTTTCCAGATGTCATTTCGAAACTGGCAAGATCTCCTCCCTTTCAAGCGGAGGGCATTCTCTTTTGGAAATGGTGAAAACATCACAGATGGCCTTATGATATAAACAATTCGTTATGAGGACAATTACTGCTCATCTATGATGAATCAAATTTCTTTTTATTTAGTCAACAACAAGCTGGACATAGTCACTATATTGCCCTTGGGTCTGTGCAGCCAAACATTTTATAAAGTTATCTTTTGTTTTTGCCTCATGGGGTCATGTGCTGAATATTTATCTGAAATGTCACTATTCATATACTCTCAGACTATCTGTTTCTATGTTAATATTTTTCTTGGCAGTTGGATGCAGTTTCTGCAACCAAAACTATAGCCTTTGTTGACAAGTTTCACATTTCAGCACTTTTCTTAATATCCTTCATAAAAAGAAAATGTTTCTCTGATGATTTAACCAAGACACCTAAAAAGGCAAAAACAATATCCTCTTTAATGGTGATGCAGATGACCTCTCGCTTTATATTCAGTTTTACAAGAACCTCTAATTTCACCATCCTCTCTGACCTTTGAGTTAAGCTGAAATGATTATCCTTTATAACCCGTTGACAATTTGGCCCCAGAAACCAAAAATACATGTTCCAAAGTAGAGTGATCAATGGAGAATATACTGGACTGGGAGTCAGAAAACCCCATCTTTCTACATCTGCTTTAACTTGTTTAACAACCAAAATGAAGTCGCTGAACTTTTCATTCAAAAATCAAAAGAAGGAGTCTGGCATCGTGTTCTCCAAAATACCATGTCTCTGGGAGTTTTCGTTAAACCTGATTAGAAGAAACCTTCATGTACTTCTGAAAAATATTACTAATTAGTATTTATATGATTGGTTCTCAAATGTGATCCTCGAAACAGCAATATCATCAATAGCTGAGCACTTGTTGCTACTAGAAATTATCAGCTCCACCCCAGATCTACACTGTCAGAAAACTCTGGGGACAGGGGCCAGCAATCTGATGGCTGCCAAAGTTTGAGAGCTGCTGATTCAAAAATACAAGTCAAAAGCCATCCTCATGGTAACAATGACCAAATTTTACCAAACAAGAGCCAGTGGTTCTCAAAATGACTAAATGTGGTTTCCAACAGCCACCTAAGAGATTTTTATTTATTCAATAAATTCATAGGTCTGGAATGGCTTCCACGAATCTTCGTTTTCAATAAAGAACCTGGAAATTTTCAGGGACAAAACTTGAGTCAATACGTGAAAAGCAGTGACTAAGCCACAGCTCTACCTTCCCAGAAGCTAGCACAGAGTTCAGTGCTCAAGCACTGATTGATGGGGGAGGGAAAGAAGGATGTGGGTGATGAGAGAGGTAAACAGGAGAAAAAAGTTCATATCCTGTCACTGCCACTTCCTCGTGGCTGCGACATCACCAAATAATATCAGTGACACTACCTGTTGCCACGTACAAAGTCCCACTAGAACAAGTAAGAAGTACTTCTAGAGAACTGATGTCATGTTTTTGATGTATTTTTTATAAGTACTAAGAGGGGACAAGCCATACCTAGGACACCCTACCATTATAGAGCAAACGACAGGGCTATACTGGGTATACATAAAAGCTAAGGGTCAACAAGACAAAGTGTATGATCCTCCGTCCTCACATTATGTCACAGGGAGAGTAACTACACACTCTTGCTACTCCACGCTCTTACAGTCCAAGCATGGGAGTGGACTTTTATGTGGGGAAGAAGAAAACGGGGGATTCATGCATGAAGTCATCTGAATTTATAGGATGTGATAGTTTTCAATTATGTCCATGAATCGTCACTTCTTTCAAAAGGCGAAGCCTAATGAAACTCTTTGATTCTCAGACTTAGTGACTCACTCCTAGCAAAAAAAAAAAAAAAAAAGTAGTGAAATGAGGAATGTATGAGGTTAGGGCATAGAGAGCCCTGAAGCTTCTGACTTGTTCCCTCTCACTCATTCTGGGAGAACCCAGCTCCCATGTCATGAGACTATCTAGGGAGACTGTGGGAAGGTTCGTGTGGAGAGGAACTGAGGCCTACTGCCGGCCAGACCCAGAATGCCACTCTTCTGAGTGAGCCACTTCAGAAGTGGATTATTTAGCCCTAATCAAGCCATCACATAGATAACAGCAGGCATTTAGATTCATATAGACAGTCTAGGGAAGACGGCCTCCTGGCTTCTGGAAATCTGAGGGGCCGATGAGAAGCTTTAGCAGCCCTGAATGGGAGGATACCACAGAAGGAACGAGAACTTGGGATTTCAGCAAGCTCTACTGGTGGTGGTCTAGGCCATGCCCAGGTCCTGCCAAGCCATTGCCAGGCAATTGGAAAGCTCCTGAATCCCTCAAAATCCTGCCTATTATCCCCACATAGCAAGCACCAGTTACAAGGCGAACACTACCACTTCTCTGGGGAAATGCCTCAGTTTGGCACAGGTTCTGAGAACCATACAGAGGAGATGAGGAAATTTAAGAAGTTATACTGTAGCTAGTTCTTTTGGTTAATTATAGAGGTGTGTCATCTATCATGTGTAAAACAGTGTATAAGCTATTAGTATCGGTACTAATAATACAGTATTAATACTACTTAGTATTAATAATAGTCCATTGATTCAGTGAGCTATCATTGTCACATAACCAATCACATCAAAAGTTAGTGACTTAAAACACTGACCATTTATTTAGAGAAGCAATACAGAAGTTGGCTGGAGGCTGGCTGTGCTAGGACAGCCTTGTTCATATAACTGTGGTCAGCTGGATGGTCTGCAGAGTGTTGGATTTCTGATCTTGGCTGGGGTCTCTGCATGTCTGTGGCCTTCACTGGGTTGAATCAGGTTGACTAAGCTCCGTGGTAGTCTCTCAACCGCCTATGTAGGATGCTTCTCATGGTGGCTAAAAAGGGCTCCAAAAATTTGAGTATAAAAATGCCAGACTGCTCGAGGCCAAGGCTCAGAATGGGCACACTGTCACTCTGCTACATTCAGAGTGGAGGAAGACAGATTCTTGCTCTTTATGGGAGGAGCTGCAGAGTCATATTATGAAGGGCATGTACATTGGGAAGATTAAAAGACTAACCATTACTGCAATCAATATTTCAAATTCACCAAACTCCTTATCTGATATTAAAGGAAAAGCAATAATTATTGCAGCAAACATGCACCAGGCATTCTACTCGTTTGTTTCCCTGGTCTTTTTTTTTTTTTTTTAAGATTTATTTAATAGAGAGAGAGTAAGCCAATGAGAGGAAGGGTTAGAGGAAGAGGGAAAGAGAAACTCAAGCAGACTCTGTCTAAGCACAGAGCCCCTTGTGGGACCCCATCTCATGACCCTGAGATCATAATCTGAGCTGAAACCAAGAGCTGGAAGCTCAACGTGCCACCCAGGCACCCCTCAATGGTCTTAAATAAAAAATGGTAATTAAAAATACCATTGATGGATAGCATTGTCCAAGTACGGAAACTGAGACACATGTCAAGCAACTTCCCTAATTTAAGTAAATAATTGATTTGCGAATGCAAACAAAGTGTCTCATTCCAAAGACACTAATATTTGGGTTTTCAGTAAAATAAGGAAGAAGATTAGGCTGCAATAGTTGTCTATATATTAGTAATGTACTCAAGTCTGTGTCTGGCATGTACCAGGCATTCATTAAGTGTTAGTATTCTATCAGTGGCCAGAAGGAGCATATTGTTGGAATTTAGACACACACACACACAAACACACACACATTTTGGTATTACTCATGTCCTTGAGTTTTGTTAAATATCCACATATCCTTATTTAAATCTACTGTTTGCGCTTTGGCTACTGGAATGGTCATTTGCCTATTCTCAATCCCCATTTTCCATCCATCTCTGCTCTACTCTCTATTGTAGACACGTTAGAGTCTTCAAACTACCTTTTTTGGGCCTCCTTGACAGTGGTATCTGACCACTTTCTGCTGCTGGGAGACCCTGGTGAGATATTCAGAGTCCAGAGGCAGAAAGAGGTAACTGTCTTCTGGTTTCTGACTTCTGTGTGTGTCTCCAATAGCAGCAGGAGCAAGAGCCCAGGGTCTCCAACCATGCACTCCTATGTCAAAGCTCACTGGGCTCCACTCCAGGGCCCTTAATAGTTTCTCATGTCTATTACTCCTCCTTCAGCTCACCCAGGCCCTCTTTCATTTTGCATTTCTATCCCTTCCAGAATCTGTGTAACCAATTCTCTTCATTAAATTCTCTCAAATTGAAATATTTAGAGAGGTTTTCTGTTTTCCCCATTAGAGATTAAGTCATTCAGGGAGAGCATGAAATGCTTGAAATGGTATGCAAAATGCTATGAAAGTGTAAATTTTTAGGAAATGAGGCTCCAAATTTGTATGACATTTCTCAAAGGGGTCAGTATCCCTCAAATTGAGAATTACTTTATCACAGGGCCTAAGTTCTGGAAAGTTAGATTCCTTTTCAGCTCAATGTTTTATACCATTTTTGAACTCCTGATTATGGGAAATTTCCTCCTACCTCTACCTTCCTAAAACTGTGCTGATCAGTTCTTTGATGGCTAGAAATGTTTTTGTTCCTTGAACATGCTCAACAGGGCATTCTTTTCCATCAGAGAGCCGAGAAGGAGAGGGTAGTGTTACAAAGCCTACATTCTATATGAGTGGTAGAATGGCACACAGTGTACATTTAAATTATGTTCCACTTCAAAAGTTTTGAAGCTTCCTTAGAAGAAAGTTCTATGATACAACCAGTCAGTAAACTAGACCTCCCCTAAGGAGTCTAGTTGGGCATTGCCTCTGCAGCCCTACCATTTGGCAGTGTCTTCTCACACTGACTGACCTTGGTCATTTGAATTGCCAATGGGAAATGGACAAACTTGATGTGAGCAGAGATGATTAAGGGCTTAAGCATTTTTTCTTCCTCTGATAGCCCTCTGTGATGCCCTAAAAATCTGCCTATGTTAGGATGAAATATGTACTATTGAGCCAATCATCCCAGCCAAGGCCATCCCACAATAGGCAGCAGCCTACTGACTGTCCATTATGTAAATTAGCCTTAACCAAGACCCAAAGATCTGCCCAGCCATACTGAGCCACCATCAGCAAAATCACCCAGCCTACCTACAGCCAAGTTGTAATAAATACCATGAGTAGTAGTAATTTCTTTTTAACCTTCTGAATTTTGAAACATTATTGGAGCAAAAAATATTTGACATTTCTGACTGAGCCCTTGAGATTGTACACAAACCTCTGTGTGTGCATGTGTTCTTCAAAAGAGTAGGTTAATAGTATACAAGTCCATCTGGCTATATTTCCTATCTCCTATTGCTCTTAATCCAAATTCAAGGAACCAATTAAAACATTAAGCCTAAAATGAAAACAACAAGCACTGGGTGTAATACGTAAACAAGGAATCACAGAACACTATATCAAAAACTAATGATGTACTGTATGGTGACTAACAGAACAGCATCAGTTTCAACTTGTTCTGAAAGAAGATGACCTTTTAATAGTTCAGCAATGATGGGATAGAGGGTCTCACACAGCATCAGCTCTCCAAATACAGATGATCCACAAGATAGGACAAATCTATGAATACCAACTTCCAGTAGTGAAAATTTCCTCAGGATCAGTGATGGTGATATCTTTGATGGACAAAAGTTACTCACAGCTGTCACTCTGAATATGACAACAACAGGAAACTGTAACACAGACATTCAAAAGATAAAACCTTTTCTGATGATTAATTCAAGAGTCTCTTAGACACTGTGCTGCCCTTTGCCCTCAAAAGTGTCTGGGTATATCCTAGAGATATTGAAGTCCCTGAGATGGCCAAAGGAAAATCCAGGACCAGATGGAATTCTACCAAACTTTTAAAGAATTAACATCACTCTCTCTTAAACTCTTTTTTTAAAAAACTAAAAAGAGAATACTTCCAAACTTATTTTATCAAGTCAGAATTACCCTGATATCAAAACCAGAGAAGGATACCATAAGAAATCTATAGACCAACATCTCTAATGCATTTGGAGGCAAAATTTCTCTACAAAATACTAGCTTTTAAAAGAATTATACACCATGATCAAGTGGGATTTATTTCCCTTGCATCTTGACATGCAAGGATAATTCCATATATAGAAATCAATAAATGTAACATGCTACATTAATAGAATGAAAGATAAGAATCAAGATCATCTCAACAGGGGCGCCTGGGTGGCTCAGTGGGTTAAAGCCTTCGGCTCAGCTCATGATCTCAGGGTCCTGGGATTGAGCCCCGCATCGGGCTCTCTGCTCAGCAGGGAGCCTGCTTCCTCCTCTCTCTCTGCCTGCCTCTCTGCCTGCTTGTGATCTCTGTCAAATAAATAAATAAAAATCTTTAAAAAAAAAAAAAGATCATCTCAACAGATGCAGAGAAAGCATTTGACCAAACTCAAAATCCTTTCATGATTAAAAAAAAAAAAGTCTCAACAAATTGGGTATGGAAGGAATGTACCTCAACACAATTAAAGGCCATATATGGCATATAAGACAAACCACAACTAACATCATACTCCATAGTGAAAGATTTAAAGATTTCCTGCTGAAATCCAGAAAAAAACAAAAGGTACACACATTTCAACAGAGTACTAGAAGTCCTCACCAGAGCAATTAAGAAAGAAAAACACATAAAAGACATCTAAATTGGAAGAAAGAAGTAAAACTGTGTTTGCAGATGATATAACCTTATATTTACAAAACTCTAAAGACTCCACCAATGCCGTCCCCAAAAGAAACCTGTTAGAACTGTTGAATAAATAAAGTAATACAGTAAAGTTTCATGATACAAAAATCAACATACAAAAATCACTTGTGTTTTTATACATTAACAATAAACTACTTGAAAAATAAAGACTAATACCCAGGGCACTGGGGTGGCTCAGTCGGTTAAGCATCTGTCTTCAGCTCAAGTTATGGTCGCAAGGTCCTGGAATGGAGCCCCACATCAAGCTCCCTATTCAGTGGGGAATCTGCTTCTCCCTCTCCCTTTGTTCCTTCCCCCTGCTCATGCTCATTCTCAAATTAAAAATCTTTTTAAAAAAGTAAAAGAGAATACTATCCCATTTATAATAGCATAAAATTAATACTTACAAAATTAACCAATGAGATGAAAAACTGTATGCTGAAAATGATAAGACACTGATGAGAGAAACTGAAGACAACACAAAGAGAAAGGTAATTGGAACTGGAAGAATTCTGTTCATGAATTGGTCATGAATTTGAAGAATACTGTTACAGTGTCCATACTACCCAAATACATCTACTGAATCAATACAATCCCTATCAGAATTCCAATGGCATTTTTCAAAGAAAGAGAAAAATCTTAACATATATATGGAACCACAAAAGACCCCAAATAGCCAAAGAAGAACAAAGCTGGAGACATCACAATTCCTGGTTTCAAATTTTGTTACAAAGCTATAGTAATCACAGTAGTATGGTACTGGCATAAAATCAGACACACAGACCAATGGAACAGAAATGGAACTCACACATATTCAGTCAACTATATCTGACAAGGAAGCTAAGGATAGTCAGTGGGGAAAGGACAGTGTCTTCAAGAGAGGTTGGGAAAACTGGATATTCACACATACAAAAATAAAATTGTATTCCGATTTTATACCACAAACAAAAATTATTTTGAAATCGATTTCAAGGGGTGCCTGGATGGCTCACTTGGTTAAGCATCTGCCTTTGGCTCAGGTCATGAACCCAGAGTGTTGGGATCGAGCCTCATATCAGACTCCCTGCTCAGCAGAGAGCCTGCTTCTCCCTCTCCCTTTGCTGCTCCCCCTGCTTGTGTTCTGTGTCAAATAAATAAAATCTTAAAAAAAAAAAAAAAAAAAAAAGAAATGAATTTCAGGACTTAAAAGATCTGAAACTATAAAACTACTAGAAGAAAACACAGGCCAAAACTTTCTTGAAATAAGTCTTGGCAAGGATTTTGTTTTTTTTAATAGGACACCAAAACCATAAGCAATAAAAGCTAAAATCATCAAGTGTGATTATATTGACTAAAAAGCTTCTACACAACAAGAGAAAAGAATCAAAAAAAATGAAAACACAATATACAGAAGGAGAGAAAATATTGCAAACCTACAGAATAGGAGAAAATGTTTGCTATCCATCTATCTGACAAGGGGTTGATCTCCAAAATATATAAGGAACTCCAACTCAGTAGCAATATAAACATCTAAAAAGTGGACAGAGAACTTGAATTGACGTTTTTCCAAAGACACAGAAATTGCAAGGGCACAGGAAAGGATATTCGGCATCACTGATCATCAGGGAAATGCAAAGAAAAACTACAATAAAATGTCACCTCATACCTGTTAGAATGGCTATTATCAAAAAGACACAAGTCTCATTGAAGTAGTGCAGAAAAGGGCACCCTTGTACCGGGGGAATGTAAACTAGTACAGACATAATGGAAAACAGTATGGAGGGTCTTCAAAAAATTTAAAATTAAACAACCTTATGATCTAGTAACTCCACTCCTGGATATATATCTGAAGAAAATGAAATCACTATCTCAAAGAGTTATCTGCACCCCTATGTTCACTGCAGCATTATTCACAACAGTCAAGATAACAGTGTAAGTGTTCACTGATGGTTAATGGATAAAGAAATGTTGTGTGTATATATACATATATACATATACATACAATGGAGTATTATTCAACCACAAAAAGGAAGGAATCCTGCATTTTGCAAGAACATGGATGGACACTGAGGGCATTAGGCTAAGTGAAAATACAGACAAAGAGAAACATCATATATTCTCACTTTATGTGGAATCTGAAAAAAAAAAAAAAGCCAAACTCATAAAAATGGAAAATAGAATGGTGTTCCCTGGGAATGGGGGGAGGGAGGGAATAGTGAATGGTTGGTCAACATCTATAAGATCAATAAGTTCTGGGGATCTAATGCACAGCACAGAAATATAATAAATGACACTGTATTATATACCTGAAAGTTGTTAAGAGTAGATCTTAAACGTTCTGGTCATACATAGAAAAAACGGTAATTATATGAAGTGATGAAGGTGTTAACTGACCTTATTGTGGTAATTATTTTACAATATATACATGCACCAAATCATCACACTGTACATCTTAAATGTAATGTTGTATGTCCCTAATGACTCAGCTAGGGAAATCATGAGCTCTCCCCATAAGGACGTGGCAATCTAGGATGTCTCTCCTTGTAAGAAATCTAAAATTTCAACAATATCGAAGTATCACATTCTTCATTTCCTCTAACAATTCTCTAATTCCAACTTTTACTGATGGCAAGAATGCAGAGACTTGCCATTTCATTGTAACCTACTTCCTTGTTTAAATCGAGTCTTCTGTCTTTTCCACAGTCCCTATAATGGTCTCAAAACCTTTTCTATAAGAGTTTCTCAGTACCAGGGAAGATGCTAGATATAATTTAATTGCAATCTTGTGGATTGTCCTAGGAGGCACATGTTCTCCTATGGGTCATCAGAAGACTCTGAATTATGGTTTCACTACTACTGACCATTAATCCCGCCATTGGTCTCCAATCTGTACTCTGCACTCTCCAGTCTCTCCCTTTCCATACCACACCCATCCTCAGGTCTGGGGGATGGTGAATAGCCATCAACTCCCACAAGTCAGCATGGAGCAACCTCCCGATCTAATCATAATTAGATCAGATCATGATCCTGACACTGAATTCATATGGCCCAGGATATCCTTTATACCACGTTTCTCATGAATGTAGGTTTCTGGAAATCTCATGCTTTTTCTCTTCCCCAAACCTTTTCTTTTTCAATTGTACTCTTCATAAATTCACTCAGAACTAAAGCGTAACAATTAAAAACCCATTTTTTTTTCATCATGCAAATCACTTCCTAGAAATAACCTCCACCAATAGCTTGGTACCATTCTTTCAGATAACCTATTGGTGGCTCATCAGTCATAAAGGAATGGGATTTACTGCCTGAAAAGAACAGCAGAGACAAAGTTGGGTTTTTTTTTTACAAAGGACTGTGGAGATTAAAGCACTGCAAGTGGGAGACATATGATGACAAGAACTATGTTTTTGAGAGAAAAACAGACCTTTTGGGTCCAAAGCCTGGATTTGAATATTAAGACCAAGGAGGCTGGAGGCAGAGCATAACATTTATACCATAAGCTGTAGCATAGGAAGGAATGCACAAGAATGTAAAAGTAATTTCCTGAGCTAGGTTTAATGGGAATTGTTGTGGGAGGATTAAGAACTGAGAAGCAGAAATAAGAGAGTTGGATATTAATCTATGAGAGGGCCCTGAGTTTTTCCTGCCAGGGGGTGGAGGGGTTGGGGGGAGATGGTGAAGGATAGCATCCGACTGAGTTATCAGATCACATACAATACTGCTGGTGCCCTGCTCAGATCCACAAGCAGGTACCCCTATCCTAAGCTACTGGGTCTTATTTGCTAAACTCACAGGTGCGCCCTTCTTCATCTGACAGAATATGCCTCTCCTGAGATATTACATTCCTCTATCCATGACAGCAAGATGCAGCCAGTGATTGACTGATTCGAGGTACAACCAGCTCCCTTACCTCAAGATTAAAGAAGTCTGTGGTACCATTTACTTTCAACAGCAACTCCTGGGATCACAGTGAGGCTAGACTTCAACTAAAACTAGTCCCCCCGACAACCTTTTTTTTAGCCTTTTCGCCCACTTGCTTCCACTTCCTTACACTTGTCCTCCATCTTCCAAAATCCCAGATTCCCTTCCAGTCCCCATCCCACTAATAATAAGTTACATAAGCAGCTAAGCCAGCATCCACCCATCAAAGCATTCCTACCTCTCTCCTCAACTCTGTCGCTTTGAATAAGAATGCTTGCTTTAAATCACAGAGCTGCTCTAATTTATGAAAATCTATTTCTTTGACTCTGGTTGAAAATGCACAAAAGATAATCTCATGTATTTACATCAAATGTTCCATCTTCTTTCTTTATGCGATCTCTTGCTCATCTTCAGGTGAAAAATTCTGATTGCTTTTTTTTTATTAGTGGAGAAAATAGAAAAAAGAGATAGGTTTTCCACATTGTCAGGTTTCATAGCTCTTAGTTATGCCCGTCAGTCATTGAAATAAACATCTTTAAACTATTTTCCTGTACATTTACATTCACACAATAACAGAAGCCTAGGAAGTGGTTTCTAGAACCAAGGTCAAATGAGTTAACTGTCTTCAAAGGTTTTCAGATACTGATTAAAAAAAAAAAAACATGGTTTTTGTTTTTTTGACTCTTGAATCTAGTGAAGATTTTAAAGGATTCTCCTGTCTTGGTACAGATGGGTAACCAGGAAAATGCCTATTGGACCTGAGATGAGTAGACCTGTTGGCAAGACTTTCTATACTGCCTCTTTATACCTTCTTGGGTATCATTAGCTTTCCCACAAACTAAGGCAAGTCTTTGTTTTTGACTTGGGTTGTTGGCTTTTCTGTCTTTTTGATTACTAAATAACTCAGAAGACAGAATTTATACAGAATAAGTTGATGGACCCTTATATGTTCTCCAGCCAACTTAAACTATCCCATTCCTCATCCCATTTCCTTTATGCATTCCTTCATCCAAACCAACTACTAGCTAGTTATGTTTATCATACCTACTCATTTTAAATCATTTTCCTAACAATGTAATGACAAATAACACACAGAATTCTACTTTATGCTTTTAAACATTAGTGGCATCACGTTACTTTTCTTAAACATGATTCTGTACTTTTCCCATACCGCTAGACCTAATACTCATTTCCATTTCTATATAGTGCTTATTCATAAAAATTCATTCTTGTAATGAACACATTGAGGTTATTTTCCTTTTTTTATTTTTTTTGTTTTGGTAGATAATGCACCAATTCTTATATTTATCTCCTTGCGCTCATTGACAATACACTTTCTAGAACAGGCATTGCCAATTTTACCTTATTGCCAAAGTTTTCCAAAGTGATGGTATCTCTTTATCCTACCACAATTACCCTAGGAGGCATTCAATTACTCCATCTTCTTTTTAAGAGGTCATATTCTATTTTATTAAACTGATTGATATAAAATTATTTTTCATATGTTTTAATTTTAACTTTCTAGATTATACTTAAGATTAGGCATTTTTATATATTTATTGGACATTACTTTTTCCTTGCCTATGAATTGTTTGTTCATAACCTTTTTTTTAAAGATTTTATTTATTTATCTGACAGAGAGAGGTCACAAGCAGGCAGAGAGGCAGGCAGAGAGAGAGCGCGGAAAGCAGGCTCCCTGCTGAGCAGAGATCCTGATGTGGGGCTCTATCCCAGGACCCTGAGATCATGACCTGAGCTAAAAGCAGAGGCTTAACCCACTGAGCCACTCAGGTGCCCCTGTTCATAACCTTTCTTAATGCTTAATTCCTTGAGCCTTTTTCTTATAGAATTGTTAACATTTATGTTTATCTTTGATAGTAAGTTTTGACAATTTAGATAGATTTAAATAGTGTCTCAGTCTGTGGCGTATCTTTTTTTTTTTTTACTTTGCACAGAATATTTTATGAAGTATAGAAATTTTTATTTATGGTGTCATTTGTAAACAAATCCCCCCAAAATTTGGTATCATGAAACCACAATCATTTGTTTTTTAAAATTCTGTGGACTGGCAATTTGGGCAGGGCTCATCTCTGCTCTCTGGGGTTTTGGCTGGTTTCACTCATGTGTTTGTGGCTATTGGCAGATCTGCTGGGGAGTGGTTGGTCCAAATGGCCTCACTCATTATGTCTAGCAATTGGCTGAAACTTTTGGATGGGGAGATCTGGTCCTCCTCTATATGGTCTCTAGCCATGTCTAGCTCAGACTTCCTCCCATGGCACACTGGCTCCAAGACAGTAGAGTTACAAGCTTCATGTCTCTTGAGGCCTCAGCCTGGAAGTCATCAACATCAGTCTCACTGCTTTTTATTGCTCAAGGCAAGCCACAAAACCAGCTCAGATTCAAGATAGCAGAGCCACAGACTTTTGACGGGCAAAGCATTAACATCACCCAGTACTAAAGAGGAGTCATGCCAGGATAAGAATAATTTACAATCTATTTACTATAAATAGAATGTATTTATCAATATTTTAATTCAAATTCTATACTTCTAATGTCATTAATATGCTATCCTCCCATTCTGGTTGCATAAAGATATTTACCCATGTTTTCTTTTTTTTTTTTTTTTAACTTTGTTTTTTCAGTGTTCCAAGATTCACTGTTTATGCATCACACCCAGTTTTCTTTTAGAGTTTTGTTTTACACATTTAAGGTATCTAATCCAACTGAAACTGATTTCTATGAATTGTCTTTTGACATATATAACCAATCTTTCCAATGGCATTCATCATCATTTCAGTGATTTGTGATATTACTTCTTCATATTTAGCATTTACATGGATTAACTAGAACTCATGAGGCAACAGCAGCCAAGAACTATTATTTTCCTCTAATGCCCATTCAAACATTCTCTCCCCTGAGCTTGGAATGGACGATAAAGATAAAGAACTGAAGCAGAAGGATCTCAAAAATACCAGCTTTCTTTCTGCTAAAAGCTGGCTTAAACGACACAACATAGATGTTTGGCAACAAAGGGTTTCCTAACTTCAAGCCCCCAAATTAGACCTGCCAACTTATCCAGAGCAATTCTGAACAACTGCTGTGTTAACTCCAAGTGAAGTCTAGAGTTTACCCTCATGCTGGACTGGACAGGCTAGCTACTAAACAAGGCATGCAATGGGGCTAAAATATTTGGAGAAAATTTAATTGCTTGAATGTAAGCAAGTAAGCTATGAGACTAAGATGTTTGCCCAAGGAACAGGTTAACTGCATTTTCCCCTACATTATTGGTGCTACTGTAATTAATAATCACAACAGCTAAGAGATTAGAACCCACAAACCATGTGCTAGGCACCTCACATGGCTTTAATCACCAAAGCAAATTTATGAGGTGAATTAGTCCAGGTCCTCTAAGAAGCAGACACCAAAATCGGATTGGATGTGCACGTAATTTATTAGGGAAATTCCTATGATGGAAAATTAGGGAGTCAGAGGAGGATGAGCGAGCCATCAGACCCCAGGTAAAGGAGAGATGAAAGATATGAAGATTTAGTGGATGGGTCTTTGTGCCCATTCTAAGCCACTGTCTCAAGGCCAGTGGGAAGTCTGTACTAGATTTCTCCTGCTACTGTAACAAACCACCACGAATTTCACAGCCTAAAACAATGCAAATGTGGTATCTTATAGCTCTGAAGGTCAGAAATCCTGAAATCAAGCTGTGGGCAGAGCTGCATTGGATTTAGGAGAAAATTAAGAGATTTAGGATTTTGGAGAAAATTCATATTCTTGCCTTCTCTAGCTTTTAGAATACACCTGGATTTCCTGGCTTGTAGCTCCCCATGTTCAAGGCCAGCAGGGTAGCATCTTTAAACCCATCCCTGTCTGCACTATCTCTGACCTCTGTTCTGTCATCCCATCTCCATTTTCTGACTTTGACCCTCTTACCTCCCTCTTAAAAAGGCCCTTGTCATTACACTGGGCCCACCAAGATAATCCAGGATAATCTTCTATCCTGATATCCTTAATCACACTTGGAAAATTCCTTTTGCCATGTATAACATATTCATAGGCCTTGAATATTAAGATGTGGGCATCTTTAGGAGGAGCCATTATTCTGTTTACCACAGAGTCTTCAAGCTCAATCATCCTTAAGAGGATCCCTGCATCTTCCTTAATATCCCTGCTGTTCTCACTCATTAACTGGGAGCGGCCCAGGAGAAGTCTCATTGAACACGCAGTCAGAAATCTGAAAGACTCATTTTCATGGATGCCACATGAAGCAAGTAGAGAAATGAAGATGTAGACAGGCTGCTTAACTTCTGTAAAAACACATAGCCAGTGAAAAAATTTCTTTCTCCCATCTCCATTTCCCAATGTCTTTTTTCTTGCTGAATATTCTGCTTTGGGTTGTGAACATACTGTTCTCTCTAGGATCCTGTAAGACTTGGTAAATTTTATCCTTGTCTATCTAATAACTAGCTACTAAAAATGGCAAATTATAAAAAATGATCCAAAATCATTGGGAGGATAAAGAATCCCCCATTCTTCCACAAACCCAATTCTGCCTTCTTCAGCCAAGGGCAATTCCTAAGGATACTGAAAATTAACGACTGAAATCCCGGTTACCAGGAAACTCTGGCCTATCCTTAGTTGTTTCTTGAGTACACCACAAAGAGCTTTGACATGACCTTCCTCCAAACACCAGAGAGCACTGGTCTTGGAACACAGTATCATAAGTGGTCTCTTTCAAGAGTCAACAGAAATATGCAAAAATATGTGGGTTCCAAAAGAATCTGGCTTTCTATAGACTATTATATATAAATAAACCTACTTAAATGTTGTATCACAATTAATATATTCATTCTGTCAAATCCAAAAGGTTTGATACTAGTATGGCAACAAAGCCAGGTATTATTTATCATAATTCTAAGGGAGAAATCCTTAGAATTCTAAATGATAGCTGTATACGAAGCCATTCCCCCACAAGAATCGAAGGAGTTTCTAAAATAAAGCATCAGACTGACAAATACAAATTAACCTCCCCTCCCTCATTGCTAGAAAAAAATCAAAAGGATAGTCTGTCGGGGAAAAAAAAAAAACCAACAAAACAAAACCCTCTATACAGAAATAAAATACTGAATGTTCTGAACACACGGTACCCAGAGGTTGGTCGTTTTCAAAAAAGAGCCTCACCATTAAGAAAATTGGTAGGATTTTATAAGCCTCCCCTAACTGTTAAAATCAAAGCACTATGGGGGCGCCTGGGTGGCTCAGTGGGTTAAAGCCTCTGCCTTCGGCTCAGGTCCTGGGATTGTGCCCCCCAGTGGGCTCTCTGCTCAGCGGGGAGCCTGCTTCCCCCTCTCTCTCTCTGCCTGCCTCTCTGTCTACTTGTGATCTCTGTCAAATAAGTAAATAAAATCTTTAAATAACAAAATAAAATAAAAGCACTATTAAAAAAAGAAAAGAAAATTGGCAGGAAACCTTATGAGATTATTAGACCAAACTTTCTAATATTTCCTCTTTCCATACTAAATTCTAACCAGTAATACAGGACCAAAGTTTTATTCTGTATCCATCCTATCACTAAAAATCTCAACAAAATTTAAAGACTGAAATCAGTTACGGATCCATCTCATTAACCACATGCTTTATCAGATAGTTAAAAATGATGTTTTGGAATGCTTTTATTGTATTTCAGAAAGATGAAAATCTCTGAATCTAAATGACTCCATTTTGTTATTTTTTAGGAAAGTCTCAAAATAATTCAGAAGTACAAATGTTTATAAAGATGCTCAGAAGTTTATTTCCTGTACTGATATACACACCTCAATAATAAAAATAAAGGGATTTCAGATAATACCAATTAGGAGGAAAAACAAGTCAGTATTATTTCTGGGAAAATCTGCAGTCTGTTTCTCATGAGAAAACAACAGAATATGAACTTTGGCTTCCCTCCTCTTTATTCATCACAGGGATGTGATCCTTTCTACCCCAAAGAACTTTCTCCACTTTGATGTTCTTGGTGGCTGACCTTGACCTCCCCTGACAGAATTGCCTGGGGCAAGGATTCTATTTCCCAGCGAGGTTGCTGCATCTGCTTTCTTTCTTAAACCATCAGTGAGACCAGGATGGAAAGGAGAAGGAAAAGAAGGCCCATCCGTGGGATTCATCTTTACCCTATTTGGCTTCTACCTTTTCTTTCACTGTCCACACAAATCGCTCCCTTGGAACCTGGGAGCTGAAAGAAAAAATTTTAAAGGAGTGTGCTGAGTTGTACAAAAGCCATTGCTTTGCTCCACGTGTTATTTCTTCTCAGGGCTGAACAACAGTCATCAACTCATTAACAAATGTATCCTTTGTCACCTCTCATGCAGTGCTTTTTTTATTAGTCATGTCTGCTTGATCTCCTATGTTATAATGAAGACCGATCAGTAAGAAATTTTTGCCCACAAATGTTGCTGAGCCCAAAGAGGGCATCAAGGGACTAACTTCAAACTATATGTTGAATGCAAAATTGGATGCACACAATGAAAGGATATATGATTTTTATGTTTTAATGATCAGTATCTGTGATCCATTTTAAAAAAAAAATATTTACTGTGCCATGAAATTAAGCTGATTCATTATATAATTGAAAAACTTCTGGGGGCACCAAATTAATATTTACTGTAGTACAACAGTACTACTGATGTCAACTAACATTGATTGGGCACTTAGCATGGAAGGAGGATGGTACAATGTGGAATATGCATTCTATTTTTTAAAATCCTTTCAACAATCATATGAGGTAAATGCTGTTTACTTTCCAGGTAAATAAACTGACACTACAGAGATGAACTTGCCCAAGGTCTCCTGGTTTGTAAATAGTGGAGTGGAAATTAACACCAGATCTTTCTGAGACCCAAACCCATGTTGTGAACCATTATTTTATACAACCCCAATGAATGTTCTTCAATTTCCTCACAATGATTCAAACAAAGTTCATACAAGGAGAGGAAGTTGTCTAATGGTGACCGAGAACACATTCACAATCTGTTCAGATACGTGCCACTTTCTCTTTATTCTTTAGTCAAAATTAATGTTGATGCCACAGATGATCAACTTCAGGTTATAGGACATATATATGTGTTATATGACACAAGAGCAGAGGACAAAGGAATCTGAAATACTATTAATGATACCGCTGAAACCTCTCCAGCCTCTTTAAATTCAATGCTTCTGAAACATAAGCGCACATAAGAGTCTTTTAGAAGTCTCATTAAAAAATCAGATCCAGGCCTCATCCTCAGAAATTCTGATTCAATAGTTCAGAAGTAGGGCCAGAGAATTTGAATTTCTCTTAAGGAACCAGGTAATGCTGAGGCTACTACTCTATACTTCACCTTGAGTGGCACTGGTTTATTTGAAAGAAATTATAACCTTTTATCTATTGGCAAGTTCAGTTTTGCTGAAGACAGAAGGTCTAAATCTTTGACAGGCATCATAGAAGAGCTTGCTTGAAATGGAAGCTTCAAAATGTCAGCACCATAAATTCTTATTTGTCTGGTAATTTGCAGACCACACTTTAAGAAATTAGTGCTGGTCTCTAAACCAGTAAGTGAGAAACTTTGATGTACAGTTGGAACTTTCTTTCTCCATTACCAACGAGGGTCTAGAAAATGCCCGATGATTTCCCATTTAGTGTCCCACACACTTGTAGTAATTTAGTCCTCTGGGTGTTTCTTGCATCAGATTACATCCTCATCTTCACCACTCAATAAATATTTACTCCATGCCTGCAAGCACCAGACATCGCTCAAAGTGCTGGCAGCAGAGTGAAGAACAGAATATAAAATGCTTGCATCAATGTATAATTCTCTCTGCCCTTCCAGAGTCCCTGTTACTTGGGGGAGCTACAAACCTCTAGCCTCATGCCTGCAACCCCTTTCCGTGGGGTAGATCCTATTTTCAGCATCCTTGTCCTCAGCCAGATAGCAATATGATATGATACAGACATTCCACTAGGGGGCAAGGACTGTTCCTGCCTAGGAGTCACATTCTTACCTCCCATTCTCTTACAAATACAGACTCCTGAGATATCATTCAGCCTCCACAGATAAGAAGATGTGGAATTCTTGCTCCTCAAATGGTAGTTACTCCCTTGCAAAAGGTTAATTTCTCTCACTCAATATCAGATGACCCTTCATTTCTGACGAACATTGCCAGCATGGGCCAGGCCAACTATGACAATCTCAGAACACACAGCCTTCTCATCTCACTCTTCAGATTCCTGCTGTGGCAGAATTGATTCTGTTTCAACTGGTAAACTATCTGGGGGGAAATTGGGAGCCAGTGATTCAGAGAAGCAGTGTAAAGGAAGCAGAAAGAGCTTATATTTTAGAGAATCAGAACTACCATCCTAACTCTACCACCTAATATCTGTGTGATCATACACAAGTTTAGCATCCCCAAGATTCATTTTCTTCATCTAGTAGAACTGCTGTGATTATTAATGAGATCAGGTTGGTAAAGTTTGTAATACAGTGCCAGCCATGAAACAGGGAAACTGAAAATGGTCACTGCAGTAGATGATTGCAAAAGGAGCCCTAGTTCTCTACCCCTTCCCGTATTAGTCAGCTCAGGCTGTCATAACAAAATACCTTGGGTTGGGTGGCATGAACAACAGAAAATTTTCTCACCATTCTGGAGGCTGTATGTCTGAGATCATGGCCCTCCAACATCTGAATTTAAGTGGGGCCCAATTCAGCCCATAGCACCTCTTTACAATGAGACATTGCAGTTCCTCCCATCAAAAGGCCATATTCTATTCCTCCAACATTCAAATCTGGATGGTCTGAGACTTGAATGGCCAAAGCATATGATAAACATGATGGAAACTGGTTCTGAGCCTTGGCCTCAAGAAGTCCTATGAGCTTCTAGTCACTCTCCTAGATCCCTGCCAAGCTGCCATATGAATAAGTCTTCAACTTACCTGGTGGATGAGAGAAACTTCATGGAGCGAAACTGAGTCAGCCATTACACTGGTGAAGTCTTCAGATTTACATAGTTCAGAGTAAGCCAACAGATCAACCTTGTTGACCTGCAGCCATCAATCAAGGTGTGAGGAAACCCAAACTGCAGCCATCAACCGAGGTGTGAGGAAACCCAGCCAAGATCAGTCAGCCTGGCCCTCATCAGTGAAACCAAAAAACCAATCGGTCAGACTCTTGAAAAAAAGGTAATGGGTATTATTTTAAGCTCCTAAGTTTTAAGATTGTTCTACAACATCACTGTATAAATAGATAAAGAAATTGAAGGAAAGGACTATAAAGTTTAACTATTCTGTTCAGTGTTATTCAACAAAAATCAAAATTAAAACCTCTTTGTCCATTTCAACTCCTTTCTCTCCCAGTACTCCAACACAAGTCTAATCAATCAGCAATCCAAAATGTCCCAGTGACTTGGATGTAGAGATCCTGTGGATCTACTGCAATGAATGCACTTCCCATGCCTTCTTCCAGGGGGAAAAGCCACATGAGGAGTCCCCCTAATATCAGCTTATGTCCAGCCTGACTTCTGGGTGGGACAACTGTCTAGGACCAGTTATGGGTCAAATCACACAACTGCAGTGGTCTCCTGATTCTTCCCAAAGCTGGAAAGGCCTGTGGACACAATGTTGTCTACTACTCAGCTTTGTTCTTCAACTGGCCCTGTACCATCCAGAGGATTTGGCATCTATTCCACTCCCCAGTCTGTTTCTTCCTCCTGTCATAACCAGTAACCAGATGCTATGATTGTGTTCTTCACCACTGTATCACTAACAGCTGGCTCATCAAGTGGTTTTGTTTTTTTTCTTTTCTTTTAAGTGCTTTTAAAACATGGGTTCAGTGAGAATAAAAACTGGATTAATGCTTTCCCCAGTGAAAAGATCACTTTTCACTCTTCCATCTTTTAATTTTTGTGTTTTTGTAAAAGCCAGTTTAAGTGACAACCACAACACATTATTTGTACCTCTCCAGGAGCATGTTACCTTTTTGCATATGTTATGATTGTCTAACTGTGTGACCTTTGGAATAGTATCTAATGCTCAAGTCTTTCTCCATCTCACAGTGCCATAAAATCTTTCTTGAAATAAACTGAATTTAAATACTGAAACACAGTCACAAATGAAAGCTTGTTCCATGCTAAATTGGAGCCACAGTGTATAAGTTTCCTTGTATTCTAAATAAGGAATAAATTTTAAAAGCTAACTAACTTAAAAATTCAAGGCACCACAAGCAACTTGGAGATCTACTGAAAAGAATGGAAAAATTCATCTGTCTGCTATGAATAATATAATGTTGTATAACAAACGATCCCAGATTCAGTAGGTTACAACACACATTCATTCCCTATTCACATATTTTCAGGTGATCTGGGGTTTGGCTGGGCTCAACCATACTCAGATATAGGCAGTTTGGTCCAGATCTTATCTACACGGCCCCCATTCTTCAGGGACCAGTGGCTATTGGAAGCAGAGTCTTCTTGCAATAAAAGACAGGAGCACATGAAGTCAAGCTCAGCCACAGGGCACATTAAACTTCTTCATGCAGAAGATCCATGAACATTCCACTGGCCAAAGTACTTCACACAGTCAAGCTCAACATCAATGGGTTAGGGAAGTAAACTCTACCCACTGCAGTGTGAATAGCAATAAATGCAGAGAGAGTAGGATTCCAGGAACGGGTCAATCATGGGGAGCAATAATATAATACCTGTGGCTGGGAAATTAATGAATGGCAAGCAAAAATTTTTGGAGTTCACTGAATAAGATAAGTATCTCAGTTCTAAGATGCTGCTTCATCATCACTGAAAATATATACAAATCCATGATTTTAGATACATTTGAGGCTATGAGTTACTTGAAAAGAAATATGACATTATAATTAAATCCCTAAGTAGTATGCACTTTAGATGGCAATACAGAAAATACATTTATACACTTTTTTCTTCTGTTCCGCTGAATTATGATTATCAAAAAAGCTGTTTAATTTGTAAATGGCACCAATAACTGGAAACAGCTTTGATATCAATTTATTCTTGAAAGAAAATTTCTGTTCAAGTATGCATTTTCTGTTTTAAGAACTGCTTCTTAGATCAAAAACAGTCTTTAGTTCAAGTAAGATACTTTACTATCTAATATGCCATATAATATAGAGAATCTTGAAAATGTGTAGCAGGTATGAATTTTCTACCACTACAATTCAAAGTAAAAGAAATGTTACATTTCTTTATGTTCTTTCAATCACATTAAATCTAACTTTAACTCTGGAGGGAAATTAAATCTTACTCATTATTAGGAGCTATCCCCTAACTCTCCCCTCACCCTGCCTCATTTCCTCTGCCCTCACTTGGCAAAGCCTTGAATCGTACTAAGAATCTTAGGCAGAACAAAACAGTTGGGGAGTATATGCTGATCTCCAACACACATTAGTAACCAGTAAATTCTTCATTTTCCAGCTAATGTAGTCCCTAAGCCTGACAGCTCTGCAATTTTCCAGACACCTCAGGACAAGGATCTTCATGAGCTGTGGAATTCCATCCACTCCATCCAACCTCCTAGAAGCACCACATAGCTATCACCTCTATCGTGCTGCCGTGATTTTGTTTCCTCAAACTGAAGTACCCCTTCTTAGGAGTATCTTGCATAAGCTAAAGTTTTAGCTTTTAAAATACAGAACATTTTCTCCAACAGATTTGTTTTTTGCTCAAAAATTAAAGTTTCAGCTGAGACAAAGAAATGGGGTGGCTGGGGGGTGGGGAAGAGGTCTACTTACTCCAAAAGGGGGTGTGTGTTGGGTGGGAAGACACAATGCAAAAATGCTATTGCCCTTCATTCTGTTTGCTTATTACACAGCAGTGGATTCAAAGCACAAATTAATAAATCTATAATTATCTTGTCACCAACCTATTTATTTTACTATATTTTATGTCAGCTTCACAGAATGAAATTACATTATGTGCTTCCACTTCTGCCATTCCATATTATTTTATTTGGTGGAACTGTTAACTAGAAAACTTTATTAATACAGATACTTTCTTTAGTTATAATATATATTTCTACTGTCTATTCCTTTTTCCTCTCAGCAGTTTCAATCTGAAGGCAGAAATTAATTTTAGCAGCTTCTGAGAAACCCCGCACACAGCAAAAACTAGAATGTCAAGATCTCACAAGAGGATACCTCACAGCTTTTTAATTTCTTTTAGAATAAACTAGAGAGGACTAAAAAATGAGAGCACATTTCAATCTTCTTGCAATAACTAGATTTATAGTAGAGGAAAACTTTTAATTCATTCTTAAAACTGCATGCTAATTTTTTGCATTCTTATTCCTTTAATTATTTTAATATAGGAAATGCTGGAAAATTTCTTCAGTCAAAACCAGAGTTAAACTTTTCTCCAATGCTACCATATGTCAACCACTAATTAAATTTTCTATGTAGGATTTATAAGGTACCTGTATATGTGTGTGTATATCATGTATGTGTTATATACATATTTGTATTATATACACAATACATATATACACATATGTACATTATATACATACATACATATATAACATTACACATACATAACATATACACACAGGTTTCTAAGGTATGTAACTAACTTCAGTTATCATGATCTAAAGCAATATAAGATGTACTCTTCAGTTATACGAAGAGGGTATATTCAAACCTGACAGTAATCATATATCAAAAACCACTAATAGGCAAATAAAAAAAAGGAAATCCAAATATACCACAAAAGAAAAAATCAGCAAAGGAGAAAGGACCAGAGAAAATCTTCAAAAACAACCATAAAACAATTAAAATGGCAATAAATACATATCAACAATTACTTTGAATGTAAATAGACTAAATATTCCAGTCAGAAGCCATGGGATGACAGAATGGATAAAAAAGCAAGATCCATCTGTATGTTGCTTACAAGACACTCATTTTAGACCTAAAGACACCTACAGATTGAAAGTGAGGGGATGGAGAAATATCTATAATGCAAATGGATGTCAAAAGAAAGAGTAGCAATACTTACACTGGACAAAACAGACTTCAAAACAAAGACTGGTAACAAGAGACAATGAACACTACAATAATAGAGGGGACAATCCAACAGGATATAATAATTATAAATATTAATGCATCCTAAACATAGGAGCACTTAAATACATACAGCAGTTAATAGCATAAAGGAACTAAGGATAATAGAGTAACAGTAAGGGATTTTAACACCCCATTTATATCAATGGACAGATCATCTGAACATAAAATCAATAAGGAAATAATGTGGGGGTTTTTTTGGTCTTTGTTTTTTAAAAGATGTTATGTATTTATTTGACAGAGAGGGAGGAAGAAAGGGAAAACGTGCACTCATGCACACATGAGCAGGGGCAGAGGGAGAGGGTGCAGACTCCCCACTGAGCAAGGAGCCTGATGTGGGACTCAATTCCAGGACCCTGAGATCATGATCTGAGCTGAAGGCAGCTGCTTAACCAACTGAGCCACCAAGGCATCCCAGAAATAATGGCTTTGAATGACACACTAGAACAGACAGATAGGCCAGATATATTCATAACATCTCATCCTAAAACAGCAGAATACACATTCCTTACAAGTGCACATGGAGCATTCTCCAAAACAGATCGACTTTTAGCCCACAAAACCAGCCTCAACAAATTCAAGAAGATTAAAGTCTTACCATGCATCATTCATCTCTTCTGACCACAACACTAGGAAAATAGAAGTCAACCACAAGGAAAAATCTGAAAGACCACAAATACGTGGACGTTAAATAGCGTGCTACTCAGCAATGAATGGGTCATCAGGGAAATCAAAGAGATAAAGTACATGGAAACAAAGGAAAATGAAAACAACTGTTCAAAACCTTTGTGATACAGCAAAAGCAGTTCTAAGGGAAGTTAACAGCAAAACAGGCCTACCTCAAGAAGCATGAAAAATCTCAAACAACCTAACCGCACACTTAAAGGAGCTAGAAAAAGAACAAAACCCAAAACCAGCAGAAGGAAAAAAATAACATAGATTAGAACAGAAATAAATGATATAGGGGCACCGAGGTGGCTCAGTTGGTTTAGTGTCTGCCTACCACTCGGGTTGTGATCCCAGGACCCTGGGATTCAAACCAGCATTCAGCTCCCTGTTCAGTGCAGAGTCTGCTTCTCTCTTCCCCTGCCTTTCCCTGCACTCATGCTCATGCATACTCTCTCTCAAATAGATAAAATCTTTACCAAAAAATTAAAAAAAAAAGAAAAGATATACAAACAAAACACACAAAAACAAAAGAACAGATCAATGAAACCATGAACTGGTTCATGAAGAATAGACCTCCTGCCAGACTTGTCAAGAAAAAGAGAGAGAGAGAGAAAGCACTCAAAAGCACAACTGAGAAATAACAACCAACACCATAGAAATACAATTATGAGAGACTATGAAAAACTATATGCCAACAAGTTGGGACAACCTAGAAGAAATGAGTAAGTTTCTAGAAATATATAAACTACCAAAACTGAAACAGGAAGAAATAGATAATTTGAATATACCAATAACTAGCAAAGTAATCAAGTCAGTAATCAAACTCCCAACAAACAAAAGTCTGACCAGATGGCTTCAAGGGCCAATTCCACCAAAAATTTAAAGTTAGTAACTATTCTTCTTAATGTATTTGAAAAACAACAACAAGATCAACCACAGGAAGGAAAACTTCCAAATTCATCCTATAAGGCCAAAATTATCTTGATACCAAAACCAGATAAAGGCACCACTAAAAAACGAGAACTATGCCAATACCTCTAATGAACATAGATGCAAAAATCCTCAATAAAATATCAGCAAATCAAATCCAACAATACCTTAAAAAACTATTCACCATGATCAAGTGGGATTTATTCCTGGGTTGCAAGAGTGGTTCAGTATTTCCAAATCAATCAACATAATACATTACATCAATAAGAGAAAGGATAAGAACCACATGATCATTTCAATATATCAAGAAAAAGCATTTGACAAAGTACAACACCCATTTATGATAAAAACCCTCAAAAAAGTAGGTTTAAAAGGAATGAAACTCAACATAATAAAGGACATATGGAAAACCCATAGCTAACATCATCCTCAATAGGGAAAAACTGAGAGCTTTTCCCCTAAGATCAGGAATAATACAAGGATGTCCACTCTCACTACTTCATTCAACATAGACTGGAAGTCCTAGCCTCAGCAATCAGACAATAAAAGGAAATAAAAGACATCCAAATCAGTAAGGAAGAAGTAAAATATCTCACTATTTGCAGATGATATGATACTACGTAAAGAAAACCCCAAACACTCCACCAAAAACTGCTAGAACTGATAAAGGAATTCAGTAAAGTCACAGGATACAAAAATAAATGTAAAGAAATCTGCATTTCTATACACTAATAATGAAGCAGCACAAAGAGAAATCAGGAAAATTTACAACTGCACCAAAAGTAGTAAGACACTAGGGCACCTGGGTGGCTCAGTGGGTTAAAGCCTCTGCCTTTGCCTCAGGTCATGATCCCAGAGTCCTGGGATCCAGCCCCCAGTCGGACTCCCTACTCCATGGGCAGCCCGCTTCCCTTCCTCTCTCTCTGCCTGCTTCTCTGACTACTTGTGATCTTTGTCAAATAAATAAAATCTTTTTTAAAAAAATAGTAAGATACTTAGGAATAAACCTAACCAAAGGAGTGAAAGAGCCATACTCTGAAAACCATAAGACATTGATGAAAGAAATTGAAAACAACATAAAGAAATGTAAAGACATTCCATGCTCATGGATTGGAAGAACAAACACTGTTTAAATGCCTATACTACCCAAGGCAATTGACACATTTAATGTAATCCCTATCAAAATACCAACAGCATTTTTCACAGAGCTAGAACAAACAATCCTAAAATTTGTATGGAATCTCAAAAGACCCCAAATAGCCAAAGCAATCTTGAAAAAGAAAAGCAAAGCTGGGGCATCACAATTCCGGACTTCAACTTCTATCACAAGGCTGTAGTAATCAAAACAATATGGTACTGGCACAAAAACAGACACATAGATGACTGAACAGAATAAAAATCCAGTAATAAACCCACAACATATGGTCAATTAATCTTCGACAATGCAGGAAAAAGAATATCCAATGGGAAAAAGACAGTCTCTTCAAGAAACATTGTTCGGGGAACTGGACAGCAACATGCAAAGGGAAAAAAACGAGACCACTCTCTTACACAATACACAAAAATAAATCCAAAATGGATTAAAGACCTAAATGTGAGCTCTGAAACCATAAAAATCCAAGAGGAGAACACAGGAAGTCACCTCTCTGACATCAGCAGTAGCACCTATTTTCTAGATAGGTCTCCTGAGGCAAGGGGAAAAAAAAAAAAAAAGAAAAATTAGCTTTTGGGACAACATCAAAATAAAAAGCTTCTGCACAGGAAAGGAAATAATCAACAAAACTAAGAGACAACCTACAGAATGGGAGAAGATATTTGCAAATGACATTTCCAATAAAGGGTTAGCATCCAAAATAAAGAACTTTCACAATACCCAAAAAAAAAGAAAACAACCTGATTATAAATGAGCAGAAGGCATGAACAGACATCTCTCCAAAGATGACATCCAGATGGCCAACAGACACATGAAAAGATGTTCATCATTGCTTACCATTGGGTAAAGGAAATCAAAACCACAATGAGATCACCTCACACCTGTCAAAATGGTTAAAATCCACAACACAAGAAAAAGTGCTGGCGAGGATGTGGAGAAAAAGGAACACTTACATACCACTGATTGGAATGCAAACTGGTGCAGCCACTCTGTAAAACAGTATGAAGTTTCCTCAAAAAGTTAAAAATTTAAGAAAATTTAAGTAACCCTATGATCCAGTATTTACATTACTGGGTATTTACCCAAAGAATACAAAGACACTAATTCAAAGAGACACATGCACCCCTATGTTTACAGCAGCATTTTTTCTGATAGCCAAGAAATGGATAAATAAGCAGTATATAAACATAACAGAATATTATTCAGCTGTAAAAAGAATGAAATCTTGCCATTTGCAATGACATGGTTGGAGCGAGAGAGTATAATGCAAGTGAAATGAATCAGAATGACAAATACCATATGATTCTACTCATGTTTGGAATTTAAGAGACAAAAGGGAAAAAAAATAAGACAAATCAGGAAACACTCTTTTTTTTTTTAAGATTTTATTTATTTATTTGACAGAGATCACAAGTAGGCAAAGAGAGAGGAAGGGAAGCAGGCTCCCTGCTGAGCAGAGAGCCCGATGTGGGGCTCGATCCTAGGACCCTGGGATCATGACCTGGGCCAAAGGCAGAGGCTTTAACCCACTGAGCCACCCAGGTGCCCCAAGCAGGAAACACTCTTAAGTGAAAAAACTGTTGGTTACCAAAGGGGAGGTGGATCAGGGGATGGGTTAAAATAGGTGATGTGGATTAAGGATGTCATGATGAGCACTGGGTGATATATGGAATTGTTAAATCACTATATTGTACACCTGATACTAACACTGTTAACTGTAATTGAAACAAACAAACAAAAGTAATCCTCATTACCACATATACCCCCAATCTAACCAAGTTGATTAGTGTTTGTAAAATTCATTAATTCATCCAACATGTGCTTATATAGCACCTACGATGTGCCAGGCAAAAAAAATTTTAAACTATAAGACAAAACACAGTATGGGACAAAAAGCACTATGTAGGTTCACACTTATTGATTCAAAGAGAGTTGAGGTATAAAATAACACGTTTTAACTACTACTAAAACTTCATTGCTATATTCACTTCAAAATATATAAAGAAGGGGTGCCTGGGTGGCTCAAGGGGTTAAGCCTCTGCCTTCAGCTCAGGTCATGATCTCAGGGTTCTGGGATCAAGCCCCGAGTCAGGCTCTCTGCTCAGCGGGGAGCCTGCTTCCCTCCCCCCACCCCACCCCTGCCTGCCTCTCTGCTTACTTGTGATCTCTGTCTGTCAAATAAATAAAATCTTTAGAAATATATATATAATGAAAAACTCTCTCCTCATTTGTATGAACCAAGCAATCAGTCATTCAGTTATTTCCATACTTTCCTGATTCAATTAAATTTTACTGAAAGCAGGGCACTATGTTAAGTCTGGGAATACAACCAAGAACAAGATAGTCATGATCCCTACCTTTGCGAAGTTTACAGTCTTTAATTACATGTGAATATAAACCATTAAAATACAAATACCAGAACGGACACATCCAACTAATATATCTCATTTGAAAATATCCATCACAGAATTTTATGTTGGGAATATTTACCCCCTTTGAGATTTTTTTCCAGAGCCTAATTACGTTTAACCAAACAAATACCATACAATTAAATTCCACAGCATGGTGGGGCACCTGGTGGCTTAGTGGGTTAAAGCCTCTGCCTTCAGCTCAGGTCATGATCTTGCGGTCCTGGGATTGAGCCCCACATCGGGCTCTCTGCTCAGCAGGGAGCCTCCTTCCCCTTCTCTCTCTCTCTGCCTGCCTCTCTGTCTACTTGTAATCTCTGTCTGTCAAATAAATAAAATCTTAAAAAAAAAAAAAATTCCATAGCATGGTGCCCAGACTTTTCTGCATTAGTTAGGTAAGTAACCAATTTCAGTGATTCAATCCCCCCAAAAGTTCCTTTTTCCCATCAAAGCCCAAACCGAACATCTGATTGGACATCAGGCTTGTATGCTCATTCAGGGCCACATTCCCTTCATCTTACTCACTTTCTGTCACCTAGGGTGTCAGATGGGGAGGAAAGAACACAGAGGATTATAGGAGGTTTTCATGGTCCAGGCCTGCAGACTGTACATACGGACTGATCGCATTCCTCTCACCACATGCAGTCACATGACCAACTAAGTGCAAGGGAGGCTAGGAAATGTAGTCCAAGATAGAGCCCAGGGGAGAGAGGAAACTGGTTTTAGTGAGCCCATAGCATTTCTCTGCCACAACTTGTTTCTGGATGCATTTTAGCTATTCCCAGAAAAAACAAATGTGTCTTCAAAAAATAAATATTTGTCCCATACAAGGCTATTAAAAACTAAAACACTACCTACCATTCTAGCTGTTAACACTTTTTAAAACCTGAGGTAATTTAAATTTCCAGAAGAGCTGCAATGTTACAGAGATTTTTTGTACACTCTGTACCCAGCTTCTCCTAATGTTTAAATCTTACATAACCATAGTTCATTTACAAAACTTGAAAAATTAACACTGGCACAACGCTATTATAGAATTCACCATATGCACTTCACATTTTTTCTACTAATGTCATTTATCTTTTCCAAGTTAATTCCGAACACTTTAAACTGACATAAATACACACACACACACACACACCCAGGGTCCATTCCTTAAGTTTTCTAATCCCTAAAGTGAAAGACACTTCTTCATCTTCAGAGGTAATCATTATTCAAATATCACCAGTTTTTTTCAAAAGTGAACTCACACATAAACCATAAACATTACCAGGACTTTGGCAGTTGTCTTAGGAAAGTTACCAGCTTATAGCAACAATAGTAAAGATGATGATACAAGAGTTTTTTCGACTCCTGTGTCCACCAAGTGCATTTCATGCAAAGTTCTCTTAATCCTTGCAGCAGCTAGATGAGGAAGACACTATTTTAACCCTTTTTTCCTGGTAAGAAAACCAAGATCATAAGAGATCATTTTTCAGTCCTGCAACTTGTGAAGAAAAATCTGGACACAACTTCATTTTTTTTTAATATTGTATTTATTTGACAGAGAGAGACACAGTGAGAGAGAGGGAACACAAGCAGGGGGAGTGGGAGAGGGAGAAGCAGGCTTCCTGCCAAGCAGGGAGTCCGGTTTGGGGCTTGATCCCAGGACCCCGGGATCATGACCTGAGCCAAAGGCAGATGCTTAATGACTGAGCCACTCAGGCGCCCCAACTTCAGTCATTCTTAATCACCCAAACTTCTTTGCCTGTGATGTAACAGAATTTAAGATTTTAACATTCTTTCCCTTCTGCCATAAGTGAGTATCCCTGTGGAAGACTGTCAGCATTGCCAGAAGGAAAGACACCACTTCCCAGATGAAGGTCTTTATACTGACTGTTCAGCTTTTTACACCAGATGCATATTACCTCTTTAGAGACACCTTCCATGATCGCCATATATAAAATCACCTCCTGCTTGATCTTTCTCCACATTACTTATCACAAGCAGAGAAACAGATGTATTTACCTCACTTTTTTTTTTATAGTCTTTCCAACCAAAGAGCAACTCTGTGGCTAGTGGACTATGTTTCCAAGCACTGAGAAATGGAACCAGCATATTATAAGTATTCAGTTTGCTGAATGATTAAATGAGTAAAATTTCATTTTACAAAAAGACAGTAAAATAAAGATTTTTTAAAAATCTCACTTTTAGCAAAGAACTATATCGTCTCAATTCTAACAATAACAATCATGACCTGAGCCAAAACCAAGATTTGGACGCTTACCCCACTGCACCCCCCAGGTGCTCCCCAACAATACACTTTTGACCTGAATTTTATTATTTCCATTTGCATTATGTCATGGTATGGATTGAACTGGGTTCCCTTCAAAGTGACTATATTTGGAGATAGGGCCTTTGAGGATGCAATTAAGGTTGAACGAAGTCATAGGTGTGGAGCCCTAATCTGAAAGGACTGGTATCCTTATCAGAAGAGAAAGACACCAGAGCTTGCTCTCGCTCTCATCCACTCCCATAGAGGAAAGGACGTGTAAGGACACAGTGAGGAGGCCGCCATCTGCAAGCACCAGAAACTGAATTCGCCAATACCTTGTTTTTAAACTTCAAGACCTCTGAAATGTGAGAAGATAAATCCAGTCGCTTAACCCACCCCATCTGTAGTATTGTTGTGGCCCTCCAAGCTGAGGCAAACAGATACAAAAAACAAGCCCAAGAAGACTTAATAACTTGATCAAATTTCAAAAGCCAGTGAATTGCAGAGCTGGGATTTAAAAATCAATTATGCAAAATTCTGAAGGCCAAGATATTTGCATTAAATTCAATTTGCTACCTAGTATTAGTGAACGGAGGTGTTATATTTAAATAAAAGAGAGAGGAAAGAGCTTCTTTCCACAAATAAGTTAAATCAACAAAGTCTGGAACAGAAAGAAGGACAGTGCAAGGGACTATACTAAAAATGGTAAGGAAGAAGAGCATGGCCAATCCAGGACACTTATGCAGTGAGGTTATAGTCAAGCATTCATCAAAGTACCCATTATGAGGAAACTTCAGGTATACGTGTTGAAGGGGGCGTGGGGGGGGAAGTGAAGTTACTGTAATGCTGTGCCATTATTCCTCATGGTTCAGCATTTACTTTGGATGGCAAACTCCTTTCTTCCCTTGTTGTCAAAAGCCACGCAGAAAGCAAACTGGATGGGAGAGCAAGAGTGGTCATTGCGAACTTGAGTGTTACTGGGCTCAGCATTTCTAACTTTCACTCTCATTTTCTGCCTGTGTTTCCTTCTGATCTTTACAAATCCAAATTCCTCCTGGCAGCCTGGTTTTGAGACCTAACTCCTTGGCGTTCCACCTCCAACATTCTCTGCCCAGACCTGAAGGTTAAACCCGTGCTTCCAGCAAGAACATTTCCTTGAGTCTGTCAACGGGATGGGCCAAACTCCTTGCAGAAGTAGCATCGGAGATCCATTTTAGGGTAAGTCTATTCCATTGGCAGTCTTTCTCACAATCATTCTCTGGACTAGCAATATCAGCATAACCTGGGAACTTGTTAGAGATGCAAAGTCTCAGGGCCCACATCTCAGCCCTACTGCATGAGAAACTCTGGGTGATGGAGCACAACAATCTGTGTTTTAACAAGCCCCCTAGGTGATTCTGATGCACGCTGAAGATTGAAACGACTGAATTAGTGTCTTGCATCTTCTCATTCCTTGCAATGGCTGTTTGTATGATGGATTAAGACTGAGAGAGCTTACTGTTTGACAGCTCAGCAACTTAGCTGGTTGCTTGAGCTTGACCCCGGGTTCTTGCTCTGCCTCTGTGCTTTTCTATTTTCTCACTTTTCAAAATACACCAAAGAGCTATAATCTAACTCCTATTTTTTTCTGGGTTTGCTGATGAGTAACTAATGGAGGGTTGTGCTATCCCATGTTAATCTTAACTGCCTGACTAATGCTTAGCAATGGCTTTTGTCCTAAAGTTGTCCTTGTGACTGCTGATTGCTGAGACTCTTCTACTGCTTTGGATTTGAACAGCAGTATTCCGGCACGTTTGTATTCCATAAATCAGTGGAGCATGGATTGGAATGCTATATACTCATCTATTTGTAATTAAATTTAATATGGATTTAACCATCCGTTAAACTCTCGTGCTTCAGGATTAGCTATAATTGAAGAAAGCATGACCTTTATTCTAGCATAGAAGGGTTTTCTTTTGGAGTACCTAAGGTCAAGGAGCAAAAGAGGACTTTCCTGTAATACACAAATATTCCTGGTAAAAAGGTCAAGTAAAAAACTCAACTTCCCCCAAACCAGGGTCCTTCAAACAATTAATCTAGATAAAAACCATGAGATGAAGATGGTGGCCACAGAAAATATCAATCCTGCAGAAGGAACTGATTATGCATATGCTAACTTTTCAGTAACAATGGAGAAGTCCTTAAAGGGTCACATAGAAACATCCTTTCCAATTATTTCTGGACCTGAACAGAAATTAAGGAGATAGATGAAAGGAGAAAAATTAGTGCAGATGAGTATTTTCACTTGGATTCTCCCAGGGGCAGATCTTGAGCAGGCATTTTCTTGCAAGTACTGGGGCACCTGGGTGGCTCAGTGGGTTAAAGCCTCTGCCTTCGGCTCAGGTCATGATCTCAGGGTCCTGGGATTGAGTCCTGCATCAGGTTCTCTGCTCAGCAGGGAGCCTGCTTCCCCCGCCCCGCTGTCTGCCTCTCTGCCTATTTGTGATCTCTGTCTGTCAAATAAATAAATAAAATCTTAAAAAAAAAATTTCTTGCAAATACTTTATTTGGGATGTGATGCCAAATGATGTTGGCAGGAGGATGGGCAACTAAGACAGGGAAGGGTAGAAAGGCAATGCAGTGTGTATTATCAAGGAAGTTACTAGTATCAGCTACTGACATGTAGGTCAGAGGTTCAAGTGCAAGTTCAGGCTCTGTGGATTATCAACGTGGTCCCTCATAAAACCATATCCCTCATTGTGCATCACATCCTTCTAAAAAGTGGACATTAAAATACCCACCACATGGAACGATGCTGTTGCTACCAACATTCCATAACTACTTCATCTAGTGAACACTGATCTTATATGGCTTGACGCTAACGTCTCCCCCAAATCTTAGAAAATAGGTTTACATATTCTTTGTATCTTACTGAGAGGTCATACAGACTATTACTTTTTAAAGATTTTATTTATTTATTTATCAGAGAAAGAGAGTGATCACATGAGCAGGATGAGGGGCAGAGGGAGAAGCAGGCTCTGTCCTGAGCAAAGAGCGCGATACAGGAACTTGATCCCAGGATCGTGCTGGGATCATGACCTGAGCCGAAGGCAGACACTTAACTGACTGAGCCACCCAAGTGTCTTGAACTGCCTAATTTAAAAAACATAAAGGGATTTGTAAACTTTAAGACCATGTTAAAGAGAACTTTGAATAGCTTTTTATGAGTCATCAGAAAGCCTGTACTTCATTCATTTATAAACTTGTAACTCACTAGCTGTGAGGCTTCAACCACATCACTTTGTCTCTTTCAGTCTGCTTATTAAAAAAAAAAAAAAATACACACACACACACAACTTTAATGTTAGGGGAGGCTGGATGAAGGGCGCACAGGACCTCCCTGAACATGTCTTTACAATTTATTATGCCACTGAAAATAAAAGTTAAAAAGACAGGCATCCATAACATTATGGACTGAATTGTCCCTTCAAAGTTCATAACGTCCAATGTGACTATTTTTGGTACAACCACTTTGGAAAACTGGTAGAATTTACTAAAGCCAAACACATCCATATACATGACCCCCAAATTCCACTCATGGACAGGTACACCATAGAAATACAAGCTCATGCGTACCAAAAGACATGTACGAAATGTTCACAGTAGGATAATTTGTGACAGTCAGAACCGCCAACAACCCAGTGATCATAAACTATAGAACTGAATTACGTAATCAGGTATTAAAACATTACACAGTGATGAAAATGAATAATCTACAAGAATGAATCTTACAGAGGGTACTGAGTGAGCAAGACAGATGCAAAAGAGAACGGTAGAATTCCACTTCTAAGAAGTTCACAGAAAGGCTAAACATATCCACGCTGATAGAAGTCAAGATAAAGGAGGAGGCACGGTGAGAACAGGACATGAGGGGGGGCTTCTGGCAGGTTTGTAATTTTCTATTTCCTGATCTGGGTGCAGTCTACATGCTATGGTTATATCGTGCATTCATTGAGCTACTAAATTATGACCCCTGTAGTTTTCTGCATGCACACTGTCATTAAAAAAAAAAAAAAATTACCTAACAAAAAGCTCAGAGAGCTGAGTTAGAAGAACACAAAGGTTTTGGGGCACCTGGGTGGCTCAGTGGGTTAAAGCCTCTGTCTTTGGGTCAGGTCATGATCCCAGAGTTCTGGGATCGAGCCCCGCATCGGGCTCTCTGCTCGGCAGGGAGCCTGCTTCCTCCTCTTTCTCTCTGTCTGCTTCTCTGCCTACTTGTGATCTCTGTCTGTCAAATAAATAAATAAGATCTTTAAAAAAAAAACACACACACACACACACAAAGGTTTCTTCTGCTTCTAATATCCTGATCCTAGGAGGAGACACAGACATCTGCCCATCACTATGGAGATGAGGCTGATGGTAAGGTTGGAAACATGACAAAATTAGGTGGATTGACAGGCTCCATTCAGTTCTGCTACCTGAAGAGGTCTCTCTTTACCAGGCACAGTCCATTTCACCCTCACTGGCACCCAGCACAGAAACTTAAACATAGCCATGCACAGCAGCCACATTTCCAGTGCTTTGGAATAATGCAATTTCAGAAACTCCCACAAGGTGGCAAGAATGTTACTTCTTGACTGTCTTTACACTTAGAGCCCTCCTGTTTTCCCTCCCAATCCTCCCTATGTGCAGGTTCCCCTATGAGTAGCTATTATAAAATTTAGAGAATACAATTCTTATGCTATAATATTTCTAATAAATGCTCCATAGTTCAATTAAGTTAGTGGCATAATCTGCAACTTGAGAACACTAAAATAGGAAAAAAGGAAAAAACCAGTGGACCAGACATCAGAATTTCTGAAACATTAGAAAATTATCACAGGCAATGCCCAAGGGGAGGAATAACAGAAAGAAAATAAAATGGCTTGCAGGGAGACTGAATAAAGTTATGTTGTGGTTAACGTGGCTCCCTTCCCACTCTTTACAAAATGTCCCAGGCATCTGATAAGCAGAGACTGTATTTAGGACTATGCTGGCCAGAAATAGGTTGTTTTAATTAAAAAAAAAAAAAAAATGGCTGCAATTATTTCTCTCCATATACCCACATCCTTTTGCAATGTGATTTTGAAAAACTCTATTCAGAGGAGTTATTTCTCTACCTGTTGAATTTAGGTTGGTTTTAGGACCTGATTTAACCAATAGAAAACAGTTAAGTGATGCTCTTCTAGTTCTGAACTTAGATCTCAAAAATCCTTGCACATTTCTGCTTTCCTTCTCGTGCTCTTGTCTGTCATGTAAACAAATTTGCCCCAGTGGAAGAGAAGAACCTGTGCAGATCAGATATTCTCACTGTCCCAACCTGCCAACTGCTAGCCTATAGCACACCCATCTGCTGACCAAAGACACATAAGCAGACTTGCCAAGATCAGATGAATCTCAATCAGGTTAGCAGAACCACCCATGTGACTCAGACTTGTTGGCAATAATAAATGATAAATGCTTTAAGCCACTAAGTCTCAAGGTGATCTGTTATGCAACAATGGCTACAGCCATATCAGAAATCTCAATTTTGCACCTGATTATTTTCTGCTAACCTTCCTTTCTGACACAACTTCACTATTTGGAGACTGCCTTAGCCTGGAAGTTAAGAGTTTTGAATTCAAGTTCTCATAAAGGTAGAAAAATGAAAGACTTGGAAAAACCACCTTTGAGGTACTGTTCAGAAATATAAATCTATACTTCTGTTGAGTATATTAATCAACAGAATGTAATTATATTACATTATATTATAATAAATACTATTAATATATTAGTATTAATAATATATATTAATATAATATATAATATTATGTATTATAATATATATTACATTATATATTAATCACAAAGGATTTTAATGGGGGCCCTGTTTATTTGTTGGTTCTAAATGCTGAATTGATCTGGGTCCTACTAGATGAATGAAGTGACAGGGAGCACCCTAATGGCATAAACTGTGGGTTATGAGGAATAGGGAATGTCTTAGGTCAGGTTTTCCCAGAGGCAAAACATGGGGCAAAGACTCAAGTGCAAGTCATTTAGGACGTGACCTAGGATCCCTTTGGGGAATGGGGAAGCAACACCGAGAAGGGAAGGCAACCCTAAGTGCATTATCAAACAGATTACCACTGTGGACAATTAGGTTTTCACCCTGCTGGGGAACTCTGGACAACAGTTTAGAATGCACACTTCAACTGTTCCTATCCCAGAAGTAAGAGAGATGGGCTAGTTATCCCACCGACCTCCATCTACCACTGGTTGCAAGCTGATCCTAAAAGGAGTTTATTTCCAGCAACATGCATGGACAGAATAGGCTTTGTTAAGTAGAAAAAGCACTGAAATGAAGAGAGCAGTGCCGGATGGTGGAAGTTGGACAGGAAAAGGCAAGGACCAAGGTAGAAACAGTAGAGCACCAACAGCATCGGCTACCAAGATGGGTCTCATACCTGGGATACACAACACACGTAATTAATCTTGGCATGTATACTTTATTCCTGACCTAAACCTTCTCTTCTAGAGATTTTCCCCCTAACCTTCAGTATATAAAATGGGTCCATCTCCTCTGTGGAATCTTCCTTATTCATCTGGTCTGCTTTTCCCACCAATAAATAGATGGGTGGGTGGGTAGGTAGGAAGACAGAATACATACACATACAAACATAAGACAGGCAAGAGTAAACAATAACCCCTACATTTTACACATCACAATGTTTGTATCTAGTCTGTGGAACTATAATTACATTGAATCGTTCTCTTTCCTGCTGCTGTTTTTAGTTCCTTATATATTTATCTAATTTCAGCATGGTGTCTGGCACTTATCAGGCTGTGAATAAAGACTGCCCGACCAATGAAATGCCTCCATGGGTATTCACCAAATGCCAGCAGAAAATCATGGTAACTTTTTTTATGATCCTAACTTATATACCTCATGACTGCTAAATGTCTCCCACAGGAAGGTGGTGCATTCTATGAAGGCAAAGATCCCATCCATATTCACTTTCAATCTCAAATACTAAGCAAATGCACAACAAATTAGAAATTCAATAAATATATGTTACATGATGGAAAAAAATACTTCTGAAAATGTAAAAACTCAAGTGAGAATTTCAAAGTAACAAAAAACACATTAGAGGGGAGCCTGGGAGGCTCAGACGTTAAGCATCTGCCTTCAGCTCAGGTTATGATTGATCCCAGGGTCCTGGATCAGCAAGAAGCCTGCTTCTCCCTCTCCCACTCCCCCTGCTTGTGTTCCCTCTCTCACTGTGTCTCTCTCTGTCAAATAAATAAATAAAACCTTTAAAAATAATTAATTAATTAAATTTAAAAAACACATTAGATTTTTCTATATATTTGTTTCCCTTTAACTAAGCAGTAAATTTGCATTTTGGATGGATTCTGTACAACTCACAGATTACCTATGCCTGATTAAATGAACTGATTTAAGAAAAAAAAATTGTCAAATACCATGTTGGTATTCTTTTGTTATTAAAAAAAAAATCACAGTGGACTTCTACATACAATAATATTAGAGGCAAACAGGTATTTGTGGTCACAAAAAAATTATAGCTTATTTTATTAGTAAGCTGCAGTTTATGTTAAATGGTTTGGTGTTTTGAAGCTATTATATAATAGGTTTTGCAAAGTCATAATTGCAGAATTTGATTTTCCATAGCCACATTCTTCAGAGTTCAGCTTCATACCTAAGCGTCTTTCAACAGGGAGGTTCACTGACGGGGCTGGAAAAGGTAGAGATTATTTTCAACTACCAGTTGTCGGTGAGTTGCTTCTGAAGGGATTCAGGGCATTTAGAGAGTATTATCAAAGATGTATCCCAGAAAAAATGAAAAGCTATATAGGGACAGGGACAGTTGCAGTCACACCAGGGTCAGAGTTCATTGTACAAATGTCTTAATTTGTCATTGTAAGATGGATCTGGAAATACCGAACATGTCAAAAAAAAAGATCTGTAGTGATGTGACTTTTTTATTTTTTTGAGAGCTACATACTGTGAGAGAGCTTCTGTCATCCAAGTTATTCCAAGACAGTCTTGAATTCCAGCTTTGGCTATGAATGACAGCTTAACATACGTGTGTGGAGGAGAAAACAGGGAGAAATTCTTGCTCAAAATCACGGCTTCCATGTGCCCAAGGACAGCCATATAGAACAGCATCTTCAAATAACCCTAACTTAAGGTGCATTAGCGTCAACATTCACCCAAATATTAGTGAACGAAATGAATTCAGTTATCTCAACTTGTGGCATCCTATGGAAAAATCAAAAGCATACTGTGCTGTTATTGTTCAGAGACAGATTTATCACAGGAATCCCTTACCTCTTTGCCTGCCATCATGAAACTGGCCCTTAATTGCCTTAATAAACTTTCATTCTCTGTAAAAGGAAAACACTGGAAATAAAACATATTTTTTCCTCATGAACTATTACTCTAGGATCTCTAAAAGGAACCAAGATTTTAGGATTGATGCTGGGTTTTAAAATGTTTTGTTGTTGAAAGTGAAAAGTTTCTACTGAAGTAAAAATTCAAGGGAGGAAAAAAAAAAAAAAACATCAACCATCACTCCATCCTGAAGGCAAAGACAGTATTTTTATTTTTCTAATACAACTTCCAGTTTTAGTCCAAGTGCAGATCCAAAAGGTTACAGTTTTATGTGATGATCATACAAGGGGGATTTTTATAGTCTACATGTTTACTTAATTTTTACTGCAGCTTTTCCCCCCTATTTTCCTCCAGTTTTTTTTTAACATCTTGCTCCCATTCCCATCTATTTTACTCTACCTACCCTGTCATATTTTTAATCTAATAAATATTACAACCTCAGTGTGCATCATTTCAGATTACTTTTCTAGTCAGATAATTGGTGGCAGGCAGGATTCTAAAATGACCCCCAACGAAACATGTCCTTATAGAATTCCCACTCGCTGGGTGTGGGTAGGACCCATGAATATGATATGATTCTACTCTTGTAATTAGATTCCATCATATGGTCATTTGAAGGGCCTCTGCTGATCTAAGTAAGGTGTCTGGCAAGCTAACTTTGAGTTAATCAGAAGAAAGCTTATCCTAGGTGGGCCTGACATAATGACCTTATAAGTGGCATTAAGCCCTTTCTAGAAGAAGGGAAACTCCACACTGTGAGAGGACCACAGCACCAGAATCTGAGGGTGGCCTTCAGTAGGTCTAGTAGCAACTTCTAGCTCAATAGCTGGAGAAAAAAAGGGGGGGGGGCGGTTACCTCAGTCCAATAGCTACAGGGAACTAAATTATGTGAACAGGCTTGGAATAGGACCTCAGCTGAGCCCACCTGACACTTGGGCTTCCACTTTATGATACAATGAGCAGAGAACCCAGTATGCCATGCCCAGATTTATGACCTAGAAAGACAGATAATAAAAGGGTGTTGCTTTAACTACTAAGTTCGTGGTCATTTGTTTTGGCATCCATAGAAAACTATTACATAATCATTTATACAGATATACAGACAACGTTGTTTGTAATAGAATGTTAAAATGGAACTCTGTAGCAGACGAATCTACAGTTATTAGTTTGAGATTTCAATACCCTTCCATCAATAATGATAGAACAAGTGGACACAATAAGAAAATAGAAGATTTGAATAGCACAATCAACAACCTTAACCTAATTATACACTCTACTCAACAATAGCAGAATGAATATCCTTTTCAAGGGCACATAGAACTGGGCGCCCAGGTGACTCAGTCAGTTAAGCGGCTGCCTTCGGCTCAGGTCATGATCTCAGGGTCCTAGAACTGAGCCCCAATCAGGCTCCTTGCTCAGTGGGGAGGAGTCTGTTTCTCCCTCTGCCCACCATTCTCTCTGCTTGTACTGACCCTGTCTCTTTCTCTATCTCCAATAAATAAAATAAAATAAAAAGGACACATGGAACCTACCAAAATAAATACTATGGATCATAAAACAAATCTAAATATATTTTTAAAAAATCAAAATCACACAAAGTATTTGTAACTAGAGTAACAGACTCTGAAGAATCCCCCAAATATTTAGAAAATAAATAACAAAGTCCTAACTAATCCTATAGTTTAGAGAAGAATTTAAAAGTGAAATTATGAAGTACTTCAAACTAAATAAAAATTAAAACCAAAATACCAAATTTGTGAAATACTACTAACAGTAATCTGGGGTAAGTTTAGAGAAAGAAATTCGTGTATTAGAAAAAAATCAAAAGTTCTCAAATGAATGACCACAGCTTATACATTAAGAAATCAGAAAAAGAGGAGCACCGAGGTGGCTCAGTGGGTTAAAGCCTCCGCTTTCGGCTCAGGTCACGATCCTAGTGTCCTGGGATCGAGCCCTACATCGGGCTCTCTGCTCAGTGGGGAGCCTGCTTCCCCCTCTCTCTCTGCCTACTTGTGATCTCTCTCTCTCTGTCAAATAAATAAATAAAATCTTAAAAAAAAAAGAAATCAGAAAAAGAGCAAAAGAGTCAAATTAATAACAAAAATAAAACAACAGGATATATAAGTGAAATACAAACAGAAAAATGATAGAGACAAATCAATGAAACTAAAAGCTGGTTCCTTGAAAACAGAAAGTGATAAACCTAGCCACACTTCTGAAAGAAAGGAAGTGGGAAGGCACAGTTTACTAATTATGAGAGAAGTGAAATCACAGTCTCCATGAATAAAAATATATAAAGGGATATTATAGAAAATATTAGGTCAATAAGTTGAATAACAGAAAGGGGAAAAGTCCTTAAAATACACAAATTATCAAAATTCAATAAAAAGGAAATCTATGACCCAAATAACCTTGTATCCATTAATGAAATGGACTTTAAAGCTGAAAATTTTTCCAAATAGAAAACTTCAGTACCAGGTGGCTCTACATTGAATTCTTACACATACAAGAAAAAAAAATTTATACTAATTCTGCAGGAATTTGCAAAAGCTAGAGAGGAAGAATTTTGAATACTTCAAAATTCATTCTATGAAAAAATTATTCTATGAGGTCAGCATAACCCTGTATCAAAATGAGATATAAGAAAGGAGAACAATAGACCATGTCTCTCAAATATGCGAAATTATAAATAAAATTTTAAGAAATTGAATCCAACAATATATGAAAAGAATAACACATCATGATCAATGATATTTTACCTAAAATGCATGATTGGATAATATACAAAAACAATCAATGTAGCTCACATTAAAAAATGCTCAAAGGAACAAAACAGGATTTCAGTAGACAGAGAAAAAAAAAATTTGACAAAAATCTAACTTTAATAAAAATCAAGCTAGGAATAGAAGAGGATTTGACGAAGTCCTCTACAAAAACCTCATGGCTAACATATTTAATGTTGGAAACAGAATGTGTTCCCACTAAGATCATTAACATGGAGAGTATCCATTTTCATGACTTGTATTCAACATTATAATGAAGTTCGAGTCAGTGGAATAAGGAGTAAAAAATGAATAAATGACTGAATGAAAGAATGAATGAATGAAGCAAGCAAGCTTAGTGACAAGAGCAAGATGTCAGACTAGGAAGTCAATTTCTTCTCCCCCACAAAAACAACAAAAGCAATGAATAAACAACTAAAGCGGATTGAGAATAAGTCTGGGAAAGCTCTGAACTGCAGTGAAGCAGGAGAAACTCAATCACAACACCTGAGGATGGTCACATAGAAAAGATAGGAAGAAATTTACCTATATCACCCCAACACTTAGTGTGGAGCACCTTGGAGCCAAGAGGGATCCCCCTGGAGAAATTTCACCCTATGGAGGACAGAAAGCAAGAGCATCTTGGTAATGCTCATCACCACCATGGACATCTATAGCTTCTTCCACCAAGGACCCTCTAAGTATTCTCTAATGTTCAACCCAACTAATAAAGCTGCCTGGAGTCCACACCATCTTGTCCCCATCCCAGAGCAACAGCGACTGCTCCACTGAGATCTGCCCCCCGCAGAGGACTGAGTTGTGGTTGTGCTCTTCTCACCAAGATCGGGATGGACAGGGCTTCACCATCTATGAGGCAGGAGCTGCCACTGTTTGGGGTTTTTGTTTTTGTTTTTTAAGATTGTATTTGTTCGCCCAAGAACACGTGGGGTCTGGCTCCTGTGAGGGGCTGGGAGCCTCGCCAGACAGCAGAACACCAAGCTGTGCTACAGAGCCTGAGACACACACGCGACCCACAGCCTCCCCTGAGAGAGGTGCGCTCAAGCCGGGCGCTCTTAGACCCAGAAAGACCAGGCACTCCCAGCCTGGGCCAGCGGGAAAATCTCAGTGTGCGATCGCTGATTGGAACCTCTCTGGCGGTCTGGACCTGCCCAGACAACGCTGCCGTGGTTTGAGGTACAAGCAAAAGATCTGCATCCCCAGGGACCACTCAGAAACTGCTCTGCCAGTGGCCAAGGGGGAATTTATATGGGCTCTGCAGCACCCACAGGAGAGCAGACTGAGGCTTCTCTCTGAGAGGGAGGTCAGGGTGCAGTTTGCTTTCCTCTAAACAAAAACCATCAAAAGTGGTCAAAGCAAGAGAAAAAAAAAAAAAAAAAAAAAGTGAACAAACATAAAAACCTCCAGAGAACAAAAGCCTGAAAAAACCGGTTTCCTCAGAGCCCACCCTGTTGACGGGGGTGGGAGGACTTAACTCAGGGAACATCATTGACTGAAAACCCATGTGGCAGGCCCCTCCCCCAGAAAACCAACCAGGAAAGAAAAAAAAAAAAAAAAAAAAACAGACTACAAGAGAACCACCACCACTACTTCATAGGACAACTTTTATTTTTAATTCGTTCCCACCATTCTGGCTCATTTTTTTTAATATAGATAATTTTTTAACCTATTTATCATCACAATGAGATGTCTAGTACATCAAATTCCATAATAACCTTCTAACCTGAACTTTTTGATACATACACCTGTGTTTTTCTTTCACATTTCTATTTTTTAAATTTCTTTTTTTTTTAATTTTAGTTTAGTTTAGTCTAGTTTATTCCTTTTTTTATTTTCTAATTTTCATATAGAGTTAAACTTCAAGGTAATCCCCTTTCCCCAATCAATACTACCCCTATAGGTAAACCAATTTTTAATCCCCCTTTATTTTAGGAAAGTTGAGTCCTTTAACAAAGATATCAAGATACATCCAGAAAGAATAAAAACAAATTTCCTTGCCCACACTGAGAATTTATAACCACTCTCCCATCTTTTTCTTCCACCAGTGTTTCTGTGTTTGTGTGTTTGTCCTGATAGTATATAAATCTTACACTTGGGGTTCTTTTTGACGAGGTTCTTCCTTTATTTGCACATATATATATTTTTTTTCTCTTGTCATATACTTTTATCAGTCTTTTTGTTTGTCTGTTTTTGTTTGTATACTTCATAAATCTTACCTTGAGGCCCATTTGGGCTGAATCTTCTCTTTTATCTTCCCTTTCTTTCCTGTCTCTCTCTTTTTCTTTCTCTTTTCTTTTTTCTCTCATTTGGGTGGGGAATGCTGATTGCTCAGAAGCATTCCAGGGTGCACCTTGACTGCACCATAGTCAATACATCCAGCTACATCCATTCAGTCATCTCTCACCAAAATGACTAGAAGGAGGAATGCCCAACAGAAGAAAAATACAGAGGATGGGCCTTCTGCAACAGAGCTAACAGCTATCAACATAGACAATATGTTGGAAAGAGAATTCAGGCTAACAATTATACACGGAATAGCTAGGTTGGAGAAAGCCATGGATGACCAAACGGAATTGATTAGAGCTGAACTGAAAGCGACCAGAGATGATGTTCACAATGTTAGGGCAGAGCTGAAAGCTACCAGGGATGAGGTTCACAATGCTCTCAATGAGTTCCAATCTAATCTAAATTCTCTCAAAGCTAGGGTAACTGAGACAGAAGATAGAATTAGTGATCTGGAGGACAAACAGATAGAGAGAAAGGATCAGGAGGAAGCCTGGAACAAACAGCTTAGAAGCCACGAAAACAGAATCAGGGAAATAAATGATGCCATGAAACGTTCCAATGTCAGAATTATTGGAATCCCTGAAGGGAGGAGAAAGAAAGAAGTCTAGAAGATATAGTGGAACAAGTTCTTCATGAAAATTTTCCCAATCTTGCTAATGGAACCAGCGTTCATGTACTAGAGGCCAAACGGTCTCCACCCAAGATTATAGATTCCAAAAAAACATCTAGGCACCTGATAGTCAAATTGAGGAATCATAATTGTAGATATAATCTCTTGAAAGCCGCTAGGACAAAGAGGCTCCTTACTTACCCCATCAGAATAACGTCAGACCTGTCCACAAAGACCTGGCAAGCCAGAAAGGGCTGGCAAGATATATTCAGGGAACTAAATGAGAAGAACATGCAGCCAAGAATACTTTATCCAGCAAGACTGATATTCAAAATGGATGGAGAGATAAAGAGTTTCCAAGACTGGCAAGGCTTAAAAGACTATGCAACCACCAAGCCGACACTGCAGGAAATATTAAGGGGGGTTCTATAAAAGAGGAAAAATCCTAAGAATAGCATTGAACAGAAATATAGAGACAATCTACAGAAAGACTTCAAAAGTAACACGATGTCAATAAAAACATATCTATCAATAATCACTCTCAATGTGAATGGCCTAAATGCGCCCATAAAATGGCACAGGGTTGCAGATTGGATAAAATGACAGGACCCATCCATATGTTGTCTACAAAAGACCCATTTTGAACCTAAAGATACACCCAGACTGAAAATGAAGGAATGGAGAAGGATCTTTCATGCCAATGGGCCTCAAAAGAAGGCCAGGGTAGCGATTCTCATATCAGACAAATTAGATTTTGAACTAAAGACTGTAGTGAGAAATACAGAAGGACACTGCATAATTCTTAAAGGGACCATCCACCAAGATGATCTAATAATTGTAAATATCTAGGCCCCCAATATGGGAACAGCCAATTACATAAGAAAACTGTTAATCAAGATAAAGAGCCATATTGATATGAATACATTAATAGTAGGAGATCTTAACACACCTCTCTCAGAAATAGATCATTGAAGCAGAAAATCAATAAAGAAACAAAAGCATTGAATGACATATTGGACCAGATGGACCTCATAGATATATACAGAACATTCCACCCTAAAACAACAGAATACACATTCTTCTCCAGTGCACATGGAACCTTCTCAAGAATAGACCACATACTGGGTCACAAATCAGGACTCAACTGATTCCAAAAGACTGAGATTATTCCCTGCATATTCTCAGATCACAATGCTTTGAAACTGGAGCTCAATCACAAGGAAAAGTTCGGAAGGAACTCTAACACCTGGAATCTAAAGACCACCTTGCTTAAGAATGCTTGGATTAACCAGGAGATCAAAGAAGAACTGAAACAATTCATGGAAACCAATGAGAATGAAGACACTTCGGTCCAAAACCTATGGGATACAGCAAAGGTGGTCCTAAGGGAGAAATACATAGCCATCCAAGCGTCCCTCAAAAAAGTTGAAAAATTCAGAACACATCAGCTGTCTCTACACCTTAAAGAACTGGAATCAACAACAAATGAAACCAACTCCACACATAAGAAGGGAAATAATCAAGATTAGAGCTAAGATCAATGAGGTAGAAACCAGAGATACAGTAGAATGTATCAATGAAACTAGAAGCTGGTTTTTTGAAAGAATCAATAAGATCAGTAAACCATTGGCCACACTAATCCAAAAGAAAAGACAGAAAGCCCAAATTCATAAAATTATGAATGAAAAGGGAGAGATCACAACTAACACCAAGGAAGTAGAAACAATCATCAGAAGTTATTATCAACAGTTATATGCCAATAAGCTAAGCAACCTAGATGAAGTGGAAGCATTCCTGGAAAACTATAAACTCCCAAAATTGAACCAGGAAGAAATCGACAACCTAAACAGACTGATATCTAGTAACGAGATTGAAGCAGTGATCAAAAACCTCCCAAAAAACAAGAGCCCAGGACCTGATGGATTCCCTGGGGAATTCTACCAAACTTTCAAAGAAGAAATAACACCTATTCTCCTGAAGTTGTTTCAAAAAACTGAAGCAGAAGGAAAACTTTCAGACTCCTTCTATGAAGCCAACATTACCCTGATCCCCAAACCAGGCAAAGACCCTACCAAAAAGGAGAATTTCAGACCAATATCCCTGATGAATATGGATGCTAATATTCTCAACAAGATCCTAGCAAACAGGATCCAACAGCACGTTAAAAAGATTATCCACCATGACCAGGTGGGATTCATTCCTGGGCTACAAGGATGGTTCAACATTCGCAAATCAATCAATGTGATAGAACAAATTAATAAGAGAAGAGAGAAGAACCACATGGTCCTCTCAATTGATGCAGAAAAAGCATTTGACAAAATCCAACCACCATTCCTGATTAAAACGCTTCAAAGTATAGGAATAGAGGGAACATTCCTGAACTTCATAAAATCTATCTATGAAAGACCCACAGCAAATATCATCCTCAATGGGAAAAAGCTCAAAGCCTTCCTGTTGAGATCAGGAACACGACAAGAATACCCACTCTCACCACTCTTGTTCAACATAGTATTAGAAGTCCTAGCAACAGCAATCAGACAACAAAGAGAAATAAAAGGTATCCAAATTGGCAATGAAGAAGTCAAACTCTCTCTCTTTGCAGATGACATGATTACTTATATGGAAAACCCAAAAGACTCCACCCTCAAACTACTAGAACTCATACAACAATTCGCAACGTGGCAGGATACAAAGTCACTGTACAGAAATCAGTGGCTTTCTTATACACTAACAATGAAAATACAGAAAGGGAAATTAGAGAATCGATTCCATTTACTATAGCACCAACAACCATAAGATACCTGGGAATAAACCTAACCAAAGAGGTAAAGGATCTGTACTCGAGGAACTACAGAACACTCATGAAAGAAATTGAAGAAGACACAAAAAGATGGAAGACCATTCCATGCTCTTGGATCAGAAGAATAAACATTGTTAAAAGGTCTATACTGCCTAGAGCAATCTATACTTTTAATGCCATTCCGATCAAAATTCCACCAGTATTTTTCAAAGAGCTGGAGCAAATAATCCAGAAATTTGTATGGAATCAGAAGAGACCCCAAATCGCTAAGGAAATATTGAAAAACAAAAATAAAACTGGGGGCATCACGTTACCTGATTTCAAGCTTTACTACAAAGCTGTGATCACCAAGACAACATGGTACTGGCATAAAAACAGACACATAGACCAGTGGAACAGAGTAGAAAGCCCAGATAAGGACCCTCAACTCTATGGTCAAATAATCTTCGACAAAACAGGAAAAAATATACAGTAGAAAAAAGACAGTCTCTTCAATAAATGGTGCTGGGAAAACTGGACAGCTATATGTAGAAGAATGAAACTCGACCATTCTCTTACACCATACACAAAGATAAACTCAAAATGGATAAAAGATCTCAACATGAGACAGGAATCCATCAGAATCCTAGAGGAGAATATAGGCAGTAACCTCTTCAATATCAGCCACAGCAACTTCTTTCAAGATATGTCTCCAAAGGCAAAGGAAACAAAGGCGAAAATGAACTTTTGGGACTTTCTCAAGATCAAAAGCTTCTGCACAGCAAAGGAAACAGTCAACAAAACAAAGAGGCAACCCACGGAATGGGAGAAGATATTTGCAAATGACAGTACAGACAAAAGGCTGATATCCAGGATCTATAAAAAACTCCTCAAACTCAACACACACAAAACAGACAATCATATCAAAAAATGGGCAGAAGATATGAACAGACACTTCTCCAATGAAGACATACAAATGGCTATCAGAAACATGAAAAAATGTTCATCATCACTAGCCATCAGGGAGATTCAAATTAAAACCACATTGAGATACCACCTTACACCACTTAGAATGGCCAAAATTAGCAAGACAGGAAACAACATGTGTTGGAGGGGATGTGGAGAAAGGGGAACCCTCTTACACTGTTGGTGGGAATGCAAGTTGGTGCAGCCACTTTGGAGAACAGTGTGGAGATTCCTCAAGAAATTAAAAATAGAGCCTCCTTATGACCCTGCAATTGCACTACTGGGTATTTACCCCAAAGATACAGATGTAGTGAAAAGAAGGGCCATCTGTACCCCAATGTTTATAGCAGCAATGGCCACGGTCACCAAACTGTGGAAAGAACCAAGATGCTCTTCAACGGACAAATGGATAAGGAAGATGTGGTCCATGCTCTTCAACGGACAAATGGATAAGGAAGATGTGGTCCATATACACTATGGAGTATTATCCCTCCATCAGAAAGGATGAATACCCAACTTTTGTAGCAACATGGATGGGACTGGAAGAGATTATGCTGAGTGAAATAAGTCAAGCAGAGAGAGTCAATTATCATATGGTTTCACTTATTTGTGGAGCATAACAAATAGCATGGAGGACAATGGGAATTAGAGAGGAGAACGGAGTTGAGGGAAATTGGAAGGAGAGGTGAACCATGAGAGACTATGGATTCTGAAAAACAATCTGAGGGGTTTGAAGGGGCAGGGGTGGGAGGTTGGGGGAACCAGGTGGTGGGTATTGGAGAGGGCACGGATTGCATGGAGCACTGGGTGTGGTGCAAAAACAAGGAATACTGTTACGCTGAAAACTAAATTTAAAAAAAAAGATTTTATGTGTTTATTTAAGAGAGACAGAGAGAGCATGAGTAGGGGTAATTGGGGGTAGGGAGAGGCAGAGGGAGAAGCAGACTCTCCACTAAGTAGGGAGTTCAATGTGAGGAAGGATCCCAGGACCCATGAGATCCTGACCTGAGCAAAAGGTAGCCGCTTGGCTAACTGAGCCACCCAGGTGCCCTGAGGAGCTGCCACTGTTGATGCACTGTCCCCTAGTTCCCAAGTCATAACTTTGACCCCCGTTACTGAGGCCATGCTGCCACAGCTCATGGGCCTGAGTCACAGGCCCCCTTTAGGGCCCAAGTCACAATTGCAACCTCCCATTCCAGGGGTTGTGCTGTCACTGTGCCCCATCTCCAAGGCCCAGTCTACCACTGTACCCTGTTATCCCTGCACCCACACCCCTGCGTCTCTTGTACTCCACCCCACCCCCAGGCCAGAGTCACTGTGGCAAGCTCAAGAGACCCAGACGCCAGCTCCATGGGTGATAGTCACATGACTACCTCAGAACCTGGAACCACCACAGCAACAATCAGAAGCCAAATAACTAAATGAATTTCTAGAAACCTAGGGCTTAACAAAGACTGAATCATGAAGAAACAGAAAATTTGATCAATAAAAAGGAAGGAGATTGAATCAGTTAAAAAAAAAAAAAAAAAAAAGGGTTCCCAAGAAACAAAAGCCTAGGACCAGATGGCTTCACAGTGGACCACAGTATCACTTCTGTTCTTCTTAAAATCTATCTGGAATCTGTTCTCATCATGCATGATAAGATACCTAGACATGGAAATGATGGTCATGAAGAACTTTTATACTCAAATATTTCTAGAAACAGGAAGTATGGCATGCCATTGAGAATGATGTGGAGAAGGACTGAGGTGAGTCTGGAAGCAGAAGGAAGAGAGGAGAGAGGGAGCGAGCATGGCTCAGTCTCTCCTGGGGTTTTCCTGGGGGAGTAATGGACAAGGTAGTGTAGGTATACAAGTTTAAGATTGGACAGTTTGATTTCAGCGGGCTCTAGACTATAGACATGGTCCCTAGTTGTCCAGTAGCTGGCCCTCAGGTGATTGATAGCAGAAAGAATACTGGCTTACTTACAGCAGAAAGAATAAAGGGGGATGTTGGGGATGTAGGCTCCGGATTGATTGGTTTATAGATCAAAAGCACACTCACTGGAGAGTCACTACTCTAGAACTAACTAGCCCTCGGAGATGCAATTTTTCCAGGCTCAAAGGCCAAATACCAAAGCGTTCGAGAATCTACAAAAATATACTCACTACAACTTCACACCCATTAAAACAGTTGTTGTCCGAAATACAGAGAGTAGTGTTGCTCAGGATCTGCAAAAAATTGGGACACTTCGGAATTCTAAAGCAATACAGCTTGGGGCACCCGGGTGGCTCAGTCGGTTAAGCAGCTGCCTTAGATCGTGATCCCAGGGTCCTGGGATTGAGCCTCATGTTGGGATCTCTACTTAGTGGAGCTTGCTTGTCTCTCTCCCTCTGCCTGCTGCTCCCGCAGCTGGTGCTCTGTCAAATAAATAAAGTCTTAAACAAAACAGAGCAGTACAACTCAGCTGCTGTAGAAAGCAGTACAGAAGTTCCTCAATGAACCAGACAATCAATATATGTCGTTCAGTAATTCCCCTTCTGGACACACACACACATGAATTGAAGGCAGAAATCCAAACAGATATTTATAAACTGACATTCACAGCAGAATTATTCACAATAGCCAAAAGATGGAAATGACCTAAATGTCAATTGACAGATGACTGGATAAGCAAACATAATATATTCATATAATGGGTTATTCAGCCTTAAAAAAAGAATAAAATTCCCATACGTGCTACAACATGGAAGACCTTGAAGACATCATGCTGAGTGAAATAAACCAGACACAAAAGGATTAATATTGGTATGATTCCACTTATATGAATTATTTAGTCAAATTCAGAGACAGAAAGTAGAATGATAACTGCCAGGGACTAGAGAGAGGGGGAAATGGGAATTATTTAATGGGTACAAAGTTTCACTATGATATAAAAAAGAAGTTCTGAAGATGGATAGTGGCTATTGTTGCACAACAATATCAATGTATTTAATGTGACAAAACTGTACACTTAAAAATGGTTAAAATAGTAACTGTTATACATGTTCTACCAAAATAAAAGTAATCAGCCTATCTCCATAAGTCCTGCTCATCACCATTTGGTTGTAATAAAGTATATTTTAACCAATATGTGCACATGTGAATATAGACATATGTACAGATTAATTTATTTGGAGCAACAACATTCAATTAGGTTTGTCTCATAACATTTGATAAAGCAACCTTTAATAAGAACCAAACCAAGACAAAAAAAATAGTGTGTGTGTGTATCCATAAGAAAAAATTGTACTCCATCATTCAATCTTTTCTCAATTAAAAATAGAAACATTGTTCCTTAGTCTACCTCCATCTTCTATTTTCAATTATATTCTTCTCCTCCTTCCTTTTCCATTTTCCACATGATCTATAGTTCAGTCTCTGCTGTGAGCATGCCAAGAAGGAAAAGAGAGATATTGACATCTCTATGGACCAAAAGGTTTTAAAATCTCCAATAACTTCACCAACCATTTCTGTTGCAAAGACCCCCACAGAGAAAAATAGAGGAACAGAGAAGCATCGTTCCATGGAGAGGACATGTCCTCCAGAAATTACTAAGCCAAAAGCAAATGAATATGGCTTATAGAAAAAGCTAGCCTGCAAACAGAACTCTGATATCTCTAATGTCATTTTGACCTAGGACCGTAAACTTATGAGAAAAAGGTGATTTTTCTCCTCACAATTTTGGTATTAGGCAAGTGCTTTAGTTGAAGTAAACAAAACCACTTGTCTAATCAGAAAGGGATTTACTAAGAGATATTAGTAGGTATCAGAATTAGTAGTTAGCCAAAGGAACAGACAAGCATGACCTTCCAGAATAAAAGCACAAACCATGCTGAATAGGTTAAGTTAAAAAAAAAAAAAAAATCAATGCCATTGTCATTTCACACAGTGAAAGGAAAGAAACTGACTTTTTTGCAAGGACTTTTGCCACAGGCACTAGTGTCACTTGTGATGGTTTTTAATAATATGCCAGCTTGCTTAGGCTACAGTCACCAGTTATTTATTTAAACACTAGTCTAGGTGTTGCTATGAACGGATATGGGGGATGTAATTCAAGTCCCTAACGGGTTGACATGAATAAGGGAAATTCTGCTGGATAACCTGAGTATGTTTTACTGAATCAGAAGACCTAAAAAAAAACAGGGATAAGGTTTTCCCAAAACAAAGTGAAAAATTCTGCTTGTTGACAACAGTTTCAGCCCATGCCTATGTAGTTCCATCCTGCTCATGATCTTCCCTTCTGGACTGCCTATTCTACAGATTCCAAACATGCTTCAACTCACACAGCTGCATAAATCAGTACCTTGTAATCCATCTTTCTAGGTAGATATACAGAGAAACCCAACTGCCCACCGCCCTATGACAAGATTTGGCCTTTTAAATTATTACCATCTCCCAAATCCAAAGCTTGCCTATAACCAAAGTAGAATCCTACCCAAAACAATTTTCTCCTGTTCCCCACTTCCAAACCAATGTCTCCCATAGGTATGTGTAAGTCAAAACCTATAAGCTAGCTCTAAGAGAAGCTGGGAACTCAGTTCTGATTTCTGCTTTGGAAAGACAGAATTCCTCACAAGAAAATTTTCACAAACACAGAAAAGCTATCCAAAAGATTGAAAGCAGTCATGAATATAATCATTACTCCCAAAATTTCTGGCTTCTTAAAACTTCTCATAGAAAGAATTCACTCTTTGACTTACTTATCCCAATCAGTAATTTTACAGTAAGCTTTACATAATTGACATCATACTGGCTTTTGTTATACAAACACATGTGATTTTTTTTTTCTGGGTTAATAAATACAGGTCTGTGTGTCAATCAGAATGGTCTAGATTATTCAGCTGTAACAAATAACCTCCAGATCTCAGTGGCCATTAATTATTTTGTCCATGGTACAGCCTTATGTGGTTGGGTAGAGGGCTTTTTCAATATAGTCACTCAGGAACCCAAAATGATAGATACTTTTCCATGAAACATACTCCATAACTGCCAAGGCAGGAAAAGGAAACCCGGCATATTGTGCATTCTACCTTAAAACTTCTACAAGAGGTAACACAGGTTGCCTCTGCTAACATTTTGTCAAATGAATGCAGGCTATACTAAATTGTGAAGGTTCTGGCAAATGTAATCCTACCATATTTTTTAAAGTAGTAGAAAGAGGAGCCCTCTTACGCTGTTGGTGGGAATGCAAGTTAGTGCAGCCACTCTGGAAAACCATATGGAGGTCCCTCAGAAAGTTGAGACTAGAGCTATCCTATGACTCAACAATTGCACTGCTAGGAATTTACTCCAAAGATACAAATATAGTGATCCAAAGGGCCACCTGCACCCCAATGTTTATAACAGCAATGTCCACAAGATCCAAACTATAGAAAGAGCCCAGATGTCCATTGAAAGATGAATGGATAAATATGTGGTGTGTGTGTGTGTGTGTGTGTAGATATACATATATATTTTAATACACACACACATATATATACACACACACATATACATACACACAACGGAAAGCATTCCACCAAAAAAAAAAAAAAAGAAATCTTGTCATTTGCAATGACATGGACAGAACTAGAGGGTATTATGCTAAGCGAAATAAGTCAGTCAGAGAAAGACAACTATCATCTGATCTCACTCATATGTGGAATTTAAGAAACAAAGCAGAGGATCACAGGAGAAGACGGGAAAAAATAAAGATGAAATCAGAGGCAGGAGACAAACCATAAAAGACTCTTAATCAGAGGAAACAACCCAAGAGTTGCTAGAGGGGAGAGGGGTGAAGGGATGAGGTAACTGGGTGATGGACATTAAGGAGGGCACGTGATGTGATGAGCACTGGGTACTGTATAAGACTGATGAATCACTGAACTCTACCTCTGAAACTAATAATACACTATATGTTAATTAACTGAATTTGAATTTTTAAAAAACTGGAAAAAAAATGAACTGCAAAAAACCCCTAAAACAACAACAAAAAAATAGATTATTTGTTAACCTTGACTACAAGTTGTAAACACCTATAAAAGAAGAGATGCATTATAAAGATATGATTTAGAGCCTTCCCATCTGGGCTAAATAGAAAATTCTAGGGCAATGTGAGGATTTCTAGGATGAGAAAGAAAAAGGAAGATAAAGCATCTATATGTGCTCCCCTTCCTGGGTATAACACAGGTCAGTAGGGAAAGGAACTCACCGAATATATCAACACCTACAGAGTTATTACAGGAACCTGAAAACATCAGGAAAAGAATGAATGGACCCAGTTTATAGGTGCATCTTTAAGGGGAGGGAACTTCTGTTAAGGAGTTCCATGCAGGGGTGCCTGGGTGGCTCAGTGGATTAGGCTGCTGCCTTCGGCTCAGGTCATGATCTCAGGGTCCTGGGATCGAGCCCCGCATCCGGCTCTCTGCTCAGCGGGGAGCCTGCTTCCCCCTGTCTCTCTGCCTGACTCTCTGCCTACTTGTGAGCTCTCTCTCTCTCACTCTCTCTGTCAAATAAATAAATAAATAAAATCTTAAAAAAAAGAGGAGTTCCATGCATTCAAATGTGAGGGCAACAAGAAAAGAACAGGTGCAAAGAGTTGCATCTGAAGATCTTCTGTTTCCTCATGGTCTTTAGGAGGCATCTAGAAAGCCCAGAAATTCCCTTTGCCTCAGAGAGGAGGAACAGATGTAGGACAATGGCTTGAGTATGTGATAAAGAAGCCACACTGTACCTTATAGCAGAGGCAAAAAGACTGGACCCAGTCAGCAGTAGGGGCTGAAAAACAGTTCAGAAGGCAAGGCAGTGCCTGTCACACCTCAGCAGCACTAGTCCCATAACAAGCTAAGTCATCCATGGCAAAAGCCACTGATGATCTGAGGATGGCTGTCTCCAAGGGTTCCACCAATATTCCACAAAACTTCCCTTCATACACCAGTCAAGGAGGCTGGACAACAGAAGAGATTAAATCATGCAAAACTGAGGGTTTAAATGGAAAATAGAGTTGGCAGCTTGCAGGATGCGCACCCAAGAGGAATATTAAAAATTCATTAGGTTACAGGAATTAAGATTTTATTCATATAATTCAGTCTAATTTTGTATAAATGTGGGATCCAATAACAAATACCTTCAAGAGCTGTATTGAATTAGTGTCTATTTCCATGGAAGAGTGGACCATTGATGAACGTTCAAAATAAGTATGCACAAAATGAATACCCTCCAGGTATTCTTTTGAAACCGTACTCTGTAGCAACTTTATAGATAAAATGATTCTAGAAATTTCTCAGTGGAAGAACATTTGTTTTTAAACAACAAGTGTCAGGGAGGATGTGGAGGGGAAAGAGCACTTATTCACATTTGGTGAGAATGTAAACTGGTGTAGCCACGTGAAAAACAGTACGGGGTTTCCTCAAAACATTAAAAATAGAATTACCACACTATCTGGTAATTCTCCTACTGGGTATTTATGCGAAGAATAGGAAAACACTAATTTGAAATACACACACTCCTATGTTTACTGCAGCATTATTTACAACAGTCAAATTGTAGAAGAAGCCCAAGGGTCCACCAATAGATAAAGGGATTAAGATGATGTGTATATATACACAATGGAATATTACTCAGTCATAAAAAGAATGGAATCTTGCCATTTCCAACAACATGGATGGATCTAAAGAGTATAATGCTAAATAGGTCAATGGCAAATGTGTTATGATTTCACTCTTATGTAGAATTTAAGAAACAAAACAAATGAAGGGGGGAAAAAAGCAAACCAAAAAAGAGACTCTTAACAACAGGAAACAAACTGATAGTTACTAGGGGAGAGGGAGGTGGGGGAATGGGTGAAACAGGGGATGGGGATTAAGAGTAGTACACTTACTGTGATGAGCACTGAGTAATGTACAAAATTGACTAATCACTATGTTGTACACCTGAAACTAACACTGTGTTAATATACTAGAATTAAGAATTTCTTACAAGGAAACAAAAGCAAAAATGAACTTTTGGGACTTCCTCAAGATCAAAAGCTTCTGCACAGCAAAGGAAACAGTCAACAAAACAAAGAGGCAACCCACGGAATGGGAGAAGATATTTGCAAATGACAGTACAGACAAAAGGCTGATATCCAGGATCTGTAAAGAACTTCTCAAACTCAACACACACAAAACAGATAATCATGTCAAAAAATGGGCAGAAGACATGAACAGACACTTCTCCAATGAAGACATACAAATGGCTATCAGACACATGAAAAAATGTTCATCGTCACTAGCCATCAGGGAGATTCAAATTAAAACCACATTGAGATACCACCTTACACCACTTAGAATGGCCAAAATTAGCAAGACAGGAAACAACATGTGTTGGAGGGGATGTGGAGAAAGGGGAACCCTCTTACACTGTTGGTGGGAATGCAAGTTGGTGCAGCCACTTTGGAGAACAGTGTAGAGATTCCTCAAGAAATTAAAAATAGAGCCTCCTTATGACCCTGCAATTGCACTACTGGGTATTTACCCCAAAGATACAGATGTAGTGAAAAGAAGGGCCATCTGTACCCTAATGTTTATAGCAGCAATGGCCACGGTCACCAAACTGTGGAAAGAACCAAGATGCTCTTCAACGGACAAATGGATAAGGAAGATGTGGTCCATATACACTATGGAGTATTATCCCTCCATCAGAAAGGATGAATACCCAACTTTTGTAGCAACATGGACGGGACTGGAAGAGATTATGCTGAGTGAAATAAGTCAAGCATAGAGAGTCAATTATCATATGGTTTCACTTATTTGTGGAACATAACAAATAACATGGAGGACATAGGGAGATGGAGAGGTAAAGGGAGTTGAAGGAAATTGGAAGGGGAGGTGAACCATGAGAGACTATGGACTCTGAAAAACAATCTGAGGGGTTTTGAAGGGGCGGGGGGTGGGAGGTTGTGGGAGCCAGGGGGTGGGTATTATGGAGGGCACATATGGCTTGGAGCACTGGGTGTGGTGCATAAACAATGAATTCTGTTACGCTGAAAAGAAATTAATTTTAAAAAATAGAGTAAAAAAAAAAGAAATTCGAAAAAAGAATAATCATTTGTTTTTTCTTTCTCTAAAATTGGAGAGAATTCTTTAATGGCATCCTGTATGCTTATTATCCATATTCAATAATTATCAGTATTTTACCATTCTTGCCTTATTCAGTCTCTCTCGCTCCCTCGTTCTTTCTCATTTTCTTTCTTTTCCTCTTTAAGGTCAATATAAAAATTATAGGCAAATTTAAAGATTATAGCACAAAGAAATGAACTTCAAACCAGTATCACTTACAGCTATAGGCACAAAAATTTCCAATAAAACATAAGTAAATCTTGCTTCTGCATATACAGACATTTGTACACCCATATAAAAACATTAGGAAAAGCTGGGTTTATTCTAAGAATGTAAAGATCTTTTTCATTAAAAGTATCTATTAATGTAATTTGATGTAAGCTGATTAAAAGAGAAAATCATTTTCAACAGATGCAGGAAAAAAAACATTTGATAAAACCATCATCTGGTCATTAAAAAATAAATATTTGCAATCTAAGAATAGAAAAAAAACTTATTAAAACCTGATTGAGCAAATACATTCTTATAGGTAAATGATGGGAGCATTTACTTTAAATTCTGCAACAAGAAGAAGACACTCACCGGGCATGTTTTGTTTTGCTTAAAGGGAGCCTATTAAAATGAGAAAAGGGAATTCAAAATACAAATACTGTAAATGAACAATGAGGATTTTGTTATAGATGCTATAATTATTCTAACTGTCAACATAAGAAACTCAACACAAGTTAGTAGAGTTAATGGAAGAGTTCGACAATATTACTAGGTACAAAATCTTTATAAAAAATTGCATCTCTAGGTATAGGAATTAATAGTTGAGAACATACTTTTTAAAAAGCATTATATAAAATGTTCATAAATCTTATGTACTACAGATAAAATTAAAACATAATATTCAAAGACATAAAAGAGGACTTTAGTAATTGAAAAATAAACCAAGTTCATGGATGGGAAAACTCAATATGGTAAAAATGTCAGTTCTCCCAAAATTAATCTATAAATTCAATTTAATCCAATCAAAACACCAACAGTGTTTTTTTTTAAGATTTTATTTATTTATCAGAGAGAGAGAGAGAGAGAGCACAAACAGGGGGAGTGGCAAGCAGAGGGAGAAGGACAAGCAGAATCCCCACTGAATAGGGAGGAGCCTTGATGTGGGACTCCATCCCAGGACCCTAGGATCATGACCTGAACTGAAGGCAGACGCTTAACTGACTGAGCCAACCAGGTGCCCCACTAACAGTATCTTTAAGGAAGTTGCAAACTCATTTTAAAATTCATAAGGAAGAGTAAAGGATCAAGAATAGTCAAGATAATTGAAGAACATGGTAGGAGTCCCAGCCTACAAAACAATTATGAAAATGAAAGTATTGTAATTAAGATATTCTAATACTGGTTTAGGAACAGATGGACATCACACACACACACACGGAGCTCAGAAACAGAACCACGACAGGTCAACCTGAGTTAGAAAAGAATGGACTAGACCATAAATGTCAGAGCAACTGCTATCCATTGGAAATAAACTGCATGTCTAACACACACCATATAAATACTTCCCTGTTGGATTAAAAACCTTAATGTTGAGGGCAGAAAGTGTCTTGATGACTTTGGTATAATAGGAAGAATTTGTTTTGATAATGTACAAACAACAGAGAAAGAAATTATGAATCTAACCTCACCTTCTATTGAAAAATTTATGTGCATTAAAAGACATTTAAAAGTACAACAACACCTCACAGATTGGAACAAAATGTATGCAAGGTACACAACAAAGGAGTACTACCCTGTGTGTGTATGCCTTAGTCTCCTAATGCTCCTATCACAAATTACCACAAACTTGGTGGCTTAAACAACATAAATTAGTTATCTTGCAGCTCTGTGGTCAGAAGTAGGATTCAGTTCTCACCAGGCCAAAAATCAAGGTGTTGGCAGGGCTGTGCCTTTCTGGGGTCTCTAGAGAAGATCTGTTTTTTGCTCATTAAGGTGATTGACAGAATTCAGTTTCTTGTATTTGTATCACTGAGGTCATCATCTCCTTGCCAGCTGTCAACTCAGAGCTGTTCCCGGCTTCTAGATGCCACCCACATTTCTTCCTCCACTTGAAAGACAAAGATGTTTGGTTCAGTCCCTCTTAAGCTTTGAATCTCTCCTTCCATCTCACCTCTCTGACCCACCCCTGCTTCTCTCTCCTACACTTTTAAAGACTCATGTAATTACACTGATCCCACACAGATAACCCAGGATCATCTCCCCATCTTGTGGTTTTTAAACTTAATCACATCAGCAAAATCACTCCATGTAAGATAACATTCACAGATTATGGGTGTTAAGACAGACACCTTTGGGGTCCACTGCTTTGCCTGTGTATGTATCTGTCTCTTACAAATCAATAATAGAAACACAAATTACCTAGTTAAAAATGAAGGAGATGAACAAGAAATCCGAAGAAGCTCAAATGGGTAATGCAAAAAGGTTCTTCGTATCACTAGTAAACAATGGAAATAAACATTAAAATTGTGTGTCACTCACAACACCTAGTGTGGGTAAAAAGTGAAACAGTGGAAAATCCCATATTCTATTGACAGAACATTAAATATGGAAACCACTCAGGAGAGCAAATTGGCACTATTGGCCAAGTTAAACATCCTTATCCCTCAATCCAGAGACTTTTACATCTCTATGAACATCCCTGAGAAATCCTCATGCACAGACAAAAAGAGACACATACTAGGACGGTCACTGTAACAGCAATAGCAAAGTAAGAGAAATAAGTGTCCACGGAGAATGAATATTTTGTTTCATTAATACAATGGAACATTATACAGCACTGAAAGTATAAGACCCAGAAATCTATTCCTCAACATAGAAGAACCTCAAAAGATACTAGGTGGAAAAAGATATTCAGACTAAAAGATATTCAGACTAAAAATGCTGTATGTTTTCAAACATACAAAAAACTACATATGGTTTAGTGATACAATTATGTGTAGGAAAAGTATAAAGAAATGCGTGGGAGTGCCTAACACCAAATTCAGGACAATAGTTTCAAGTAAATGAGTAAAGAGGGAGTAGAGGACTCAGGACTCAGATCCATTAATGTATTTTTTGAAATATTTTTTAAATATTTTATTTATTTGAGAGAGAGCATGGAAGAGGGACATGGAGATGCAGGCTCTCCACTGAGCAGGGAACCCAACGTGGGGCTCAATCTCAGGACCCTGGGATCATGACCTGAGCCAAAGGCAGAGGGTTAACCAGCTGAGCCACCCAGGCACCCCAGTTAGTGTGTATTTTTAAAGTAAATGATGAGTACCTGAGTACTTTTAAAAATACACTTTGTATGTGTGAAGAATTTTATAGTTTTCCAAGAAAACTATCACTAGAAGAAATATGGAGAAAAATTCAGAAGGGGTAAATACAGATGCTATAAAAGTACCATGGCTACCACAATGACCTAGATGAAAGAAGAGAACCCAAAACACCATGATGGTAGTGGAACAAAAATGGAAGGGGGGATGCCACAGATATTTGGGGGAATTAATCTGCATAGCCAATTTAACAGATAAATAATTTCAGAACTCTAAGAAATATTTCATCTTTGTTCCTGCTTCCTGGCACAGAGTTCCTATAATCCTTGTAATCTCTAACCCTGGTCAACCCAGTTTCCTCTTTTGTTACTCACAATAAACCACTTTCAACCATACTGGAGTTTCCTTTAGAGATGCATAGAGGGGAGATTCTAAGGGGAGTTTAATTTTCTGGCTTGGGTGACTTTTTCTGACCAATGAGCCTACACCACTGGCATAAAAGAGAAAACAAGTCAGCTCCCAGAAGCTGTCACTGCCCACTATGTACTACGTGAAGTTGATGGTTATCTACCCAGCTCCTTCTTCCTTGTACAGGTTAACCCTGGGACTTGTAGTTCTCCTAGGGTTTCAGATGGTGCTCCAGGTGCCCACAGTGCTAACTTCCTTGATAACACAGCCTCCCCCCCCGGACTTTCTTCTCCATCCAATCTCACGCCCCCATGTCCCTTTATTTTTTGCATCTTAACCCATTAAATGATATGTACTCAAGCCCTTTGAGGCTTGCTCCTAGAGAAACTCAGATGGAGAGAGAAAGATAGCCAAATGCTGGAGGGGAGAAGGAGAATCTCAGCTGCAGTCTTACCCAGATACCTCCTAGTCGAGCTAGGATGGATGGAGAAAGACGGATGAAGATTCCCAACATGACTGGCACTGGGGCGGGCAGGCGGCAAGCTCCTGTGTGGTCACCCATGTTGCACCCCAAGCCTGACAACGTCTCCACAAGGTGTTCTCATTTGTGTTGTGCAACACCACCACCACAGGTGGCTGGTAAGACGTGCTTAATGAAACAGAATGACACATTAAATGTATACTGTCATTACTTCGATGAGAAGAATTACAACCAAGCAGAAGAATCTCTCCTTGTGGAAACACTGTTAATTGACAGCTGGGAAAAACTGTGGTGATAAAGTTAATTAACTTTACCAAGTTTCTCTGGATTTTACAATACTTGTCTTTTTTAAAGGCCATGGCCAGCTAGCTATCTTGGCACAACAGTTGAAAGCGTTCTGCAATAGTGACCCAACCTTCCTATGTCACAGTGAAGTCTGACATAAACGTATGGCACTGGAAAGAATGACATTCAGGTAGTTTGAACAGCTTTCTGGGGAAAATAGCCATCCCTGGCTTTCTTTACAAAAACTCTAGAGCTGTATTTTCCAGAGTACGATGCACGGGCAACTTGTATCAGAACTTCCTGTGGTACTTTTTGAAAGTATAGAATATTGCCATCAACCCTGGATCTGCTGAATCCAAATTAATGGGCAGATGGCCCAGGACTCTGCATTCTTCACCAGCTCGCTAGATAATTATTACTAGAAATGTTTATACTTCCCACAATAAGATTTTACCTTTATCTGGGTTAGCAAGCATCCTTTTTTTGAATAAGCAAATTAATGGATTTTTGACCATTCGTACATCAATATTGATTTAAACTAAAGGGAGCTCAGTTGCATTAAAACAATGGTTATCCAACTGCCTTCCAAATATGCCATCTGGACCCAGCATACGTGTGACCTAGCACCATCCCTACTCCTAGTGCACGGAATTATGCAGTTAGTGAACATGCAGGATATTTCACCATGATGATGTCAGAGTTTTAGCCTTTACACATTTTAAGCATTTAGGCCCATCATTGATATTCATCAATTTTGTGATTTTTCAGCTGAAGGTGACAGAAGCATTCTTAAAACCAGAAATGGATCAAAGATTAAAGAAAAAACAAATTTATTGATAGAACGGAGAGACTGAGCAGGCACAATAGGAAAGGACAGCCCATTCAATGCAATTAGTGATGGGTTTTTCAGCCAAAGGGGATCACACTGTAACAGAAGGAAAGCCTTTTAAGGAAAATTCTCATAAGTTGCCCAGAGACAACAGAGCACAAGGATGCTTATTGGGTATTTTGGTGCCATTTTTGCAGAGCAATAAGAGGTATCCAAGTGCCCATTTTATGAAGTGAAATTTTTATATTTTGTTCTATAGCCCATCCTTCCCAGGTTACAAGGCCATATTTAAAGCTAACCGCATAAAAATAAGGATTCCAGCCTCTTTCAGCATAAAAATTTCATAGCTTTATATTTTACAAACAGATGCATACTGGATAGTGTCGAACATAACACAATAAAAAAATAAAAATAAAAACACACATAAAATTTAGACACAAAGATTAAAATATACTAATACACTATAAATACACAAAATTTTAAATATAATATGCTTTAGTATCCTTCAAAGGAGTTAAGGAGGAAAGCATGGAAAAGTAGGAACAGCACACAGCCAGTATCTTTGCCTGATAACAGCGAACATCTTACCTTTGTCCAACACAGTCTAACAAGAAGGAATTTGTGACCAATTTTAATTAAAATGAACATAAAGAGAACTGACCTCCTGGCCCTCTTGTCTTTACTTTCTGAGAAGCATGTTTTTTTGACAACCAGGTGGGGAATATACTGTTAAACATATCACCTTGCCATCATATTTTGGCACCCCTGTGTCAGACTCCCTGCACTGATGGTACAGAGGCAAAGGCACAAAGTATGACAGGAGTAGAAGATCTCGTCTATACACTGTTGAAATGTATTCACGTGAGGGGAGTGCCAACTTCTGATGCCAACAGCTGTCAAAAGTGTTGGATGATAGCACCAATACTGTCATTTTTATAACAAGGTGGCCTTCCAATTAGACTTTTGTGAGTTCTCTGAAACAACACAAATGATGATACCTAAATTTTATCATTACCTGCAGGCATTTATAGGCAGGCATTTAAAGGTGAGGGGTTCATAAGATGATTTCCGTCAAAATAATACATCCTGTATATCTTTATCCATGAACGATGAATAGAGCCTAAGAAGGCATCATCTTGTACGTGCACATGGGCACTCTGTTTCTTGTAGTTAGCTCAACTGGATGACCTACTGTATACAATAAGTCAAATGAGGTGGAGCCTCACACGGCCGAGAAGACTTAATGGATGTAGATAAGAGGAGGTGTCATGCCAGATGAAAGGGTGGGACTAAGGAAGCTGTGGAGAGTGGCTGCCCAGGTGGAAGGACACTTAAGAGCAAACTGAGGGCAATTCATTCGAAGTTGGCCACTGCACTTGACTCCACATTAACAGATCAGTTGGATGGGGTCAATGATACCTAAGTACAAAGAGATTCTATTAACTAACTGCACCTCCAGTTAACATGACCACCCAAACTTGCAGACTTTGCTGGATTTTTTTTCCTAAGCTGAATTGAGCTCTATCTGGCATTAAAGAAAATCATCTGGTATAGGGAACATTTCATAGGATGTCAGGAAAAAAACACTCTTCTGAAATTTCAAGTGCACTGCTGAAGAGATGAGCTCTGAATTTTTTTAAGTGAGATTGCTGAATATCTTAGGTTATTATCTGAAAGGCATTTTCCATTGCTCTAAAATGAATCTTAAAATGAATGTTTGATATTTAAAACAAATAGATCATTAGATATTTAAGATAATTCTATTTTGAAACAAAATGTTATTTTATGTCATTTTAAAATGTGTGGATACATTTATTTGAAGTGCATTTTGATATTTCAAGATGGATTGTTAACAAACTTGTTGCCATTTGCCACAACCTATTTGAGTCAGGATCTTTTTTTAACTCTATATGCAAAAAATATTTGGAAAATGAGAGACACTACATGATAAGGTTGGTATAAGACTCCAAATGCTACTAGCAAGCCCTGATTTTGTATGTTTTCAGGCAACATCTCTAATAATCTCCTGGTTGCAATTAATAAGTAAATCTAATGAATTAGAAGTTGCAAATAAGTAAGACAACACTGCTTTTATCTGTCTATCGAAGGATCACCTAAGATTTTGTCAGGATCTCATTATAAAGAGCATTTGCAAACCACAGTGCTAAGGCAGGAGGAATTAAGCATGGAGCAGAGGCTCAGATGAGGCCTGATACAGGGCAACATGGAAGAAGGGACCCTGAGGAAGGAAGGAAGGAAGGAACCAAGGAAGGAAGGAAGGAAGCAGAGGGGAGGGAAGGAAGTGGGGGAAGGAAGGAAAGGGGAGGGGAGGAGAGAAGAGAAGAGGGGAGAGGAAAAGAGAAGAGGGGAGGGGAGAAGAGAAGAGGGGAGGGGAAAAGATTGGATACAAGCATAAAAAAGGAGATGGCAAAGAGAGATTCACCTGCCAACTTTTGCCAGATAGAACCTCTGTCCAGGACACAAAAACTGTTAGTGCAATAAAATTTCAGAACAACTGTGAAATTGATGGTGTTGCTGTAAGATTTTTTTTTTCATCCCTGGATCATATGTGATGAGAGACGTTTTCATGACTACAATCATACATGAAAATTGCATCCTAGACCAGATGACTCTACACCATAGATGAAACCTGACACCTATGAAGTAAAAACTGATAACCTTTCCAAACAGAACAGGAAATCAAACAGGATTATTAATTTTTATGCATGAGACACTGCTTCAAAGAACTTCAGTGCCTTTCTCTTTTAGGTTTTTTAAGATTTTATTTATCTACACAGAGAGAGAGGGGGAAAGAGAGTCTGCACCCACAAGCAGCAGAGTGGCAGACAGAAGCAAGATTCCCCACTGAGCAGGGAGCCTGACATGGGGCTCAATCCCATGGGATTATGACCTGAGCCAAGGCTCCCCATTCTCTTTAGTTTTTGAAGGGGGAAAAAAAAAGATGAAAAGTTAAACTTCCAGTTAGGGATGAGAGTCAAATTAGGATGAGAAAAATGTACAGAACACAGTAACCAGAGGGGAAAAAAAAATTAGTTGTAACTTCAGTGGCAACTCAGCAACGGTAGAAAAATAAATTGTGTTCTCAATAATTCAGGTGAAAGCCCAAACACACTGGGTTTGGAATACACCATTGTCTTCTCAAAAAAAAATACAATTTATCATTGAGGCCAGATATGAAGAGGTAGCCTTGGCGGCAAAGGGCTTGCAATAGCCCTGCTGGCTCTTGGGGCATTTTAGCGGTCATAAATGTCTGTCAGGACTCCAGTGATAGGAAAACCGTTTCCAGATAACTCAGCTACAAAAAGACCATATCATAAATAAATAAAATCAACACACACCAGAATCATTAAGCAAAATTGCTCTCTCTGACCTGGAGTGGTAGGTTGCCACACCACTGAGATCTCTTTGGCAGTGAAACAGTAACACATATCAGAGAATTCACAGGTTCATATGACTTTCCTTGGCTAGTGAGTCATAAATACTTTGAGTTATGCAAGCATACAAGAGTAGAAATTATCTGTCCTCCAAAGACTGTTGGGATGTACTAGTTTTCAAATTTAGATGATAATTTCAAATTCTGATATCTCATGAACCACCACTGAAGGGGATAAACCGTTAGTGTGTTACTTGTTTATTGCTACATTACAAATAACCTTAAAACTTGGCAGCTTAACACAAGAGTATTATCTCACATGGTTACTATGGATCAGGAATTCACGAACAACTTAGCTAGGTTAGGATGTAGTCATATGGAGGCTTGACTGGGGCTAGAGGATCCACTTCTAAGGTGTTGGCTACTGGTGAGAGGTCTCAGTTTCTCTCTGATGGCCTGTCTGTGTCCTCACAACATGGTAGCTGGATTCCCTAATGAATGAATAATCCAAGGGAGAGCTATGATATCTCTTATGATGTTTCCTCAGAAGTCCCACATTGCCATTTCTGCAATACCTCACTCGTTACACTAGTCATCTTGATTCACACAAGAAGGAACTACACAGAGCATAAATAATAGAAAATGGGGACCACTAGGGGTCATCTTGTAGGCTGGATACCATATTCCCCCAAAAGAAACAGTTGTGAACTCCACTCTTCTCTTCTCTCTCCTCTATTTTAGAAAAATAGGAAACTAACACCCTCAAGTCCAAGGTGCTAACCAGTCAGAGCCCTTCAGCCACTCCTATTAGACTATAAGAGGCTTTTGAGAATAGGAGTAACTAGGGGTAACAAGATTTTAGACTTGTATAAATTCTCGAAGTACTGAGACCAAAGTTATGCCCCAGAGAATCTGTTAGGAACGCTGTGGTTGACCACAAGACAACAATGAAGCAACCCAATAAAGAAAGTTGAGGAGTGCCCCATCTCAGAGGAAAGTTAGTAAATAGCACAGACTAGTATTAAAAACAAACAAAAAAACAAAAAACAAACAAACAAACAAAAAACAGAGCACGGAGACAGACCCCAAAGATCATGCGTTCCCACAAGAAAAAGGTTTTCTGTAAAATAATAATAATAATAATAAAATTAAAGTGTCTCTTTCAAAAGTGCTTTCACATACACTTTAGAGATCTTAATTCTTTTTTTTTCTTATTTTCCATTAAAGTCTTGATTTTGTGTACTATTCTAAAGGGCATAAGGCATCTGGCTTCTAACTAGTGATGTGCTGGTAAAGACTTAACACCTGCAACTCCGGGGGGGTGGATTATATCTGATTTACAGAATTTGCCAATTCCCATGGTAGAAATATTCGTATCATGGCTGATTTCAAGCTACCAACATGATGTCACATGTAGACCTGGAAAGAAACACAATTCCACAACAAGCTCTAGCACATCTCTGTTTACAACACATGCCTAACACACAGACGTCTTTTGTTCCCTTTTAGCTTTCATCCATCTGACCTTGGCTCATGTCTTAGGTAGACATCAGCAAACTTCCCCTTAAAGAGCTAGATAGTGAACATTGTAGGTTTTGTGGACTACACACTGTCTCTGCCACAACTATTTCATTCTGCTATTGTAGTGCAAAAGCAACCACAAGCAATGTGTAAATGGACAGGCATAGATATTTTCCACTAAAACTTTATTTGCACAAACTGGTGACTGGACTGTAGGCCACTGTCTTCTGACCTGTGATTGAAGGTGAGCAGATGCCGTGGAAGCAGAGCCTGAGACAAGTATTCGGGTGCATGGGCTATACTGAGGGAGGACACTGGTAAGGAAGTGGGGGAGCAAGACTAGGAATGGCAAAGAGATGAGCAAGGATATAATAAGATCTATTATCTTATTATGCACCAGAGCTCTCACAGGAGAGCTCTGGTGCATACCACATGACAGAGTTGTCCTGCCTTGAAGGAAGAGGCTGGGGTTTTATATGCCCATATCAGGCTGATGTTGGGCAGGCTCCAGAGTGGGGGCTGTGGCATACCTCTGAGGGTCTCCATGTCTGGGCAAGGTAGTTCAACCAAGGACAGTTGCTGGAGGTTGCAGAAGTGAGCTGTGGCCTATTAGCTGCTCACAGATACTCACAACTGACTGCACCAGTGGTCAAGGGAATCAAGCCTGGTACCAGCTGTGTCTACACAACACAGGTTCTCTAACTTGGGTGAGAATCCCCTGGAGGGCTTGTTAAAACATCAGCTGCTGAGCTTCACCTCCAGAGTTAGTTTCAGCAAGTCTGGGTTGAGATCCAAGAATGTGCATTTCTAAGTTCCCAGGTGATGCTAATGATCTTAGTCCAGGGACCACACTTTGAGAACCAATATATTACAGTATTAATCCCTTGAGTGTGGAAAGTTTGGATGATCCAACAGCCTTACTATGGCTTTGTATTATGGCTATGTATTATGGATACTATGGATATGTATTATAGATATGTATTATATTATGGATATAATACTATGGCTTTGTATTGTGATCTGAAAGATGAGAGGGAAAGTATAAGGGAAGGAAGAAATTTTTCAAATGGTGTTTATTCTCTTTGACTTCGACTTCCACTTATTCAATAAATCTTTTACCTGAGAGACATTTGTAGTAAACCAAATGGATTTAATAATTCACAATCTTATTTAAGAAAATTTAATATTTTTTTTAGTGTACTACTTCTGACTGCTGACATCTTCTACATTCCATGAATCATCCCACAGTATCTTTAAGGTAATAAATTATCCAAAATGTAACTTTTAACCTGAAACTGATCCTATCACCCAGCCTGTACGATGCAGGGGCAAATCCAAACTATCAGATCATCCCCAGGGCTTGCAGGGACAGCTGCATGAGATAGCTCACCTCTAACAAGCACCAGCAGTGGAAACAGGCAGGACAGCTGCTCTTGCCACACCTTGGTGCAGGTGGAAACAGAGCTGTTTGGGAAACTGATCAAACAACAGAGGCAGAACTAGAATACTAAATCTGTGCTCTGGCCAGGCTGGGCCACTTAATCCCAACACCTTGAATTTTCTTTCCTTCAGGGAATCCACTCCTGGCAGCCTCCGGAGATCATCTGCTCTTTGAGAAAGAGAAAAATGACAGTACTCCTGACATTCTCCAACTTATAAACATGTTGTGCGTTCTATCTTTGCATCTTTATTTCTCCATTTTCATCTTATAGACAGTCCATGGCTAGGTTTCTACAAGAATGGAACTGCAGAATTTCAGAACTGGAAGGATTACTGAGATGTCTAGGATAATTGTGACATCCTGACACTAGAATGACACCTCAGTTTGAAGTGTGATCAAATAATTTGTTCGTAATAACAAACAGCAGCATTTATAAGTAGATTTAAATGACTTGGAGTGGACCTGGGTTATTTTTATGTCAGTATTCTGGCACTTGCATTCTAAAATTTTCTTGAGCAAGTAAGAAAATCTTGATATAAAAGATGTTTCTGAAATTGTACCTCCATGCCTATGCCTATAACGGAATTTCACTTGGTAATATCAGTGGGCATGTAGACAAACAACTTTTGGTATAACCTCCACAGTCCAACAGAAATACATGCGGATCACGAAGTTAAAACACATATGGAATTTTAATATTTCTAGTAGTCACACTGAAAAAAGTAAAAACAGGTGAAATTAATTTTAATAAATTTATTTCATTCTATATATCCAGAAGATCATCTCAACATACAACCAATATAAAAATACTAGACATCTTAAATTCTTTTTTTTCACTTTAAGGCCTGAAAACCGTTATCTTCTACTTAGCTCAAAGTCAATTGTTTCAGTTGCTTATTAGCCAAATGAGGCCAATGGTGACCATAACAGATGCTCAAGCCTACATTAATCCTTTTAATTCACTGGTAAAAAACATAATCCCAGGCCCAAAGTGACTTGCCCAAGGTCATGAAGCTGATTACAGAAGAAAAGGGGATTTAATCTATGCCCATTCCTGTCCCATACCAATATGCCACAGCACCTCACTTATCATCAAGAATGGACTAAATTGACTTCAGGGCAATATAGTATGGGGGCTAAGAGCATAGGCTCTGGGTCCAAAATGCTCAGATTCCCACCCTGATTCTTCCATACAGTGTGGTCTTAGGCAAGTTACTCAGCTTCTCGGTACTTATTTCCTTATCTGTAAACTGGGGATGTTACTAACAGTACCTGGCTTCCCCAGGTGTTATAAGGGTTAAGTGTATTTATACATACACAACACACACACACAAATAATCATTTAGATACCCATATAGAATAAAGAAAAGTAACAGGAACTTGGGGAAGGTATGTGCTATGGTGAGTGCTGTGAAGTGTGTAAACCTGGCAATTCACAGACCTGTACCCCTGGGGCTAATAATACATTATATGTTAATAAGAAAATAAAAAATTATTAAATAAAAAATTTTAAAAAGTAACAGGAACATAGAAAGTACTATGTAAGTGTGAGCTGTGTACTAAAACTTTTCAAAATCTTCTAAGGCACAATTGTAGGTAAATATAAATTAAACTCAAACCTACATGCTATTACCCAACAATCCTGAGCTATGTTAAAAGGAAAAGATCTAATATATCATCACAGCATACTTAATAGATTTGAGTTTTTAATTTAAAAAAAAATGTTTGGGGGTGGGGAATGGAGTTCCTGATTTACTTCTGTTTAGCCACAAATCTAAATATAAACCTCTCCATGACTGCAGTAACTGAGTCAATTTGGGTGTTACTGAACTGTTCCTGTAGTTTTCTTCTTCATCTCAAAAGGAATGCAGATGTATTTAGCTAACCTTTGCATCAGAAATGCATACATTATGTGAAACCTAACTGAATACACAAAAATTGTGATTGCCCAGAAGACATGAACAGACATTTCTGCAAAGAAGACATCCAGATGGACAACAGACACATGAAAAAGCGCTCAGCATCACTCGGCATCAGCGAAATACAAATCAAGACCACAATGAGATATCACCTCACACCAGTCAGAATGGCTAAAATTAACAAGTCGGGAAATGACAGATGTTGGCGAGGATGCAGAGAAAGAGGAACCCTCCTACACTGTTGGTGGGAATGCAAGCTGGTGCAACCACTCTGGAAAACAGCATGGAGGTTCCTCAAAAAGTTGAAAATAGAGCTACCCTACAACCCAGCAACCGCACTGCTGGGTATTTACCCTAAAGATACAAATGCTGTGATCCAAAGGGGCACCTGCACCCCAATGCTTATAGCAACAATGTCCACAATAGTCAAACTATGGAAAAAACCTAGATGTCCATCAACAAATGAATGGATAAAGAAGATGTGGTATATACATATACAATGGAATACTATGCAGCCATCAAAAGAAACAAAATCTTGCCATTTACAATGACATGGATGGAACTAGAGGGTATTATGCTGAGCGAAGTAAGTCAGTCAGAGAAAGACAAGTATCATATGATCTCCCTGATATGAGGAATCTGAGAGGCAGGACGAAGAGCTGTGGGGGGTAGGGGAGGAAAAAATGAAACAAGATGGGATCAGGAGGGAGACAAACCATAACAGACTCCTAATCTTACGAAACAAACTGAGAGTTGCTGGGGTGAGGGTGTAGGGATAAGGTGTCTGGGTTATGGACACTGGGCTATGGTGAGTGCTGTGAAATGTGTAAGCCTGATGATTCACGGACCTGTACCCCTGGGGGCAAATAATACATTAAATGTTAATTTTTAAAAAAATTGTGACTGCCCAGATTCAACATGGATCAAAACAGTATTTGTTGCCAAAGCAGTACAAAATAGGAACAAGGAGTTCACCCAAAGTCTGGTTTATAGCTAGAAGTAGGTTTTGGGATTTTTTGTTTTTTTTTAAACAAACAGGTGTACAAGGGTCAAAATAATTTTCTCTATTGCAAAAACACAGAAAATTTTTCTGTATAATAGGTCCTAAAAATAATAGTATCTGATTACAAAGGAAGGTCACTTTTTCTGTCTGAGGGGTTTAGTAGTAGTTGTTTGGGAAATTTATAAGGTGAATTTATTGTGGGTAGATTGTGAAATGGGGTCATAACCCCATAGTTTATTTTTAAAACTTTCCTACACTAAACCAAGCTATAGAAATCCATAATTTCACCTCAGCTGGTGACATTTGTTCTTGGAATCCACAAAGTTTTTATGTGCTGCAAGTTGGATTATTTCTCAGGGGCTATGTTTAGATTTATATATAGTGCCTGTTCCCTGAAGAGGTTAAAGTCCTTTTACATATCACCAATGCTATCCTTTGAACTCCAAGATAACCCCTTGTCTGGTGGTTCGGTCAAGAATGAGGATATTTGGTGTGATTTGTAGAGATCCAAAAGTCTTTTTCTACAGCACATAATGGCCATACTATGCCTTAGGGTTATGACTGGGCCTACTGGTCTAATTCCCATTGTTCACTGGGACTATTTGTTTAAGTAGACCACAGTTTCCCATACAAAAATAATTATAAAGGTGGACTATGGTCACTACATGCCAGATTTTTCTCCCTCCAACTGAAATTTAAAGACATCTCATTATAAGGCTATATTAGCTTTCTTTGTCCCTACAATTCAGCTTTTTTTTTTTTTTCAATTCAGCTTTTTCCTTCTTGATTCCAGTCCAGTCAATCTAACTTGACACAGATTTTAGTAACCTTTTAACATCTATTCTCCATACTCAAAGTAATTATTCAGTGGTATCACTGTAATGTTTGTCAAAATTTTAAAGTCCACTTGGAAAACCTATTACTATTTTTTTTTACCAATAACTTGCAAAAGATTTGGAAAAATCAATAGTTTATTTTCTCTCCAACTCATTTGAAGCAAAATAGCACAAATAAACAATTTCACCAATTCTAGTAATTCAGGGATAGGTACATTAAATACATTTTCAGGGTCATATGTGCAGTTGGTGAAAAAAAAAAGTACTATTATGATTTGGCACTGTAGAAAAATGAATACTGGATCTAGAATCAAAGGAGTTGAATGCAAGGTCTGTTCCACATTGATGACTGTGACCTTGGCAAGCCCCAGAATCTTTCCTAGACTTCATTCCCTCAAACATAGAACAGAGGTTAGAATTCCAGTGGGGAGGTCATTTGTCTTCCCAGCTGGCCCTTCCTGGTGACACTTAATCTGTTCCTACCCCATGTCATCCTCACAGGTCTATCCGTCATGGGTCATAACCCTGGCAACAGGACAAGTGACACACTCTAATCCAATCACATTCTCTTCTCCAAATTTGAATCACAAATGCGAGTTAACAGAAGGGCAAGTGAAGGAAGTGAGTGAGTCAGTTTAGGATTCTATGAATTCCAAATATTTCATCAAGGACTTACTAAGTGCCAGACACAGTTTGTGTATTTCACATACATTACCTTATTGTCTCACAACTACCTGACCTATAATACCTACTTCTGAGACAGGATATTGTTTTAAACTGGATTTCTCCAAAAAGCAGAACCCATTGTCAGAATCTGGGGGTGAGTAGGCTCTCCAAGAGGTAATCCCAAGAAGCATGTGGTGTTTGCAGTGAGACAGGAAGACAGAAGAGCCATTTTCATGATGCACAATGTGAAGTCCAACCTCTCCAAGGATCCCACATCATGAGGAAAACTATTTACATGCTTTGGGTGAGATTTTTGTATGGTTTTCTTTTTGATTATAGTATCTCGTGGAAATCAAGAGACTATATTTTCCGGTCAACATGGAATGAAGTATAAATGAAGATGAAAACAGAAGCTCAGAAACCAAAGTAATCTTTTTAGTACTCCTAGAAATCACGGGATGAACTTTGAAATTTCACAAGATAGGGAACAGCTGAGAATATGAAACTGCAGGTTGCACTTTTTTTCCCTACATTTTTAAGATCTGGAAGACCTCAGATAACATCTAACTAAACTATAATAAGCACCAAGTCACATCTGTCCATTTCTCCTGAATTTTCCTGATTATTATTTATTCAAGTTTGGGACTATAGAAATGAACTTCTGGGTCTGGATGGATTTTCAGTAAAATATGCTCTACCCTAAAGGTAAACATTGCATATAAGTTCACCCTAAATATTAAACCACAGCTGGTACTTATATAATTTGTATTTTCCTCCCCTAAGAAACCACTTACTATATAGCTTTTGCCAAGGGTTTGAAATCCTTCAAGTAGGAAATCTGAAATATGATATTCAAATTCTATCTTTCTTACATATTCCAGTTTGCAAGACAGATCCCAGGAAGGAAAAATAAAAAACAGACTTCACTTTCTTTCCACATGGGGGATAGGGGTTTACTCAGTGAATAGGCGAACTATGTTCTGACTACATCATAACTTTTTCCAACAGCATCTTAAATCCAAGTTATTACTCTAAGTTGTTTATCTGGTACTTTGTATTGCTTAACACTTGACACTGACAGATTTAGGACAAAGTATAAGTCTTGCTTTATGCTTGAATCCTTGAACAACCTAAAGATAGATAACAGTAAAGACTGAGTTGGTTCTGAGATAGTTGCGAGAAACACTGTCTTGGTAATAGGAGAGAAAGTATTCATTCTAGGGGTATGACCAGGTTCTCAAACTTGGTTATTCATAGAAAGTAAACATCATTCTCACTGCTACCAGACAATTCACACCCCCAGATCGAGACTTGGTAAAGGCAGTCACAGTCAACAAGCATGAACTGAACACCCATTTTTTGTTCCAAGGGTTGGTATGTGGACTGTGGAGTCATAGGTCATCTGGGGTGTCCCTAACTCTTCAGAGCTAGCAAAGTTTGCTCATGTTTCCAGTCTATCTTCAATGGACTATCAAAGTCTTCCCTGAAGACATCTGAGGGAGGCTTGCATTCTTAGTAGCTCTCATCTGCCAAAGGACGTTGAAATCATCATCCTAGGGGGGTGGTAGGGATTGGATGACTGGGTGATGGACATCGGGGAGGATATGTGCTATGGTGAGTGCTGTGAAATGTGTAAGCCTGACGATTCACAGACCTGTACCCCCGAAGCAAATAATATATTATACTTAATTTTAAAAATGAAAATAATCAAGAAAATGAAAACTAAAAAAGAAATCATCCTACATATTTAGCACCCATTAACCTACATATTTCCCCCCACCACTACCACCTCCCCGCCACAATCATATGCACACACACGTGCATACACGAGCATGTGTGTGCCTAACACATGAAACTCACTCTCCTCAACATTCAAGAAACAAACATAACAAAAGCACCCAGAATGCATATCTGTGTGTAGCTAATTTCGTTTAGGATTTAGAATGATAAATTTGGGGGTTTTCTTGTGGTCAAGGAAAACCTACATGGAATATTAGATATCACCTTTCATTAAACTCTTTTACATTCTGCACTACCTCTAAATGTCCACTCTCCCCTTTATGTAGTCACCCTGCTCCATACTATATTCCTGACTGTTCTTTTTCTCATTTATCCCCAGACCCTTATTCACCCTACGAATTAAAATATTTTCTCCTTCACTTGAGTATAATAGTGGCTCTAGCACCTCGAGCTACATATTAAACACTAGGAGGACAATTCTGGTTGTGGGGTAGAGCCCTGCAATCTACATTTCTGATAAATATATTAGACTGTTCTTTTACAACCTCTCCACAGAACACAATTGGAACAACTGGTATATTTACTACCTTCCTTTCATATACTTCATGCTTTACACAGGTCTTTCGCACAAACATAGAGCTAGAGCAGTGGTTCTCGAACCGCAGCGTGCATCATCTGGAAGCCTAGTGATAGATAGGTCTTTGGGACCCATCACAGGACATTCTGATTCAGTAGTTATAGAGTGGTTTAAGAATGTACGTTTCTTGGGGCACCTGGGTGGCTCAGTGGGTTAAAGCCTCTGCCTTCGGCTCGGGTCGTGATCTCAGGGTCCTGGGATTGAGCCCAACATCGGGCTCTCTGCTCAGTGGGGAGCCTGCTTCCCTCCCCCTCTCTCTGCCTGCCTCTCTGCCTACTTGTGACCTCTGTCTGTCAAATAAATAAATAAAATTATTTTTTAAAAAAAGAATCTGTTTCTTCTAATAATTTCCCAGGTGATGCTAATGCTGATAGTCTAGGCAATCATACTGTAGGAACCACTCAGCTAAAGGTTTCTCTTTCCTAAAAACTTGTGCTCATGTCCTACAATCTTTGTCTGAAATACTTAATCAACATTTATCCGCCATCATCTATTATGTCCACTTCCATTCTATTTTGATTTACTTCTACTCTTCTGCATGTTTTAATGTAGGCTACCTTTCCTAGGTTATTTCGTCTTTCCTTTCGTTAGATTGATTTTTTTTTTCATTTTGTTTCCACTAGCTTAGAAATTATATTTTCTGCCTCTCTCCTTCTGTTGGTTTCCTCAGAAACCAAAAAGGAGAACTTCCCAAACTCAAGTTTACCAGTATCTCTGCACATCTTCAGACAACAAAAGGACATTAAACACTTATAAATCCAATTATCATGCCCCTCCTCTTTTTTACCAGGTATTATGTCTTTAAAAAAAAAAAGACTTCTTTTTGTCAATTATTCCTCCTTGCTTCATAAAATTCCTCAAGAATAGTTTCCCTTCTGTTTGAAATACATCATCTAGAATTACTTTAGTGAGGCTCTAATGGTGATAAATTATGCTTTCATACTGAAATATTCTATTGTGTTCTCATTATGAAAAATAGTTTTGGGATTTTGGGGGGGGGTGGATGGAAAAATCTAAACCAACTATTATCTTCTCCAATATCACTGGAACTATGGTTTTACGGTCTTCTGGCTTCTATGGTTATTGCTGTGAAGTTGGCAGTTAAAATGTCCTTTTCCAGGCACCTGGGTGGCTCCGTCGATTAGGCAGCTGCCTTCAGCTCGTTCCTGATCCCAGGGCCCTTGCCTGCTTCTTCCCTGCCTGTGATTCCCCCTGCTTGTGCTTGTTCTCTCCCTCTTACTGTGTCAAATAAATAAAATCTTTAAAAATAAAATGTCCTTTTCTTGAGGGGGGGTGAGGTGGTACAATGTATCTTATTCACTAAACTTTGAAAATCTTTTCTTTAGCATGGATTTATATTATTCTGTTTCAAAATTGTAGGGCATCCTGAACCTGAAGATGTTAGTTCTAGAAAATTCTCTGGTAATATTTCTTCAAATATTTCCTCTTCTCCATTATCTTTTTATGTTCATTCTAAATATATCCTTTAAATCTACATCACAGTTAAAAAAAATTTTCTCTTCAGCCAGATTTAATGTGCTATTGATCTCATCCATTAACTTATAAGACTTTATAATTATAGATGTATGTTTTTCACATCTAGAAGTATTCCATTTCACTAAACGTTACCAGGTATTTACGTAACTTTATTTCTCCTTGCCTACATTTTCAATCTCCTATACAAATTGAAATGCATTAAATATCCATTTTATATTCTGAGTTGGAGAATTCTAATGTCTGAAGTCTTTGCTGGCCTAGTTCTCTTGATCCTGATGACTTTTGCTTTGTGTTGTAAAGTTATGGGTTGCGACTTCTTATACCTGAGAGATCTTCTGTGGATCTTTTCTGAGGCCTAGACTGGAAGGAGAGTTTCTTCATTTACTCGAAGTGGGATCCATGGATCACCAGCACCTGCCACACCTGAGAGATTAAGACACACACAGAGCCAAGCCCCACACCCGCTGCATCAAAATCTGCATTTTCATCATAACCTCCAATACATTAGAATTTGAAAAGGGCTAGTTTAAGGAGGGGAACTGGATTTATGGAGTTTTTTTCTGCCAGGCACCTACAGGCATCACCACACTTTATATGAAATTCTGAGCCGGAGGTTTTTTGTTTTTGTTTTTGTTTTTGTTTTGGAGCACACGAGTCCTGATGCAAACTCATATGTGGGCTAGTTATGAATTCTCAAAGACAACTTCTTTCCCTTCCACCCACAAAAGGTACAAGAGGAGCAAATTTCCCTGCAGCCCCATTAGGAAGCAGGAGGTGGGGCATGTTTTTACCTTTACAGCTTAGAGACAGTGCTTTGTGATCAATTTTAAGAACCAAGAGGTGGGTATTAAGGAGGACACATACTGCATGGAGCACTGGATGTTATACATAAACAATGAATCTTGGAACATTACATCAAAAACTAATGATGTATGGTGACTAATGTAACACAATAAAAATTAAAAAGAAAAAGAAAGAGAAAAAGAACAAAGAGGAATCCCCTAATACACTGCCCACAGGCTACAGCTCTAGCTCCTAACATTTGCAAGATCAGGCGGCCATGAAAACCCAGGCTCCATATCTTATTGGCTCAACAGATGCTTTCTGTAAATCTCCCACCCCCTCCACCCTGTCTGATTCTTATGTTCACTAGTTTTCAGCTTTCGAAGACTCTGCTTTCTTGCTACCTCGGCGATACATTTGAACAGGTTGTTTTTAATTTTTTTGTTCTAGCAGTACAGTCACTTAGAGTAGTCTGACATACTCCAAGACACAGAAATCCAAGTCTGAGGACTTCCAGTTTCATCATTAAAGAGAAAGCACACCTGGAACCCCTGGGTGGCTCCCTCGGTTAAGCATCCCACTCTTGGTTTCAGCTCAGGTCATGATCTCAGGGTTCTGGGATCAAGCCCTACATTGGGTTCTGTGCTCAGCAAGGAGTCTGCTTGAGGATTCTCTGCCTCTGCCTCCCCTCTCACCACTACCACCACTCTAAATGTTAAAAGTAAGGTAAAAAGTAAAGTAAAATAAAATAAAATAAAAGGGCACTTGATTAAGCATCTGACTTCAGTTCAGGTCATGATCTCAGGGTCCTGAGAACAACCCCCTGTCAGGCTCCCCACTTGGCAAGGAGTCTGTTTGTCCCTTTCCCTCTGCCCTCCCCCCACTCATTTTTCTCTTTTCTCTCTCTCAAAATCCTTCTTAAAAAATATAGTGGCTCAGGTCATGATCCCAGAATCCTGGGATTGAGCCCCACATTGGGCTCCCTGCTCAGTGGGAAGCCTGCTTTTCCCTCTCCCACTCCCCGTGCTTGTGTTCCTCTCTCGTTGTGTCTGTCAAATAAATAAATAAAATCTTTAAGACAAATTAAAAAAATAAAAAATAAAGAATGCATGCCTAAGATATAAATGGAAAAAATCATTCACTTGATGACCAGGAGACAAAAATGGTATCTATCATTTAATAACAAGTCTCTATCATACTTTTATCTGGGGTCAAATACAGTGCTTTTCACATACTACTTCAGATTTAAATGAAATCTCCCCCCACCTCGGTTATAGATGAGAAGATGAAAGTTCAAGGGGGATAGAGTTTTACCAAGGTCACTCATCTACAAAGAACGAAGATGTGAACCCATGTTCATCTGAGTCCAATATGCACCTTCTAATCACACTCTATTCTTGAACCATTTCACCCCAGCTTACCTTCCCACTAAGTCCTCAAGTTGATGTCCCATCTATCCAACCTCCAGGACATTCTACTTAGGACTCTCAGCCTACAACTGTTCTTCCACCTTTCCACCTCCTGCTCAAGAAGTTGTGGTGGCTTCCTTGATAATCGTGGTGATTCAAAATCCACCACACTATGTAATAATGCCAAATCTATATCTAACGTTTCCTTGAAGCCCCACCCAACTCTTCCAGTCCACAAGAACTTTCTTCCCTACTGGCATTGTAGACCCAGTTGTAGACCCTAGTAATCCTTTACCATTTCTACATGTAAGCTTGATTTCATAACCAAACTGAAATTCCTCTAAGATAAGAATGGTGGGTTGTTATTTTATTTTTACTGTCTTCTCTCTTCTCCCAGAACTAAGCCATTTATATGCCACTTAGGTATTTAATACTCATTGACTAATCATATTTTTGTTTCTTTTAGCTTGGGTTTTTGTTTTGTTTTGCAAATAGTGGTAAGAAGCAAAGAAAGCAGAATGATTAGAATCTTAGGATTGCAATTAATTTTGAGAGAGAAAAAAATGCCTGGATTATGAACAGTTTTTGTCTTTAAATGTACATTCCAAGTGCTGCTTTGGTCGATTCAGTTTAGGCAACAGGTAATTCTTAGAGATGATTAATTCCAGGTGGATCAAACCTTAATATCCTTCTGAGGATGATTCACTTCAATTTGCTGCATCATTACTTTTAGGAGGCAGCAAATGATAGCAAATACTATACACTCTTGCACATTCTCGCCAACTTCCCTCCCAAGCTGAAAACCATTTAAAAATAATTTGAGATAAAGTTCATTCAGTTAGCTAGTTACAGCATTCTCTTAGGGTAGCATTAGCATTAATTAATGTTTGTGGACTGCTTTGAAAATCACAAATGCTATGGAAGTGCTAACTATTAATTTAGTAAAAGCACAAGCCATGAAAGCTGAAATTTGAGGACTGCTACACACTGCTGAAATGTTTTAATATTCAAATGAACCAGCCTGAAGAAAGTTTCTGACTTCCCCTGTTTACAAATCAGGGAGAAAAGAAGTCTGAAGTGGAGAGATCTTAAATGATTTAGAAGAGAATATGGAAGTGAATAAGAATGAATGTTGACAATCAAAGGACAGCTACACTCAAAGATGATCAAAATCATGACTGGGGAGTCCCACATCCATCAGTTGGAGATTCCTCCTTGTGCTGGGGATTGACAATGACTTGGGAAGTGAAATATGGAGGAGGAAGAGGGAGAGGAAGAGGAAAACTAAGAGGAAAGAAAAGGAAAAGGAAATCTCTTGACTGAGCTTAAAAATAATGCTGATGAAACTGGCATTTCTCCATTGCAACTCAGTCTGAGAAGCAATTACATCCCAATAAAGACTCCAAATTGAAGATATCTTCTGATTCTGTCCTCATTAACAGTTATCTTCAAATCCCCCCACCATCACTGGTCAGCATGTGGAGCTGAGCGAGATTTTGTTCCCACTCCCACCCTAGGTCCATGGCATCCTTTTGCATCCATCACATGGCTTCTGGAGTTAAGGCTTGCATCTTAGGCTCTTTCTCACACCCATCCTCCACTTCCACCAAGACCCTCAGAACAGACTAGTCCTGCTCCCTTCCACACACTTCCTGTGTAACTTTTGTCTTCAGGAAAGGGTCCAGATATTCAACTTTTCCAATAAAGTCACATTAAGCCTTTGTCCCCATATATCTGCTATTCTGATGACTGAGATCTATATGCTCTACCAATGAACATTTCCTGAGAAATGCCGAAACACTGAACTTGTTTCTGGGTGGAATTTTCCAGATAACTTTGTTGTGGTACCACTGGAAACGAGGGGCATAAATTAAATGGCCTATATAGCAACCTGTGATGATATAGAAAAAGTCCTTAAAGAGATAAGGAATGGTCTTCCTTCTCTCCTCTCTTATTTCTAATCATAGCATTTATACTATAGGACATTTTTTTAAAATTGGGAAAAAAAAAAAGTAAAAAACATAACTCCAGTTCCTTTGCTCATTCAGTCACTATCCCTGTATTGTTTACATTATTAAACATAACACTTAAGTATATTATAATTTTAATAATTATATATTATACAAATACGAATGTTTATATTTAAGCATTTTGTAATACACATAAATATATTTGTAAGATATATAAATTAAATATATTAAATGTATTTATAAAATGTAAATATAAAATATTTTCCATTGATTTTTAATAATGGTTGTTTAGTTATTCTGTCATGTGAATACCCCATAGCCATCCTTTAAATTTAAAATTTTACTTCTATTATTTTCACTGTATTTGTCCTTATAACATTATAATAAAGACTTTTGGACAAAAGTTTGTCAGAATTTTTCTTAAATGGCACAAGGGTTATTTAACAAAGTCATTCAAATTTTATGTTTTCTAATTTTCTTTCCCTAACAATGGTTAAATATGCAATTGAAAAGAAGTCTCCCCTAGTCAGCATAATCAGGTAATCTTTGGGAGTATGGAGACCATCACATTTTAACATAATTTTGCTTCTGGTCATAGATTTCAAAGCCTATTTGAAGAGTATAACAAAATGATTTAAACTGTTACTAAAATATCTGTGAAATGCCCAAATGTGTCAGGCACAGAGAATACCAGGATGGCACTAGAGAAACCAAAACATGAAAAATGTATGGTCTGTGAAAGTCTCTTGATCCTCATCGGGCCCATGGGATGGACTCACTATAAAAATATGCACAGTCCTTCCCCTCCTTGTATTCACAACAGTGCCAGTGTGATGCTAAAGCACTTTGTGTCTATCCCCTCCCTCTTGAGTCTGGGCTGACCATGTGACTTGCTCTGGCCAATGGAATACACCATAAGTGACTATGGTTGGTTCCGATGTGGGACTCTGGGACTTCATACACCTTGCTTGCTCTCTTGAAACCCTGCTATTGACATATGAATAAGCTAGCCTGCTGGAGGATGACCAGAGATGAAGTGGCCTACAGACATTACCTTTGAAGGGCCAGCCCCCAGGAAGCCAGCAGGTGACAACACATGCCAATTAAAGCCAGAATAAATGCCCACCTAAGTCCAGAATCCTGAGCTAAATGAATGTTGTTGGGGGGTTGGGGTCTGTAACAAATTTGCAACATATTTGCTGACTTGTAATTAGCAAATTAATACAGCCCATACCCCAATTGCAACAATATGCTTGGTGTCATTACAGACGAAGAGACAATGTAGCTATAAGCCATTGGTTTCTCTCTTCCTCAGCTGCCTTTGAGCTTGTTGATGACATTAGAATTTCAAGTAGTGTTACATCCTTAAGACAGTTTTCTACAAAGGGTCGAGAACATTCTGATAAATGACAAAGTTCTGTTTTTCTATCCTTAAAACAATGTTAACTCTCCATATGTACCTTCCTGGGCTGGGATCCAAGGTTATCCAAGTGATGGAAGTGGTTGAACTGTTTTGGTTTGTCTTGTTTTTTGGTTGGTGGTTAATGGGTGGTCATTTATGCTGCCAGGGAAGTAACTGCATAGGCATGCTGGCCCCGAGAGGCAATATTACTTAGCCTGTGTGAATTCCCTGATGTGTCCAAGCTAATAGTCTTAGCCAAGGAGCTCTTTTCTGCTCTAAGCAGCAGCTTTGGATTTGCAGCTCTGGTTCAGTTAAGCACGAATCCTTGTGTCCTCTGAGTTTCCTTTCTTTGGTAAGCCCATAAATAAAAGCCTTTCCTGATCTTGTCCATGTTCCCATCAAAATCTAGCTGCCAACTGGACCGTTCTTCCAGACTCTGGACATCAGTACAACTCAAACTTTAAGGTACAGAGAAATGACCTGCCAGTCTTGCTGATGTGCAGATCCTGATTCAGGTCTGGGGTGAGGGGACCAAGAATCTACATTTTGAACAAGTTCCCAGGTGACGCTGCTCCTGCTGCTCCCCAGTATAACATTCTGAATATTAAATCAGTGTATGACAAATGAATTAATCCCTACTAACTAAAGGCTGATTGATGGATAACCTGAATTAGAGAGTGCCTAATCTCACTTAAAATCTTCCTGCTGTTATTTATACTCAGGTGAGCAAATCACAGCCTTTAACCTCCAGAAGGAAACAATGGATCCGACGAGCTTTGATAGTCCCTGTGAGGGGTGCTCCAATAAATGTGTATTCCCAAGTACAGCATCTTTTACTTTTAAGAACTCACCAGAAGTCACTCCTAACAGGGTGCAATGGTGGTTCCCCACGAACTCCAAAATTTTCACTTGTCTTTTCCTTGTTTCAACCCCAATTAACCTATTTCTGACCATCTCTTACTCCCTCATTCCAGCCCTGCATACACTCTCCAGATTAAGATACTGTTGACCAATGTTCCCAAATCTCCCAACTCCTGTTTAATTTGGTGAGCTCCAGGAGCCCCTACACCTAGAGTACTACATTTGTTGGCAGCTCTGCTACTATATAGTTGACAATTTTGACACCCACGTTTTTTCAAAGCAGTTATCCCATTTTATTTTTTTAAGATTTTATTTATTTAGAGACAGAGATCACAAGTAGGCAGAGAGGCAGGCAGAGAAAGAGGAGGAAGCAGGCTCCCCGCTGAGCAGAGAGCCCCATGCAGGCCTCGATACCAGGACCCAGGGATCATGACCTGAGGTGAAGGCAGAGGCTTTAACCCACTGAGCCACCCAGGCACCCCAGCAGTTATTCCATTTTAAAAAGCAGGCCTTAACTCTCCACCAGGCCATGTATTCAATACTGCAGACAGTCAGTGCTCCAGGTGGGATCTGCAGATCAGCAGCAGCAGCATCAGCATCACCAAGGAGCTTGTTAGACATGTAAAACCCCAGCTCCATCCCAGTGAATTAGAATCAGCATTTTAGCAGACTCCACGTGACTTTTATTAAAACGTGAAACATACTAGTGTAGAAATTTCAAAACATTTAGCTGCTCTTGCACTGTGTGTTCCAAGACAATGTTTACACTGTGATAGAGAAAAGACCTTGCTTCAGACTGCTTCCAGTCACTAGGTGTAGGATCCCTTTTATGAGGATAGTGAGGATACAGCTACTTATAAGTGACAATGGAATAAATTAAGATATACAAAAAAAAAGATATACAAAAGATATACATTTTACTCGGTATCTGGCATGTTGGTGGTCTAGAGTAAATCATTTGTTTTGCTTAATGAAAGATATGAAAAATGTTAAAAGATACTGAATTGCAAATGCATTTAAGAATAAAATTTGACAGGGATGCCTGAGTGGTTTAGTGGGTTGAGCCTCTGCCTTCAGCTCGGGTCATGGTCTCGGGGTCGTGGGCTCGACCCCCACATCAGGCTCTCTGCTCGGCGGGGAGCCTGCTTCCCCCTCTCTCCCTGCCTGTCTCTCTGCCCACTTGTGATCTCTCTCTGTTCAATAAATAAATAAAATCTTTTTTTTAAAGAATAAAATTTGACAAAAGAGTTAGACATTTAAAAGTAGTACTTTATGACCACAGAGTAATAAATGTATCATTCTTAAGAGTTTGCTTTCTTAGCTTGGAACTAAATGGCTTTTTGTCATTCAAAAAGTATACAAATGTATACATTTGAAAATACTGCCCACCTTGAATTGTGCTACACATAGGATATCACAGACATTTGCTTTACCACTGCCCAAAACTTTACTTGGCTGCTTTGTGCTCACAAATATAGCCTATTATATCTTCCCAATACAGTATACAGAGGTTTAAAAAGCCAGATTACTGGTGATGGCAGCAAGATGTTGAGCAGAAGTTACTTTCCAAAGCATCCAATCTCAATGGAGAGACATTAAACAAAATCACTTGGAGTTTAAAGTTTTCTTGGAACCCCACTTATGTGGCTACAGAAAGGTAAGTCTCTCTTTTTTTTTTCTTTTTTTTAAGATTTTATTTATTTGATAGAGATTACAAGTAGATGGAGAGGCAGGCAGAGAGAGGGGAAGCAGGCTCCTGGTCGAGCAGAAAGCCTGATGTGGGGCTCGATCCCAGGACCCTGGGATCATGACCCGAGCCGAAGGCAGAGGCTTAACCCACTGAGCCACCCAGGCGCCCGGTAAGTCTCTTTTCAAACAGAGATTGTCCTTGACCAATATTAATTGCCCACAAAACCAGCTTTTGTGTATCTTGAACTCAACAACAGACAAAAAAGCTCAGCATGATTACCCACTTCAGGGCATTAAAAAAAAAAAATCAATACAAAGATTTATACAAAGCTTTGTGTATCTCCAAAAATATCTTTATATAAATCTTTGTAGTGCTCTACGTCTTGAAAATCAACAATAAAGGGGGAAATCCCCCAAATGATCACCACTTGAATGTATCTCTATCATTTTGAATACCAGGAAAAGAAATCCCACTGCTTTCAAATGCTACACCTAGAGTTCATTAACCAACTTCATTTATTATCCTTATGTTTCCTTCTCAATACTAACAAGAGAGCTAAATACATCCTTTCTTCTTTTTTATAATCCATCTTAACTTCAAATTGCTCTTAAGAAAATATAGTGTGCGCTCTCGTGTGCACCCACTCTCTCTCTCTCTCTCTCTCTCTCTCTCTCTGGCAAATCTCAGGACCTCTCCCAAAAGTATCCAAAGCTGCTCTTTGTAGAATCACTTCAGATTCAAACTTTACAAATAGTCTAAAAACACATGCCACATAATCTGTTATGTTGCACCACATGAACCTGCTAATATTTGACAATTCTTAACCCATGATATTGTTGATTTCATATGACTCAACCTAACAGTTTCCTTAATTCACACTTTAAAGAGATACTCCACGTAGACATTTTCTAACTACTGTAATGTCAGTTAGGAAGTATTTTTAAATGGCCAAGAAACGAAGTTGTTCTCTGGCAATCCTTAGGTCACATAAATTAGAAGTCCCTAATTGCATATTTAAACCACCTGGTAGGTAGACCAGTCTTATCCTCTTCTGATTAATTCTTAGTAATTGCATCAGCCGTCAGGAAGTTGAGCCCTCCCTTTCATTAGAGTTGGGGAAAACAAGCTAGGGCGGTTTTTGTAAAAGCTTCATTTGGAAAAATTTAACAAAATGGTTTAAAATTTTTTTTCCCTTCAGGTAAATGCTTTGACCAAAAAGTCTTATACGCGGATCAATTATAATGGAAAAACTTGAATAACTATTCATGTCCCTAACTCTACAACTCAATGATAAACAAAGGTATCAGAATTTTGCTCAATAAAGAGCTGGAGTGAGTCATAGAGCAGAACAGAATCAACCAATCCATCCATCCTTTTATGTTTGCTGTCCAGCACTGTAAGAAGTGTTTTTAATGATTACACAGAGGAATTGTAAAATCCTCAGCTGCCTTCAAAGCCATTAAGGAGATTTAGTCATGTTCAGTAGAGCATTAGACATTTCTGTATTTCATTGCTTCTCAATTTCCTGAAGACTTGTAAATTGCTGATTTTTACAGAATGATGGTATACAGAATTAACTTTGATGTGGGCTAACCAAAAGTATATATTCACTACTGTTCTGAATGAGAAAATTCTTTTGAAAACTGGTTCGTAGTATCCCTCCTCTTTCAGATGATAAATTAAATCCTTGGTTTCAGAGAATGTGTCTATGATCCAACGACTCACAAATTGGTATGCACGATCAGAAGGTAGAGAGACTCACCTGTCAGACCCAGAAGAAGCCCGCGGAGTTCCTCACCCTTACAAGATAAGGTCTGTGAGCCCACTCCACAGTGGGTATGAAAGTTTTCCTAAACTCAGTAACCGCTGTCATCACGTAAGAAAGCCCCTCCCACAGAGTGTCCCAGATACAGGAATTTCAATTTCAAATTCATTTCAATTTCCAGGTGAAAGCAATTAACAGGCAAGGCCCAACCTCTTAGGAAAAACTGACCACAAGCTTGCTACCTCACCTAAACATAACATTATCAGAAACAACCAACCAACCAACCAACCCTGAATTTATCAAAGGTTTATCTGCTTAAAATCCACCATAATCCAAACTGAACACAAAAGCAAGAAAGGAGCCTATTAACACCTACTACTCTTCCTTTAGAGAGAAGTAAATCATATCCATGAAGCAGTATTCTTTAAGAATATCTAAATAAATTGAAGGGTAAGCGAATCTGACTTGAGAAAAGACTTTAAGAATTTATGGGCACTTCGAACCTCCACGACAATGCAAGAAATAATATAGAACAATTATTGTTTTATATTTATATTTATATACAGAAAGAGCGAACTACCACGAAGTTAGCTCAACACTTTCAAGGAAGATATAGTTCGAAACATTCCCTGGTCCAGGTGTATTCAAAGTGGAGTTCGTAGCTGAACATGTATTTTTTTCAAAGGGTGCAGTGGGAGCCCACAAGGTGTACCTCGGGTGTACCTGGGTCCGGATGGAACGGCAGGGAGACGGTGGACTGAGCGACAAAGGAGTCTCAGAGAAGCACGGAACCAAGCCCCACACACCACAGCCCTGACCACCCTTCCTGGAGGAAGCCGGACCTCTGGGCTGTCCGGGGTTCCAGGCCTGGAAGCAGCAAGTCCTAGGATAAAAACACCCGCGTGCGTGGAGGTGCGTGAGGCCGCTCCTCCCACACGCCCCCGCAGATCTGGGCTCACACCGCCAATCTCACAAACCCCAATGCGCCTTCTGCCTGACCCCTCCCAGTCCCAGTGCAGCCCACCCACTGGTGGGGCCCCAGCTGTATAAGGGAGGCCTAAGACCGCTAAAGGGGAATGGGCCACCACGCATGATCCGCGGGAAATCTAGACCCTTCCAGGAGCCTAAAGGCCTGGGAGATCTCCGCTGGCCTGTGGAGGGCAACCCTGGGGCCCCAATCTACACTTGGAAAACTAGGCACACAGAATAGGAATGGAAAATAAATGCAACCTTTCTAACAGTTCAGCTGAATCATTTTATATCTGTTAAGTATAATATTAATATATTTTTACTTAAGTTTTTGTCTTTTTAAATTTGCTGAGCAACTCATGGGATTCTATAAAAATACCAGCCCACGATGTATCGGAAATTTAAGAATAAACTGAAAGGAGAACAAAAAAACAGGTCGTCCCTAACAGAAGTTCCTATCAATCTCCAGTCTCCAAATAAGTCTTTCCTAAAGCTAGGCATTGCTAGATGCTTCCATCTTTTCTTTTCCCCCCAAAGATTTTATTTATTTATTTGCCAGAGATCACAAATAGGCAGAGAGTTAGGCAGAGGCAGGAGGAAGCATGCTCCCTGCTGAGCAGAGAGACCCATGTGGGGTTTGATCCCATGACCCTGAAATCATGACCTGAGCCAAAGACAGAGGCTTTAACCCACTGAGCCACCAAGGCGTCAAGGTACCCTGCTTTCATCTTGTTTTTAAAGACACCAGGTGAAAAATAATTTTATGACTGCCCCCTTGGAGTTCCTATTAGTGTTTGGTGCCCTCACTATTAGGAACCCCAGGCTGGTAGCTAAGGTAAGTCAGGGGTGCATTATGATGAATTATGGGGGCCCCGCGATAGACGTGAGGAGCAGGCTACCACATTCTTCCTATTCCATTCTCCAATATTGAGAAGAAGACTGCCTCTGTTCTCTATCCTACTTCCCCGCCCACCACAACGCCCCCTTCCTGCAGGAGACGACAGAAAGTGGAGCTGATTTTTACCTGAACTAAATTTTAACATGGTTTAGAATAAAAAAGCAGCCCAGCATTGCATTCATTTGTCTTTTGGTTTTTGTTTTTTTTTGTTTTTTTCATAAATACCATGAGGCTGGAATCACATTTGCTTATCCAAAGCTCACAAGAGCTTCCCAAACTCTTGGATGAGATGCACTCGTCTAAACAGGTCACACCAGGAGTATGGCCCCTGTGTTGGAGACAGAGTGTGTTTTGAAATTTGGTTAATTGTGATTGCTTTGTCCTTCAGTCTAGACATTAAGGGTTCTCATCAATTTATCATGAGTGGAATCTTTTAAGTCAGCAGAGGTTCTAATTATGCACAGATTAACCTTAATTAAGATAGTTCTTGTGTAAGCACACCCAGAGAGTTCACTAAACAAACAGCTTGACAAACGCTGTCATTTAAAATCCTTTCCAAACATGTCACTTTCTTAATTAGGAAGTCAAATTGTGAAGACTCTATATTCACAGACATTATTTGGGAACTTAATGTAGCAAAGATGGGGTCCAGTTCCTCTTCACACTCCTGAAATGCATTGGTTACAGCTGAACATGCTGCCATAGACGGACCCATAGGGCAGCCCCACAAAGAACGCCGTTCTTTTTGCACATTTGCTTCAGGTGGGAAGTAAAATGGTATCAAATTGCTGTAGTTTCACTTTTCAAGGAAAGATTAGGAAATGAGAGAAGGTAGTTCATGGAAATAATGAAAGGATTTAGGATTAATACTTCTCCTATTTGTATTAAGCTGGAAGTCACACATACACTATAAATGTAATAGAAAATAATGACAAATTTGATGTTAAACTGTGTCTTTGACCTCCTTATAATATAGAATCCTATTTTTAAGACGTATTTCTATTTAAGTCATGATTTATGCTAGTCGATGGATTTCTATATTGAACTGGCACATCTCATATATTTTATTCTTCTGTTACTTTTTAAGTTACTTTTTGTTTCAATGTATTTAATTTTATCTTAGGATATTTTAAATGTGAGGGGCACCTGGGTGGCTCAGAGGGTTAAGCCTCTGCCTTTGGCTCAGGTCATGGTCTCAGGGTCCTAGGATTGAGCCCTGAATCGGAATCTCTGCTCTTCGGGGAGCCTGCTTCCTCCTATCTGTCTGCCTGCCTCTCTGCCTACTTGTGATCTCCGTCTGTCAAATAAATAAATAAAATTAAATTAATTAAAAAAATAAAAAAGATATTTTAATGTGAAGTCTATCATATATACATGTAGTGTTTTCAGAAAATGTATAATACTTAACACCCAGCTTAAGATATAAAACATTAATGGGGTATCTGGGGGGCTCAGTCAGCTAAGCATCTGACTCCTGGTTTCAGCTTTGTTCACGATTTCTCAGTCGTGGAATTGAACCCCTCATTAGCTCCATGCTCAGCAGGAAGTTTGCTTCTGGTTCTCTCTCCCACTCTCTGTGCTTCTCCCCATGCTTATACTCTATCTCTCTTTCTAAAATAAATAATTTAAAAAAAGAAATAAAACATTAATAATTTTAAATCCCCATGCTTCCATCCTTTATTACAACTCATTCCTCCCTTCACTCTAGAAATATCTTCTCCTAAATCTGCGCAAATAGTTTTCAACATTATGTTTTGAGTTCCCCCATCTAAGTGTAGTATAAAGCTAAATTGTGTGTAATTTTGCAAATTTTTGCATGTATATAAGTGAAATCTGTGAAATCTATGATTTAATTTTTTATCTCAACATAAATTTGACATCACTAGAGCTGTATAATTTAACTTTACTTGTTGCTATACGTTATTCTGCCATATGACTCTATTATAATAAATACAATTATTTACTCTAATTATATTGAATATTTGAACTGTGTAGCAGACAGAATTCTAGGATGGCCCCAAGGTTACCAATGCTAGTGGACACATTCTTTCTCCTACCTATCCAACCAAATACTAATCTACTGCTACTGTGAAGAGACTTTGTGGGTATCATTAAAATCCCTAATCAGGGGGCACCTGGGTGGCTCAGTGGGTTAAAGCCTCTACCTTCGGCTAAGGTCATGATCCCAGGGTCCTGGGATCGAGCTCCACGTCAGGCTCTCTGTTCGGCAGGGAGGCTGCTTCCCTTCCTCTCTCTCTGCCTGCCTCTCTGCCTACTTGTGATCTCTGTCTGTCAAATAAATAAATAAAATTTTTTAAAAAATCCCTAATCAGTTGACTTTAGATGAGGATGATATTAATAAGTGGACCTGATCTACTCAAGTGAGCCCTTAAAGAAGGTCAGAGAGATTCAAACCATGAGAAGACCATGGAACAAGGAACTGCTGGCAACCACTAGAACTGAAAGAAGCCCCCAGCCAACAGCCAATGAGAAATGGAGCCTCAGGTCCACAACTGCAAGAAGCTGAATTCTACCAACCATACAAACTTGAAGAAGAACACTGAACTCTAGAAGAGAGCCAACACAACCAGGTCAACATCTTGACTCCCAACGTTGTGGTGTCTCGAGCAGAGAATTCAGGTAGACCAAACACAGATTTCTGACACACAGAAACTATAAGATAATATATGGATGTGATTTTAAGCCACGTAATTTGTGTTCTTTTGTTATATGGCAGTAGAAAACTAATACAGGTTGTTTGCACAATCATTCTATTATAAGAAATGCTGCTCTGAGCCCTTTTGTACATGTTCCCTGGCCCACATGTGCAAGAGTTTAAGGCACATACCTAGGAATAGAATAGAATTAAACAGTTACATGATATGCACATTACTGTATAATGTCAAATTATTTTCCAACATAATTTCAATTCATACTTTCTCTAGCAATCAAGAGAGTTTTCTTTGCTTCACATCCTTCGTCAAACATGGTATTGGCAGGATTTAAGGTTTTGCCAGACTAATGACTGTGAAATGATATTTAACTGTAGTTTTTAATTTGCAGTTCTCTGAATTATTAATGACAAAGAGCAACTTTCCATGTTTATATGCCATTTGTATTTCTTCGCCTGTGCAATGAAAAATCAGGACACTTTTTCTTACTGATGCACAGTAATGTTCAATCATTTCCCCACCAATCTACTGAGCCAGTTTGAACCATAACAGTTCTCCAGATTCCTCAGTCTTCTTTTGGATCTCTGTTCTATGCCTACAGTAGATATTTATCTATTCCTATGACAATATCAGACTGTATTATATATACATATAAAATACCTACCTATAGTCCAAATTGTATTTATGATTATTGGGGGTCCTTTCATCTTCCATATTCATTTTATAATGAGCTTATCACATTTCATGTAAAAAAATGATATTATTTCTATTATACTGAATCTATAAATCAATTTGAAAACAAATGACATTTATAAGATAGTGAGTTTTTCTATTCATGAAAGAACATGTCTATATTTCATTCTTCTTTACCGTTCTGAAGTTTTACAAGTATATACATAAGATCTTCTATACCTTTTGTGAAATGTTTACCCTATGTCTTTTTTTTTTTTAAAGCAGTCTCTTTAACAAATGGTGTTTAGAAAACTGGACAGCCATATGCAGAAGAATGAAACTGGACCATTTCCTTACACCATATACAAAAGTAGACTCAAATGAATGAAGGACCGCAATGTGAGACAGGAACCTATCAAAATCCTAGAGGAGAACACAGGTAGCAACCTCTTCAACCTCAGCCGCAGCAACTTCTTGCTAGACATGTCTCCAAAGGCCAGGGAAACAAAGGCAAAAATGAACAATTGAGACTTCATCAAGATAAGAGGCTTCTGCACAGCAAAAGATATAGTTGACAAAACCAAAAGACAAGTGACAGAATGAGAGAAGGTATTTGCAAACAACATATTAGATAAAAGGCTGGTATCCAAAATCTATAAAGAACTTATCAAACTCAACACCCAAAGAAAAATAACACAATCAAGAAATGGGCAGAAGATGTGAACAGACATTCTGCAAAGAAGACATCCAGATGGCCAACAGACACATGAGAAAGTGCTCAACATCACTCGGCATCAGGGAATTACAAATCAAAACCACAGTGAGATATCACCTCACACCAGTCAGAATAGCTAAAATTAACAAGTCAGGAAATGACAGATGTTGGTGAGGATGCAGAGAAAGGGGAACCCTCCTACACCATTGGTGGGAATGCAAGCTGGCGTAGCCACTCTAAAAAACAGTATTGAGGTTCCTCAAAAAATTGAAATAGAGCTACCCTATGACCCAACATTTGAACTAATGGGTATTTACCCCAAAGATACAAATGTAGTGATCCAAAGGGACACCTGCACCCCAATATTAATAACAGCAATATCCACAATATCCAAACTATGGAAAGAGCTCAGATGTCCATTGACAGATGTACGGATAAAGAAGATATGGTACACACACACACACACACACACACACACACACAGGAATATAATGCAGCCATCAAAAAATGAAGTCTTATCATTTGCAATGATGCAGATGGAGAACTAGAGGTTATTTTGCTAAGCAAAGTAAGTCAATCAGAGAGAGACAATTATCATATGATCTCACTGATATGTGGAATTTAAGAAACAAAACAGAGGATCATAGGGGAAGAGAGGAAAAAATAAAACAAGATGAAACCAGAGAGGGAGACAAACCATAAGAGACTCCTAATCGTAGAACAAACTGAGGGTTGCTGGAGGGGTGAGGACTGCTGGAGGGGAAAAAGGTGGAGGGATGGCGTAACTGGGTGATGGACATTAAGGAGGGCATGTGATGTAATGTGCCCTGGGCATTATATAAGACTGATGAATCACAGACCTGTACCTCTGAAACCAATAATACATTATAAGTTAATTAATTGAATTTAAATTAAAAAAATGTTTGAAAAAAATGTTCACATTATGTACCAAATATACATAGATAGATGATAGATAGATAGTTAAATAAATAGATGAATGATAGATTGCTATTGTACATGGCATCTTTTTAAATTGTATTTTTCTAGGGCACCTGAGTGGCTCAGTTGGTTGAGCATCTTCCTTTGGCTCGGGTCATGATCCCAGAGTCCTGGGCTCCTGGAGCAGGAGGGAGTCACTTCTCTCTGGTCCTCTGCCCCTCCCCATAACTTGTTCCCCACCCTCACCACGCAAAAAAATAAAAACCTTTGAAAGCAAAAGAAGGTTTGGCACTACTGATGAACTGATGCACGTTTGGTTTCTTTTAAGAATTCCTAGACTTTATTACTTACCTCCTTCTATTTTTTAGATTAGTTTTATTTTTGTTTATTTGTTCATTTTTGTTGTTCATCTTTCTTAAGCTGAAATCTTAGTTCATTAATTTTCAGACTTCCTTCATCTCTAGCATAAACATTTGGGACTATTATTTTTCCTTTATTTGTGTCACACAAATTTTAATGAGTAGTTTTATAATTATTTAATACTAATAAAGTGTTAAATAAACATAAAGTCCTTTCCTTCTTCCCTTGGTCTACAACAAACATATGAACACAAAACATAGGATGATTTTGCCTTTTTAATGTTGTGCTTTACTTCTCTTCCAAGAATCTACCTTCCATATCAGACTAATGGATGAGTCTCAAAGACCCCAGTTCACTGGTGAAATGTCTGATTGGTCTTTTGGTCACAGAAGAAGTGATTTGTCTTTTTGCAGTTCCTTTCTAAGCTTGGTGATCATTTGAACTTCAGTAGATATACTTTGCTGCTATAAATTATGGAAACAAGAAAGTGCCAATCTTACCTTAACCATTCTATCTCACTTTATTGTACTAACATAATATATAACAATGTAACATATAATATATATTGATGGTAGTATCAGTATGCTTTGATCCAAAAGTCTTTGGATTCTGTCCCCCACACATCAGAAAAACATTTATTTTATTTATATATTATATATATATTATTTATATATAATAAATAATATTTATCTATTATTTATTAGAGAAAATAGTGTTTTTTATACCAAGTAGAACTGACCATTACTATAGGACACAACAGACCCCCTCCCTTTTTGCTATGTCTGTGTGACAGAGCTTTAACAAGCTTCATGAACATCAAAGGCTGTACAGAGCTGAAGAAAAGTCTCATAATGCCTTTTAAGTCCTTTATCTTTCTTTTTCAAACCTGCAATGTGTAAGTATTCATTATATGCAACGTGCATTCAAATTTCTGCTATTCAAGCAGAAAAAAAAGTCTTTCATCAATTTTAAATTCTTTAAATGTTTCCTAATCCTCCATATGTAGGTTACAGCAGCCATTTAGAAGATGGAAATAATTCCTCCTGAAACCTGTATTTAGACAAACTGCAAAGAACAAAAACACAATTGTACAAGCATAAACATAAAAAGAGAATTTATTAGTAGGCATCAAGGTGTTTTTGTGGACTCTAAACTGTTAGGTCTGAGAAGGGTCTAGAACTACAAGCCTGAAATTACCTATAACTACCTAGTGAGAGTCCAAATATCACTCTAAATCCCCATTATAAATTTTCAAGAGAGAGGAAACTCTATTGAGCATAGCTTGGGGCAGATGTCTATTCGTTGTCTAATCAATGATAGAGAAAAGGTAAGAACAGTATGAAAAGGAGTTTCTAGATCAATTGCTTTATGTAAGGCTCATAACTTTTGGAGAAGAAAAGATAACTATTTCATTAAAAGGCAAATTTATCCTGCATTAAACTTAAAATTAAAATTCCAGGGGCACCTGGTTGGCTCAGTGGGTTAAAGCCTCTGCCTTCAGCTCAGGTCATGCCCTCAGGGTCCTGGGATGGAGCCCCATATCCGGCTCCTTGTTCTGCGAGGAGCCTGCTCTGCCCACCCCCCCAAACTGCCTCTCTGCCTACTTGTGATCTCTGTCTGTCAAATAAATAAATAAAATAAAATAAAATTCCTGACAATTTCTGCCAGAATTTGGAGGGGGAAAAAACTAAAAACGATTGAAGAGAATATAATGTAATCTTACAGCAGCAAATGAAGAATAAACATGTAAATAATCAAACTTTCTTTAAAAAAGAAAGAAAAAGACCACATTACAAAGTTTTGATATCAAATCAGGTTAATTAAACAGCATGAAGAACTTTTCTGAGGTGAATAAAGATCTGGCCCAGGAAGTAATTAAAGATATGATTCTAACACATACTGGTGAAAACCTAAATATAAAGAAATAACTTATGACTATCCAAGCACTCAATAGGAATAATACAAAGGTGGAGGGGGAGGATATTTGAAGAGGACAATTAGGTTTGTTTTGTTTGTTTTTTCCCGCACAGGGAAGAAGTGTCCTACCAACTGAGAGAACCTATTTCCTTAGCCTGCAAAGGTCTTAGTCCTCTCCTTACCTGGAAACACCTTTTTTTTTTTTCCCCTAATCATCCTTTAGAATCAGCTCAATGATATAGCTCTTTCCCTGGACCTTCAAACTAAAGCATATTGCCAAATTACTGTCTCTTTCACAGAAAAAAAAATCATTTTTTTCATAGCATATTTCAGAATTGTATTTATATATTTGTGTCCATTAAATATCAATCTTCCATATCAGGTTATAAGACTCATAAATGCAGGTGCAGTTTCTATTTTGTTGGCCACTGTACACACAGTGACTATCACAGTGTCTGGTAGAGCCTACCCAATAAGTGTGGTGGGAAGGGAAAAGAAGGAATGGAAGATGAACACTTTAATAAACTGGTGGAGAGTAGGTAGTTGGGGCAAAAAGAAAGGCAGTAGAGGGGCGCCTGGGTGGCTCAGTGGGTTAAAGCCTCTGCCTTCGGCTCAGGTCATGATCTCAGGGTCCTGGGATCGAGCCCCGCATCGGGCTCTCTGCTCTGCGGGGAGTCTGCTTCCCTCTCTCTCTGCCTGCCTCTCTGCCTACTTGTGATCTCTCTGTCAAATAAATAAATAAAATCTTAAAAAAAAAAAAAAGGCAGTAGAGTCGAGTATTAGTCAACTCAAGCCACTATGACAAAATACCCAGAAGTGAGGTGGTTTATAAACAACATAGATTCTCACAGTTCTAAAGGCTGAAAGCCTGAGATCAATATGCCAGTGGGATCAGGCTCCAGTGAGAACCCTCTTCCAGGCTGCACATTGCAGATTTCTTATATCCTCACATGATGGAGAGCAGAGAGCAGTGGCAGCAAGCTTTCTAGTAACTCTTACAGAGGCACTAATCCTATTTATAAGGGCTTTACCTTCAAGTCCTGGTCTAATCCTAACTACTTCCCAAGGCACCACCTGCTAATACCATCATGTTGTGGGGTAGAGTTTCAGCATCTGACCTTTGAGGGGGACACAAAAATTCAGTCCCTAACAGCTAGGTTGCTGGGCACATTATCTGAGAAGGGGTCCCAAGAGATCTCTGTCATAGTGAATGAATGAGCACAGAATGAGTCAAGAGAAGGCCTCATGCAAGTCTCGGTATGAGTTTTTACTAGTTACAGATGGCTCTTCAGAGTGGATGGAGATATGAATGAAGGAGTTTAAGAAAACAGAGGCAGAAAATGGAAAAAAAAAGATGAAACAAGAATATCTTTCTCTGATCCCCAATAAAAATTCCTCCCTTTTAGATTTTTATTGAATAAGTGGAAATTAGGTGTGTGTCCCAAAAAGACAGGTTTTGGTTCATAACATATCTCTAAGTAGGGTGTTGTTTTCAAAGAGTTGACAATGAAAGCTATTTTTCCTTGCGGGGGGTGGGCGGGGGGATGTTCTTCATATTATGTCTATTCCATTTTGCTTCAGCCTTAGAAGGAAAACTTTCCAGCAAACAACTGCATCCTGAAGTAGTAAATGCTCTCCAGCTCTGTGTGTAATGGGGGAGATTTTATCACCTAACTGACCATTTCTGGGCTTTGCTTTTTATACCACTACAGTTCCTCTGGACATTAAGTGCTCCATCATTTGTTGAAGCGACGGGTAGCATGTCTGCACTTATGTCACAGAATATTGACCCTGGGGGCTTGATAATCCATGTCAGGCAGTTCAAATAAGGTTAGGCTAAGTCCCAAGGCATGAGTAACATTCCACTACTACGACATCCATAGGTGTTCTGCTGATAATTGTTGATGGAATTTCCAATATTCACAGTGAAGATGAGCAACTATATGGCTCTTCTACCTTGGAAACATACCACATTCACACAAAATGGTGGCTTCATTTAGCACTCAGGGCTTATAATTAGTAAGGCATGGCTCTCACCCAGTGCTAATGCCAAGTGTTCCTTGCAGTTCCCCAGGGTCAGTACTCTGACACCATACCTCCTGATCTAGGCAATGTTCCTCTGTCTTGGCTTTTCCTTTTGGTTCTTCAGAACAATTCCAGGGTGCCTGGGTGTCTGAGTTGGTTAAGCGTCTGCCTTTGGTACAAGTCATGATCCCAGGGTCCTGGAATTAAGTTCTGAGTTGTGGTGGTGGGGGGTCCCTTGCTCAGCAGGAAACCTGCTCCTCCCCCTCCCTCTGCTGCTCCCTCTGCTTCTGTTCTCTCTCTGTGTCAAATAAATAAATAAATAAAATCTTAAAAAAAAATTCCAGCATATCATGATCATAAATTCAGTGTTTATAATTCCCATTAAAATTTTTATTATTTCAGTACATGTTTGTTTTTTTAATCCATAAATATGTATAGAATGTGAAACAAGAAAAATAGAACAAGGAAAACAGACATATGTCAGAAGTCACATTACCAGTCAGTAAGTAAACAATTATATATAGTAAATAATGTTATCAATTTTGTTTTATAGGTCATTTATGTGTACTTATTTTTTCTGCTTAATTTATCCATGTTGATAGTTTTATTAAAATTGCTAATGTTTCTATGTTTGTTAATTTATCTTTGTGATTCTGCAAGTTTTACTGTTAATAGCTTGAAGGTTATATTGTTGAGTGCCTTCAAATTCATGATCACCATAACTTCCCATTGGCTTGTTCTTTTTTCATAATTATATGGTATCTTAGTAATGTTGTCTTAAATTTTATTTTGCCAGACATTAAGTTTTCTCACACTGCTTGTTTTACTTAGTATTTATTTTATTTTTCATGGCATCATTTCAAATCTTTCCATGTGGTGTTGTTTTAGGTGTATTTTTTAATCTCACTTAGCAGCCTATTTCAAATTCCATTTTACAAAGTGTGACTTTTAGTAGGAAAGTTGAATGGATTTACATTTTCTGTGAGCCTAGTAGGGTATATTTGTATTACCTTATTTGGGGTCTGAGATAACCATGCTTCTTCTTTCTTGCTGTTACTCTCTTTCTCTGCCTTCTGCTGGTTTGGTAAAAGGTTGTATTTTTTCCCTTTTTTATTTGCTTTGCGGTAAGTTGTTTGTTTGTTTTGGTTTCACAGTTGCTTCATGTGACCCTTCAGGGTCCTAATCTGAAGCTAGGTTCCATCACCACCAGGCATGTTGGGCACAGGGCAGATCCAGGGTCAAAGAACTGGCCCAGTTTCCACAGCTCCTGAACATGCAGATGTGTCCCTGTCTCCACCTTTCTTATGCCCCAGCTTACTAGCAGCTCTACCCCCAAGAAAAGGTTGGCAGAAGAATTATACTTTCCTATCATAAGTGAGGGTGTCATCTCCTGTGGAACACTTTTAGTCCTCTTGACTTGGAAGTAACCAAAAGCTCTTCTAACTTCTGCCAACTTCACATTCAAAGTGCAATGAGGTCTTTCCTTCTGCTCTACTCACCATTTTGTTTTTCTGTTCTGGTCCTTGACTATAGAAATGCCTGTCTTTTATTGAGTTCAGCCATGTCTCTTTATGTATGTATTTTTTTTCCCTTTTGCTATATGATTGTAGCAAAGATGCCATCTTGACCTGAAGATTCTCTATTCTCCTTCTGATTCTGTGATTATGGCCTAAACATTGCTCCGTCTCTCTCAAGCCATCCCTTTTGATTCTCAAAAGTCTGTTTTGGAAGTCAGAAAGATGAACACTGACTGTTTCTTCTTTGTATTTTCTCTCTAATAATCTACTTATCCTCAAGGCAAGGTGGATGAGAAGGGGAAAGGTCATGATGAAAAGGAAATGACAAAAAGTAAAAGCTCAAAAATTACTATTTTGAGATGTTTTTTATATATTTCCTTAATGAGGTATATGCTTCAAAGCCTGGCTTAAGTCACCCATATGTGCACAGAATTAAACATAGACCATTCTAGAAACAACAGCTGAGACTGAATTAATACAGCTTATTGACTTCCTCCAGTATTTTCTATTCCCTCTGGGGTGTCAGCTATGGAAATTTGAGGAAAAAACAAACAAACAACTTACCTCTGGCTCTGTTGCCTCTGGGGAATGAGGAGCAGGGAGGAAGGCAGTTGTCACAATGGGAAGAGGAAGAGGTAGAAGTGGACTTACCCCATGGGGACTGTGAAGACAGGGCCAGTTCTCAGCTTCTGTGAGGTTGGATAAAGAGATGCCATCTGAGTAGTAAGACAGGGGAGTCTCCAAAAAGTGGTATTTTAAAATACATACCTGCTGAGCTGGTCACTATGCTCACATCCAAGATTTGCTCACTTTCCATTCTCTTCTGGCTGACTTTGTGAAATACTTTCCTCCTCCAGGACATGCCAAATGCTCAGGTCAGCCAGATTCGACGTGGACTTGGATGCCTGTGAAATGAAATATACACAATATGGTACCCACTGATATGAGCACATCAATAACAGTAACAATGAACTTCACTTTAAAAAAATTCTATCTTAATATACATTTATAAAAGTAAGTACGCTAGTGGTGCCTGGGTGGCTCAGTCATTAAGTGTTTGCCTCTGACTCAGGTCATGATCCTGGGGCCCTGGGATCGAGCCCCTCCTTGGGCTCCCTGCTTGGAGGGAAGCCTGCTTCTCCATCTCCTACTCCCCCTGCTTGTGTTCCCTTTCTTGCTGACTCACTCTCTCACCCTCTCTGTCAAGTAAATAAATAAAATCTAAAAAAATTTTAAAAATAAAAGTAAGTACACTGGAAATAGAGGTAATAAAAATTGAAGCAAAACATGGATGTGCTTTAATGTATAAGTTGGCTAGGCTATACTCCCCAGTCATTCAAACACTAAAGATACTACCATGAAGGTGTATTAGAAATGTTACTAACATATACAACTGGTATACTTTAAGTACTAATTATCCTCAAAAATTTGAGTAGATCTCTCTCACAATCAGTTGATCTCTCTCACAATCAGTTGAAGGGTTTTAAAAGCAGAATTGATGTTTTCCTGATGAAGAAGAAAATCTGCCTGTGGTTTGTAGTTTTAGGTTGTACCCAAGAATTTCTGGCCTTCTCTTCCTGATGGCCCATTCTATAGATTTCAGAGTTACCTAGCCATCCCTCATAACTGCAAAAGCCAATTCCTTACAATAAATCTCTTGATATATAAGTATGTGTGTTTCTGTGTTTATGTGTGTATATATACGTATGAAATTCTGTGTGTGTGTGTGTGTGTGTGTGTGTGTGTCCTACTGGTCTAATTCTCTTGTGGAACACTTACTGATACAGATTTTATACTAGAAGTGTTTTGAGAGGAACAGAATCTTAAGAATGAGTTTTCTGAATTGACCCTGAGTTTTCTGGAATGAGTTCTCTAGTTCGATTAGATTCAAAGGCACTAATGAATATTTTGAGTGGTAAAGGGGGTACTGATAATGCATTGTATGTGGTAATATAGATAGGCAAAATATCACCATTGGATATTCTTTACCAAACACCTACAAAAGGTAAGGTTCTACATAACCAGGTATTTGATGCTGCAGAACATTTTATTTGAACTAAAGAATATAATGGGATTGGCTGACTGCTCCCACTTGCTTTGCAGAAAGAAAGGAAAGGCAATGAGGAGCTCAGAGCTCAAGCTTTGCATAAATGACTTGAAAGTCTCTATGTCTTCCCTGAAAGAAACCTTTATCTCCTGTAGGTGCAGGGCTGAAATTTCTAAAACCCACTCCTAGATTCTCATCCTGAGAGTGGCTGAATTACAACGAGAACTGAATTCTCCACTTTATGGATATCCTCTGTTAAGGTGAGGTCATTAATTGAGAAGGAAAAGGATCCTGAAAATTGGAATGGGAACATATGGGAAGATCCCACTGAAGCTGGATACATTGAATTCCTAAATTCTGCTGCATCTTCTTTGTCAGTCAAAGCCATTCTATTTCTGTCTGAGGAGGTTAAATCCGGTTTGTCTGAAGAAGCCATAATGGCCTCTCCCCAGGTAGTTGTCTTAAAAGACATTTTGATTCCCCTTAAGAACTGTCTCCCCCATTCTTTTTTTGCTTATGGACATATAACTATACTGAATTCCCAAAATGCCTCAGTGGGTGAGATGCAATGTATGATCTGTGATAAAGATACTACAACACCAAAACAACTACATGGTTTTTCCAATTTATATAGACAGAAATTTGGGAATGGACATTAAGGGTGCAGGATAATGATGTAAGGAATATAAAATTGGATTGGACCAGATTTATTGACATGGGTCCACTAAGCAAAGTTCTGCACTTGATGTTGCAGCTCAAGGGGTTAGAAAAGCCGACCAGTTGGGTCAGTTTGCGGAAACATAGGCCAAAAGGTAATCTACACTACATGAACTGGAATACTGCCTTGGTATACTGCAGGGGAAGGCATCCAAAGTCCTTAGGGGATTAAAATATTAAAATGGATTTTATCATTTAAGACCTCCTCTCCTCCTCTGGGAGAGTCCTTTCACCAAGACTGCGAGAAATAAATTTGTGAGGGGAACCACAGCATCTCTGAAGAGCTCTGTGGTTGCTCTTCTCTGTAGATCAGGAAATACAGTGGGAGCTGCTGCCCGTTATCAAAAATCCCTAAATTCAGTGGGGATAATTAGAACCCAGAGTGGGAGAGTTCAAGTGGCACAACTTAATTGCTAAAGACAAGGTAGGTGTGGTTACTATGGATGATGGATAGTGAAAATCAAAGCAGTCATCAGAGTAATCTGATTGTCAGATACCTGTGGTGTTGGCTGATTGATCATGGTGACTAGAAAACAAGGGATCCCTTGGGGGTCTCTTAATGCTACCATGCCCTGTGATTAAGTCAATGGAAAATTACAACAATCCAATTAAGGCAAGACCACTAATGGCCCAGACCATCAGGAATAAAGGTTTAGTTCACCCCACCAGGCAAAGAACCATGACTAGCTGAGGTGCATGGCGAGGGCAAAGGGAATATAGAATGGGTAGTGGAGGGACAGACCCCTGGATGGTTCAGTTAGTGAAGCGTCTGCCTTTGGTTCAGGTCATGATCCCAGGGTCCTGGGATTGCATTCTGCATTGGGTTCCTGTTCAATGGGGAGCTTCCTTCTCCCTCTGCCTGCTGCTCCCCCTGTTTGTGCTCTCTTGTGCTCTCTCTGATAAATACATAAAATCTTTAAAAGAATAAAATAAAAGAATGGGTAGTGGAGGAAGGCAGTTATAAATATTAGCTATGTGGCTAAAACCATGTGGCCAACTGCAGATATTAAGACATTAATGTTATGTGTCTTCCTCATTCTGTTATGTATACATTTGGGTGTATGCATAGCAAATATTTTTGTATTCTTCTCTCTCATTCCCTTACCATATAACATAAGATGTAGTAATAATAAGTAACTTTACATCATTGTATTTAATTTACAGACTATAAAGGAGAAGATTTAACATCACCCAAGGACTCTATATTCTCTTCTAGGGAAAGGAAGGAAGGAAGACAGGCAGTCGGGTAAGATCAAAGAGGAAATATTTCATTTCCATGAAGACATTCATCCAATATTTAGTAGTGGTAGAAGAGATTCTCAAAAATTCAAAAATGTTAAGACATGAATTACTCATCCTAATGTTTAAGAGTATGCTTTCATAAGAAACTAATAATTTTGAAGGGGAAGAGGAAAGAAGAGTAGAGACTTGTGTCAGATTAATTTAAAGTTTTTTCCCCTTTTCTTTACTTGTTGTTTAACACAAATACCCCATGACTCCTGGAATAGTTGTATAAGGTCCTCCTCCTTATCCATAATTGCCTAATGAACCACAGACTCCTATCAGCCTAGACCTCTTAGCGGAAAACATGGGGTTGAGAACCACTGACCTAGACCAGGTAACTCAATTCCCACAAATTGAATTCTGAATGCCAGGGTGCTCCTGGGACCAGAGAGGACCAAACACGAACCTGAGAAGGTTGGCTTTCACATTGGAGAAAATCCACAAGTTCTGGGAGGGTTTTCACCAAACTCAGTCTCTAGATAATGAGGTTCTCTTCTCTTGTGCTAGGTCCCATATGAAACTGGTGCTGCGAAACAAAAGAGATCTCCAAGCCTACTCTGTTCAAAATCCATATCCTGATGGCTGGAGGAGCCAAAGCTAGAGGCAATAGCTTCCAGCTTAAACTCTAGGCTCTTGGCCTGGAAGTTACAACTCCTCCAGGAACGTTCCCACTTGTAGTAGCTAACGGCATTCAGGTCCTTTTTCTGAATTTGAGTTTTCTCACTTGTAAAAAGGTGAATGGGAAGAGGTAGATAAAGTGCAAATTCATTACTATGTGAAGGCTCTATCACTGGCTAAAGAAAAGCCCGCCAAGTTATTATTTTCCGTTTACATTATGTAGGAGTAGATCGGTTCAAATTAGAGTAGGAGTATGTGTACATTCCTTTGTCTGACTCCAGGGGGCAGCAGCTTCTTGGGTAAAGAGAGGTCAGGAAAACTTCGACTGCTTACAGGCTATACTGTCATCCTCCGTCTCTTAAACCTTACTGAGGTAAGGAGACAGGTCCACCCAAATGGGCTTTACAAAAGAAACATAAAATCTTCAAAAGTCATGCTCCAATTCTCAAGAAACGATGGCTCCCAGGAGATTCTCAGAACATGAAAATCATTGGTGTAATGACAATATTTCTCCTGGAAGGTTTTCCTGAGATTTTCCTGGATGGGTTTTTGGTGAGAGCAGATTTATTTTTAACAAGTGCACACACATCGTATCCTCTTCCTTGATGACAAGGACTTTTTATTTTTCCAAAATGTGCTTAGAAAGCCCCAAAGCCAGAGAAACAGGACTAGGAGGCCTGATGTTACACAATACATTACAAGTCACAGCCGAGGCTCTTCTGGTCTCTGGTTCCTCCTGTTTAAACCAGGCCGTGTTGCATCAGCACTAGATTCCCACCTAGTAGCAAATCTGCACCTTTACTCTCTTTTTCTCCATGTTCATTAGTGGGAAGGAAGAAAGGAAAGTAACTCAAGAGCAGAAGACTCAGAATTGCCAGCTTTTAATTTTTCTTCCCCCTGTGTGGCTTTCAGCCCAGCGCTCGCAGGTGGAGACTTTGAACTTCTTGTAGCTAAGAAGCTGAGGTTTCTGAAGGAATGAATACGCAGGGTACACATAATCTACAATTTATTAGCCAGCTTCATTGGTCATTATCGAGATTTGATTGTAATGCTTAGCGGCATTAACATCCTCTCCACATCTCCCTAACAACATTTATGGTCAGTAATAATATTAGATCAGTCTTCGAGCTGTGCTCTGCAGAATGAATCTGCTAGGGCTCATCTTGCCTCATTACTCCTAACAGGACTCCCATAGTCGTGTCACACTTCAGTGACACGCCAGGCAGAACGACAGCTTTTAAATATTTACTCTGACATTCTTCATTTGAAATCCTAGCCCTTCTATTAGTACTATGCTCCAGGAAGTGACGGATTACAGAAGAGCTGCCTCTCCAGGTGAACATGGTAAGAGTAAGATGTCGCCACAGTATTGGGGGTGGCTAGAGAAGACTTCCAGGAAATATGTCCAGGGAAGCCCCTTTAAAGTTGTGGACTCCACTGGCGTGCTCCATCCACATGAACTGCTTTGCACCCATTCCCCAACCTCTGCAGACCTTGTTGCTAATAGTTCCTTCCTGCCACTGTGGACTCTGCAGGTGCCCAGACCCTGCCCTACAAAGGAGTACATCTACTGACCAAGTGGTACAGAAGAACAAATGCCCAGCTCCTTGGCCTTGAGGCTGGATGAACTCTGAGGGGTGCCTCATGCTCCAGAGGCCTGTGCAGGCTCCAGCAGAAGCTGGGGTTCCACGTGGAAGCATACAGGTGCCGGCTCCCTGCCTTTCCCTTTCCGCTTTCATGCTTACCAGCCTCTCCAGGGAGCGCGTCTTTGAAAAATCACTTTCACAGGAATGCTTGACTCAAGGTCTGCTTCTGGGAGAACCCAAACTCAGACGCCACAGGCAGCTCCTTGGCTCCCCAGCTGTGTGGCAAGTCTTGTGGCTGGCCATTCTACCTCTGAATTCGCTCCACTAGAGCAAGATCTCCTAGAAGCCCAAACTGAATCCTCCCAGACCTCTCCACTTCCATTCAAAGCCCAGGGTCTTCCAGCAGCTTGGGTCTACTGTCCAAAACAGCCTAAAGGAATCAATCTTTTTAATATATATATTGCTTTCCACTGTCTTTTAGGTATATACTTCTTTTTGTCTTCTCATTCACCATATCAAGTACACATTAGTGGAACTATTTTACTTATTTATTTATTTAGGGTAGATTTCTTTTTTTTATTGAGGTATAATTGACATAGAACATTGTATGTTTTAGGTGTATAATATGATTTTGTATCTTTATACATTGCAAAATAGTCACCACAATAAGCCTAGTAAGCATCTGTCATCATATGGTCATAATTTCTTTCCTTGTGATAAGATTTTAAGATCTAGTCTCTGAGCAGCTTTTAAACATGGGATATAGTCACCATGCTGTACATTACAACCCCAGGACTTATTTATCCTTATTTTTATTTTTTAATTACTTTTTTTAATTTGAGTGTCATTGGCACACAATGTTACATTAATTTCAGGTGTGCAATATCGTGATTCAACAAGTTTAAACATTATGATGTGCTCACTGCAAGTGCAGCTACCATCTGTCACCATTCAATGCTGTTACAATACTGTTGACTATATTCCTTATGCTGTGCCTTTTGTTCCTATAACTTATCCATGCCATAACAGGAAGCCTATATTTCCCATTCCCCTTCACCAAAAAACTATTAGAAGTAATAAATGCATACTGTAGGACAGCAGGATACAAAATTTATACCAGAAATTGAAGCATTTCTTTTTTTAAATTAATTATTTTTATTAACATATAATGTATTTTTTGCCCCAGGGGTACAGGTATCTTCAGACTTACACAATTCACAGCACTTACCATAACACATTCCCTGCCCAATGTCCATCACCCAGCCACCCTCTCCTTCCCCCCTCACCCCCCCCGCAACCCTCAGTTTGTTTTGTGAGATTAAGAGTCTCTTATGATTTGTCTCCCTCCCAATGTAGGGAAGGAAAAAAATGAAACAAGATGGGATTGGAAGCATTTCTTTATACTAATAATGAAGTAGCAGAAAGAGAAATTAAGAAAACAGTCCCATTTACAATTATACCAAAAAGAATAAAATACCTAGGAATAAACTTAACCAAGGAGGTGAAAGACCTGTACTCTGAAAACTACAAAGTATTGATGAAAGAGATTGAAAATGACAGAAACAAGTGGAAAGATATTCCATGCAAGGAGTGTAAGAATTAATATTGTTAAAATGTCCACACGCCGCCAAGCAATCTGCAGAGTCAGTGCAACCCCTATAAAAATACCAACAGCATCTTTCACAAAACTAGAACATATATTACTTAAGTTTATATGGAATTACCAAAGACCCAGCGTCGCAGAAAAAATATTGAGAAAGAAAAAACAAAGCTGGAAGTATTATGACTCCAGATCTCAAGATAAACTACAAAGCTGTAGTGACCAAAACAGTATGGTACTGGCACAAAAGATCAGTGGAACAGAATAGAGACCCCAGAAATAAACCCACAATTATGCGGTCAACTAATCTGTGACAAAGAAGGCAAGAATATACAATGGGAAAAGGACAGTCTCTTCAATAAATCATGCTGGGAAAAATTCCACTCACATGTAAAAGAATGAAACTAAACTACTTTCTAACATTTGTCATGAGAAACTAGACCTATTTTATAACTTAGGAAACTGTAAGTTCAGAAAGGTTATACAAATTAAATAAATCCCCATGCCCCAAAGATGCAAGTCCATTAAACCAAGCTTTTCACTTCAAGTCCAGTGAATTTTTCACATACTTTGCTACAGAGGCCCCATAGCACCTAGGACAGGATGTTCCCAGCTAAAGGTAAGTAGTGCCCATATAAGCCACATCATGCTCACATCTGCAACAGGACAGAGATGAGGCCAATCCATAGCCACAACAATGACTAAACATCTCCTCTTTTGACTAACGTGACTGACCGTTTCTTTACCAAGGACAACCCCAACCTCACTTTGGCCTTCCTGCCTTCTAGACAAAATTTCCCCTAATTTCTTGACAGCGTCTAATTTAGAAGCGGCTCCTGGTCTCTTCATTTTTCCTTAGATTCATCCAAAGCCCAAATCCTCTCAGAAGCCCTGTTTCCCAACCCTCCTTACTATAATGCTCCTATGCTTTCTCTATATCTATTCTCCTTTGCTGCAGCAACCTAAATAAACCAGCCTTCATTTACTTTAGGTATGTTCTTTATGGTATCTTTACCTAGGCTTTATCACCCATCAGGCTATTTTTCAAAATAATTTCTTTTAAAAATAATTATGCCATTGCCTAGCACCACGTTTCATGAAACGTTAGGCTCTATTAATTGTAAAAAGCACATATACCAATAAAAAGAAGAAAACATTGTGTCAATCAAACTATGACATAATGCCTCTATGATAGCCCTGTGCCATAAGCCATTCACATAAGCTTCCTGTGGCTTTGGTTTTTATTTTGTTTTGTTTTCACATATTCTGAGGGACATCACCATTTCTTATGACTTCAATAGCATTGGTTGGCATGAGAGAGGTTATATTTTTATTGGTGCCTCAGTAACAAAATTTTGCTACTTTATTTGTGTCTTCCTTTTTTAACTCCATAAAGCAGCTGGCTCTACTCTGTAAGAAAATACGGAATTTTGTCCATTCCACTCACATCAAATATTTGCCTCATTAATATTGAATTTATACCCCAAAGCTCTATTATGCATTTCTGCCTTCAAAATATTTCAAGGTCAAGTTATTGAAGACAATTTAAACAGAACACAGTACCAACATGGTACATACAAAGTGATGACCAAGTTTTCCCAGGTACAGACAATGCAGCTAGGTACCAAATTTCACCTGACCCACAAGGATTGTCAAAAGCAAGATGAATCATGATTTGGGCAATATTAGAATGTGGAAAAGCATGCATTTTAGCCCTGATGAAATATATGAATGTAGCTGCAATTAGTTTTTATTTTGAATAGAATTTTCCATCATATAATTAAGTATAGAAGAGAACTCCTTTTATAAAAGAGACTCCTTTTATAAAAAGGAGTCCAAGCAAATAGGAATGGGGTTAACTGTTCTTACAACTAAAGGAATCATGCGAAGGCACATAATGTTCCCTGTTTTAGAAAAAGGGAAAACAACCTTTACATCTATAGAGACAAAGTATTTAATGCTGCTTTTTCAATGCATATTCAATTATGTCGTTTGAAAAAATAAGTGAACTTCTAATAAATGTCATGCATTTATTCCATGTACACAGAGAGGTGAGAAAGGGAGATGCCTGGGTTCATCGGAAGAGGATTTCCCTTGACTCCATCCCATACCACAAGAAAACCCCTTCTCAACCTCATCCTAACCCTATTGACCCCAATACTGGATGCATCTTACCCAATACTAGATGACCTACCCATTTGACTAAGGTCAAACCTTAGTATACATGGTAGGCGTTATTAGTGCCCCACCCAAAACTCCTTTATTGGGCTGTTATCTCCATTCCTCAGCTGCTGTGAGTACTGGCTACTAATGACTAAAGGCAGTCCTTTAATTGACCTTGGACAACTTAAGTCATTTCACCTGTAGGTAGGTAGAAAGCGAGGTAAATAGGTAAGTCAGTTACTCCCCCATCCCCTGGAAATGGCCTGCAGCCAATGATTTCAGCCAATGAAATTAGGAGGCAGTACAAATCAGCAATCCCTTGTCCCAAGGTGGGAATGACTCTGTGGTGCAATCCACACTCCAGAGGTCTCCATGAGATTACACTTAAAGCTAGATTCCTATCCTTATCTGACCCCTTCTCCTATCAGAACTTGCTGCCTTCACTTCCCCTGCCCACCCCTCCCTAGAGAGCCTCCCCTCTCAGTAAATGACCTGGACAAGAATCCCCACATCTAGCTCCAGACCCAAGCAATCCTAAAGGTCTTTTGCACTTTCATAATATTAATCAGGTTTCTCTCTTTCTCTCTATGTGCAGTTGGTTTTGCTCACAGAATCCAGAGCAGGAAGACAAACCTGGCTTCACCTTAGCAAAATTAACTCTGCATCTGTTCTTATTCCTATCTCATGGGGAACAGCAACTTCAAGCTTCATCCTCCACCCATCTACCCTGGAGTAAGGAGATAAAGAAGTAGCGACTTCTCAGCCACTGCCTAGAGATAATTTTGGAGCTTACAGACAAAGTCTTAAGGAAAAGTCACTTTGGATATCCTGGGCTTTCCGACATCTATCCATCCTTTTAGTAAGTATCGTCCTATATGTGGTTGTAGAAGGAGGTTCTTTTGAGTCCCATCATCCATCTACTGTCCCATCCCTCAAGCCAGCTGTGTTTGTGATCATAGACTTACTTTTGCACAGCTCTGTTTTGCCTCCTTCCCTCCTCACGGTGCTTATTTTTCCTAACTCCCATCTTTTTCCACATTCAGCAATAATATGTTGTTGCTTTTTCTCTGGACAATTCTGAAGACAGAGTCCCCAAGGATTTGAATCAAAAGTCTCTGTGTTGGAGAAAAAAAAAGAAATATCCTTTTGATAAGAGATCTAAACATTTCTTTGACATAATGTTTGCTGAAGTTCAAACTCATTTATCCTCCTTTCTCAATACTTCATTTCCATTTAAAAAAAAAACACACACACCTTGTTTTCTTTTTGGCAGTTGATTTTTAATTATCATTGTATCACAACCGTATAATAGATCTTTGGCTCAAGTTACTATATATTTAATTCCTTCAGATTTTTCGCTCTTTAAATTCCACTCTTTCCTTCCAAATCATCTATGCTGGCATGTTTATCTTTTTCTTATGTTCAGTCCCTGATTTATAGCTCTCAAACTCATAGGAGATTTATACAAAATATAAATATTTTAAAAACATGAGAAGAAATAAATTCTCTGAAATCCACTGTTTGGGGAGTTCTTTTTTTTTTTTTAGATTTTATTTATTGATTTGACAGAGAGAGATCACAAGTAGACAGAGAAGCAGGCAGAGAGAGAGAGAGAGAAGCAGGCTCCCTGCCGAGCAGAGAGCCCGATGCGGGACTCGATCCCAGGACCCCGAGATCACGACCTGAGCCGAAGGCAGCGGCTTAACCCACTGAGCCACCCAGGTGCCCCACTGGGGAGTTCTTTTTGATCCAACTAGTTTCTCTTCTTGATTTTATAAAGGGCAGTGATTTGGGTAAGATTTTAAGGTCCTAAAGAAGCAGAAGGGCACCCAGCTGGTCAATCATGATGAAATAATTGACTTTGGACCCAGATCAGTTGGAGTAGGGGATGGTAACCTCCCCCTTGCCTCACCACCATGTCTCAAACCATTTGAATTCTGCTTTTTCTCATATCCCCAAAGTGTCAGGGAGAGACAAGCCATGGATTTAAATCAGGAGTCAGAGATTTTCCTTAAAGAACCACATAGTAAGAATTTTAGGCTTTGCAAATGATTTGGTCTTGGTCAACTACTCAGCTCTGGCATTGTGATGCAAAAACAGATACAGACTATAGATAAACAAACATGTGTGTTTGTGATCCAATAAAACCTTACTTACAAAATGGCCAGAGACTGGATGTGGCCCTTCGGCCACAATTTGCTGACCCCTAAGTTAAAAGATGAGGGAATTCTGATATCTAAAGATAAAAATTCTTTGAGCTGCTATAGTCAGGGAGGAGAATTTAGAGATGCAGGGACACAGAAATGCAAAAGAAGGGTCCTGGACTTTATCCATTAATTTAACATTATTGTTAGTTAAAGGAAAATGGTAGTTCACCTTCTTCTATTTTTCTCTTCTGTGGTCTGCTGGTGATGAAGTCTTAGAATATAAGTGAGGTTCGGTGGGGTGAGGTCCAGAGCTGATGACCAAGAAAGAATTCTTGAGACATCTTTGGTCCAAAATGGTGGTTTATTAAAGCATAGGGACAGGACCCGTGGGCAGAGAGAGCTGCTGCCCCGAGGTTGTGAGGAGTGGTCCATTATATGCTTGTAAGTTGGGAGTGGGGTTAGGGATGGTGTAAGTCTCTAAGGAATTTTGGAAGCAAGGTTTCCAGGACCTTGAGGGGCTAGCTATTGTTGGGAAAAAGGTTATTCATTACCAGTAATAAAACCTTTGTTGTGAGACCCTTTAGATGTGTATCATTGGGCCATATGTTTGGGAATGATTGTCAGCATGTATCATGGAGGGTTTAGAGATAAAGTTTCCAAAGGAATTGTTAAAGTAGAACTTACAGGATCCTGGATGTGGGTAGGGGTTGGTCCGGCTAGGATTGCCCTTTGGCCCTAGCAAAGTGTTAAGGTGGAGGCTGTTGAGTCCCTAGAGGAGAGTCACTCTGCCTGTTTTAGGGGCTTGTCAACGGGCTACAGGTAGTAAGGAAGTGTAATAATTTTTCTTCTGCCTTTGTTTCTCACATCACTGGTACCTGCTACAAGAATTCTGTTTTAATGAGACAAGGTGATGCATTCATACTAAGATGAGAATGACTTAAAAAAGCTCAAGCTTGATGTATTACCATTCCCAAAGCCATTTGCAATTCAACAAGAGACTAAGCCTACTTAGCACTGAATGGAAGAAAAAGGGCCTCAGGGAGGACTTCTATCATTAAGAAGCCACATCAGTGAAGAAGGAAACTAACATTTATTTGGCACTTAACTGGGTGCCAATCACATGACTCTTTCATTCATCTCAGTAACCCGGTAGGTACAAACTGTTGTGATTTTCATTTTAAAGATGTGGAAACTGAAATTTAGAGTAATTAAGTAACCTGATCAGGGACAATTATTTGGTAAGTGGCAGAGCTGATACTCAGTCCTAACCTTCTCCTTTCCCAGTGCCTGTTCCACACACTGCTATGGCCATTTGCAGTTGCTCCAGAGGGTTCTAGAATCTCAGTCCTGCTGAGATTCTGTTGTAAGCCATGGATACCGGAGGGGTTGGGGGATATCTTTATGCACTTTTCAATGCAATTTCAGAGCTTTACACTATTTTGCGTGAAGGTCCTGTTCTCCAGAGATTTAGTCCTTCAGAGAGAGTTTCTGTAGAAGCCCGAAATGATGTCATGCACCAGCTGCCTATTGACCCTTGGACCCAAACATTAATTTTGCGTGGCCCTAACGAGGTCAAACCAGCCTTGTGGTTGTGTTGGATGGAGAAAAAGAGCATGAGAGAGGAGAGAGGGGAAAACTTTTCTGGAAATTTGTTTGTTTGTTTTAATTGTTTTGAAGTTATTATACATTCCCATGTGCCAGAAAATGGCCTTCATGTTTAATTTAATTTTATTTTTTAAGATTTTATTTATTTGTTTGACAGGCAGAGAGGCAGGCAGAGACAGAGAGATGGGGAGGCAGGCTCTCCACTGAGCAGAGAGCCCTATGTGGGGCTCAATCCCAGGACTCTGGGATCATGACCTGAGCCTAAGGCAGAGGCTTTAGCCCACAGAGCCACCCAGGCACCCCTCGCCTTCATGTTTTAGATGCACAATGTCATCTAATACTCAAAACAACTCCTAGAGGTAGGTATATTATGCCAGCAGTATACAAAGGAGGATATTTTGGTCCATTAGAGAAGCAAAATAACTTGGCTTAAGTCACGCCCTTAGAGAAAGAGCTGAAACCATGAACGTTTATTCTCTAGGGTATCTGTTCTTTTAACCCCTTACAGATCCAAAAACATTTCCCATAGACCTGTATGTGGAGCCAGGCAGAGTTCTCTGTGTCCTACATTAAAACAACTGGCAACCTCCATGATGAATATTTATAAAGTGCTGTTATTTGTGCTGTATACATTGTCATTATTAAAAATGTGAAGGTAGGGTGCCTGGGTGGCTCAGTGGGTTAAGCCGCTGCCTTCGGCTCAGGTCATGATTCCAGGGTCCTGGGATCGAGTCCCACGTCGGGCTCTCTGCTCAGCAGGGAGCTTGCTTCCCTCTCACTCTCTCTCCCTGCCTCTTTGCCTACTTGTGATCGCTCTCTATCAAATAAATAAATAAAATCTTTAAAAAAATAAAAATAAAAATAAATAAAAAAAATAAAAATGTGAAGGTAAATATTTATAAACAGCTGGTACAGAAACCAGACTTGTGGGGAGGAATTTTGAACTCAGACTGCTGTATGGAGTTTTGGTTTTGGGGTTTTTTTTAAAGATTTTATTTGACAGAGAGAGACAATAAGAGAGGGAACAGAAGCAAGGAGAGTGGGAGAGGGAGAAGCAGACTCCCCACTGAGCAGGGAGCCGATGAGGGGCTCGATCCCAGGACCCTGAAATCATGACACGAGCCAAAGGCAGACACTTAACAACTGAGCTACCCAAGTGCCCCTGGAAACTCTCTTTTTAAAATGGAAATATACAGGGGCACCTGGGTGGCTCAGTGGGTTGAAGACTCTACCTTCAGCTCAAGTCATGATCCCAGCGTCCTGGGATTGAGCCCCACATCCGGCTTTCTGCTCAGCAGGGAGCCTGCTTCCCCTTCTCTCTCTGCCTGCCTCTCTGCCTGCTTGTGATCTCTCTCCGTCAAATAAATAAATAAAATCTTTTTTAAAAAATGGAACTCTACAGACTGACTCTAAATCGAAACCTTCCTCCTATTTCAATTCTTGCCTCTCACCACACAACTAAGGCTTCTTTAGAATTCAGCACTAGGTCCCCAGGAAAACGACCATGTTGAAAAAGCTTAACCACAATGAAATACTACTTCTCACTTGCTACAGTAGCTAGAGTAACCAAGACGCTAGTATCAAGGATTGGAAGGATGTGGATAAACTAGAACTCTCAGATACCTCTCTAGGGAGTGAAAAATGGTACTACTTCTTTGCAAAATTGTTTGGTAGTTCTGAATAATGTTAAATTCATTTACCTACACTACAACTCAGAAATTTCATGTCTATGTATTTACCTAAGAGAAATGATAGCATATAGCTATCCAAAGAAATGTATAAGAATATTCATTGCAGTTTTATTCATAAGGGCCACAAATGTCTATCAATCAACGAATACAGAAACCATTCATGGTATAGTCCTACAATGGGATGAGGCTCAACAAAGGAACATCCTATTAATACTACTGATAACATACTACTACATGGATGAACATCAAAAACATTGTTCTGAGCAAAAGAAGCCAGACCGAAAACACTGTATCCTGTATCATTTCATTTATTTGACACCTTACAAAGTGCACACTAATCTAATGGTGGGAAAGTAGATCAGTGGTTTCGATGGGTGGGAGATTAAAGCAAACAGGCATGAGGGGATTTGTCAAAGTGATGAGTGTATCTGCACCTTGTTCTGAATCTTGATGAGCAATGGGTACCATGGGTATACACACTTGTCAAAGCTCTTTGATACATACACTTAAACATCTGTGTATTGTATGTAAATTACACCTTAATAAAATAAGAGTACTGGAAGGAAAACAAACCAGTTTGGATGATAAATGTGCATCCTTGTCAGGCTTTGCTGACAGCCTGATTTCCTAAGGCACAAGCCCTCACGATGCTTACAGCCCCTTGCAGCTTCCTCAGCTGGCCACCTCAGGCACCTGGGAGGGTCCAGACAGGAAACAGACACCTTTGAAGACCTATGGCCTCACTGCTCTCTGAATGAAGCCAAAAGTCTTTGCATACTTACAAATTTCAAACACCAGTGAGGATGGAAAGAAGAGGTCTTGACTTTCCCCATGTTTCGTTGCTGGAGTCCCAGACCTGGGAAATGACTGAAATCCTCTTAACATGCCACTTAGTTTTGGTGGCTTCTCTTTCCTTTATTGCTGATCTGATACTGGTTTGGACTCCACTTGGGGATTCCTCGCAGATCTGGGAGGAGTTGAAAGGGGCATGCCATTACAAGAAGGTACATACCAGAAGATACATATTGTCAGTGGGAGCTCTCCCTCTGTGATTCGGATAAGCCCCTTCCTGGGTAGCAGCTCCCTCCCTGAGGAAGTGTACTAGGCAGAGGAGCAGAGGCAGAAGTAAAGGTCAAGAACCACATTCTTCAAATTTCCTCTGACAATTTCCATGCTGTCATCCAGGCTGACTAACCCTCCAAGATGCCTAATGAATTTAGAGACATATTACTTTGATTTACTTAATAATATTTTTTAAAACATGATTGCTTTGGGAAATGGCTTCCTTTTTTTTTTTCCCCCTTCCTCGAACTGAACTGTGAGATACAAATACCCTCCCAGAGAGCTTCAGAGGAGGCAAATTTGGCAGAGGAGAGAGAACATAGAACAATCCATGCCTTGCCAATGCCAAGAGGAAGAGCAATCTGGATTTATCTGGCAAGTCAATCCTTAACTGCGGGATTGGAGGTTAGGGCAAGGATCTTAAAAAACGACTTTGCGTGGCTGTAAAATGCATTCCCCTCTGCTGGAAAACAATGCTGTGTGTGGGTTTCTTTCACCTCCTGGAGGCCTCCTAGTCCTTCAGAGAGCAGAGCTGTGAGGGGACAGAATGCTTCACGGTGGTGGTTGTGTGGCTGCCAAGAGGATAGTGCGTGTAGCTCCGCAGCCAGGCAGGATGCCAGAGCCCAGGAGCAGCGACAACCTTCCTCGGTGCACCTGTTCTGCCTCTCCTTGCATGGGGAATGTGCCACTTTCCCCCACCTCATGCTGCTTTCCCCTGTGGGGCTCCATTTTGTCTTTCCCAATGGCAGATGCCCGCTGCCTTCCTCCCAGTACTCCCGGGGCGCAGGGGGCGGGGATGGCCTTGTCAGGCGTGTCCCTCACTCCAGCTCAACCCTGCATCTCAGGTATCAGTCTGCAGCAGGTGCTGTGACATTATGACAAACACTCAGGCCCTCAGTGACTGGAGGCGTCACACGCTGTGTCTTAGAGTTGCCGACATCTCATCAATCACGACCTTGATTATGCCGCTTTGGGTCTCTGGGCTCAACTTTGGACTCCAAACAGAATTTATTGCAGCTGAACATGCTTCTTTCCAACGTGGACATGGCCACCTTGTTTAAAATAGCATAATCCGGCTAGAAACTCACACTTGCACATGCAAATTGCCCAGCCTTTTGTCTTGTCAATGTTACAGTTAGAGTGTGTGTCAGGCACCAGAGTCTGCTGGAGAATTCTGCTTTCCCCCATCCTCCCACCATTTGCTGCAAAGGAAGGATGCATTTTGTTGTCCCTTGGAGTGCTGTATTTGAGGAAAAGCCATGACTGCCAGGGCATGATTATTGATAACAATAGATCCTCTCCTGGAAAGGGAAGCAAAACTCTCCTCTGGTAATGATTGAAAGCTTGGTCCTAACTAGTTGCCAACATGCCTGTGGCTATTTAGCAGCTAACATTTGTTAAGCTGGTAGTCTGTGACCAGCCACGTGTGCGAGACTATTTGAGGGTACGCAGATAAGAAAAATATGATTGCTGCCCAGGAGAACCTCAAAATCTAGCTAGGGAGATAATTATGCAAGCATTTATGTAGCAATATCTCAACCCAAATTCTTTGCCTGGTAAAGAAGGCATTCTAGACACTGACCAGAGTAGACAGGTCCCTCACCTGGTTTCCCTGTTAGGTGACTCCCTTTCCCTGGAATGTTCCTTGTCTTTTCTTCCTTTAGACTTAGGCTAATATTGTTGTCCTTGTCTGGGACCCCACCCCCCACATATTCCTCTAAATCAGAGATCGGCAAGCTTTTTCTGTACAAAGCCAGATCGTAAATATTTCAGGTTTGGGGGACCGAGAAGCACAACTATTCTTGCTGAAGGGTTAAGAGTCTTGTTTACATTTACACTTCAGATGGTAAAAGCCATTGTTAGCTCATGGACCATACAGAAATAGGTGGTGGGCTGGATATGGCCTGAGGGCTATAGTTTGCTGACCTCAATCTAAATCCTATTTGTCCTTTAAGACCTAGCTCAAACTCCAGTTGCTTCGTGAAATACATTTGACACTCCACATCCAAAATTCTCCCCTCTCTCAGGAATGTCTAATTTATGCAATTTGTAGAGCAGGCATTCTTACATTTCTGAATGCCTCCATCAGGCAGTAGTGTTAGAGGAGAAAATAGGAATTTTAAAATCAAACAAAATAATGCTCAAATTCTGATTTCTAAACTTACAGTTGAGTGGCACAGTGAAAACTACTTAAATTCTCTGAGAACATTATCAAAAGGAAACACATCAAAATATGTTTATATCTGTATAGGAGGTAGTTATTTTTTTTTTTTCATTTCCTTACCTAGGTTTTCTAAAAATATTCACATCAAATATATATCCTTTTTATAACACAAATATGCTGATTACCTAATCCACAAATTAGGGTTATTTGTACTAAATAAAATATGTCTGAAATGCAAAGGCTCAGTAAATATTTTCTTTCGTCTCTTCATGAATTCTTACTACATTCTCATAAAGGGTGCATGTCTTATGATCAAAACTAAATTGGATTTTTTTTTTTTTTTTTGAGCACAAAGATGCCACCTCATATTTAAAGCCATTGATAACACTTAATTGAGACGTTGCATCAGGCTGGCGGTCTGAATTACTTGCTATTAATTTAAGAGGTACATAAAACTCCGGTACACTAAAGCCTTTCAAAAGACTTTGTCTACTTCTTTCTATTGACTCACTCTGTTCTTCAGTTTAATTCAGTGTCTTCTCTCACCATCACATCATTAACTTCCATGTCTCTACATCCACTGAACATATTTCAGGGCCCATCTTATTCGACTTTGAGTCAGCACTGGATTCAAACACTCCCTTCTTTTTTTTTTTTTTTTTAAGATTTTATTTATTTATTTGACAGAGATCAGAAGTAGTCAGAGAGGCGGGCAGAGAGAGAGGGGGAAACAGGCTCCCCGCTGAGCAGAGAGCCCAATGCAGGGCTCGATTCCAGGACTCTGGGATCATGACCTGAGCCAAAGGCAGAGGCTTAACCCACTGAGCCACCCAGGTGCCCCACTCCCTTCTTTTTGATACTTTGATGGCTTTGAATTCCACAATATCAGGCTTTCCTGGGTTTTCTCCTTACTCTCTTATCCCTCGATTTCTATCTCATTTGCAGGATCCTTGAAATTAGGAGATCACTAACCGGTGGCATTTATGAAAACATAGTCCTTGCTATCATCTCCCTATGCATTTCCATCCATGTCTCTGGTTTCAAATAACATATTTGGTTTCAAATAACATAACATACATAGATGTGTCATAAAATTTAATCTCTCTAGAAGATCTCCAGGTCTAACTTAATTATCTCACTCAGATTGTCCTCAAAGTCAACATGACTCATGCTAAATCCATGACCCAGGCTAATCCCCCAGGCCTGCCCTTAAAGCTAGTCTTCCCTCTGAGTTTTCTATCTCAAGGCAAGTTGTCACCATTCTTCCTGTCAAATAAGTCAGACACCTGGGAATTATTCTGAACACGTACCTACCTCCCATTTCAATAGCTAATTCATCACCAAGTTCTGTAGATTTTATCTCTTTTATAAATCTTGAATGATTCTTTCTCTCTTTTTTATGGTCAGTGCTACCATTGTAGACCAAGAGTCATCTGATACCTAGATGTTATGCCACATTACCTCTGCTTCTCTGCTCTTCCCCATCTGTCTCTATATCACAGGGCAATGGTCTTACAGTCCAAAATCCAAATGTGATTATGTGATCTCCTCACTTAAAATTTCCCATTTATCCTTCATATCAATGTAAATGTCCATTCCTGAGAAATAGCATCTCTTAATTCCATCTTCTAAAGCTTAACCTCAAACTGATTATTTTTCCTTTGGAACTCTTGTTTCAGCATAAAATTAACCACTCAGTAGGGTTATTATCTACTCCCCACGCCAGACTACAGGATGTTTGAGAGTATCTAATGTGCCTAGGTTTGCTGATTACTGAAACTCAAGTATATGGCTTGGAAAATAACAGTGCCTGGAAAATAATAAGTGCTCAATTAATATTTGTACATGAATAAGTGGATGGACACAACAGAAAGGACAGTGGAAAGAACTTGGCTATCAAATCTTTCTGGAATACCTGAAGAACCATTAAGCAGTGTTAAGTTAACATATTAGTAATTTTATTTAAATAAATGGAGTATTTGGGAAGTTCTAACCTTCACCATCCATTCACATGGAGTTAAAATGCATTTTTCCAGATTATGTCACCCATCACTTTGTGCCATCAGTCCTTCTAGATGTCAGATGCAGAGACCCATTTAGAAGAACTTTTCCAGAGAATTGACCTTTGCTGTTGGAAGTGACTGACTATGGCCCACTGGAGGGGTAGGTATAACAGCATTGCTACCTTAAATCTGGGTGCAAAAAACTCTAGTGTCTCCAGCTACAGAGATGAAAACTTGCAGGCTGGGAGAAAATATTTATGAAAGACACATCTAATAAAGGACTGTTATCCAAAATAAATGAAGTACTATTTTTTAAAAGATTTTTTTAAAGCAATCTCTACACCCAACATGGGACTTGAACTCACAACCCCGAGATCAAGAATGGCATGCTCCACTGACTGAGCCAGCCAAACATCCTGAAAAATATATAAAGTACTCTTAAAACTCAACACTAAAAAAAAATAAACAACCTGATTAAAAAATGGGTAAAAGGCCTAAACAGGCATTTCACCAAAGAAGATAAACAGATGACAAGCATATGGAAAGAGGTTTATCATATGTCATTAAAGGATTGCAAATGAAAACCATAATGAGGGGCCTCTGGGTGGCACAATCAGTTAGGCATCCAATTCTTGGTTTCAGCTCAGGTCATGATCTCAGTGTCCTGGGATCGAGCCCCGAGTCAGGCTCCACACTCAGTGGAGTCTCTTTCTCCCTCTCCCTCTGCCACTTCTGCTCATACCATGTCTCCCTCCCCACCTCAGTAAATAAATAAAATATTTTTTAAATGTAAAATAAAATAAAACCATAATGAGATACTACTACACATCTATTAGAATGGTGAAAATTCCAAATGCTGACAATGCCAAATGCTGGTGAGGATGTAGAGCAAAAGGAACCCTCATTCCTTGCTGGTGATACTACAAAAATGGTACAGCCACTTTGGAAGACAGTTTGGCAGTTTCTTACAAAAATAAACATACTCTTGCCATGTGATCCTACAGTTACGCTCCTTGATATTTACCCAAATGGCTTGAAAATTTATGTTTACACAAAAACCTGCACATGGATATTTATAGCATCTTTATTCACAATTGCTCAAAATTGGAAGCAACCAAGATGACATTCAGTGGATGGAGAAACAAACTGTGGTACATCCAGGCAATTGAATATTATCCAGCACTAAAAAGAAATAAGCTATCAAGCCATTAAAAGACATGGAGGAGATGTAAATACATATTACTAGGTAAAAGAAGCCAATCCTAGAAGACTACATAATGTATTATTTCAAGTATATGGCATTCTGGAAAAGACAAAACTGCAGACATAGTAAACACAAACAAACAAACAAACAAAACTGTTGTTGCCAAGGTTTCAGGAGGAGGGAGAGATGAATAGGTAGATCACAGATGATTTTTAGGGCAGCGAAGCTATTCTGTATGAAACAATGGTAGATACCTGTCATTATGAATTCGTCAAAATCCATAGAATGTACAAAACTGAGAGTGAACTGTAATGTATACTATGGACTTTTTGTAATAATCACATGTCAATGTAGGTTCACTGACGTTAACTGAAGTACAACTGTGATCCAGGATGCCAACAGCAGGGGAGGTTCTAGGTGTTTGAGGATAGGGATTACATGGGAACTCTCTGTACATTCTGTTCAATTTTGGTGTGAACCTAAAGCTACTCTAAAAAATAAAGTCTATAAATTAAAAAAAAATTTAGTATCATTTATGTTGGGTGGAATCAGGCCAAAGTTAGAATTCACATAAACCCACATCTTTTGCTCACCTTCTCCTGCTCTGTTCTACTTCTCCCTCTCCTTTCTCCTGAGATCATTTATTATTCCCTAAGATAATAAAGCACTTAGCCAAAAATCCCCACCTCAGTCTCTGCTTTTAGGGAATAAAACTAAGGCAGAGCTGTAGGTGTGACACATATTACTACTCACCTGTGCGGGCCTTTTCTTCTACTAAAAAGACTGGGAAACAGCAAAGTGATTCTTGATGTAGAAGAAAAATATTTAACAGATGTCTAGAATATAGCTGCCATAGAAAAAAGTAGGTCTGGAGAGAGTAGAAAAGAAATTTCATCCATATTATCACCATACCTAGGGAGATGGAAATATGCCAAAGACGAATTCTGCCTACTTTAAAGAGTTGTCTGGGCCCCAGGTCCTAATTCTATAGGAAGGAAACAAAATGTTCTCAATTCCTTTCACTCACTGTATTTGTTTCCTGTGGCTGATATAACAAATATCCACAAACTAGGTGGCTTAAGATAACAGAAATTTATTCTCTCATACTTCTGGAGACCTGAAGTTCAAAATCAAAGTGTTGACAAAGCCATAGTTCATCTGAAGGCTCTAGGGGAGAATCCTTCCTTGTCTCTTCCAGCTCTGTGTGGCTCCTGGGAATCCTTGGCTTCCTTGATTTGTGGCCACATCACTCTAATCTCAGCCTCTAACTTCGTATGACCTTATCTACTATGTCTGTCTTTTCCTCCGTGTGTCTCTTTTAAGGATATTTTTCATTGGATTTGGGGTTCATCCAGATAATACAGGATGATCTCAAGGTCCTAATGTTAATTACATCTTCAAAGATCCTTGTTCCAAACAAGGAAACCTTCACACACTCCAGGGATTAGGAGGTGGACATATCCTTAGTGTGTGGGGCAGTGGGCATCATTCTGTCTCCTACATTCACCAATTTTTTCCCTAATTCAGTATAGTATTTCTTTGTTTATATATCACGTTACAGTCTGCCTAGATCTTTCAACTAAACAACCTATTACCACAACAAATAAACATAAGAACAATAATACCCACCATTAATCTTGCCATTTGTGAGGACATGGATAAACCTTGAGGGCATTATCCTAAGTGAAGTAAGTCGGGTAGAGAAAGACAAATACAGTATGATCTCATTTATATGTGGAATCTAAAACAAAACACCAAGTAACCAAGCTCACAGACACAGAGAACAGATTGGTAGTTACCAGAGGTGGGGGTTAAGGATGGGCAAAATGTGTGAAAGTGGTCAAAAGCCACAAACTTCCAGTTATAAATAAAGAAGTCATGGGGACATAATGTACAGCATGGCAACCATAGTTAGCAATACTATATTGCACATCTGAAAATTGCTAAAAGATGTTAAAATTTCTCATCATAAGAAAAAAAAACTTTTGTAATTATGTGTGCATGTTAACTAGACTTCTTGTGGTGATCATTTCAGGATGTATACAAATGTTGAATCCTTTGTACACCTGAAGTTAATATCTGTTATGTCAATTATGCCTCAATAATAAAAAAAATACCCATTGTTTAATACATTTTTCTTATGTCCCAAACATACCCTGTAAGATGTTATCATTCTTATTTTACAGCTGAGGACACTGAGGCTGCAGTGAGTTTTAATTTTTTACCTTTGCTATTGCAACCTTGGTATTTCCATTGTGCTTCTTGCCCCCTGTAGGAGCTAGAATCAGAAGGCTCTCCAGCAAGAAGGAATTCACTGTGATCCCTGGGTTACTATTTTTGAGTACAAGGCAAAGAGTAATATTCTTAGTAGCATAGTATGTTAAGAAGGGTTCAGGTTGGCTTGGACAGACCTTCATTTGCAGTTTAGAGTGTTGTTGTTGGTTTTTTTTAACATTTTATTTATTTATTTATTTGTCAGGAAGAGAGAGAGAAGGCACACAAGCAGGCAGAGAGGCAGGCAGAGGCAGAGAGAGGCAGGGTCCCTGCTGAGCAAGGAGCCCGATTCGGGACTCGATCCCTGGACCCTGAGATCATGACCTGAGCCGAAGGCAGCGGCTTAACCCATGGAGCCACCCAGGCATCCCTAGAGTGTTATTTTAGAAGGAACAAGTGTCCTGGGTCCTGCAGAAGTAGCTGGAGTCCTCACTGTGTTCTCTTTCTAACTTCGTAAATTTGGGCAAGTCACAAATTTTTTCTAAGACTGATTCCTTACCCATCAAATTAGCATGTTCCCACATTGTTCACATGGCTGTTTAAGAAATAACTTGAGTTAAAAGCAAAGTCACCTTCACCAGACCGAGGACACACCAATACACCAATACAATCCTTCCTTATGTATTTGCAGGCCACAAGGAAGAAGTCACCCTGGGGAGCTTCACATCTCTCCACCACATTAATCCTTGACAGAGATCTCCCACCCTCCTCGGTCCTGGCTTCCTCCTCCAACACACAGCTGAGAAAGAAAACTGAGATCCTGAGAACATAACTGTTCCTTTCTGATCTCAACTGTTGCTTCCTCTGCTTTCATAGAACTCCTTTTCTTGAATTACTCACACTCATTTCTAAAGGATCACAAGTCTATATCTACCTAACATGAGTTGCAGAGTCTTTTTTTCCTTCTTACCAGCCCCCACCATCACCACCAAATGGCTGAGATTTAAACGCATGAAACTCAGACGAGAGAGACAACAAGTTCACTGTTTTGCAGAAAAAGAAAGGCATTCAGCAAATCCAGGTCACCATTAAGAGACTTCAGGGGTCTTGCCAGCCTTACCCCTCCAAGTGCGGAGCCCAGACCAGCAGCACCAGCATCACCTGGGGGCTTGCTCAGCAGACCAGCTGACTCAGTACCTCTGCCCTGGCGTCCACCCATGATTTGGCCCTCAACAAGCCCTCCAGGTGATTCTGATGCACACTAGAATTTTTTTTTTAAAGATTTTATTTATTCATTTGACAGAGAGAGATCACAAGTAGGCAGAGAGAAAGGAAGGGAAGCAGGCTCCCTGCTGAGCAGAGACCCCGATGTGGGACTCGATTCCAGGACCCTGAGATCATGACCTGAGCCAAAGGCAGCGGCCTAACCCATTGAGCCACCCAGGTGCCCCACACTAGAATTTTAGAAGAAGTTTGCTACAGCAGTGGCTCCCAAACCCGAGCATGCAGACTCACCTGAAGGAGGTCCTTAAAACAGATGACAAGGCTCCACCCCTGGGGTCTGATTCACAGGTTTGGAGAGGGGCCAGGGAATCTGCATTTCTCACAAACTGCCAGGTGGTACCTTGGCTGCTGGTCCAGAGAACACGATCTGAGAGCTGCTGTACTATCACGCATCCCAAGGTAAATGCATGGGTTTCTCTTCTCTTTCAGAATATGAAGCCTTGAATAGGGAATACAGCCAAAAGAAAAAAAAAATCTGTGATTTGGAGGATTGTTCTTATACTTGACTCTCCCACAAGATGTAGGTTCTCCTAGGCTACTTTAATATCTATTAAGAACCGGTTCCTCCATTCTCTACAAACAGGAAGCCACCAAATCTTCTCTTGTAGCCCTCAAATTCTCTCAGACCCATCTTTTGCTGCCTCTGGCTTGTTATTTTTCCAAGCTGCTCCTTTCTGCTTCCAAATCCATTCCATTTCTGTCTTCTTCACACTATCATCAAATACACCCTCCCTAAGCCACATTTTGGTTACGTCTCTTTCCATTTGTAAAACTTTCAAGGACTCTTTAGTTCCCACCACAATCAAATCTAGACTCTTCCTTCTTGTTTTCAAGACCCTCTATCAACTAATTTCTCTTTAAAAACAGTCCTCTCGCTCACTCACTTTCTCACTCTCTGCTCAAACTGGTCCTTCTACTGAGCTGCACACAGATAAGATCATTTTTCATCCTTGCTTCTCTCTTCACTTGAAATGTTCCTTTTTCTCACCTAAAGCCAACATGTCCTTCAAGGCCCAGATGAAGTGCAGTTTCCAGCCGAGGTTTGCACACCAGCCACCATTTTCTCCTGTCCACAGCACACACTGCAAGTCAAAAGGGTAACTCAAGCTGAGAGACCAGATACCACCTCTGAATCCTACTGAACACAACACTCCAGGCCACTACTACCAATCACAGTGGGCACAGAACATAAATCTTAGTATTCCATCCCTTTATGGTTTTTGTTATTCACATGATCCCAGAATCCACAATGTGGTATCTTTTCCTTGTTATTCACTAAACTGTAAGCTCACTTAGGAGAGAGATAAGGCTTAAAATACCTCTCTACTCCAGAATTTCACATAGTCCTGACTGGAAGGCAAGAGCTGAGGAATACATTTGTTTTCTAATTAAACAGAAAGTACTGTAACAGATGCAATGATGCTTACACTCAATCTGGCTGACTTCACTCTACAGAGATCCACAGTCACCTGAATTCCTTATCTACCACCTCGAAGAATAATACTAGAGGTACTTGCTTAATTAATTCCTTAGGTTTCCAAGAAGAAAACAAAGCTTATCCTCATCTCTTCAGTAGGGAGGGAAGCAGAGAGATATGAAATTTATATCAGCTCAAAAACAAACCAGCACCAAATAAGGCTGTAAACCAAGAATTGTGTCTAACATAAGAGTAATAGTATAAGATAATAGGAATTTTTGACAGTGGCACCATATAAACACCGGCTGGTTTGAATTAACATTTATAGGAACTAGGTTTTTTCATCTGAAATAAAATCTTGACCTTAACTCTGTTTTTTTCCCCTTCATATCTTTGACATACGAAATACTGAGGGAGATGTGGAGGAGGCATAGAGGCTGTGATTAAATCTGTTTCTCGAATCCATTATCTTCTCACTTTTCATGAGCTCTAATTTAAACATCTTATTTATAGTGTAATGTTCTTAAGAATTCGCTGGATGTATTTAAATGGCGAGAGTTAATTGGGACTGTTCTAGCAGAAATCGGCCTCAATCTCATCTTCCTAGGTGGCAGCTCCTCTCTGCTCCCCAAAAATAATGTAATTTCCTCCTTTTGCAGTCTAATTTTCATGTTCATTGCTACTGCTCTGAATATTGTGACCTAAGGCTGTATGAGTTTAATAATGTTTTTAGTTTTAATATTATCATTAATATTGGCAATCTTTACATCATAAATTTGGTATCTTCCTACAGAACTTCCCACAGTTCTTAACATAAAAATTAAATAAAGTCTAAAGCAAGGAACAGCTTAAAAATAGTAAGGATTGGGAATTGAAAAAAAAAAAGTGAAAGATAAATGCTATGTTTTAAATATGTATTGAATGAGCTTGGAAAAGGAGCAGAAACTGTTTTCCAACTGCACCAAGAGTTGCTTTACCCATCAACTCTTCTTCCCAGGTAATATGCGCTTTGGAGAATAAGTACAATTTTATTATTTGTGGCTAATGGAGTAATCAGAGGCCCAGGATATAGGGCCACAGGCATAGAGTAATTCATATACCAATTTCTCTTGTTCTCCCCCAAATCATCTATCTCAGGTTGAGTTCTCTGAAAGCAGATCCTGAGACAAAGGTAAGTTGTTTATTAAGGACCTGACCTGGGAGAAACTGGTAAGAAACAGGAAAATAGGACAGAGAAAGGGACAAGACCATAGTAAGGAGAAATTTTGGGTGAGGTTTCAACCTCTGGTCTCTGGGGGAGCTCCCACTGTGAAGGACCCCTCTGAGATTATCCCTCCTTCAAACAAGGGAGCTGGGCTTTCATACTCACCAGTCATTGGCTACTGGTAACCCCCAGGGACACAGCCTCCCAGGCACTTCTGCCTCCCAGTATGTCTGGGCAGAGCATCTCCAGCAGCCCAAGAGTAGATCTATGAAGAAGACCGCGGGTGCCCGGTATTTGCACCGATCATCTTGCTCATCTAATCAGCTGCAAGGGCCCCTCTTTGCTTATTCTAAGGATGGGTTTTTGGGGAACAGCCTCCAGCTGTGCTCCCTTCATCCCATCAGAACCCACCAGGCAACAGTTTGCCAGGAGCGCCCAGGCCTACGCCATCGATACCGAGTAGTAGCTCCCAGGGCTTTGGGAGTTACTCTCCATCTTCTCTCCCTCAGGTTTCCCCTCTCTTCAGTCCTGCTACTGCAACATAATGCGTCATAAGGACAATTCAAGTGTCTTAAAACAATAACCAATTATTAGTGTAGAGTTTACAGGTTAGCAAGAGGAACTGAGCTGGGGAGATCTTCTGGTCTTGCTGTGTTCCCTCATGTATCTGAGGTCAGCTGCAGGTCAGGTAGGAGGTTTGTTAATTCTGGGTGTACCCTGTCTCATCCCTGGGGTCTCAGCTGGGACAACTGAAATGATTCACATCTCCTCCACATGGAATGTGTTCTCTCATTCTCCAACAGGCTGTCCCAAATTTATCTCAGGACCACAACAGAGACACCAATAGGACAAGTAGCAGTGTGTAAAGCCTCTTGAGGTCTAGGCTCAATATAAGTTCACTGTCCCTTCCTTCACATTCTATTCGTCAAAGCAAGTCACAGAACCAGGCCAGATTCAAGAGGCGGAAACTAGATGCAGAGTCTTATTGCAAAGGGTATGGACTGGACACAGATATAAACAGTTGGGCCTATTTATTGTGACACACCACAGCCTCTCAACGTGCAACCCTCTTACTGCCAGAAACATCAACTTAATTCCAGGATGAGGCTAATCTTCCCAACCGAGGCCCAGGTGAGGTTTTCTTTATCTTGTCTCCCTCTACCCAAAGATGCTATACTCCAGTGTAATATCTTCTCTACTCTTGAGTGATGTTTTAGTCAACGTTCTCCAGAGAAACAGAGCCAATAGAGTTTCTAGAGATCAATAGAAAGAGATTTATCATGAAGGATTGGCTCTTCTGAAAACACTCTCACAAACACACCCAAAAATCTTATTTACCTGCTACCTGGGCATCCCTTAGCAGAGGTCAGATACGCACATAAAACAAACCATCACAGCCATGTAAAGTAGGGAGGGGGACTTCAGTTCATATCTTCTTTTCCCTGGCAGCATAGACAGAAAGAAATTACTTCCCATAGCTTATCCCTCTAGATACATTCAACAAGGCTTATCTTTGGTCCATTTTACATGTGTGTTGAGGGCTGGAGGGGTGGGTCTTGCAACTTGTTATTTCCCTGTGACACCCAATGACTGAGAACCACAAAAGAGAATGAAGAACATAATTCTATTCTTAGCTGCTGGGTGTGTTTAGTTCTTGTGCCAGGAGATCATTCCCAGTGATTCTCAATTATGAATTCATAATGAGGAGGGTTCTTTATGTGCCCTCATAGCCAGGGGTCCATTCTAAATAAAATAATTCATAAATAAAGGCTGTCCACAAGGTGTAAAGATGAGGAAAAATTCATACAAGCTTCAAAGGATCAAATGTATCCAAAGAACTTCTTCATAAGGTGTAAAATACATTACACATTTCATTAGTTCTAAGATGCTCATTTTTCATATTTTAACCTCTCTGAAATTGGGATGCATCTAAAAATTGACAGTCTCTTAAAATTATTTGGCAGCATTTTCTTAATGGCCTATAAAAAAGTGAGAAATCTTACAATTGATGTCTTAGATTCAATGATATATGATAAGCAGAAGAAGTAGCTGTTTCCTCATATGTAACACTGGCCTGCAAAACACATGTGACCCGGTTAAAATGGTAACAGGCAAGGCTTTTGAATATGAATGCTCAATAATTTAACAGGCTTCACATTTTACATGATGAGTAAATTAAACTCCAGGTTCAGCCAAGCTGTGTACACAAGTGGGATGGGATAACCAAGTTAGCATCAGAGAAATGCTCCAGAATCTCTCCAAAATACTCCAGAGTTAAAGGGGGGAAGCTTTCTGGTTTTATAATCAGCTTAAATTCTAAATTAGCTGTACTGTATAAAGGAGTGTTACTGGGTCATCATCAAAAAGTAGTCTTGGGTGCATAAAATTATGGCAATTCTCTTGGCTTTTAGATCTAAGAAAAGGCAATTTCACAGGAATCAACTGACATCTGGCATTTTCAACCTTACCCTCTGGGTTCATGCCTCATATATTCTGTTTGAAAATATTCTCCCTCATTACCATGACTGATTCCCTGTCTACAGCCCACTTGAATGTGAGCTCACCTATTCAGATAGAAACGTATATGTTATAAACTGGAGAGTATTTTAAAATCTTTTTTTCAGCAGTTTTCCACATCTTGCTGGTTTTCCCCAGTACATATGTATTTCCTTGATAAATAGAAAATGTGTTTAAATGAAGGAAAACTTACCTGCAGAAGAGCAAAACAGATCACTACCAACACAAGAAATGAATGAGGAAACAATAAAGGCTAACTCATCTGTTGCAGTCACTGTCTATCAGGCTACTGACCACTGGGACCCTCACAGCTTCCTGTGATCAGCACTTCTGTCATCTCCACTGTACAGATGAGGAAACAATGAAATGGAAGGATTACACAGCTTGCCTAAGACCACAGGTCTGTTATCAAGGGAGCAGGATTTGCAGATGCGAAATCAAGTTCCACAACACATGCTACCTATACTGTGATGAATAAACAGGAAATGAACATGAATAAGAACCTAACAAAGTCATTCTATGTTTTTCACCTCTTTATAGCTGTACTACCCAGTGTTCCTTCTCTAAACCTCAATGACCTTATTTGTAATATGGGAATACTGGTATTGATAACTGGCCCCTTCGTGAGGATCAGATGAAATAATGAATCTAAATATGTCTTGTAAACTCCCAAGATGTAAAAATACATTATTAGTAATACCATCCTCTTTTTTCCCTCCAGACTTGGATAAGAAAACAGGAAGTGGCTATCTGTCCAGAACTTGCTCCCCCATGCTATCTCTTATTCGGCACTAAAGTACTGAATTATTTTCTCTTGTATCTCAGAACTAACTTCAGTAGCCACAATTCTCACTGTGCCAACAGTGTCTTACCCAGGATCCCACAGCCAAGACAGAAAATACAAGGCACGTATGTCACAGCTTCCTCCCTTCCTTGTTCACGGCAGACATTGATAATCAAATGCAGATCTCATGCCAGCCTAGCTGAGCCTCAAATGCCTCCAAATCCTTTTTACCAAGTGATCTAAGCAGGCACTTGCTATTGCCAATCAAATATAATGAATAGCTCGGATTAACTCTATCTGCCATTCCTGTTGCAAAGCATTCAAAAATGCCATTACAAAAAGAAATTAGAATTAAAAAGTAGGGAAACTCTTGAAATGTAAATTTGATCATAGAAGTTGGGCTACTCTAGTTCTAAAACAAATTAGGTATTGTACAGGTCACTCACCCTTTTGTACCTCCATTTCCTTACAGTGTTTTTTTTTTTTTAATTCCAGTGTAGTTAACGTGCAGTGTTACATTAATTTCAGGTGTATGATATAGTGATTCAACAATCTATACATTGCTCAGTGCTCATCATGACAACTGTACTCCTAATCCCCTTCACCTATTTCACCCCTCCCCTCCCCCACTCCCCTCCCCTCTAGTAACCATCTATCTTGTTCTCTGTAGTTAAGAGTCTCTTGGTTTGTCTCTTTTTTTTCCTTTGTTCATTTGTTTTGTCTCTTTTATTTGTTTGTTTGTTTCTTAAATTTCACATATAAGTGAAATGATATGGCATTTATTTTGGACTGATTTATTTCACTAAGCATTATACTCTCTAACTCCATCCATGTTGTTGCAAATGGCAAGATGCCATTCTTTTTCATGACTGAGTAATATTCCACTACACACACAAAGATACACACACACAGAGGGAAATGTGAGATAGATATATTATAATATTATATATAATATATAATATAATTATGTTATAATATATAATTTTATATAATTATAACATTATATTATAATATAAAATATATAATTATATAAAATATAATGATATAATAATGTATAATAATATATAATACCATAATATATTACATAATATATATGTATATGTGTATATATATATACACATATATATGTTCGTTCATCTATCCACAGACCCTTGGACTGCTTCCATAGCATAGTTTGACTCTTGTAAATAATGCTGCAATAAAGATAGGGACTCATACATCCTTTTGAATTAGTGTTCTTGCATCCTTTGGGTCTTCAGCAAATGATGCTGGGGAAACTGGACAGCTACCTGCAAAAGAATTAAACTGGACCACTTTTCTATACCATACACAAAAACAAACTCAAAATGGATTAATGACCTAAATATGAGAACTGGAACCATAAAAATCCTAGAAGACAGCACAGTCATTTCCTTATAGTTCTAAGAGTTGGAGTTCCTTATAATTCTAAGAGTCTCTAGCAAAATCAGTTTTGATTTTGGCCAATAGATGCCTTATCTAATTTCTAACATCTCCCAAATTAGTTTCTGCCTTTCCTCTTACCCACCTGAATTGTCACCTCTAATTGCTTTCTCTCAATCCATTTAAACCATACTTTGATACCTTCAAAGCTATCTTTTGGCTACTCTGGTTGATAGGGACCTTACTTTCCACTGACTGGTTTTATCATTCATCACCCATGGATTCAGTTGGCATCCTTTGTTCCGGTGAACTAGACTGCAGGCTCCTTGGGAGGGCAGGTTGGGAGATGACAGTTCTTTAAATCTCAAAGCCTTGTACTGAGCTCTATAAGTAGGAGATGGTCAATGATGAATACCTGGTTTATCTTGAGTTTCAAAATTTTCAAAGAAATTCCAAGTTCATTTGTTCTAAATTGATCCACTTCATTTCCCTGCTAATTTTAACCTCAGAAATGTTGGCTAATGATAATATTTAGGAAAAGGACTGAAACTAGTCTTCCAAGTTATCCCTTAAAAGTATCTATTTTTCTCCATAGTCTATCTCATTATGCCAAGAGTATAAACTGGGAAAAAGGAAGAGATTAAAAAACTGTCTTAGGGCACCTGGATGGCTCAGTTGGTTAAGTGACCGACTCTTGGTTTCCACTCAAGTCATGATCTAATGCGTCATGGAATTCAGCCTTGCATCGGGCTGCATGCTCAGCAGGGAGTCTGTTTGAAAGTTCTCTCTCTCTGGCCCCTCAAATAAATAAATAAATCTTTTTAAAAAATGTCTCAAATAATAAATTCAGGATCATGTCTTAGGACTCAACCTTAACATTGAGACTGATTTTAAGTACTTCTTCTATTTTATTTATATTATTGTATATACTTAAAATATATTTTAGAACTGGTATATAATTGACTTACGATTGCTATAAAATATAATATTAATATTACAATTAGCTCATAACATAAATGTTTTATAACTTGAAGATAGATATCTTATAACCTAAAGTCAAACACATACTATAATTCTATTTCATATTTTGTACAATAGCGATTATTTACACCACTTTTTTTTTCAAAGAAATTTTTGCTTTAGATTTTCTAGAGTAGAGTTAAAGTAATGGGATGTACTATAAAAAAGGCTTTATAATTTTTACTCCCTACCCACTTCCATTCCATATCCTTTTGTTTGTTTTTATTTTTGATGTAAAACATTTTGCTTTGCTTTTCTCTTTCCAGTGCAGGCTTCCCCTGTGTGGGGCCTACATCAGAGGGTATAAAAAAGTAGGAAGGTTTAAGACACAGTTGGATTATATGATAAAGAATCTGACTGGAAAAGAAATTCCATTTTCACCACACTGGAAGTTGAGCTCCTTTCTTCACATCAAACGGTGGGGAAGAGGGAGGGGAAAATGTCTTCAAATGGATTTCCTTTCATTTCCACTTCAATTCACTGTGGTTGGGTGCTCAGTACATTCCATACTCTCAGACTCTGAAAGAACTTGAATTGGACTTTAACACATTGGGAATTTCAGCTCAAGCAGATCTGACAGGAGAAGACAGACGCCTGAACAGATGCAGCTTGCATTGAGAGAGATTATTTTTTTTAACTGAAAGTTGCTGATTTTTCTTCTAAAAAAGAAAGAAAAAAGTTTTCCCTGATGAGATAAGTTTTAAAGTGTGAAAATTTTGACATTTTTCTTTGCACATCATAGGTTTACTGTGTTTATTTTGTGTGTGTGTGTGTGTGTGTGTGTGTGTGTGTGTGTGTGTCTAATATAATCGTCCTATGGTGGGTTGAGAAGGCAATATTCAGATTCTGTCAAAACCCTTGGGCTGTAACCATGTTTCTGAAACTTTTAGCACTTCACTGAGCTTACCAGGGGCCTGGTTTCCCTGATGTGTGAATTGCTACAAAAATTAGAACATAGCCAATGCTGGAATCTCTGTTGACAAGCTGATGAGGTCCATGTCCCTGGAGTTCCTCTCAAGTCTCACTGATTCTGTCAGAGAAATCACTACACCTGCTTGCTCTAAATTGCTACCTGAGGAGAAGATTAGAACTTTACAGGCATCTGAAAAAGCTGTGAGAGAGGTGAGAATTCTGAGCAAAGGAAGAGGAATTTCAGATGTCTGAGGGTGAACTGAGCTGTGTGAAATATATAAATGACCCCATGTTCTGTATTTGCATGGAAGGAGATCTGGTAAGAACAGATACAGTTATACAGACAATGGAGGAAAATGTTTAAAATGAGTACTCTATCAGTACTACAGTTTCTGTAATCATGCAACAAAACATACTACTTAAGTTGGTTGACTGACCAACACTGGTTGACCAACATTCACCAGTATTAACACTCAGTGACCCTGAAATGGCAAAGCCAAGAGAGACTGATCCACATTTTCTGAATCCAAGCTCCTCTTTTCTTCTCAATGACACCATTCCCCTCCTTTCTCTAGAGTAGTAGCCCCCAGAGTGTGGTCACTAGACCAGTTACATTATCATTAACTGGGAACCTGTTAGAAATGCAAATTCTAGGGCCCTATCCCAGACCTACTGAATCAGAATTCTAAGATGGAGCACAATAATGTACACTTTCACAAGCTTTCAATACGTTCCTAATACACACGAAGGTTTGAAAACCATTGCTCTAGTGTACAGAATTATCAGCCTCTCCATCTTAACTGGTTTATTTTCATCAGCATGCAATATGTTCTAGTACCTGAAACACTAAAAATGTTTTTCTCTGGTCTTCACAACTTCCAGCTATCTTCTCCTTTTCTCTGTCACAGGATTATTTCATTTAAAATCTTGTCTGTACAACAAGAGACAAAATAGGAAGCCCCTGACTTTGTACCCCCACAGATGCCCTGACATAACAATATACAGTCCAAAAGCCTTCCTGAACTCCAGAAACCAGTTAAGAAGTGGCAGCACCCTAGGTATGTTCAAAGCCAAGAATGACCACATTGAAATGGCTTATAAAAAGCATTTCATTTCTCCCATGTAACACTTTCCCCAAGCTTATACAGCTCAGTACAATTAGAAATAAATGCACACTTCATGGCTTCTCCATGTGGGAGTGAGGGGTTGCAGTGTGGGCAGGAGGAAAAGTGGAATGTATGTCCAACATCCTAGCTTTTCAGGGGGTTGCCAGAGGGACTGGTTCCCACCTTGTCTGACTCTGAGCACTGGTGAAGATCTGGCATGCTTTGGATGTCCGGAGAATGTTGAGGGGAAAAAAAGAGAGCTCCTTTACTTATTTTAACACTAGAGAACCTGCAGAACTAAAGACAGACACCAGAGGGAGAAAGAGATTATGAGCTCCTGAAAAAGAAACCAGCAAAGAGACCTATACCAAGACACATTATAATTAAAAGGTCAAAAGTTAAAGACAAGGAGACAATCTTAAAAAGCAACAAGAGAAAAACAAAAACAAAACAAAACAAAACAAAAAACCCTCAAAAGACAGTCATCAGATTTTTCAGCAGAAAATTTGCAGACCAAAAAGGAGTGACATGATACATTCAAAATTCTGAAAGAAAACAACAACAACAACAACAACAACAACAACAAAAAAAAGTCCAACCAAGAACACTCTAACTGGGAAAATCATCACTCAGAATTGAAGGAGAGAAGTAGAATTTTCCAGACAAGCAAAGGCTTAAAAAGTTCATCACCACTAAACAGGCTTTACAAGAAATGTTAAAGCATTTTTATAAAATGAAGATAAAGGATGCTAATTAGTAAAAAGAACACACACTAAAGGATAAATCTCACTGGAGGGATAAATATATAGTAAAGATAGTGGGTTAACATTTATAAATCTAGTATGAAGATTAAATGACAAAAGTAGTAAAAATAACTCTAACTAAAATGATGAGTTAAGGGTTACACAAGTTAAAAAGGGGTAAAGTGTGATATCAAAAACATAAAATGTGGAGGGGTAGTAAAAATGCTGAACTTCAGAATGGGATCAGATTTAAGTTGTTATTAACTTAAAACAGACTGTTAAAGATCTAAATTGTTATATGTAAGGTTCATGGTAACGACAAAACAAAAACCTATAGTAAATACACAAAAGATAAAGAGAAAGAAACATAAGCATACTACTAAAGAAAGTCATCAAACCACAAAGGAAGAGAGCAAGAGAAGAAAGGAACAGGGAAGAACTACAAAAACAACAAGAAAACAATTCACAAAATAGAAATAAGTACCAACGTATCAATAATTACTTTAAATATAAATGGATTAAAATCCTCCCATCGAAAAAAATATATAGAGTGGTTGAATAGATTAAAAAAAAAAAAAGACAAGTTCCATTTACACTGCCTGCAAGTGTCTTACTTTGGCTGATACACAGACACTGAACATGAAAGGATGGAAAATATGCTCCTTGCAAATGGAAACCGAAAGAAAACTGGAGTACCTATATACTTACATAAGACAAAATAGACATTATTTTTTTAAAAGAGACTTTAAAACAAGGGCTGAAGTAAGAGACAAAGAAGGATATTACATAATACTAAAGGGGTCAATCCAACAAGACGATATAACATTTGTAAATATTTATGCATCCAGTATAGGAGCGCCTGAATATATAAAGCCAATATTAACAGACCTAAATACAATACAATAATAGTAGGGGACTTTAATACCCTACTTACATCAATGGATAGATCATCATGACAGAAATAAACTAAAATACAATTACCATGGATCCAGCAATCTCACTTTTGAGTATCTACCCAACAGAATTGAAAACAGGACCTTGAAGAGATATTTGCACACCCATATTCAATGGAGCATTATTCAAAATAACTAAGAGATGGAAGCAACATAAATGTCCATAGATACTTAGTAAAAAACAAAAACAAAAACAAAAAAACATCTAGTAGCTTTTAGTAGCAGGAATATGCATGCTGGTTTGTTTCAGGACAGGCCTGGTAAAAGCCTGCTGTTCTGGTGTAATTGTAAATAAAAGGGTCCCAATTTGGATGATCAATTTGATGGTCACTCCAGTTATGCGATATCAGAAGTATCACTAAAATCGTATCGGGATTAAAAACCTAATTGAATCACGTTTAAAAATGATTGTTTGTTTTTTTTTAAGACTTACTAATTTATTTGACAGAGAGAGAGCACAAGCAGTGGGGGAGCAGCAGGCAGAGGGAGAGGGACAAGCAAGCTCCACTGAGCAGAGAGCCCAACATGAGGCTCAATCCCAGGACCCTGCAATCATGACCTGCTTCACGGACTGAGCCACCCAGGCACCCCAATGATTGCCTTTTAAATAGTATTTATCTATAAACCAACATTTTACAAACTGCAGGTCACCACCTAATAGTGGGCCATGACTACCAATTTTTTAATGAGTTAAAATAGACTACAATAAAATAAAAAGTATTCAAATTATTCACATTGACTCACAAGTGGATAAATAAGCATTATTTGGGAATCTTTTTTTATTTTGCTTTTATTTTTAACACACAGCTCTATTTGTGCAGGTCACAGTGCAGAGGGCTTACCTTTATACTACGGGGTATAGCAGTACTGTGGGTCTCCACCCGGATCCCGCTGACCAGGCTGGTGTACCCATCTTCCCACTGCTTTGACTGTTGGGTGCTAATAGTTTAAAGTATGACCTTTGCAAGAGAATTGCCCTCTGGAGAGCCTCCTAAAAATGCCTGGTGGTTTTCCCTTCCCTCCAGGGACAGATGATGACTGCCCAGTATAGGAGTAGAAAAGACTAGCTCCTGACCTCAAGGGGAGCAGCTACATGGTACACTTCATTTTCCAGAACTTTCAGGTGAGATCAAGCCAGTGTAGATTCCAGTATTACCTATATTCATGTTTTCTTTGCTCCCATGCAGGCTCCTTCTGAGATCAACTCCCTCTACCAATATATCACTTGTACCAAAATCACTAGCTCAGCTTCTGTTTCTAAGAACCCAGCTTAAGACAACTGTCATTGGATAAGCTTGAGAAACTCTAATATACTATTTTAAAATGACAATAATTTATGTTTACAAAGAGTTTGCTTTATCCTTCTGCATGGTCTCTAGGAAAGGTGAAAACTCTGGCACAGAAATCCTGAACTAGTGAAACGCTGGATTGGTTTTTGAACCAAGACTCAGGAAAACAGGTGTGCCAGCCATCTGCTGGTGTGTTGGGGATTCTTTTCCCAAAAATGTGTCAGTCCAGACATCAATTCACATAAGCCTCAAGACCTACGATGTGTTGAGGGAAATGGGGTAGGAGCAGCAGCTTTGTTTCCTTCTGCAAACCAAGGCAGGTAAATGTAGTCGAATGACACAGCTGCTTTAGAAAATGTCACCTCAGAGCCAGCTGTGCTTTTCCACTGAAGAGTTCTTTCACTTCATCCCCAGACAGGAGATAGCACCGGCAGATACCTGAGCTCCCAAAGTCATCAAGGCCACCCAACCGCTGCCATCCAGCCCTTCCTGGGCTCCTGCAGGGTCCCTGGCTTTGTCACATCGCACTGCTCATTGTTTGACAAATGTCAGAGTTTCTGCAAGGATGCATATCTCCCGTGGTTCCTGGAACAGTGTCCAGACGGGAGAAAATACACCACAGGCTCTGAACAAGAAGAACAAATGGAAGACTGCTGTACCCATCAAACACAGACCCTAGGAAACGTAAGCCAGAGAAGCAAACACACCTTACCCAAACAACTGCGGAACTTCCATTGGGAGAGTTATTCATTTACTTATGCAGCACTCACCTTCCAGAGGCATTCTGGGCCGATTTTCAACAATATCACCAGGTAGAAATCACCTGGATTTTCCGAAGGTTTCGTAGACAAAGAAAAAGGAACAAGCATGGGACTGGGAAGAGGATGTGACCCAACCAAAACCGGAATTCCCAGAAACTCACAGAGCAGCCCCTAAGGAACCAAACAGTAATTAACCTGACACTCGGCAGAGAAGAAGCACTGCTTGTTCTCCTGCTGTACCCTTTGCCAATTAGAAACCAGTTTCCAGGATTTGTTAAATGAATTCTGGCTCATTCAGGTGCTAGATTGTAAGATAGCCGTTTACAAAAAAAGGAGACAGACTCCGTGTTTTGATACAGAGTGTTCTCCAAGATACAATGTTTAGTGAGAAAAGGATGATGCAAAACAATGCGCAAAGTATTTGTGGCAAAACAATGAAGAGTCACCTTATGTACCTGCATGTTTTTAAATGTGTATATGTGGGGCACCTGGGTGGCTCAGTGGGTTAAGCCTCTGCCTTGGCTCAGGTCATGATCTCAGAGTCCTGGGATGGAGCCTGCATGGGTCTCTCTGCTCAGCAGGGAGCCTGCTTCCCCCCGCCCCCCACCTGCCTCTCTGCCTACTTGTGATCTCTGTTTGTCAAATAAATAAATAAAATATTAAAAAAATAAATGTGTATATGTATGTGTGTGTAATATAGTATCATGTAATATACATGATATAATATATAGAAACATACACACAAAAACATTTAGAAAGAGATCAGGGAAGGGCTATAAGAAGGGAACTATTTCCACTGTTTACCTTTTTCCTAGAATTTTTTTCCATGTCCATCTACCACCTACTTAAAAACATTTTAAAAGACTACAACCCACAAACCAACACAGGTAATAACATGCTAACCAATATAGTTTTTATTGTGGGGACTGGCTAGTTAGGTACTGCTATTCATACTTGCTAGTCAGATTTTTTTTTTTTTTAATTTATTTACTTGACACACACAGATCACAAGCAGACAAAGAGTCAGGCAGAGAGAGAGTGGGGGAAGCAGGCTCCCTGCAGAGCAGAGAGCCCGATGCTATGCGATGCGGGGCTTGATCCCAGGACCCTGGATCATGACCTGAGCCGAAGGCAGGGGCTTTAACCCACTGAGCCACTCAAGCACCCCTAGTCAGATTCTTATTATGTTACAGTATTCCTTGGAATTCCCACAGATGCTTGAAAATATTGTGATGATTGTAGCTTCCTGGGTACCACGTTGCGCTCTTAGACCATAATTACTATGTCCTAACACAGTGGTCTCAGACAGGCAGCTGGGTTTACTGATGTCAGATTTGAACGCTTAGGAGAAATGTATGCAAGTGGGAGATCCCAGACTTCCCCACTCCCAAAATAGTTCCCAAGGCTGCCCTAGAGAGACTGCCTGGAAACAATGGGTCAAAGTCACCGCTGACTCACACAAGTAAAAGACCTTTGAGTAAAGAGGGTATTTATCTTCTTGGGAGAGAGAAGGATTCTGAGGTAGATATAGGCTTCAAGGTCCACACTAATTGTTCAGGCACCTGTATTAGGGAATGGCATCCTTAATCTTTTTGGAAAATATTAGGAATGAAAACCCAAATCTCTAAAAGGTATACTTGAGAGCAAAGTGTAGCATCCGCCTAGTAAATCTCGAGGATGTAGCTGCTAAGAGCTAAAAATATCATCCGGGGGAGGGCTGTGCAGATGGGGCTGGAGAGGGGAGGGATGGGGGGGGTTGGGCACAGAGAACCCAGAAGAGCAGCCATCTGAGCAGATTTCACACGATTAATAGGGAGTTTGTTGGCTGGTGGACTTTAAAAATAGAACCTCATTTCTGAGGGGTGGGTACCCTGCTTCAAAGCCCAGGAAGGAGCCTGCTGGGAGGGATGATTAACATGAGAGATTGTGGAGATTTAAGGAAATGTTGGCATAAAGAAATGGCAGCATTTACTGATGCTCCAGCCACCTTCTAAAAGGTTTCTGCAAATTGCTTTCCTTGGATGAAATACCAAATATCTGTTCCCAAATGTTATGAAGCAAAATAAATCACATTCCATTGACACATCCAATATGTCGTATCAGAGACCCTGAATCCAAACAAAGCAAGGCTGCCGTTACCTTGGCGCTCTTACATTTCTTTCTCCTGCTTTTGTATTAAAGGCTGCAAGACGAAAGCTTGTTCTTTGTAAACAAAAAAATTATCTCTGCCTCCTCCCTGCAGGAAATGAGAAATCAAATCAGCCGCTGACAAGTTTCTAGGGTTCAAAAGTAACTCAGAAATCATTGACGCTGAGCCCGGACTTTTCTCAGTGAAGAAATGTGATGCCCAGAAAGAGGGAAGCGCTTTTGCAAAGTCCCATTGCTGGAGACCCACGCAGGCAGAACTAGAATCTGGAGCTCTCAACTCTCATTGTATCCGTAAAGGTTAAAGTGTTGAAGGTGGGATTCCTCGGCTAGACCTTGCATTTCGACTAGAATCATAGTTATAAGATAAAGGTGATTTATCAAGTGCATTTTTTTTGAGGTATGCAAAGAAAGGAATAGGGCTTAATTTCTTGATCTACAAAATAATTCAATGTTAAGGTTATATGGACTATAGGACTATTTGTTGCGTTTCATAAATGTAAATACTGAGGCATGGTGAAACCAGCCATGTTTATCCAGGTGTAGGAGCTGCTGTGGGATGACCTTCACCATCAGCTCCCCTCACCTCCCAGCTCCTGTGAGTACTGGCTGCTAGGAATTCAGGGTTGCCCACTTCTCCAGAGAATGTGCCTGTTCTCCCCCACAAAATGCCTGAGAGAATTACCAATGACTAATTGATAACGGGGGCACAAAAGACCAGCCCCCTTGCCTCAACTTTGTGTTTTTTCTCACCTTCCAGGGCTCCCTGTGAGATCAGGCTGAGGCCAGACTCCAGCTGTGAACATGTTGTTGTACAGCTCCTTCCCCTGCCCCATCACATCCTGCTTCCCTCACCTCCCCACAGGATGTCCGGGGCACCTGCCTTCAATAAATCGAGCACTTCCAAGGAACCTGACCCAAAACACCAAGTAAGTGTGTAAGAGAAATAATAAACGTCTGAGAGCAACTTGTACTATCCTACATCTTCCTCATCCACTTATATTTTGGTTTCCATGTGAATGTGTATTTGAGACAGAGTTCTCCATGTTTCTGCTGTAAACAGATGCCAGTGCTCCCCTTGTCTGGCAAGATGGCATGTTTCCCAGGTTTTCTCCTCAGTCATATGCTTTTTGACTTGTCCATCCAATTAAGCAGGACTTTTTTTTTTTTTTCTGCCATCTTTACATATTTCCTGAAAACTGATACACAAAAAACAGATTGTTAAGGTTGGTAATGACTGGTTGAGCAAATAAACACACCTGAAGGAACACATCTGAATTCTGAGTCCCTAACCCCTCTGATAAGAGCCTGGCTGGTTCTCCTGCCAGAGGAATTTTCCTTCTGTCCAGTGAGGAGTATGACACCAGCTTCAGAGACCATGATGCTCATACCAGATTGAGGACCCTGGGCAGTTACATAAAGGGGTGAAAGGCTCCTGGGTTGTCTCTGTTGAGATTCTTTGGCTGTCAGCCAAAGAAAATAACTCTGCCTTGTTTAAGCAAAAGGGTTATTTACTGATAAGGTAAGAGGGAGCTCAAAGGCTTAGAAAGACAGATGTGGAGAAAGTACAGAGTAGAAAATGCTGTGTGGCCAGGTTTGTGTACAGCTGCAAATGGTTCTTCCATCTGCTCTCAAGATTCAAGATTCTGGAAGGGAGGCCAGCTGGCCAAGCTGAGGTCATAGTCTCCCTGCTTGACCATACCGGGTCAGTGAGAGTAAAGATCTAAGGAAGAGGTTGTCTGATTTTGGTTGCACATTAAAATCACTTATGGGGGGACGCCTGGGTGGTTCAGTCAGTTGGGCATCTACCTTCAGCTCAGCTCATGATCCTAGGGTCCTGGGATTGAGTCCCACGTCAGGCTCCTTGCTTGGTGGGGAGCCTGCTTCTCCCTCTGCCTGCTCTGCCTACTCTGCCTGCTTTCGCCCCTGTTTGTGCGCACTCTCTCTCTCTGTGTTAAATAAATAAATAAAATCTTTTAAAAAATAAAAATAAAATCACTTATGGGGAGCTTTATAAAAGCCAGATGCTTGGGCCATGCCACAAACCAATTAGATTAGACTATCTGGAGGTGGGACCAAAATATTTGATATTTTATCCTCCCTAATCCTAAGAGATCACTGTGTAGCCAAGGTTGTAAAACACTGAGATAAAGAAAAAAACTGTCAAAGAGCACTTCAAATTCTTTGTAAGAGAATGTGATACAATTCTTACCATTATGGCATGACTGTACCAAATTTGGGAAGAAAGAATTATTTTCTAAGAAGATAAATGGGTCACACAAACAAGAAAAGGGGATGGGTCCTGAATGGCCAATCAATGAATCAATAAACAGACAAAGCTCCACTGGGCATGCAATCTAGACAAACATTGTTCCAAAGCTTAAAGTAAACTCTGGCACATGATAAATGCTCCGTAAATAGTTGTTGAATAAATGAACAAATAACAAGAGCTTCTCAAAATGACACGTATAACATAATCCATAAAGAAAATCACTGATTTTTTTTTCTTATCTAATCTAAGAAAACCTCTAACACAGATTAAAAAGAGTAAACCTTTACCAGGAGAGAATGATACAAAGATCTGGGGGAAAAAACTGACTGATGCATCTGTGAGAAATTATTAGGGAATGTGTGGAAACTTATTAGGTTGTACACTCCTACTAGACATTAATCTTCATTTACTGCCACCACTGATGAATAGATTCTTCTAAAGTCAACTTACTGTACTAAACTCTCTTTGTTTACATTTTCAATAGGACCATCTTCTTTGATCGATTAAATAGAAGCCATTCGTTTCATGGTTTCAAGGCCTTGGTACTCAAAGAGTGGTTGGAGGACCCTCAGTGTCTCTCCTGGACATTTGCTAGAAATGCAGAATTTGGAGCCCTAACACTAGCCTATTGAATCAACATTGCATTTTAATAAGATCCAGAGGGAAGTCATATGCTCACTGAAATTCAAAAACCACTGGCCTAGCCCACACAGTTTCATATGCTCACAATGGCTAGCTGTACCTGTCATTCAAACCAGATGGGAAGAAGTTTAGGAACATGGCATTCCGAGCATGGTGCCATTGGGTCATGCCTCCCAGCTCCAATCCCTTTGCCTTTCCCAAGCCAAACAGCAGATGGGTGTTAGTGAAGCTCTAGTTTTCACTGAGGTCCTGAACATAGATGAAGGTGTGTGCCTTTTGACCTCATAAGCTGAACAAGTAAATGCAGAACAACATCACAGCCTAATCAAGGACCTAAAACACAGAATTCTGGGGGAAAACTTGGCATATAGAGATCTGTGCTCCTGAGGGAGTTTTGATGTCAACTCAGTGTGAAGGTGCTGAATTCTTACCATTCTTACCAAAAAATCTGGGGATTTCCTTCCTTCAGGTGAGAGACTCCAGTAAGATGGGAAAGGTGGAAGGTGCCAGCTTGCCCACTTCTAACTACACAGAAGCCCGTGGGGATACAGACCTTCTTGCTTCCCACAATCTATAAATGTAAAATGCTCATTAAGATTCAAGCTGAATAAAGAAAGAAAACACATCCACAGGTATATCATGAAAAAAATATATCCTGATCTCTAAGGAAAAAGAACATGTAACACTCATAAAGGTGGAAAGAATAATCCCCTATAAAAGAATGTCTTATTCCCAACATTGGATAAAAGAGGATAGTGGATCAACTTACATCCAGCTTAAATATCATTGATCTCTCAGGGCAAACAAAAGCTATTTTAGGAGAGGAAGGGATTTGGCAAGAATATCACTTTGAACCCCATCTGAGAAAAGCACTAAGAAGACTCTATTCCAACAACAAATGAAAAAAGTCAGAAACCTGTAAAGATGAAAAAGAGTGAGTAATGGTTATAGATAATATGCATGTTACATGTACACATGTATTGTGTCTATGTATATGTCACACATATACACACAAGTTCATATATATAGTTATTAAGCTCTATAGATACATAAAAATAAGATTCAGAAATGAGTAAGAATGGGCTATATAGCAATATGTAATTACCAAAATTAGTGGCACACTATAGAAGGACATCTTTAAGAAAAATTTCATCTTTAAAAAGTTAATAAACACTACACTTTAGTTGTCAAGCCTAGGAGAAATGGTTACCAAGGTGGCAATAAAGAGATTTCAGCTTCTTTTTAGGGGAAGAAATAAAAGGAGGACAGAAGAATGGCAGTAGTTTGTAAAATCTCATTTTATTGGAATGGAGCAAAGTAGGAAGAATACAGTGAATTTTTTTTTTCCTGAGAAAGAGGAGGAATCTCTTTTTTCATGAGTAGTAGACACTATTATCACTTATATCAGGAGAACATAAATTAACCATCAATGACAAGGAAGACTACAGCAGACTTTCCAAATTAGCAAAGGGAATAAACAAGAAAAGCAAGGCAAAGAAAAAAGAAGAAACCACCATCTAGACAGTAGTAAACATAAAATCAGGTTCAAGTAACAGACTAGGTTTATCAGTCACTGTATAACATGTGAAAGAATAGGATTCTACCATGAAAAGACAGAGGCAACACATTTCTTTACAAAACAAAACACAGCCAGATGTTACATTAAAGAACACTCTCCAAAGTACTTTTAACATAATATAAAGATATATAGCATTAGCAAAGAGATACCAGGAAAATGTAAACAAAATAGAAGTAAAAATGGCAATATTAATATCAGCTAAGTATAATTTAAGGGCAAAAGAACCAAATAGGGACAATATATAATAGTAAATGGCACAACTGTAGAAGCAGCTGTCATAACTGGCATGAGCCAACCACCACAGAAGCTCAATACTTATATTTATTTTTAAAGCAAGAAGAGCTTTCTAGAAATATAATTATGGTGGAAACATCAATGTACTTCTCTCAGAGCTGAAAGATATACAAACTGAGAATACAATTAATAAACAAGTGGTATGTCACCTTATCTTTGAATGTACTTTTTCAAATACTCATGGAACATTTTTAAAAGTTGGTCATATATGTGGTCACTGAGGGAAAAAAAAACTAGAAAAATGTGTAAATGGAGTTTTTATAAATTATATTCTCTGATCAGAAGCTAATAAAATTGGAAATAAATTATGAAATGGTAACCAAAAATATCTTAATGACTTGACAACTAAGCAGCAGGCTTCTACATAATCTTTGATCAAAAAGGAAATTAAAAAGGAAATTAAAACCTGCCTGGAAGGCATTGAAGAAGAACCCTCCATAACGAAGTTTACAGAACACATTAAAGCTATATTCAGAGGAAAATTTATAGCCTTAATTGCCTTCATTATTTAACAAAACTTGCCAAATAAAGTAATTTTTCATCTAAAAACTGAAATGTGAAAAAATTAAGAAAAGGAAATTTAAAAATATTTTTAAATGGGGAAAAATAGGAAAAAGGACAAACAATTCCAAAAGCTCATTCCTTGAAAAATATCAATAAAATATGATTCTTACGATTCTGATAAAGGAAAGGAGGAAAAGCCAAAGGTAAACGTTATGTAGAATGGAAATGAGATGCTATCAAGACACAGAGAGATTAACATCATCATAAAAAAATACCACAGACAACTTGATGGCTAACCAGTGAAAATGAATAATACTTTAGCAACATATCCCTAGCCCAACAACTTTTTAGCAATTTCTACCATTTCACCATTTCTCGCACCTTTTGATATACTGTAACATCTTTACCTGTATTTTCCCTCCATCGAGGGTCATTTTAGTTTTATTGGCTAAGTCTGGGTCTGGGAAGAGCCCTTCTTTCTTCCAGCTGGAATTCAATAAGGGTGGATTGCATATATTCATGTTACTTACTTACTTACCAGTTCTTGAAACATCTATGTCACGTGTACCCCATTTAGTCCACACATGGCATCTCTCTCATTTCTTTTAAGATTTCAAAGTACTTTCATATTCATTATAGTAGCAATTTTAAAAATTTTATGTTGTGAAGCAAATGTTACTACTCCAGGCAATCATTTTATAGGAAAAATGAAACAAAATGTTCCAATAAGGTGAGAGGATGTTTTTCACTAGTTTTTAATTATCAAAGTTATTTCTCACACGTGTGCACATATATACATACATAATAAAGCTGTATTATCTCACTAGGAAGACAGATCAACTATGATTCTTAGGCTCAACAGACTTACAATAAAGTAAAAAAAAGCTTAGAACTCAGTAAGATTATATAAATTGCATAATGGTTTTATTTTTTTTAAAGATTTTATTTGTTTATTTGATAGATCACAAGAAGGCAGAGAGGCAGGCAGGGTCGGAGGGGGGCGGAGCAGGCTCCCCGCTGAGCAGAGAGCCCAATGCAGGGCTCCATCCCAGGACCCTGACATCATGACCAAAGCCGAAGGCAGAGGGTTAAGCCACTGAGCCACCCAGGCACCCCTGCATAACAGTTTATGTAACTGGTAGGGACATCATTGAGGGTCAGAGACTAGAACTGAGGTGCCTTTTCCCCCAGACTTGGACATTCTCTTAGGCAAATCACATATTTTTCAGTTCACTCTCAGAAAGTTAAAAACAGTCTCATTTTCCAGATAGAAAAGAAAATCCAATATAATCAATATTAAATGTTCACTCTCAGGGCACCTGGATGGTGCAATCAGTGGGCACCCAACTCTTGATTTTGGCTCAGGTTATGATCTCAGGATCATGAGGTCAAGCCTCACGTCAGGCTCTGTGCTGGGTGTGGAGTCTGCTTGGGATTTTTTTCTCTCCCTCTTGTTCTGTCCCTCACCCCACCCCCTGACTCTTTCTCACTCTCTGTTTCTCTCTCTAAAAATAAAATAAAATAAAAAATGTTCACTCCATCAGTAAGAATCTGCTGTGTAACAAACCACACTACAAATTAGTAGCTTATAACAACAGCTAATTATTTAGTCTATTATTCTGTAGGTAAGCAATTTGGGGTGGGTTGGGCTTGGTTGGGTAGTCTGCTGCTCTCCCTAGGTTCCCTCATATATCTTTGGTCAGCTGATGGTCAGTTCTGCCCTCTGTCTAGGAATCTGGCAGAAACAACTGGCTGACTCAACTCTGGTCAATGATCTACTCTTCTGATCTACTCTTCCAGCAGGCTAGATCATTCTTAATCATGCACCCCATTGGGCAGAGTTCCATGAGAGAGTTAAAGTGTTGGGAGCCCCTTGAGGCATAGGCTTGGAACTGGAGCAATGGCATTCTTGAGAAATTCATTTTTTTTAAGATTTTATTTATTTGACACAAAGAGAGAGAGATCACAAGTAGGCAGAGCTGCAGACAAAGGGAGAGGGAGAAGCAGGCTCCCCAACGAGCAGAAAGCCCGACACAGGGCTTGATCCCAGGACCCTAGTTTCATGACCTGAGCCAAAGGCAGACACTTAACCAACTGAGCCACCCAGGCCCCCCATTCTTGCTAAATTCTATTTGCTGAAGGAAATGAGAAGGCCTGTCCAGATGCATGGGTGGGGAAAGAGAACTTAGCCTCAACAGGAGACACTGGATAGGCATACTGGAAGGATATGAAAACAAGGAGGGTCAGGAACATGGCCACTATGCATCCCGATTACCTTTTTTTCTTTCCTGTGGATGCATGGATGGCATGCAGGAAATACCCACCTGTGTCTATGGCTGCCTGCCCCAACTTAGCCTGTCTCCATTCTGCTACTCTTCCTCTTGCTTCTCCTGCTATGGGTCACATCAATCCTTGTGCCTCCCCACCTTTAAAATCCATGGGCCCAGGTCAGGTTTTCCAGGTGGAGTTCCTCAGCCTTCTCACGTAACGTCACCCTTACCCCTCCCCCCATGCAGTGCAGGGAGTGCTCCCCAAACAATTCTTTCTATATAAATCCACACTATCAGCATTTTCCAGCTGCTTCATCTTCTTGTGTCCATTTATGGACGTGTTAAGGGTTGAAAAACTAGTTTCATGTTTTTCTTAGTTTAGGTTCCCCTAGAAGCAATGGGAGATGTGAGTGCAAGACTGGGGAACAAGGAAAAGAGACAGTGAGAAGGATAACAGACTGTGTTTTTCAACCCAGTTACTGCTATAGTCAAAAACTAGGAGTCAGAGTCCGAGACAGACCTCAGAATTATCCCACCTGGGGATGAGGGAGCTGGGGTATTTATGTACCACTATACAATCCTTCTATCACTGATGGAAGCCACTCTAGGTGGGCAGTGGGGTAATTCCCTGGCACTTTCCACCTGCTATGATATATGCAAGCAGAACAGGCATAAACAGACTGAGGAAACCATCAGGCAAGGAAGGCAGGTGCGGGTGGTCTGGCTTTTACCCTGAAGTGGTAAGAATGAGGAACCTAGTGATAGCTCCTGGGTATTGTACTTGCCCTATATGGATGTTGTAGCAACTCCACCAGGATCCAAACCACCAGGAAACTTTGAGTTCAGCATTTTATTACAGGAGAAATACTCTTAAAATGTCCTTCTCTTAGTCTCTTGTACTCTCAAAAATATGTTTTTTTCCTTCTAGTCAATATTCTATTACTTTTACCACTTAGACATAGTTCCTTTCCTCCTTTCCTGAAGCCTTTAATCCTAAGATTAAGATTCACTATCTCCTCCCTTTTCCTCTACCTGTATTCTGTATTACCATCTATTCTCTCCTGCCAAGATCATCTCTGATACATTTTCTGCATCTCCGATAGGGTCTGGCCCACGGTAAATGCTCAACAAGTAATTCTGGAATAAATGAATTAATAAGTGAGATTCATTATTCTTTGCAATCAGGCATCTAGGGTATTTTCCATGACAATACCAGATACAAAATATTTTTGTACTTCCTCTTCTAGGCTCCCTTGAGAGGTACAGCCTCTCATTACCTGAAAGTTTGTACTAGTTTTAACCACTGGTTTATCATGGAAGAAATTCAACCTGACACCTCTCATTTGTCATAGTCATTCTCTTTCCTGCAACCTAAAAATTTTTTTTCTGAACATCTATGTCTATCACTTTTCATTTTGTAAGCATAGATTACCATGAATTTCATGCATTATGCTAGGAATAAAAAGCTGCATTTCTCTCTCCCTCCTCCTTCCTTCTTCCCCCTTCCTTCTTCCTCTTTCCTTCTCTATTTTTCTTTCTTCCTCCAACCCCAACTCTGCATACACACATACCAGTTGAATTGTGCTTTTTCATGTTCTCTCCGCCAAGAATTTCATTCTTCTCCATCATTGCCCATACACCTCAATTGTTTTTAATAAACCTTCTATTGAGGTGAAACCCCCAAATAGAAAAATGCATAAATCCTAACATACAGCTCAATGAATTTTCGTACCTGAACACATCATGTGTAATCACAGGGCTCCTTTTTCAGTCCTGGAGAGCCCATCAATAGATCTCTAGCCTCCTTCTTTTGAGGGCTGCTCACTCTTCCAGAAGGACCCATGGCAGCCTCAACGAGGCTCTTTCTCCCCCATAGTCCATATCCAGGCTGAGGATCCCCAGGAACCCTGGCCTGTAGATGGCAGGTAGGAGATAAGCCTCTACTCTGCTTATCCTTCCAGCCATTGTGTTATTTCTGTTCTCAGTTTTTGAGTGCCACCTTCTTGCTTTCTAAGTTCCTTCTCTTGTTTGATCTCTTATGTGAGTTCCCCGGTTCTCTGTCATTTCTGTGAGTATCTAGACCTGTACTAATTCATTGGAAGGGGGCCTGTTTTGGATAAGTTTCCCATGAACATTCTTCAGCTGTCCTTTGCAAAGTGCTATGACTTTTCTATCTGCTTCACTCCATCTCCAGTGCCTAGGACTGAACTGGGCACATTGCCTGTTCACAAATGTCTGCTCAGTTGTTAACATGCAATGAATCTCTGCCTGCTTTCCATGCAGAGACCCTGGACTTCTTCCTAAATTTTGAGTGGGGGCAACTCTCTTCCAACATCCAATTTACCCAGATAGCTTTATAGGGTAGGAGTGTGCAATGGATGATTTGGTGAACACATAGTGAACTAGGACAGCCAGTAGAGTAAAAGTCACTATGCTATTTTAGAATAGTTTTTCACGAATTTTCTAGTTTCTGACCTAGAAAATTTGCATCAGCTTTAAACACCTATCCACTGCCCCCACATACATACCCAACTACCCACACACCCACTTAGCATCATTCTGTAGTCAACACTGATGAATAGCTGTGATGCTGTTGGCCACTTCCCTCCCATGAGTCCGCACTTCCATAGTTCTCTACAGTAAGAATGCAGGTCGAAACAAAGAACAACATTAGGATAGCACCGTGTTCAAACTTTGTTTCCTTTGGCCCCTGCACAACTGCTATATCAAGCCAAATAGTATATTTTGGAGATCTACCCTTTTTTTTCCCCGTTGACACCCACCATGTTCCAATTCTTTTTTTTTTTTTTTTTAAGATTTTATTTATTCATTTGACAGAGAGAGAGATCACAAGCAGGCAGGGAGGCAGGCAGAGAGAGAGGAGGAAGCAGGCCCTCCACGGAGCAGAGAGCCTGATGCGGGGCTCGATCCCAGGAGCCTGGGATCATGACCTGAGCCGAAGGCAGAGGCTTTAACCCACTGAGCCACCCAGGCGCCCCCCAATTCTTTATTATTCCCACAGAATCCTCTGATTTATTTTCAGAAACTTCTGCATCCTGCTTTAAATCTGAGTGCTTCTGCATTTATTTGTGACATCTTCCCTTGCGTTTACCCAAATTTACCCATATTTAGCTAATATTCTTTATTATCTTTGCCATGGGCTTCACCAGGCATCGGTGCATCTAGTGGGGGTCTCTTAATGGTCTATCCTTTCCTTCTCACCCTCATGTCAGGAAGGTTCAGGGAGAAAAAAAATGGAAAGAAGCTATTATTCCATCACAGTCTTGTTCTGTATTTTAAAATACCATTTTAATTACTCAGATGCTCTGACTCAAATGTTTCATGCCACAACTAAATTCTACTTCTATTGCTGTAAAATAGGAAAAGCAAATCAGAAAATAAAAGCATTTCACAGGCTATTTTCAAAAGAACTTTTGGAGTTAACATTCTGTGGAAGGATAACATTCTGTTATCCTCAGTCATGTTCCTTGGACAACTCTTAAACCAGTGTCCTAGAAGTGCCTGGGTGGTAGCTTCTGAACTTTGAGATTCCGTGAAGTTACTTCTTAGCTTTGATTATGACTCTTCTTTGTCCATATTTATGTCTTTTTAAGATAAAATTACCCATTCACTAACAGCAAATCAGACATTGCTGGAAGGAGGAACTGAGTCAGTAACCAATTGCAGATCCATTCTAAAGTCAAAAAGGAAAGCCACAAGACACGTCAGTGTCTCAGTCAGTTAAGCATCTGCCTTCAGCTCAGGTCATGATCTCAAGTCCCATGTTGTGCACCCTCCTCAGCCGGGAGTCTGCTGACCCTCCCCCCTGCTGTGCTCTTGTTCACTCTCTCCATCTCTCTCAAATGAATAAATAAAAATTCTTTTAAAAAATAAAATAAAATAAAAATGAAATAAAAGGAAAGTCACAAAATCATATGGCTGGATTTTGGAAGTGCCATTTCTCATGTCAACTCCTGGAACAAATTTGTCCATTGATAGTTTTGTGTCCTAAGAGAGAAAAATCCTTTGTCTGATGAAGACCAAATATATATTTGGCCCAATATATCACCACATATACCAACCCCCTGCCATAGTGGTATTCAGTGGTCATGGCTTGATGCATACACACTTCCTCTATCCTCTCTGCCTCTACTCCCACATCATAGCTGGATGTTCACTACTATCTCCTGGACAAAAGGATCTTTCAAAGCAAAGGGTTCAAGTGTATGTTTTTTCTCAAAGTGGGTTCCAGTGGGAGGTTCAAGGGCCTCAAACTCTTCACCATCAGGTCAACCAATGTAACTCTGTTAATGGTATTCTTTGCAGAATTCTGATTTTTTAAAAGAAGGTCTACTGAGGTTAAGCATCTGCCTTCAGCTCAGGTCATGATCCCAGGGTCCTGAGATCGGGTCCAACATGGGGCTCCTTACTCTATGGGGAGTCTGCTTCTCCTTCTTCCCCTCCACTCATTCTCTCAATCCCTCTCTCCCTCTCTCAAATAAATAAAATCTTAAAAAAAAAAAAAAGAAAGTCTAATGATAAAAAGTTTAAAAACTTCCTTAACCCAAATGATGCTGCCGCATCACTCTTTCACACCACAAAACTCAACATGGAGCTCTGCATTTTATTAAATACCCTGTAATTAATAAGGGTTGGGATATTCAAATAGAGTGATTTCATTTCATTTTCCTTCTTGTCATTTTCATCAGTGCCCTAGTCAAGCAAATGTTCTCTCCTCCTATCCATAGGAGATGGGTGCCAATGTTCTAAACCTCCTTTTAGACATATATTGGATGAAAGGAGACTGGGAGTAGGAGAGGATATTTTCTGCCTAAAGTTATAAGAGCTGGATGGGACACCATTTACTGAGTACACGGGTAGCAGTTGGACAAAGTCATAATCAAATGTGTTTTGTTCTGGCTTTAGTATAAGGCACAAAAGTGGCTGTCAATAGTCAAGGATTCAGAGAATATTCAGGCTGGTGGGAAAGACATCTTTGGCCTGTCTCTCAAAACCCATGACAAAGACAAAAATCTGAATACAACATCAAACCTCTTATTCTCCTGCTTTAACTTACTTTGTAGGTTATGAGCCACTTTTGCCACCCTCATACACACCCCACACTCAATATTACCCAACACCACTAAATATTCTTCTCTAAAAGCAAAGAGCAGCAACACTTACAGGCTGTAGATGTAGTATTATAATGTCCCCTAAAACAAAGTGCTCATATCCTATGATTAAATAATCATTACATGGCCTAAAAGAGTTGCATGTTGTTAAAAAAAAAAAAAGATATAAAAGAAAAGAAAGAGCTGAAATCAAGTGTTTATTATTAGCCAGAATGTGATAAATGTTTTTTTTTTTAATTGTGGATGGGGAGGTATGTGTGCATATGTGTTTCCCATACTATTAAACTTAATTTGGTGCTCACTGAATTGTAAAATAAACGAAGAACCACACTATATTCTTTATGTCAGTCAAATGCTGGGAGGCTTAAAATCACCCAAGATCTATTTGAACAGGTGCACATGAGGTTTTCTGCCAAGAGGATGGATCTGCCAGCAACTAAATTCTGGTTCTTTCCCCCCGTTCTAACTAGAGGGTCTGTGTTTATTGGGCTTTAACTTCTGCTCAAAAGTGAGAGTGGGTGTCTTGGGGGCTGATCTGGTGAGATGGCTGAGCAAAAAGCCTGACTCATACAGACATACACCCACACACATACACACAGAGAGACATCCAGGGATAAATCAGGTGTCACCTCACAGGACCTTAGTCCTGCTCCCATATTTTTAGCTGTAGAAGAGGAGAGTAAGAAAGAAAGGGACATGATTTTCTATAATCTGCTTTCAAATAGAACAGCAAATTCTTAACCACAGTGGACGGGCATCCATAAATAAAGCTTTCATGAGTGGTTTGTGGCCTCCTTAAGTATACATATACAGAAATAGAATACATATTTTTGCTTAATTTTGTGTATATACAAAAATATTTTAAAATTCTAGCATACATATAGTTTCAGCAAGAAATGGACTATCCCTCTGGATTTCAAATTCTGCACCATGGTGTCATGTTGTAAAGAAGAATGAAGCTGCAAATCGTATTTCAGGACCAGCAAGTAACTCAGTTATCCTGGGGAAACTCTATGTCCAGGTCTTGGTTGTCTTAAGAAACTTCTCCCACTAGAATTAAGAGACCCCAATAGAACCAAATTTGTTGGCGTTATTAAAGGCACTGAAAGTGGTATCTGTGTTGCATGATTTAAAGATCACATTTCCCCAAATATTCGAAGAGTCATTGTTTTATTTCCCTGAGTTAATAACTTCTAAGAAGATATTTAAAAATCCTCTTTTGAAATGTAAACGCCAATAAGAAAACATAATACGTCATGGGACAAATTAGTTGTACAGACCCCGAGATCAGGATGAAAGAGCAGAATCAAAGGGAGAAGGTAAAGTTTTCAACAAAGAAGGTAACAAAAGATACCAACCCACTAACAACACTATCTCTGCTACAGTTTGCTTAAGCCTGGCCAAAGGCAATGTAAGCTAGCTTTTCACTTCCCAGCAAAGTTGTGCAGTTGTAAAATTCATCTATGAGCATAGAATTTACGAGGCTGCAAACCATCTAGCCATAGGACTAAACAGATAAGTAGTAAAGTTTGTCACCAATTCTGTTGACTCCCCCTCCAAAATACCTTCTTACTTCTTCCTACCTCCATCTCCCACATCTAGCCATTATCACTCTACAACTGCCTCCCCAAAAGCCCTCCCTACATTTATTTTTCCCCCAATGTCAACCCATTTTCACAACGCAGCCCAAGTACTTTTTTTCCATGATACTATTCTGACCAGGTCAGCATGCAATTCAACACTCTTCATTGGTTCTATACTGTGCATTGGTCAGGATTTAGACTGAAATGGCTCATGAGCCCTACAGGTTAGATCTCCTTCAGCCTCATGAGCCTCTCTCTTGTGTGTCCTCATCCCACCTGCTTACCATGGGCTCTCCTCCCCGGAGCCCTTCCACTCTTCCTTCCTTTCTTCACCTGCCCATCCTTGAGATCCAAGTCTCACTCCCTTGAGATCCAAGTCTCACTCCCTCAGTGAAGCCTTCCTGGTTTCTCTAATTAGATCAAAACCTATAAATAGCACCATATTCCTCTCCATAAAAATAAATGCTACAGTTGAAATCATCCATTGGTTTTATATGTTATCTAGTTAATGCCCACCTCTCCAATCATATTTTGAGTGGTGGATGAGCAGGAAAAATATATGTTTTATTAATTCTTTGGGCACATGGCTAGCCAACATTTCCTAGTCAGTTTGGTGTGGCCATATGACTGAGTTCTGGCCAATGGAATGTGGGCAAAAGTGATATAGACCACTTCAAGAACAGGCCGATTTAAAATTATATGCAATATTCTGTACTCTTTTTCCTTAAACTGACTGAACAGAGAAAGATCTTGGAAACCATGTTTTGAAGATGGGGGAAGCTGAATCACAAACAGGAGGAAATTCACTCAGCCCAAATCACCCATACTGGGCTTCTCATTGTGGTAAGCCACGAAGATTTTGGAGTTTATCTGTGGTGGCAGCTAGAATTGCCCTAATAAAACACTACTCTATTCTCCATGCCTAGCACAGTATCTAACACATAATAGATGTTCAATAAATACATACTGATTAAACAAAAGTGTTGTTTCTTGGTATATGGAACGTCCTTTGGAATGGACAGAGAGGACCAAGTATCTGTGTTTGTGTTGATTTTTAAATTGCTCTCCTGAGGGCAAGGAGAGCTCAAACAAAAAGGCAGACCACTACAGAATGTCAGATGGCAGATTTCATAAGCAAGGGAACTTACACAGGAAGTTTGTTTCAAGCAGCCATAAGCTGACTAGATTTCTACACCTCCCCACAAGAACCTTAAAAGTTTATATAGAGGATTTAATCGGATTCAGTCACATATACCACCAAGATGATCTCAACAACACATTACTCTCTTAAGGTTGTATCCTTGAAATGGCTCCCAATGGGGGGAGTACAGATAGAACTTGCATTCCAAGGACAGGAAAGGAGGTGAGGAGCTTCTGATTACTTACGTTCAGCTCTCAAAACAACTGCTGATCATATCCTCTCAATTACCTCCTCCAATTTGATCAAGATTTTTTTTTTCAAAGATTCTACTTATTTATTAGTGAGAGAGATAATGAGAGAAAGAGAGAACGTGAGAGGCAGGAGGGTCAGAGGGAGAAGCAGATTGCCCACTGAGCAGGGAGACTGATGCGGGACTCCATCCTGGGACTCCAGGATCATGACCTGAGCCGAAGGCAGATTTTTAAACGACTGAGCCACCCAGGCAGCATGATTAAGACTTTGGAGAATAATGTGATTTTCCTAAGATTATTGGAAGACGAAAGGAAAATCCACAAGTGCCAAGTAGAGACTGAGTCTGCACATTACTAAAAAAAAAAACAAAAAACAAACAAACAAACAAACAAAAAAAAAACAGACTCACTCTTCATTTTATTCCTCTTGATGTATTTGAACAAAGTAATTACATGTGCACCTAAATTTAATGACGACAATGAAGCATTAAAACACTAGTTTTAGCCTCTAGACTTTCCATCCGGCCCAACCAGAAATTTGTGAAATAGTATTGCAGAATAGAAGCAGCTACAGTGTTGCACAGACCTGAATGCAACCTTGTCTATTCCAAGTATGGGCTGGTATAACCCTGGGCAAGACCTGTAACTACTCCAAGCTTTAGTTCATCCTCTGTAAAATGGGAATAATTATAAAAAGGGTCCTTGATGTCAGGTATATAAACATTTTCCAGAGATGGAACATTTAGCTATTCAAATTCTGGTGGCAGTTAGAGAGATGATAGTAGCAATAAGGAATAGCAATGTTTCTGGTCGTCACTATGGGAAAAAAGTGGATGTTGATTTCTTTAGTTAGAGAGCTAATGAGTCAAATGGTAAAGATTTGGTCGGCTTGTCTGAGCTATTCATTAAAGAAATCACCAGGCTGAAGTCACCTTTTTGAAAGTACTGTTCTATGGTTAGAAAGGTAATATATACTACATATATATTTTTTTAAAACACTCAAGTATAAAGAAGATAAAATGATCACTTCCAAAGAAAAGTGGCATTCCTGTTTTAGCGCATCTATATAATGACCTTGGCCCATGACCTAATAATAGTTAAAAACAGAAGCACATGTGAACATGTGAAATGAAAGTTCAATTCTTCAGAACCTAGGCTTTGAAATCAGATTACCTGTGCTTGGATCCTGGCCTTACCATCACTCTTAAAGGGCATTTACTGTAAATTTTTAAGTCTCAATATCTTTATTTGTAAATTGTAGCAAATAATTACATCAACTTCATAAAGTTGTTATGTCTATTAAATTATACAATACATACAATGTGCTTGAATAGTTTCTGATGCAACTAGGACAGATTAAATACAAGTTAGCTGTGATAACAGTAACAATTACAGTGATGATGATAATTGATACATGTGTCTATTTCTTTAGAGGAAATAAATGCACAAAGGAAACAAAACTCAACATAGCAGCACTTCATTTTGAACAAGGGCTTTGATTTCATATTCAAGTATACAACTCTAATGGGACAATCTAAGCCTATAGAAAATCACTTGATCCTTTCAGTTTCAATTTTGAGGTCTATTCTATGTTTTCTCTTTATCTAATTTGGTCTGCATTTTCCTTAGATCAGTACATCATTTAAAAAATTTTTTTACTTTATTTTGACAATTGACGATTGCTGTAAATACATCTATTATTTAGCTTTTCTAAAATATTCTTGGAATTCTTGTCTTTTTTTAAGATTTTATTTATTTACTTGACAGACAGAGATCACAAGTAGGCAGAGAGGCAGGCAGAGAGAGAGAGAGGAGGAAGCAGGTTCCCGGCGGAGCAGAGAGCCCGATGCGGGGCTTGATCCCAGGACCCCAGGATCACGACCTGAGCCGAAGGCAGAGGCTTTAAGCCAATGAGCCAACCAGGCACCCCAGAATTCCTGTCTTTTTATTCTTACAAATAAATCTTAAGATTTTTAATCATCTTCTAACCTGATTTGATATAGTTTTGCAATTACATTAACTTTTAGAATTCTTTTGGAATGAACTGAAACTTTACAATATTGAATTTTTCCATGTAGAACCTGGTATATGTTTCCATTTAATTCAATTCTCCTTTGTGTTTTAGGTTTTCATAATTTTCTTTTTTTTTTTTAAGAAATAGAACCTGCATATTTCTTGCTTATATCTAGTTAGTTTCTATTTTTACTAATACTGTGAATAAGACCTTTTGGGTTTTTTTCCCCTTTTATTTTCTGACCACTTACTTTTGCTATAAAAGAAAGTTATAGATTTTGGTCAATTTCATACCTAGGAAAATTACTGAGCTCTTTCATAAGTTGTTATTTAGGTATCAATGTTCTTAGATTTCTGGGATGGACAATCAAATCATCTACAAAGAATTGGGTCTCCCCTTCATCAATGACTTATCAATGATTTATGTTTGTTATCTTAATTATACTAATTGGAATATATTTTTTAAAAGGTAACTTATGGCAACAATAAAGGAAATTATATTATTTATTATTTCCCTAATTCTACAGTACTCTCAGTACACCACCATTAGGAGGAATGAGTGCCAAAACTGATGGTTTAGTAGTGATTTTTTAAACTCATTTTAAAGGAATATTCTTTTAATTCCAGCCTACAGTGTTTTTAAAACTGCTGAAATTTATCAAGTGAATGTTGTTAAATATCAAAATAACCATATAATTTTGCTTTCATTGTATTATTGAAGTGGTATATTAATCAATATCTTTATATTGAAATATTTTCATATTCCTGAAATAAACCCTACTTAATTTAATTAAGTCCTATTTAATATTCACTATGAATTGGGGATGTCCTTAGTACATAAACTGTAAGGGTCTATTGACCCTACTTTCACTCTTATAATTTCAACATGCACACTTTATTGTTGTATTCAACCTACTGTATGCACTATTCAGGATTCTGCTCAGGATCTGTTCATTCAATTATATCAATAAGTTCATTCAAATCCTCTGTATTTAGACTTATTCTTATGTCTAATTGATCTAGAAAAACTGACTGGTATATAAAATCATTCACTGTAATATTTTCAAATTTTCTTATAGTTCTAATAGTTTTGCCTCAGGTATTTCTTTTTAATTTTTATTTCTTAAAGGTTTTCTTTTCCTCATTTAAATTCAATTAGCCAACATATTTTCATTAGTTTTTGATATAATGTTCAATGATTCATTAGTTGCATAAAACACCCAGTGCTCATCACATCACATACCCTCCTTAATGCCCAACACCCAGTTAAAGATTTTATTTATTTATTTGTCAGAAAGAAAGAGAGAAAGAGTACAAGCAGGGGGAGCAGAAGGCAGAGGGAGAAGCAGGCTCCCCACTGAGCAAGAAGCCTGATGTGAGACTCCATCCCAGGGCCCTGAAATCATGACCTGACCAAAGGCAGACGTTTAAACAAAGCAGCCTAGGGTCTCTGTGCTCTCATCTGTCTCTTAGGAAAGCAAGGGCCACTCCTCCTCTCCTATTTTGCCCCAAAGGAAAATTATTATCTGAACTAACCAGAGTCCAAATGAGCAGAACTCCTTCTTAGTACTTCCTTCCTTCCTTAAGAAGAGAGGATTGAGGGGTGCCTGGGTGGCTCAGTGGGTTAAAGCCTCTGCCTTTGGCTCAGGTCGTGATCCCAGGGTCCTGGGATCAAGCCCCGCATCAGGCTCTCTGCTCAGCAGGGAGCCTGCTTCCCTTCCTCTCTCTGCCTGCCTCTCTGCCTACTTGTGATCTGTCTGTCAAATAAATTAATAAAATCTTTAAAAAAAAAAAAAGAAGAAGAAGAAGAAGAGAGGATTGACATCTGAGCCTAGGAAGAAAGACTGAAAGAGCTGGGTATCAGATAGCCTTTTAAAAAGCTGTTGTACGGGGGGGCCTGGGTGGCTCAGTGGGTTAAGCATCCACCTTCTGCTTGGGTCATGGTGTCATGGTCTCATGATCCCGGGGTCCTGGGATCGAGCCCCGCATCTGGCTCTCTGCTCAGCGGGGAGCCTGCTTCCCCCTCTCCCTCTGCCTTCTTCTCTGCCTACTTGTGATCTCTCTCTCTGTCAAATAAATAAATAAATAAATAAATAAATAAATAGCTGATGTCTATACCCGGAACCCTACTAGAAGTTTGGCCTTGGGTAAATTGCTTAACACCTTTCTATCATATTGTTTTCATGTGTTAAATGGCAGTTATAAGATCTACTTCACAGAATTACTGAGGTTTAAGTGTGAAAATCTAACAAAACGTATGGCTGACCACTTCCTCAGTTTGCCTTGGACAGGTATAGATCACTCCTTATCTAAGCTCTTAATCACTCCTTATCTAAGCTCTGATAGCCTAATCGTGTTCTGGTTTTGTTTGTAGAAACATCTGTTCCCATGCTTTCCTACCTTCCTTTCTTTTATCCTTTTATTTCCTTATTTTTAAATTAATCATTTATTAGTTCAGAGAAAAAGCCAAAGAATTTTGAAAGTCAGAAAAGATTAATAAAAGAAATACCTATTTCAGGGCACCTGAGTGGCTCCATCAGTTGAGTGTCTGACTTGATTTTGGCTCAGGTCATGATCTCAGAGTCATGAGATCAAGCCCCAAATCAAACTTTGTGCTCAGTGCAGAGTCTGCTTGAGATTCTGTCTCTCCCTCTGCCCCTCCCCTCTTTTATATGCTCTCTTTCTCTCTCTCTAAAATAAATAAATACATATATATATACACACACATATATATTCACAGGTATACACACATAGATATTCATAGATATAGATATAGATATAGATATAGATATAGATATCTATATCTCACACACAAACTTTCACACTCATCCTCAACATGAGGTTCCTTATAGATTGGGCCTAAGAATTAAATGTGAGCAAATTTATAGGATAAGCAATATTGTCTTTTTCTTCAACATAAAACGCCTTGTGTTATATCAGTATCATTGCCATTAGCTTGGGGTCAATGCATACCTTAGTTTGCGTCTCCGCTTACCCACCTCCCATTTATATAACCATTGGCTATTGTTTAATCTTATGAAAAATGCAAATGGGGCTATATCCCCAGCTCTCTATTTATAATTCAACAAGATAAGTGCACTGATCCTGAGTTTCCTTGTCTGGAAAACAGGAGTACTAATAATGGCAATTTCACAAGGTTGATACGAGAATTAAATAAGACTAATTGGAAATTGGCTATCATATAGGAAAAGAGCAATAAATAATGGTTGCTGTTATTTTTTTAAGCAAACATAGTAATTTTCACTTTATAAATCTTTAATGAGGCTTAAGTGAGCTCATATGGAAAAGGCTTTTGCCCAGAGTAGCAACTCTGAAACTTCTAATTTCTACTTTCCTTTTTTTCCCTCTCTGAGCAGTGGGGGGGACCAAAAAAAGCTATTTAAATGTGTTGATAAGAATACTCATTGTGGATAATATACTATTTGTGGAAGCGGATGAACTAGGTTATTTCCTTTAGCCAGTGCTAGTAATAACGTCTAGCAGAAAAAAAAAAATCTCACTCAAAATAGACGAAAATGGATTCAACTAAAGGGGCTGTGAAACCTCACTGGCCTCACCCCCCCCCCGCCCCCGCCAACTTCCCTCCCACCATGGAATCCACAGTCTCTTCCTTACAGTTCACCATGATCCCTGTTAAACCATTAATACTCCTGCAAGAAATGCTTCTGAATAAGTCTTCATTCTCCTCTAGCGTGTGAGAGTGGAAGGGATTTAGAAGCAAACTTCTAGGATTTATATTTAGGGATGTGCATGAGAGAAGGAGAAGAGAAAAGGAATATTGAATCACAGAGGGAAATGGGAGGAGCACAAATCACAAGGTGTTACATATTGAAGAAAAAGACAGTATTGCTTATTCCATAAATTTGCTCACATTTAATTCTTAGGCCCAATCTATAAGGAACCTCTACTATGTTATAAGATATCTGAGTGGGTCTCATTCTCTCTGAGAGAGAAAAACACTTGTCTTACCTATGCCCTTGCTGCTTCTTTAGCCTTAGTAATTAGAGATCCCAAAATGGACTTCCCTAGCTTTTCAATTCTTTCCTCATCTGGTTAAATCTTTTTGGATATATCTTTGTGGAATTTAGTTCGGGGAAAATAGGACAGAAATGCATGTTTGGTTCAGAAGTTCTAAAATGGAAGGTGAAATTACTTAGTTTTAACTAGTGATTGCATAAAATAGCTCCCCAAGAACAGACAAAGAAAAGAGAAAAAAGAAAGGAGAAATAGATTTCATTTAAAAAAAAAACAAAACTCTTCCATTTGAACAATTACCTCAAAAGACAACAAAACAAGGTATTTTGAGTGAGGTTTTTGTTTCTTGGTTTTTGGTTTTGGTTTTTTTAAGGACATGCCCACATATTCTATACATATCTATATATATCTACATAGATATATATAGATAGATTCTATATATTCTATATATACTATATACTCTATATATTCTATATTCTATATATATTCTATAGATGATAGATAGATAGATAGATAGATAGATCTATATATATGGTATTCTGGGATGGGGGAGGGTGGGATTGTTGAGAGTTCAGGTCAAAAAGCCATAATTCCAAGCAAGCAGCATAAGACAGAAAGCTCTTCTTATGGTTTCAGGTCTAAACATGAGTAGCTCTGGTCTTTTTTTCAAGTTTAAGTGTAAGATACTGAATTCCTTGTTTACATACAATGCACAGCATAAAAGCACCTACATTTCTCCAGGCATAACCACGCATGTGACAACACTCTCAAGACCCAGCAGTGAGTTCCTCCAAGGAACATTGACTGAGTGAGATTTCACATTCTGTGGATTTCAGCCATCAATTCAGTTTCTCCATGTTCCTGAAAACTCATTGTTACACTCAGGATTTGTCTTCTCCTAGGGATCACTTTCAAACCATGTCATATTCTGTGACAAGACAGAGTAAGTAAAATGATGATGAGTTTGGATTTCTTTCCCCAGACTCTCAGCTTTTCTATCTTCTAGTTTGGCATCTCACTCCTCGATTATTATCAGATGCCATATTAGAAATCCCCAATGATAACTGAGATCTATCAAAGGTGCTGACTGAGAAGGCATTAGGTACGGCTTAAACTCAGCCCTTAATCACTACCACTTTTAAAACATTTAGTAGTGTCATAAGGAAAAATTCAGAAAGCACCTGAAAATGTCAAATAACAATAAATCCAGATTCTAGTGAGTCTGCTAGGTATTATTACTCCTTCCTGATACCAGCACTAGAAGGATGAGGCAATTATTCAATATATTCAGAAATAATATTTCAGACAAAGTATGAATTCAATGTCCTGTTTTGGTCTATTCTTTCTCACTTTTTTGTGTTCTGTTTTTCTTGAAAGACTCTAATGAATTTAAAAAATGATCACAATCTGGGACGCCTGGGTGGCTCAGTTGGTTAAGCTGCTGCCTTCGGCTTGGGCTGTGATCCCAGAGTCCTGGGATCAAGTCCCACATTGGGCTCCTTTCTCGGTGGGGAGCCTGCTTCTCTCTCCACCTCTGCCTGCTTATGCGTGCGTGCTCTCCCTCTCTTTCTGACAAATAAATAAATAAATAAAATCTTAACCAAAAAAAAAAAAAAATGATCACAATCTTCAATGCTCTCACTTAAAAGTAATGATAGAAGATTTCTTAATCTGGGAGAAAGTCCTGGGAAAGAGCAATCATTTCTTGAATCAAAAGATGAAAATAATTTATTTTAAACATATTAAATCAGGACTAACTAGTACTTCATTCAATGTATTATACTGAATTGAAATCATCAATAAGGCACCCCAAACATTTTGCATTAATAAGTTATTTGGGGGGGGTGTCTTGGTGGCTCAGCTGGAGGAGCATCCTACTCTTGCTTTTGGCTCAGGTCATGATCTCAAGGTCATGAGATTGAGCCCCATATGGGTTGGGCTCCATGCGTGGTGGGGAGTCTGCTTGAGATTCTCTCTCTCTCCCACTCCCTCTGCCCCTCTCTCTGTCTGTGCATACTCTCTCTCTCCTAAAATAAGTATTCAAAATAAAATAAATTACTTTAGGCAGTCTCCAATGATAGGGCTATAAACAGTAGAGAGCACTAGGCATATACTTATTTTTCAATTAGGTGGTTTCCTGAATAAATCATTCTGTATATTAAGAATGTTACTTCAGTTGGAAAGGTGCCACAATTATTTGTTTTCATTTCATTATTAAGTCAGAGCATGCTCAATAAAACAAATAGATTGCATATTAAATATAAATCTACTGATAATATTCACTACATAACTATGATGTTTGTCCTAGAGGGTGAGAGATTCAGAGTTCCTACTTTCCAGGAAAATTATGTGTTCATTGTGCTATGTTTCTTATGCCTTCTACAAATCTTTAATTTTATTTTAAAACAGTTGTTAGATTTTATGCTCCTGCAAGGAGAAAACCTGAATTCACAAATAGAGGAGCATGACATGAGATACATTAAAAATATTTTACAAATAGAATATGCCAGAGTTAGCAGAAAAGTCTGCTTTGGGGGAAACTTCTATTATGAATAAAATTGTTGTTTGTCACTTTTATTTTACTGGGAGGCAAATTAGTCATTGCATAGCTTGTTCCATTTTTTTCTTGAAATCAGGTCACCTAATCCCTTCTGGGATGTATTCAGAATGAGAGCCTATATTTTCCTCTCAGATTAATCTGGAGAGAATTTCAAGTTGCAGGTCTTCATATAATAGGGCATATGGAAATGGAGTCTAAAGTGTCTGACACTTTTAATGATATAACTTCATTCACAATGGCATTACTTGTGGATATAATTTAAGTGAAAATGTAGGCGAACCAAATCCCCACATGACCTCAGCAACTCTAAAATTATATTCCTGTAATGTGCTTTATAGCTTCTCTACCTAAATACAGCTGGTAACCTCTAATTGCCAGCATTTACGGATGGAAATCTATTTCTGCGTGCAATATATCATCTGTTCCAAGGATATAACAGTTATTATTCGTTCTTCTTGGACACGAATCCATGTTTCATAATATTTATGATTTAAAGTTAGAGCTAGCTAAATGCAGGAAATTCAGAAGTTCGCTTGGACAGTCTGTTTTATTCCCTATTCAGCATTCTCCATTTTTCTAAATATAATGGCACACTGAGGAAGGAAGGTAAGGTTGCTTCAGACTCCTGACTTAAAAGCTGAGAAACAACAGCATAATTATTAAACTAACTTATCTCTAAGAGAAATATGCAAGACATAATATTTCTTGTTTTCATAAAAGAACTAAAATATGGATTTTAATGCTAGTTAGGGCCCTAATCACATAGGAAAGAGATCCAGACAAAATCAGGATACATAGATAGATAGAGAGAGAGACAGACAGACAGACAGACAAATAATTATCAAATGGTCTGTAGTAAAGGACCAATTTATTTTGTTTTTAATTTCCAATCTGTCAAAGATGTGTATTTTTGCAAAGTAAAATAAAAATGATTCTAGGGGCTCCTGGGTGGCTCAGTGGGTTAAGCCTCTGCCTTCAGCTCAGAAGGTCTCAGGGTCTGAGGATCGAGCCCCACATCAGCCTCTCTGTTCGGCGGGGAGCCTGCTTCCCCCTCTCTCTCTACCTGCCTCTGTGCCTGCTTGTGATCTCTCTTTCTCTGTCAAATAAATAAATAAAATCTTAAAAAAAAAAAAAGGTTCTAGAAAGTGGGGGAAAAAAAGGGGGGCAAGCAAAGACATACAAACTACAAGCCTAGATTTTCATTATTAGATTCAACAGCCAAAGAAATAACATTGCAATGAACATGACCAAAAAAGAATAACAAACAGGTGCCTAGGTGGTACAGTTGGTTAGGCATCTGACTCTTGGTTTCAGCTAAGGTCATGATCTCAAGGTCGTGAGCTTGAGCCCCACATCAGGCTCAATGCTCAACAGAGTCTGCTTAAGACTCTCTCTCCCCACGGGGTGCCTGGGTGGCTCAGTGGGTTAAAGCCTCTGCCTTCGGCTCAGGTCATGATCCCAGGGTTCTGGGATCAAGCCCCACATCTGGTGCTCTGCTCAGCAGGGAGCCTACTTCCCTGCCTGTCTCTCTGCCTACTTGTGATCTCTGTCTGTCAAATAAATAAATAAAATCTTAAAAAAAAAAAAAGGCTCTCTCTCCATCTGCCCTTCCCCCCATATAAATTAAAAAAAAAAAGAACTTTGAGAAGCACTGAGATAGAATAACCATTCCTACCTTGTCTTCCTCCTTATTTTGCATTTGATACATATCTCAGCATTTCTAAACAGTGTGCTAGCAGCAGCATCTTATTAAAATAAGGAATTTTTTTTCCCCCTGTCTGGCTAACCTTATCTGGCTAGCTAAGGATGATGCCAGGAGCCTGGGGAAGGTGGTGTGCTCCCAAATATATAAGGTGATGTTCTCAATCTAAAGAAATATAACTCAATAAGAAAGGAAAGAACCAGGAAACATTTAATGGAGGGATTCCCCACTGCAGTCATCATTTAATTGGTATCACAGACTTCTTTCAAGGTATAAATCTCATGTGCACCAATAACTTCAGTAGACTGAATAAAGGTTTTGTGTGCATGAATTCTCCCACATTTCCAGTCAGTGGGTGCAGCTGTGAATAATAAAATATTTGTTTTAAAACCCTCCCAAAACTCATAGTAACTATATACTTCTATGTATTTTTATTCTGCTGGTGAATTCTAGAGATACAACTACAGTCCTAGGGGGTGGCATACAGAGAGAAGGAAATACCAGCAAACATTTTGAGAGGACTAGTGCCAACCAGGATGGCTGGCATGACTGGAGAAGGCAGTGGGTGTGAAGGAAATCTGAGTTTGTGTTGGAAGAATACGTGTAACTTTTTTTTTTTTTTTCATAGAAGTCATTCTAGATGGAGGAACAAGTGAGAACATGAAGCCACAATGAACTCCTTATGGAAAATGAAACGGATCATGGGGGTGAGTTAGTGGAGAAAGGAATACATAGCTTCATTGTGCAGGACTTGGAACACTAATTAATGATGGACTTTTTTCCATTATACCAGGGAGAGCAGAACCATCGATGACTGATGTCTGCCACAGGCACATGCCAGAGAGTGATGACAGGCATTTCTTATTTCTGCCCCAGAGCTGTGGTTTCAAAACCTGTCGGTAAGTTTTAAAAAATTAGGGGTTTAAAAAAACTCAGCTCTACAAGGTCCATAGCATTTAGCAACTGGCCTGTATAATAGAGGAGAATTTAAGTCTGTTCCAGTAGATAAACGTGAGACACAAGATGGAATGCTATCTTCTAGATGCAGAGTGGGAAGGATCCCAGAACATGAACTGATGGAGAGCTGTGACCAAAAAAACTACACACAGACACACACATACGTCCCAAACATTTCATCTGAGAACATTCCAAAATGTCATAGAACATTAAATCTGAGAATTAATTTTAAAATACTATGGCCCAAGTTTCATGTTAATAACATAGAAAGACACAAAGATGTTAAGCCTCTTGCCCCAAAACATTTGTTAGCAACTTAAAGCCTAGAACCACACTCACTTATCGTCCAGATTTTCCACTTTTGTTTCTGACATTGACAGAATTTAACAAATCATTAAAGGTGAAGATCAGGATTGAGGAACCACAGAGAATTCTAAGATTTTGAGACTGAATTACTGGAATAAAAATGGGCTGTCAGTAGGAAAATGTATTTTAATTTCGATAACAAAATATTTATCATTAAAATGGGTCATTAGTAGAATTTTTATTAATAGAAGTGTTTCTCCCTCGAGTCCATTAGATGATATATTCTATTAGTCAGGAAATGTTAAGTTTGACCTGCAGGGTGGGGGTGGGGGAGGAAGAAAAAAAGAAAGAAAAATCCCCCTAATCTCAACAACTTAACATGACAAAAGCCTACTTCTTGCTTTCAGAAAGTACACCTCTGGGTACAAATGATTCTCAAGGGCAGCTTTCCTACACCTACAGGTGTCAACGCAACATACCAGGCTCCTTAACCTACCAGTTAAATGCTTCTATCTGGAAAGGACACATATCCATATTCCCTCATTCACGTTTCTTTGACTAAAGCAAGTCACATGGCTATGCCAACTTCAAGAGATAATGCTACCAACCTAACAGGTGCAATAAGATTTAAAAGAAGGTAAAGATGAATGTGCCCAAAATGATGAATATTTGACCTGTGAGCGTGTTCTGCCAACTTCTTTGGGCCAAAAGTCATGTGTAGTTTTTATGTGATCCCTGAAGGGATTCTAGTCCACAAGAATGTAAATAATCACTAAAGCTGTGTTTTTCTACTTCTCCATATGGTACATAGCTCAAAGGGAAATGCTGTAAAGGAAAAGTAAGTTTCAGATCAAGACTAGGATACGTTTTATGAGAACATTGTGCCAAATAAACAAACATAAATTTAAAGGACATCAGTTTAACAAAATAAAATTCTAATTTACCTATAAAGTGGAAACACGAAGATATACTGGTTTTCCAATTTCGATATCTAGTTAAATATGGGCATGTGTATTCCTTTTCTTGTTTGTTAGAATGCTGGTATTTGCAACTCAGCTTCCTGAGGAATTTTTAAAGGAATCCTTAAAAAACTGTCTGAAGTAGGGGCGCCTGGGTGGCACAGTTGCTGTGTCTGACTCTTGGTTTCAGCTCAGGCCCTAATCTCAGGGTCATGAGATCCAGTACTGCGTGGGGCTCCACGCTCAGTGATAAGTCTGCTTGAGATTCTTTCTCCCTCTCCCTCTGCCCCTTCTGCTCTTTTCTTTCTCTTTCTCTGTCTCTCTCAAGTACAAAAATAAATCTTTTTAAAGAAAATACGATTTGAAGTACTATGCCTACATCAGCTTCACTGTATCAAAACCATAACTTCACAGGATAATTTTGGGAAAAAGAAATTGAAATTGAAACAAAAAAGATGCAAAGTTTAAATTCTCAAACCCCAAAGATCGGTTAGGTAGCCACAATGACAGATCAAACAACTGAAAATTGAAAAAATCATGCTGATTAACAAGTTATTTGTGGCCATAGGGCTAAAAGGCCACAGTGCATACTCTAGAAAGTTAATGAGTTGTAGTGGTGCATCTTTTTAATTTCCATCTCTCGAAAGTGTTGGAAACCATAATGTCAACAGGAAAAAGAGTTGCCTGGTTATTTACACAGATGATATGAGAGTGGCATTTTGTGAATAAAGTTTGCTCTCTGTGGCCCGATATGAAGAGCCATAAAAAGGTCTTCCCAGATCTCTGTCTGCCAGTGAGGGTTGCATTTCTACAAGCAGACAATGGCAACCGATACCATGTTGCCACTCCACTGTCTTATAAAAATGGCAGAGCAAGGAGCTTCCAGTGTACCTATGTGCACATTTCTCTGGAGTGGACTTTCCTGGACACAGGTGCTGTGCACATAAAACTGGATGAGCAATGCCAACTTCTTTTCTAAAGTGGTTTTGCCAATTTCCTCCCTCCATGGATGTCTGAGAGTCCCCTTGTTCCATGAAGTGCAAGCAAAGGCAACTCACCTAACTGCACACATCACACTTGGTGGAGGAGTTTCTGTCTGGGGAAACTCACGGAGACAGGGTCAGTGTGGGTGAGAGGGTCTCCTCTTTGTTCCCATCGCTTTCTGAGGCAACAAGCAGCAAACTGACATGACCAGAAGCCAATCCTGGGAAAGAAACTTCCCCATCGTGGTCTGAGGCATTTTAGGAATTACCCCTGAGGAAGCACCAGGCTTTCTCCTCATATGTTCAGACTCCAACACAACAAAAATCAGATGTAGCGGTCTTGGCTCTAGCCCTTTCCTGTCAGCTCAGAGTCAAGAGCAAGGGGCTGTGGCAGCTGCCCTTCTCCTGGCATGCCCCGACCTGAGGTCTCCAGTCCAACCCTTCAGGTGACCCCACAAGTGCTCAAGCAGAGCGAGATTCCATCAAGCTTTGAAAGAGGCCAGTTGCTTTTCCACAAGGTCAGTCGTCAGGGTACCAGTCTTGGATAACTTAACCCATACCTTCCTCTCCACATTCCTTTCTTTTTGTTGTCAACTTTGTCATTAATTTCTAACTTAATTATGTTGAAGTTAAGACTATGTGGTAACTGTGATTATAAATCTTTGAAAGTTGAGACTTTCTTTCTAGCCTAGCATATCATTAGTTTTTATAAATTTTTATGTGTTGCCAGGAACAATATTTTAAACATATCTGTCATATCACTTAATTATGCTGTTCAAAACTTCCATAGCTTAAAAGAAGAAAAAAAAAAGCAAAACTTCCAAAGCCTTATTTTTGCTTGACTAACCTATTAATCACTTAGGTGTGTGGAAATCTCCCAAAATGCTGATGGAATTTTTAGCTTCCACCAATGTAGCTTTAATAAATTTTCAGTTATTTCTTTTAGGTTTATTTTGTAAAACCCATTAGGTTTATAACCTATTTTTCTGGTAAATAAAAGACTTTGGCCAGTATGTAAATTATACTCTTCTTCCCTTATAATGCTTTTTTTTTAAATTTATTTTTTATTTTTTATAAACATATAATGTATTTTTATCCCCAGGGGTACATGTCTGTGAATCTCCAGGTTTACACACTTCACAGCACTCACCATAGCACATACCCTCCCCAATGTCCATAACCCCACCCCCCTTCTCCCAACCCCCCTCCCTCCACCAACCCTCAGTTTGTTTTGTGAGATTAAGAGTCACTTATGGTTTGTCTCCCTCCTAATCCCATCTTGTTTGATTTATTCTTCTCCTACCCCTTTAACTCCCCATGTTGCATCTCCACTTCCTCCTTTATAATGCTTTTTATTTAACTCAATTTGCTTATGATACTATACCTCAACTTTCTTTTGATTAATATTTGATATATATTTGTTCTATACTTTTACTTTTCAAATATTTGTGACCTCTTTCAAAAGGCATTCCTATTTTTTAAAGGTATTTATTTATTTATTTGACAGAGAGAGACAGAGACAGAGAAAGCACACAGGCAGGGGGAGCTGCAGGCAGAGGGAGAGGGAGAATCAGGCTCCCTGCTGAGCAGGGAGACCAACGCAGGGATCAGGGATCGATCCCAGGACACCCAGATCATGACCTGACCCGAAGGCAAACGCTTAACCCCACTGAGCCACCCAGGTCCCCTGGCATTCCTATTTTTATTGAGAAGGGAAAAAAATCTTTGAATTCTAGAGGGGAATTTAGTTCTTTAGTGTATTGATTGTGAGTGCTGATACATTGATTTTTATTTTTCTCTGGTTATTTTCTACCCGCTTGTTCTATTTATTTTTGTTGATGTGTTTGCTTCCTCTTTCTGTATGTCCCTTGAACTGAGGTTTATTTTTCCTTTCCATTTTTTAAACATCTACTAGTTTGATTGTTGTACATTCAGTTGCTATTTTTTAAGGGATTCCTCTGTAAATTTTAACATGTAGTCTTAGCTTAAAATATTTCAAGTTAATCAGCAGCTTAACCCTTTTCCTAAATAAGAGATGCACGTTAAAGTGCTTAGCTCCAGGCACTTGTCCTTTTCAAGTTAGTTTTGGCAGTCCAGAATTCAGGTCTATCTTGATTTTTTTAACCTCCCAAATTAGATATTATTACTGTTACCTCTAGTCAATGTTTTCATTTCAGACATGCCTTCTGGAATCATTTTCGTTTTATCCGAATAAATCCCTGATGTGCTCCCTTTGTGCTTAAAAATGGTTTGGGTCTAAAAATATCTTTGCTTCATGCCTGCTCTTTCTCAGGTTGTACACTTACAGACTGGCAGGTATATATAGCACCTTATAGATCTTACTACCTGACTCTTGCCTTCCATTGCTGATGCAAGAAGCCAGCCATTAGTCTAATCATTATTCTTTTGTAAATGAATTGTCTTCTTTTTTTAAATAACTGATTGTGAGATCTTCTGTCTTCAATTTACTACAAGTTCACTACCATGGGTCTAGGTGAGTTTCTTTTTTGTTCATTTTTCCTGGGATACATTGGAGCTCTTCAGTCTGAGGACTGGTGTCTTCGATCAATTCTGGAGATATCTTAAGCATTATCTTTTCCTTTGTCTCTGTTTAGACATATGTAACTATGGCCTTCATGGGTCTTAAGCACTCTTTCATATTTTCCATTCCCTTATCTCTCTGTATTGCATTCTGGGTAATTTCTTCAGCTCTCATTTCCAATTCACTAAGTAGCTCTTCATTTGTGTCTAATCTGCTGTTAAAACCATCCATTGGACAGCAAATCCATTTCTGAAACTTCATGCCTTAAAAATACACAAGTCCGCTTTTGTAAAGGATGTTCCTTGTAGCTTTATTTGATATATATTACAAAGAGAGAGAGAAAACTAAATATCTCTCAGTAAGGAAATGGTCCAGTAAATCACACACATCTGTTCAATTAAATTGACACTACATGATCACCTGAATCAAGGGTTTTGCTTCATATACTCCAACTTGGATCAATGCCCATCTACATACAATAGAAAAATGTAAATTCCCAAAGGGTGTGTGTGTGTGTGTGCATGTGAGTGTAGACAGAATGGTCTGAAAGTGACTATTACAAATTGATATGTGCTTTTAGTATAAAATATACTCTGGGTTTCAAAGTCTTGTATACAAAAAATAGAAATGAATTCATTACTAATCTTATATTGACTGCATGTTGAAATAATACTGGATTAAATAAAATGTGTTATTGAAATTAATTTTACTTGTTTCCACCTTTTTTTGTTTCTAGTGGATACTTTTAAATTACATATTATTTAAAAAGCTGTTGATTTTCTAATCTAAAAATTATTTTACATCTCTAGAATTGCCCTCTGATCTTTTTACTGGTAAAGGCAATATCAACATTCTCTTTTTCTCAGTCATATTTTCAAAACTCCTTTATTTCTTACAATGTATCCATCATACATTTCATATTCATTACCTGGTAATTCCAATACTGATTGTCATTACAGGCATGATTCTAAAATATGTTGTTTCTGCTGACTGTCTCCTATGGTGGCCTATTTCCTCTTGTATTTATGAATGCTTGGAACATTGGGAAAACTCTGGATATACTTTACATTTCTCCAAGGCAAATATGCATTTTCTTCTACCAGGGATGTGGTACTCTACCACCCCAGCACAAGTTAAAACAAATGTTCACCTAATGAGTTTGGGGGGAAGTCACAAAGGCAATGTGATTTTTTTCACTTTTTATTGAAATGTAATATATATGCACAGAAATGTGTTCATATCACAAGTAAAGGGCTCAATAAATTTTCTCAAACTAAGCACATCTGTGAAATCAGCATTCATATCAAGAAACAGACATTACAGGGGCACCTGGGTGGCTCAGTCAGTTAAACGTGTGCCCTCCGCTCAGGTCATGATCTGGGGTCCTGAGATAGAGCCCCGCATCAGGCTCCTCTTCAGTGGGGAGCCTACTTCTTCCTCTCCCTCTGCCTGCTGCTCTTCCTGCTTGTGCTATCTCTCTTGCTACCTCTCTGTCAAATAACAAATAAACTCTAAAAAAAAAAAAAAAAAGAAAGAAAGAAAAAAAAAGAAACAACATTATAGGCATCTAGAAGTAGAAACTGTCCATGGGCTTTGCACTTTAGGGTGAAGATATATAAATATATATAAATATACATCTATTTCCCACACATACTCCTTGGTACCCAGAGCAAAGGTTACAGCAAATATCTTCAATGTTTCCTCTGTGGGTACAGCCCCTGTTTCTTGGGGCTTGGCTCTGCTTTATCACTTGTTGGGGTTCCAGGCTTTGTACTCTGTGTCTACCTTGTGAGTGGCCAGTTTAAACTCGGGCTCCAGGCAATTAGGGAAATGCAAATGCCCTCGTTGAAACATCATTTCTAGCACTTAAATATTCTTCAAATTTGGGCTCTTCTCTTGCTTGCTTCTGACCTTAGAAAAAGGTTTCCACAAGCTCAGAAATGTATGATGTATACATCTTTATACACACACACACAGACACACACACACACACGGAGAGAGAGAGAGAGAGAGATGTTGATTTTAACATTTAAACCTGCCGTAAGAAATGAGTACAGTGAAATATCATAAATGATAAAGATGAAAAATTCTACAGCATTACAAATCCTGCTTTTTTAGAGAGGGTTTGAATAACATGGGAAAATGCCCATGATATTCTTAAAAAAAAAAAAAAACAATGATTCAAACCTATAAAATGTGATCTCAAATTTGTAAAAATATTTATGCGTAAAGACCTACACTACAGGAAAGAAATGAATTTAAGCAATAGCAATGGTTTTTCTCTGGGGGATGGACCCAAGCATTCTTTCCTGATACTTTTCTGTATTTTATACAAGGTATGCTTCCTCATTTTATAATAGGAAGAACATTAGGAAGAATTAAGAAAAAAGAGCAGGAACCAGAAAACACTTTTCCCATCCACCCACACTCCTCGTCACATGCTCAGAATATGTGAGTGCATGTGAGAAACTGGACAAAATTGATTAGTTCCAATAATGCTCGACAAGCAAAATCTGCAGCAGAGCGGGCAGCCCACTGCTCTGTCTTCTACACCTGCTGATTACCAACAAACGGAAAATGTGACTTCATTGAGGAGGAGACTTTTGACTCTTTCCACCCATTGGCTTTCTTTTATGTTGTAGCATTAAGCTGCCGGCCTCCAAACAGCACACTGCAGGCATAGAGGGGATATAACAAAACTCTTCATAACCTTTCATTGAAGACTCATGATTTTTTTTGGTTTCTCAGCTTGATTGACTTTGTGGAATCCTGGGAGGTAAGGGATTCCAGAAAGGAGGGAAAAGCAATAGCAGCTTTTTACCCATTTGTATTATTTGCAAATAAGTTATTAGGAAGAACTGTGCCCTTTTTCCAATCTACCACGGTTGACCTACGCTCGTGCTTTTTGGGGCACTCATTAGAAAGCAGAACCTGTTGTTTAAGACCACTTTTAGGACATGACAAAAATATAATAAAAAAAGATGAAAATAATTTGCGTACAAGAATGCTTTTGTGATTTTCTCTTTGCAACCGTGAGTAGAGGTACTCCAATCTTTATGGTCTTACTCTTCAAATGAGGTAGAGACAAGTAGCATCAGCATCCCACGGAGGGCCTGCTGTCAATGCAGGTCCTTAGGTCCCACCCCGTACCTGAATTAGAATCTCCAGGGACCTGGGGTGCCTGGGTGGCTCAGTGGGTTAAGCCTCTGACTTCGGCTCAGGTCGTGATCTCAGGGTCCTGGGATCGAGCCCCGCATCAGGCTCTCTGCTCAGCGGGGAGACTGCTTCCTCCAATCTCTCTCTGCCTGCTGCTCTGCCTGCTTGTGATCTCTGTCAAATAAATAAATAAAATCTTAAAAAAAAAAAAAAAGAAAAAGAAACTCCGGGGACATATGGTGTAACGACTTCCCTAATGATTCTTATAAGCACTAATATTTCAAAACCACTTGAGAACATCCAAAAGTAATACAAAGCAATCACAGCTCAAATAGAAAAGAAAAGGAGACCGTTTATTCCTCTGAATGTCTGAATTGCTCTCTCATATGAAAGAAAAGCTTCCTATAAGCCCTCACCTTAGTAGCCACAATTAAGTGTGAGAACTCCGTGTCCGTCAATAAACAGAGGTCACGGCTGCATTTAAGCAAGCTGGTCCATAACTGCTTCCCTTCTACAGTCAGACCCCAGGAATGGACCTTTTGTTCAATTTCTTCTTTCATCCTCTTTGAAGAGATGCAACTTTGAACTAACAGTGTCGCCTCCGGGAACTGCTTTGTGCCTGCCATAAATTGTGTCTTTCTCTCCATGACTCTCTGGTAAGCCAGGGCAAAAATAGGGAAAACCAACAAAAATTTCAAGGAAACAGGAAACACTCTAACCAGAGCAGTTGGTCAACTTAATTTACTTTTTTTTTCCTTATGCACTGCCATGATAAATGATTTTCTACCTTCCTTTTCAGAATTATGGTTGATTGAACCCATAAAAAAGTTTTGACAATAAGCATGTGATAGGATACGAAAAATAAGTAAAAAAAATCTAAACTATGCCTTTGGAATCTTCTTTTTTAGTATCACTCGCCACTAAGAACCAACACTTTCATCAATCCATCTTTTGAAAAATATTGACTAATTCTTTACCATTGTGTTAGGAAGATCTCAAGGTAACAATTTCCTCCCATAAAAATGTACTTATCCTGTTTTCTATTCTCTCAAATGCTGTATTACGATAATATATGAAACTCTGCTATGATAGTAATGTATATGGATGACTGTGTTCCACATATTTTTCTCCTTGCTCCTATTTCAGGTATCTGATACCACAATAATGCTATATAACAACAACAAAAAAAAATCACAAAACCTCAGTGGCATAATTTGATCAGCATTTATTGTTCACGTGTCCCAGGTCAGGAGATCTTCTCTGTATCTTTTGGCTGGGCAATTGGTTTGCTCACTTGGCTGTGCCCACTGGCTGTCCATTGGCCTAGACCATATTCAACTGGGCTGACTGGGCATTTCTGGTCTGCTGTGTGTATCAGTCACATTCCAGGAGGCTACTTGAGGAGTCTCCTCATGGAGATGACGGAGACACAAGGAAAAGCAAGGCCTGTTGAGCCATAAACTTGGAACCACAGCACTGGCACTTCTGTTCTATTGGCCAAAGCCAATAGGTACATGGTCAAGTCCAGAGACAGGCAGAGGGCACTTCACAGTTAGGCAATGGGTGGATGCAAGGAGGACAAGGATCAGGATCATGTTTGCGATCAATTTACCATGTTTCCTCATCCAACCTATCAACAAGACCTGTCAGGTCCACCTTAGAAATATTTTTCATATCTGTCCAATATTCTCTCTCTTACTCCTACCACCACTTCAGGTCACTATGATCTCTTCACTTTAGCCTCCTGACTGTTCTGCCCACGTATTTCTTGTTCATTGCTCTTTAGACTATTCTCAAAACAGCAGTCGGAAGAATCCTTTTAAAAAGTAAACCTTGGGGTGCCTGGGGGCTCGGTGGGTAAAGCCTCTGCCTTCAGCTCAGGTCATGATCCCAGGGTCCTGGGATTGAGCCCCACATCGGGCTCTCTGCTTAGCAGGGAGCCTGCTTCCCTTCCTCTCTCTCTGCCTGACTTTCTGCCTACCTGTGATCTCTGTCTGTCAAATAAATGAATAAAATATTAAAAAAAAATAAAAGAAAAGAAAAGAAAAAGAAAAAGAACACCTACTCTTGCCACTCATTTCCTCAAATGCACTCCATGGTGTCCTGTTTCTCTCAGAACAAAGGTGGACATCCTGAATATGGTTTGTAGGTCTCTGAGCCATGTGGACGTGGAGCTTGCCTCTCTCTTCAACCTTATGTAGTTCCCCTGTACACTCTAGGCTCCAACCACACTGGCTTTCCATCACTTTCTGCAGTGCTGTGCTTCTGCACATAATAAGGCCTGTACACCTGTGGGTCCCTCTATGTCAAATAATATTAGCCTAGTTCAATTCTCTGTATCCATCAGATCACCATTCAGACATCACTTCCTCACCCCTCTCAATCCCCTGGCACTATAACAGGGTGTCCTAGTTTTATGCTTTCAAAGCTGCTTGTAATTTCCCATCACTGCCCTTACAAGTTAACTAACAATTATCTGTGTCATTAATTGATTAACATCCACCTCTCACTAAACTATTATGATGTCAGAGGTCATGTCTGTAAGTTCAATGGGGTTTCCTAAAACATTTACCAAACTGGAAAAGAAAAATGAATTTCATTTTACTTGATTTTGAATACAAGATTTCTTGTATCTTGAACTTAAATGAAATGAGTACATGGTCCTGGTACCTGGATTCATTTTTTAAAAGGCATTTCAAATAAATGTAGCAAAACGGCAATCATTTCTTCGCCTTCCAAACCCGTCAGCCAAATCCTGTCTTTAATTGGAGCACATACGCCTTGCCCCTGGGAATAAAACCATGAAACAGATTAACCAGATTGCTAACAAAATTATTCTTGAAGGTTTCCGTTTATTTTTTGGTCATTTTAAAAATTATTCCCTACGTCTTCTATAGAGGGAAGCATAAAGTCAAGTCTGAGCCAAAATATGAGTAAAGCAAAGTGTTAAATTTGTATTCTGACAACTGAGAAGCACTATCTACACATTCGACATAAATAGTATTTCCCTCTTTTACAAAAACCTAAATCATAATGAAAGCTGTAAAAACATATGCATGTAATAGTATTTAACAGTGATTTGGTATAAAGAAATAGAAGTATTTCAGAAACTTCGTCAGTGCATTTTTACATGTGTTGACCTGATGAGCTAATATAAACATGATAGACTGTTTCAGAGAAGTCACTTATTATATTCAGGAATCATTTATCCCTAAATTCCACATTTTCCCTTTTTTGTGAACCTCTACTCAGACAGCCCCAAAAAGGACAGCCCCATTGAACGTGGTACATCCTGCCATGCATGAGTGGTTTGACCTGGTTTGGACCTCTGATTGAAACTTGACCAGAGTCCTTCTCCTAAGTGTTTGTAATTAGGACACAAAGACATTAAGATGCATGCAACTGGAAGGTCAGGTAAATTCCAGGACTCTTCCTTTTAGGGAGCTACTCAGTATAGTGTATGAAAAGGAAGAAAGGAGAATAAAGGATATTCACAGGAGAATCGGGGAATTCTTGTAGTGGGACAGGCAAGGAGAAGGAGGGAGTATGCAAGAGCAGCCGAGGCATTCTTGGTTCCTGATGCCATCCGTTTCCAAGTTCATGCCTGGGGAGGCTGGTCTGTGTTTCCTGTCACGTATTCCAAGAGAATTCCTTCAATCTCTGTAATAAATCCCCTTACTCATTCAGAGTGCCTGTTTCTTACTGGAAAATAATTTCTGGCCAAGACAGAGATATTCAAGAGAAAAGTAGAGGCCGGTAAACCACCTCAAGGCCCAGGGATTATTGCTTTTCACCTTTTCAGAGTTTCACTGTAGAGTCTGGGTCCTTTTGTTCTTAGGATGGCCTAATGTGAGTCTGACTTTATCTGGGCATTTACTTCTTATGGTGAATTGCAACCCGAAAGGGGGGCCTCCTGTGGAAGAATCGGACTCATTTAGTGCCAGAAAAGAACTTTCCAGGATTTCTTTAACTGTAGCTGTACATGGGAGCCACTTGTAAAATTCATGAGAACTCAGAAGTTAGGGCCCAGCCCCCCTGACTCAGTGGATTTGGTATGGGGACAGAACTGCAGGACTGACATTCACAGGTTTATTGTGCACAGCCTCAGTTAAAATTATAGTGCCTAGGAAATCAACCCACCAAGTCTTCCTTTAAAGATAAAATTGTTGAGGCTATTATCAATTAACTATAAACAACCCCAAAACTCAATGGCTTAAAATAACAAGAAATGTTGATTCTGGGCATCTTTCCTGGATCCACACATTTGAACAGGGTCACACAGGTACTCTGCTGTCATAGCTGGGCTCTCTTATGTGTCATAGCTGGGCTCTCTCTCCAACCAGCTGGGTCCAAGGCAGGTTGCTCTAGAATGGCCTGAGTTGGGACAACTGTGGTCTCTGCTATGTGGTTTCTCATCAAGCAGGCAGCTCAAGATTCTAAGAGAGGAGAGCAGAAGTGTATAAGGCCTCCCCTGAAAGGAAGTTCAGAACTGACACATGGTCACATCCTCTGAATTCTATTGGTTTTAGCAAGTCACACGGCCAGCCGAAACCCAAGGAGTGTGGAAACGGACTATTTCTGATGGGGGTTGTCCCATGATGTGGATACAGGGAAGAGGGCGTCATTATGGCAAGTTTTTGCAATCCACCTATCAAAGGCCCATAAGAGTTAAACAAAGCTCAAGGTAGCAAAGAAACAAATTCCCCAATATTTGGTTGAGTGTTTTTCTACCACCCGTGCCTAAGATCCCTTTTCAAAAGTTATAAATACAGATTCTTTTCTCTCCTGTCCCTTGGACAAACACCTGAGAATACTAATGGTAAAGGTTGGCTTGGTTCCTTTTTTGTTCAAGGCTCCATGTCAGCTTTTATCAGCTAGCCCTGCCAGAAGAGAGTCACTAACTGCCAGGTGGCTTAGAAGGACTCAGAACACAAAGCCAAGAATGCTTCTCAAATTCAGCCTAAGTGACCCAGTCACCTCCATTAGGATGAATGCATCTTGGTATCGTGCAAATTATGAAGATTTCATTCCGCTTTCAAATGCAATTCTTGGGAGTGATTGCTGTGTCTACTAAGCAGCCAAATAAGCTCATTTCAGCAGAGGCAGAACCAGATGCAAATCGAGTGAAAGCTAGGTGCAGAACCGGGAGGAAAGCAGCAAACACAAGTGAGAAGAGAGAAGAAAAATCAAATGGAATAAATAGTCATTTACATGACAGCTTTGCTCTAGGAAGCAGTACGGAGAGAGAAAAAGACCGTCATTGACATCCCAGGTCTTCTGATACCAATGCTTCCTTCCTGCATCCTGAATCCCATATCACAGAAATATAAGTGTATCTTAAGCAGAACCAACAAATATAAGGCCTGCCTCCCTCAGAGCAGTAATTCATAACTTTGGGGCCCCAACAAAATCCTCTGGTGAGCTTTGAAAATACTGACATCTGGCCCTAGGTTCAATGATGTTAATCAGTCCAGAGTATGCCTTGAGCACTGGGAATTTTTTTTTTTTTTAACTCCCCAGTTAGTTTTAACCTATGCCTATTTTGAGGACTTAACCAGACACATGGGTAATTCTTAAATCCTGCGACTAATATATTGTTTTAAGCATCTGTGGTGTGCAAAGCATTTTGCTGATGCTGTGACCAAAAGGAAGTGGACCATTTGGTCCAAAGAAGAAAGATGCCTATGCAGATGAAGCCACCACAAATTGAGCCATCTAAAGACAAATCTAGATCAAAGGCATGCTAGGACGATAGAGAGGAGAGCTAGCCCTTCATAGCTACTAAGGCCCAAACTTGTTCGCTCTTACCCACAGACTTCCACTGAGCAATCAGTCACACGCTGGACAAATGAATCACTCAGGATTCAGAGCCCAAATCCCAGATGTGAATCATCATTCAGCCTCATGCCCCATGAGTGACCCCACATAAGTGATTTCAGTCTTCAAAGCTTCAATTTCTTCTCTTGTAAATGAGAACAATACTTGTTTCCCACCTCATAGAGTAGTGAGGGAAACGAGATGGTTTAAGTGAAGCAGTAAGCTCCATGCTTGACCTACAGTAAACGGTTAGTTTACTGTTATTTACTGTTATGTTAGTAAGTATTTGACAATTATAGAATAACAACAGCAACTAATAATATAGGATCTTTGGATTCTGCCCTGAGGACATTTCTTTGACCAGAGTATTAAAAAAAAAAAAAAAAAAGTAAATTCTCAAAGATAGCAGAAATGAGAGTCAAGATGGAAATAAGAGGACAGAGAAGTGAACACAGAGCTTACATGAAGATCATTGAAGTCACATTTTGAATAATTTCAGATGTATTGCAAGAAAGCCAAGAGCTCCTGGTATCCACCTGCCCCCGCCTCAATAACATATACAAAAGGACTTAAGGAGACCCTGCAGATCCTCCAACAAGTTACTCTTCCCTCCCCACTAAAAACTGCCTGAGAGACCAGCCCGTAAAGATGTCAGAAATAATCCCATCATGCCTCGTTTCCTCTTTTCTTCTAGTCATCAAAGGTATACCAGTTACCCTACATGTCCACAGCTCTCATATTTAACTAACCCTGTTTATCCTCTGATCTAACCCAATATAACCCTTTCTTGACCCTTCAAACCCATCTTCTTCATCATCTTGAATTCATATGGTACACAGTCAGCAGAACCCCCAAGATCCTCATCTTCTTTCTGAAATGAACTCTTTCCCACTTGGCTCTAATTAGAACTAGTCTTCCTCTAAGGATAAGACTCCTTACAGCCATCCCAAGTACTAGCTATAATTATTTGATTCTCACTCCATTTACTACTAAATTTAGAAGAAACTTACTCTTTATCACTGCTCAAATAATTGGTCTTTCCTTCTCCCTAAACAACTCCATCTCTTAGAATCTCTCACATTAGGTTACATCAGCTGTCTATTTCTTCTCGCTGTCATGGACAGGTCCATTGGAAATTTTCTCATTTATTAGAGATTTTTTAAAAAATCTCTTTACTTCCAGAGCCCCCCCAGGATTCCAGTCATCATTCTTGGTCACTTAAATGGCCATATGACTGATTTATCCAATCTGCCTGACCTCCTAGAACTTTGTTCCCTTCCTCCACCATAAGCCACACCTTGCCCTCACCCTACCTCAGCCACATGTTACCAGTCATCTCTGGACCTTGCCATTTTCTTGACATTACCAATAACTCCACCTCCTCTAAATATCAAGTATAAGAATCCCATTCTTTCACCACTACCCCTTATCTTTCTACCTCTCTTTTTAAAAGTCTAACTCCCTCTCTAATGTGACTTCTGGTCCACTTACTCTGCCACCTTGTCATTGTTTATACCCTCCTTCATGCTTCACTCTCCTCCTCCTCTGGCTTAGATTCCATTCACCATTATGATGACACCTTCATATTATCATATGCATAATCTCATTCTCATGTATTAATCAGGATTCTGCTGAAATAATCCTACAAATGATGCAAAGTCCCTATGGCTGATAAGAGTAGTCTGTAGATGCAGATTTCTGGATCATGCATCTGTAGGGCAGCTGAGGCAGCTCTGTATTAAGTCACAATCTTATCAGTCCACTCCACATGTCCTCATTCTGGGACGGCATTTGCAAGAGTGGGATTTCCTCAGGGTGTTGGCAACAACTCAACAGAACCAGCCAAATCTTGCAAGCCACCTTTCAAGTCTCTGCTCGCCTGACATCAACCCCTATTCTATAGGCTAAAGCAAGTCACACGGTCAGACCCAAGGTCAATGAGACAATGGTTAGTGGCAGGGACTGCAAAGAGTGTAGTTGTATAATCCTATTTACTGGATAAAGTGAAAATTGGGAACAATAATACAATCCATCCCATCTCAACTCTAATCTCTCTCTTCCTCTGCCAAAATCACTTAAAAAAAAAAAAAAACTGCCTGAATTCACTGAACCCACTCTCAGAAAACTTGAAAATGAACAGATAAAAATCCCACAGCCTGCTTACTTTATAATGATCTCACCTTACATTCACCACCACTGACCTTGAGTACTACTTAAGTGATGCCCCCAAATTCTACAATTCCCTAGTAAAGTTGTTTTTCTTTTCTTGAGTTAACTATTCACACCTCCTCAGTTCTCTCATGCCCAGCACCCAGGTGATTTCTTATTTCATGAGAAAAACAAAAAACAAACAAACAATTAAAGAGAACTTCCATCTTCTACAATATCCAATTTACAGTGTTCCTGCTCACAGCCTAGGGGCTCTGGCTCCTCTACTGGAAGTTGTTTTCCCTGTCTAGGCTCCATATGGATACCTAAACTAATTACTACTTGCCCACCTAAGGATCTTGCTCTTTCAGGCATTTGTTTCTGTCCTGAATCACCATTTTCCTTCCTTTCTATTAAATCATTTTTAGCAGTGTACAAACATTCTCCAACATGCTGTACCATCTTTCAATGTCAGTGAAAGCTTCTTTAAGCCTCTCTCTCTCTTCAACGACACTACCATTTTCTTTTTGCCCTCTAAAAGTTACCTACTCTTTTCATCTCTACTTCCTTGCTCTTACTCAAGCACTGATCCCTGCCGAGCTACTAAATCACTCTTGTCAACATCATCCATGACTTCTAGGCTGTCAAGTATGATGGTCAATTCTCATTCCTAACTTATTGGATCTATGAGCAGGAGTTGAATCACTCCATGACTCAGGGCTCTGGAAATCATTTTCTTCACATGGCTTCTGAGACACCGCAGTCTCCTGGTTTTCCTCCTACTTGGTTATCTCCTTCGATGGCTGCTCCTCATCTTCATGTTGAAAACACGTGAGGGCTCAGTCTAAAGACATCTTTTTTTTCCTAACTATAATTAGTCCTTAAACTATGCTATTCAAAAGATACATTTTTAAAAAAAATATTTTATTTGTTTATTTATTTGACAGAGGGAGAGAGAGATCACAAGTAGGCAGAGAGACAGGCAGAGAGAGAGGAGGAAGCAGGCTACCTGCCGAGCAGAGAGCCCGATGCGGAGCTCGATCCCAAGACCCTAAGATCATGACCTGAGCCGAAGGCAGAAGCTTAACCCGCTGATCCACCCAGGTGCCACAAAAGATAGGGTTTTAAATATAATTTATGTTTTGAGGTCTCAATTTTATTTTTCCAGTTCTGCTTGTACCCTAAACTACAGGCACATAGAAGTATCTCTCAAAACTACTAACTTTACTGAAATGCCTCTATTATTACCCAGCTGCTCAGAACAGAACCCCTAGAGTTATCCATTACTTGTTCCTCTTGTGCTTCTTGCCTGATCCATCTGCAAGGCCTGTGGGCCTCATCTTTAGGCTGCATACAGAAACCCACCATAGCTTCTCCCTTGCACCAATCATACCCTATCCAAGCTACCATTATTTCTCTTCTGAGCAACTACAACAGGCTCCTGACTTGTCTCCCCGTGTCCATTTTGCTTTGTGATAGCCTGATCTCCATAAAACAATCAGTGTGGTTATCTTAAAATAAGTACCATCATATCACTTTCCGAGTCAAAAGCCTCAAATGGCTCTGTTCCAGTTACTATTGTTATACAGCAAATTACTCTCTAACCTAGTAGTTTGAAACAACCACTTTTTAGGCTCTAAGATTCTGTGAGTCAGAAAATCAGATGCGGTACCAAGAGAATGGACTGTTTGTTTCATGTTGTCTTGAGCTTCAACTGGAAAAACCCAAAGGCTGGAGTGATTCAATGTCTGGTGGCTGGAATTCTAGGAACACTCATTTGAGCTGGTATGACATGAAGATTAGACTACTGGTTGGTATGACCAAAGCACCTGCTCATAGTCTCTCCATGGAGCTTGGCTTCCTTGCATAGTGCTGTAGACTTGGGGATGATTGTATAAGCCCTCCCACAAGCCAGACAGAATGTGGATTGCCTTTTATTACTCAGCCACTGAAATCATACAGCATCACTTCCTCCATACTCTATTCATTGAAGCAGTCAAAAGCAGCCCAGAATCAAGGGATGGGAAATTTGATTCCCCCTCCTGATGGGGGAGGGGCACAGTCACATGTTGGAAGAGCACATAGGATAGGTGATATATATGTTGCCAGCTTTAGAAAATACAATCTGCTATCAGCTTTCCATCACACTTGGAATAAAATCCATAGTACTAAAGAGGTCAAGCAAGAGGACATAATTTTGTAAATGTTTATGCACCCGACACAGGAGCACCTAAATATATAATATATTATATTAATAGACCTTAGGGGAGAAAGACAAGGATACAATAATAGGAGGGGACTTAAACATGCTACTTAACAACCAATGGGTCACAGAAGAAATCAAAAGAGAAAGAAGAAAATGTTTAGAAACAAATGAAAATGGAAATAAAACTCACAAAAATTACAGAACGCAACAAAGGCTATTCTAAGAAGGAAGGTCATAGCAATAAAAGCCTACATTAATAAACAGGAAAGAGCCCAAATAAACAACATAATGTCCAGATCTTATTTTCAAACATCAGTATCCAATAAAAGTAGCCAGGGCTCCCTGGAGAATCGTCTGATTCTACAACTAAGGAAGAGAATATACAAGATGAGCCTAGACATACTGTAGAGCTAGAGAGTAAAGATGTGCTCAAAACAAAAAACAAACCTCACATTGAGGGATTGTGCCACCCTGAAAGAGTCCTCAATAGTTAAACTTGATATAATATGAACAAAACAAAATAAAATAGTGCTAGATTATAACCCAAAGTATAAAATAAATATCCATGAGTCCTTACCAATATAACGGTTAAAAAGAGGAATAATCTTACTGTAGAGAAACCTGAAAAGCTCTGCTTTAACCAAATGATCAAGGTCAACATCAACAGTGATAATTAGGCTCATTGTATGCACCCTTGAAATGCCATGATGATCTATCTCTGTAATCTACCTCCTGAAACTCATAACTTCATCCTTATCATCAGAAAGGTATTACACAAATCCCAAAAAAAGGTCATCTTACAATATTGCTGACCAGTACTCTTCAAAATCAAGGAAGTCTGAGAAACTGTTACAGCAAAAAGAAGCCTGAGGAGATATGACCAATGTAATGTGGTATCCAGAATAAGATTTGAGAACACAAAAAAGACATTGGCTGGAAACCAAGGAAATGTGAATGAAGTACAGACTTTAGTTAATTATAATGTATTAATATTGATTCAAGTGTTAGCAAGGACAAAGAGAAATTGGTACCTTCATGAATTTCTCAATGGAAGGTAAAATGGTTTAGCCACTTTGGAAAACAGTTTGACAATTCCTTAAAAATTGAAACAAAGAATTACCATATGATCCAACAATTGCATTCCAAGGTACATACTCAAGAGAACTGAAAACATACATTCATGTAAGAACTTGTATGAGAATGTGAATGGCAGCATAATACATAATTGCCAAAAAGTAGAAACAATCCAAATGTTCCTCAACAGATGAATAGATACATGAAATTTGGTAGAGCCTTACAATAGAATATTATCTAGCCATAAAAAAGAATGAAGTACTGATTTATGCTACAACACAGGTTGAACTCTGAAAACAGTATGCTAACAGAAAGAAGTCAGAAACAAAATATTATGTATTATATGATTCCGTTTGTATGAAATATACAGAATAGGCAAATCCATAAAGAAAGTAAATAGACTTTTGTTTTAGAAAGAAAACCTAAAAAGTAGGTTGCCAGGGGCTGGGAGGAAGTGGGAATGAGAGAGGGTGATAGCCAAAATTACAGAGTTTCCTTTTGGGGTGATGAAATATTCTGGAATTAGGTAGTGGCGATGGTTACACAACCATGTGAATATACTAAAAACCACTGCATTGTAGTACACTTTAAATGGGGTAATTCTGTAGCTGATCAGAGTGTGTTTTGAGGACCAGTAGCATCATTATCACCCAGGAGCCAGTCAGAGTTGTGGAATCTCAGGCCCTGGGCCAGAATCTGAGTTTTAATGAGATGCTCAGGTTAATTTTTCTTAACCTTGTGAAGTTCTATTTGAGAAATAAAAATGTAAAGAAAGATCCTCCCAAACAATGCTGAGTGAGGAAGTACATCAACACAAGATAGGTCCATTTTTTCCCCCTTTAAATGGATGTATCTTATTCCCTTCCACCATTTCTTTACATTTTCATTTTATTTTGAATATAGTTGACACACAGTGTTACAAGAGCTTCCAGTGATGGAATGACTAAGTCACAGGAATAAAGGGTACAGTGAAGGGAATACAGATAGTGGTACTGTGTGGTGACAGATGGTAGCACACGTGTGAGCATAGCACCATGCATAGAGTTGAATCACGGTCATACGCTTGATCCGCCGGTAATTTTTATGCACACCCAAGTTTGAGAAGCGCTGATTATAATGAAGTTGCTGGCAGCTGACCCTGCCCAGTAGCTCTATGATTGTTCAGCAAAGAAGAAATCATTCTTTGGTTGGATATAAATTCCCTAACATTACCCAATCAGCATTTCAATTCTTTTCTGCCCACCTTTCACCCCGCATGTCAGAATCCAATCTTGTTATTTGCCCCTAATTGCTCCTTAGACTTTAACACAGCCCTGGCTGAGAGTACCAGTTCCAGATTATTCCAAGTTCAGGGTCACTGACTAAATTTAGTGACAGCTCTTTGTGTCTGTAAATCTACTAAGGATGACAGTTCTGAAAACCATCCAACTTTGCTTACCCAGAGTTTTGTCAGAGGCTATGGACGAGCAACCATCCGCAGCATATCCACGATGTTGAACAAACTGGGGCAGCCGTGGGTCAGATATTTTCCATGTTCATGGGAATGATGTGTGCTAATTTTATAAACAATTCCCGACATTCCACATCTCCCTTTCTCCTAATATAAGGACCAAGAAAAAGGCAGAAGTACAGAGGGAATACAACACATTTGTTTTTCTTTATATTTCAGTTTTACTTAAAACAAACTGCAGTGTACTCTTTCAAGGACATTCATTACTCATTAAAAACTATTCTAAAGAAGTTGTGGGTACGTTCTTATATTTACCAGGAAGTGATTCTATCTCTAAAGGACTCTGGGTTCTAGTCCTTTTCCTGTTACTATGGAGTAGGAAATTTCAAACAAACAAAACATGATTGATATTTACAGCATTGAGGAGTTTCCTTTTTTCTTTGTGTATCCTGAACTTACTTTCCCTTTGTCACTGTAACTTTCGTGTCCTTTTATTTTAACCTGAGAAATACAGAATATTAAGACTACATGGAATATTACAGCGTTCATTGAAAACATTGACATCTACACTGCTCTTATGCCCAGTGTATTGGTATACATGAAATAAAAATGCATTGTGAGTGCTGCAAATATGTTTGTCCTTCATCCATATATGGAGGGCGTCCTTTACACGAAGAACTTTGCTGAATAGAAAGGAGAATACAGAAACGTATGAAACAGGTGCTCTGCCTCTCCCAAAGTGTGTGATATATTACAAATATCCACATCATGCCACAGAGCCAAAAATTTTAAGAGAAAGTTAGAGCTATGCAACAAGCATTTTTAAAGTTCATGTTATAATAATGAATGAGAGAGAAGTCACTCTGGCATGGGGGAAGGAACAGGTGGCCAAGAGAAGCTACTGAAAGAAAATGGCTTTTGAGCTAAAACTGGAGGATGAGAACAATTTGGAAATAAATATGACAACATTGGAATACATCATTCTAGGAAAACGGAAGAGATTTTTAAAAAGCCATGAAAGAAGGTAAATAAAAAATTAATCAACTTCTGTCCTAGGAACCATTTTATTAGTGTTATCCTACAGAGATTGTGACCAAATCAGTTCTATGTTCTGAGAACCAAAGAGGAGGAAAATGAAGTTGAATTGTAAGGAATAATTGCTTGCTGCTGAAACAGCTGGGGAAGAAGACAGAATTGGCAATTTTACTTCTGAGGAGGTGAAATATTCTATCATTGAACAAACTGCTGACCAATTAAATACAAATGGAAGACTTTTATAGTTTTTATTTTTAGTTTTAGGTAGAACTCTGTGTGCAATCAGTATTTATTAGTTAATTTAATCAATATTAAGTATCTGTAGCTTTAATATCTACTAAAAATTTGTTTTAATAGAATTTCAAAATTGTTTTTTCTTTGTTCTTTAGTTAAGTTACAAAGCAAAAAAAGAAAGCTTATTGATTAAGAATCTGAAACCAGGTCTTTTTTTAGCAGATAAATTATTTTCTTTCTAAAGTAAAAATTAGTGATTTAGGGAGGTAGTTGTAACTTTTAGAGAGCCATCAGAGTCCTATTAAAGGTACTGATACATACACTGAGGAGTTTTTCTAGAAACTCAAGGGTCTTTACACATCTTCTAAGAGAAACTACCTTTGGCTAAGGCAGAACTCAGGAACTGAGATAACAAAACATTTTATATTTTAATACACATGTTTGCGATTCACACACATAATGCCAGCATTTCTTTGGCTTTTTTTCCCTCATAAAAAAATAATGTAATATTAAAATGAAGTGATTTTTCTCAAATCTCCAAATGTATTTATCTTTTTTCCTCTCATAATGTCAGACATTATTTTTGGCAGATGATGTTGAAAACAAAGTGTTTAGTTTAACAACTTGGGCAGCTGTGGGTTCTTTCCTTTTCTTTCCAATTAATGAAAAAGTGCTTCCTTGAAGCAAAGAATGGAACTGAAGTTAGCATTTAAATGACAATGTAACATCTCAAATAAAAACAAGCATCTGAGAGGGAAGAAAATGCCCTCAAGAAACATTTTCTGTTTATGCCTCTCACGTAAGATGTAGCCATCTCTGCCTGCACCTGTTCTCAGATGGGAAGAATTCCAGGTCATATACAAGAAATAAACTTCTCTTTTCAAGTTGATTGTTTCTAAATCTAGCTCAACATAATGGATCTTCACAGTTGGCTTTTCTTTCAGCACAACACAAAAATCCCAACCGGTTTTGATTTGCCCATACAATCACTGCCTGTTCAGAACATGTATACGTACATCTTAAAAGTTTCATTATTAACGATTATAGTGAACTCTCTCCCCACCCCGCTATCATTAACCCTGTCTAGTTCACATTAAATCTCGTTGAAGCCTTTGGTTATTACAATGTTGTGGGGACATGGCGGGGGTAGGGGGGTGGGATGCAGAGAGATCCTCCCCTTGCTTAAGGACAAATTCAACAATATTTTCAAAATTATCCTGTGTCCATCAGCAATACAGACTGAAAGCTCTTTGAATTTGCCAAATGTTGCATCCATAAAAAGAAGTGTTGTCAACAAGGAAACTACCTTATTTGTCTTAAACTTTGATTAGTTTGAAACTTTGATTAGTTTGAAAGATGTTACCAATAATTGAAGAGTTCCAGACTCTACTCTGAAACATGCCTGCAGCCCAGAACTTATTTATGGGGCATGACCTCTCACTGTCAGTGATCACTTACTTTCCACAAAGGTATTTTAGGGCAAATGCTGATTGCCTGAGTAGCCAAGAACATATTAAACTCCAGATTCAATACTGTACTAGCCCTAGCCAGAGACTTCATCTTCATGGGGTAGGCATCACCGTTGATCACCATGGGGCGACTCAGAATTTATCACAAAGTGTTGAGGATATCAAGACCGTCTAACCCTCCAACAACAACCAGAGCTTGGACCATCCAAGGAACAGCCGTGTCACTTGTAAAAACATGGTCTTTCAGAAATGTATGAAAGACCACACTTCACAGAAGTCAGAGTTGTGGAAGAAAACTGAAAGAGAATGAGTGTCCAGAAGAATAAAACATTCTTTAAAATATTTTAAGAATATTTGTGTTACTTCCTTCTTTCAGATGAAAGAAATTAAAGTGTGGACGAAGCATCCTAATTTTTAAAACTGAGGAAGGACTTGTGAAGGGAATTGAGACTTTTTCCAACCAAACACAAAATGTTCCAGAGCCTGTGGAAATCCTCAGAAGATGTATGAATGGGAAACAGATACCAATTCCCTCAGAGGGAAACCTGTGGTATTTTGACATTTCTCTTCAGTCCTCTCTTATGCATATATATGCTTACATGTATTCTTATGAGGTCGAAGAGGCTTATTATGATATAATTCCTTCTTTAGCAGCTGGGGACTAGACAAAGGAACAAGCTAAGTGTCAGTAGACTAAGCATTTTAGTCCTGTGGGTATGGATTTTGTAGTACCCCGTGAACCATGAAGGATCCCCATTTGATAGAGGAAATATAATATGTCCTTTGACACAGTGAAAAATGCTATCTTGAGGGGAGGGCAGAGAAAGAGCTGATGGTTAACTGATTTTCAAACAGACTATCTGAATTGTTTCATTTGAAATTTCATAAATAACTGATTTTTTTTTTTTTACTGCATTCTTGGTCAATTGCTAATTAAACAAAAGAGAATTTGCCAAAGTCATTGATGGATAAGTGATACTATCCTTCAATGCCTCAGTGAGGAACCACCTACCTTAAAGAGAAAATCCCACATAAAAGGGACAGAGAGAAACTTGGTAAGAGGAATGAAAATCATGGCTGTATACATGTGGGTTTGCATGTGTATCGTCCTTACTTCTACGAATTACATCATGAAATCAAATACTTGGACAACTTCTGCTTAAGTTATTCCACCAATCCTTTAACTCCAACATGTGATCCCATCCAGCTCCCATTCTAATCAAAAGACAGATACTCAAACTGAAACAGCTAAGTTTCCTTCATTCATTCAACATAGATTTATTGAGTGCTACTAGTCATATGGAATATATCAGTGATTAAAACCAGACAAAGATCCCTCTCCTCTTGTGGTTACAAGAGGAGAGGGGAGGAAAAAAAAGAAACCCATAAATGAATAAACTGATTAATAATCAATACCATTGTATATTGTAAGAACATAAATGTTATTGGAAAAGTAAAGTGTGTGTGTGTTGGGGCGGGGGGGTGCTTGCTTGGCTCAGTCAGTTAAGTATCTGCCTTTGGCTCAGGTCATGATACCAGGGTCTTGAGATTAAGCCCTGTATCAGGCTCCCTGCTCACTAGCAGGGAACCTGCTTCTCCCTCTCCTCTTCCTTTCCCTATGCTCATGCTCTCTCCTGTTATCTCTCTCTTAGATAAATCAATAAATAAAATATTTTTTTAAAAAAGTAAAGTAGGCTAGGGGCGCCTGGGTGGCTCAGTGGGTTAAAGCCTCTGCCTTCGGCTCAGGTCACGATCCCAGGTCCTGGGATCAAGCCCTGTATCGGGCTCTCTGCTCAGCCGGAAGCCTGCTTTCTCCTTTCTCTCTGCCTGCCTCTCTGCCTACTTGTGATCTCTGTCTGTCAAATAAATAAATAAAATCTTTAAACAAATAAATATTTTAAAAAAATAAAAATAAAAAAGTAAAGTAGGCTAAAGGAAATTGATGGTTAGTTAGGGTTAAGGTGCAATTTTAAATAAAAAGGTTGAGCAAAATCTCAAATAAGGTGAGAGAGGGAACCATGAAAATATATTGAGGAAAATTGTCCCGGGCAGAAGGAAGAGCTAGTGCAAAGGCTCTCATGTAGAAGCACGTCCGTGCATGCGTCTGAGGAAAGGCAGGGAGGCCAGTGTGCCAAGAGTAACTGAGGGAGGGACAAGAGTAGTAGGAGAGGAATCAGACATACTGGAAGTGGGGTGGGGCAAATTAGATCAGGTATTGTAGACTAATTTAAGCCTTGCCTTTTGCTCCAGAGGAAATGAGAGTCAGCAGAGTTTCTGACTAATTTACGCATTGAAAGAATTCTCTGGCTGTCGGGCTAAGAATTAGCTGTTTGGAGGCAAGGGGATAGGCAGGCCAGTTAACAGGCTTTTGTACCAATTTAGACAAAAGATAATGGCAGCCCAGATCATGGTGGTCAGGATGCAGGTTGAGAGAAATGATCACACTCTTGAATGTATTTTGAAAGTGGATTAAAACAGGACTGGTTCTCTGATTGATTGGAGCTAAGAGAACAGTAGCAATCAGGAGTGCCTTCGAGGATTTGGGGCTGAACAGGGAGGAAGACGCAGTTGCCATCAGCTGAGTTGTAAGAGGCTGCACAAAGGGCAGGCAGCTTTGGTGGGTAGTAAGATACTCAGTTTTGTATCCCGAGTTAGAGACATCTTGGACCCCCAAGTAGAAATATCAACCTGGAACCAGTAATTGGGATCTAAGTCTTGACCCATGGTTACCAGCATGTGGTTATCAATCAGTATGGAGTTGGTACTGAAAAGCACAAAGAGACAGAAGAGTATTTTAATTGTCTCAGCCACCGACTCTGCATAAAAATTACATTGAGAAATAGCTGACTGTCAAGTTAGAAAAGCTGAGATTGAACTCCAGTTCTCCGTATAAGAGCCATGTTGACCTCACCCAATTTCTGACCCATATGAGGGTCCATATCCCATCAATAAATTGGAGTGTCTTGAGTCAGTGGCCCAAGGAGCAGAACCTGAGAGGGGGATGATACTGTGCAAGCACTTTATTGAGTGTGCTCTCAGGAGAAAGAAAGTAGGGAAAGAAAGGTAGGGCAGGGGAAAGAGCTAAGAAAGTTAAGCTTTCTGGTGCCAGAATTATACCAAAGTCTGACCCACCTTGAGGCCTGGAACCAGCAACATCTCTTACATGGGGGTCATAAAAAACACCACTGAAGTTTATTGTAAAATTAGGAGAATATCGTGACTGTCACATAGCAGGTTTTCTGTGAAAATTTCCAGTCTTCTCTCATGATTAATGATTCATGTCAATTCTAAATATTTACTGACAGGTATTTTCCTTCTTCTCTTATTCAATGATTTGCTGGATGTCCTTCTCATTATATACAAATCTACTGCTGTTCCCTTCCATTCAAGTTTCCTTATAAACCTAATTATTCACATATTTTTAAATAGCCCTTCTCTTCAGTAACAAAGCTAGAGCAAGTTTCTAGCTTCACAGGCACTGCAAAAACAAAGCCAGGCAAAATGCTTTCCTCACCAATGTTGGGCAGAACACTTTAGTTCCAGAATCAAACATCTGCTGCTTATCAAAAACATTTTGTTTTCTTATGACATTCTTGACTTGTGGCAGAAAAAAAAAAAAAAATAGAGGGAGAGAGAGAGAGAGAGCGAGAGAGAGAGAGAAAGCAGGTAAGGAAATGGGATAGATTCTAAAACAATTTTATGTTTATTGCTAATCTAGAGACCTAGAAACCTAGGTATTTGGTCACTACATTAGGAAAGGACACAATGGAGCATACTGACAGCAGGAAGAAACAATTGAACGAGTAGAATCAGCTCTTGCTTTGCAAACTGTCATGATGCTGGAGATTGGCTTCAAACCTTGCCTCCATCCATTTTCTATGGCAATGGTGGGAGGCTGTATGTTCTGGTTACGTGGGAATCTTCATCAGAAAACTATTTTCCTCCTGCAAACTTTATTATCAAAAAATCACTCTTAAATTCACCCTACACTATACCTTTGCACATCTGCAAATGGACAATTAAAATATTTATACTTTTGCCACAAGAGGGTGCTAGGTGGGGTGTAGACCAAACAGGGCACCAAAGTCCAGTCATCCCAGCTGGAACAGCCTCAATCATTTTCCTCTGTGGGCCATAGAGATGTCATCATTTTTGCTGTCAGCCAAGCACACTAGATTGAGAAAGCTCTGAGCAAGCACGGTAGATGAAGGAGATGTAAGACACTGACATGAATGCATCTTAACTCAGTCTTTAGGTGGTTTCCTCATGTGTAGATTGGTAAGAGTAATCTACCCAGGATATTGCTAGAAGAACTCAATCAGTCAGTTTATTCAAATTACTTAGTATGGTGGTACATCAGAACTCAGTATTATTCTTACTGAAGAAGAATATTAAGAAAATAGTTGGCATGGGTGCCTGGGGGACTCAGTTGGTTAAGCAACTGCCTTTGGCTCAGGTCATGATCCTGGAGTCCTGGGATGGAGTCCCACATGGGGCTCCCAACTCCATGGGGAGTCTGCTTCTCTCTCTGACCTCCCCTCTCATGCTCTCTCATTCTCTCTCTCTCTCTAATAAACAAATAAAATCTTAAAAAAAAAAAAAAAAGAAAGAAAAGGAAAGAAAAGAAAATACTTGGCACATGAGAGGAGTTTTGTATGGGATCTGTGATAAAAATGATATCCCCAAATCAAGTATTTTATGAAGAGATCCACACAGAACAGTAAGAGGAAACTAAACTGGACCCTATGAGGAATTAGACAAGGTTCTTCACACTCACTGTCATATTTAATATTTTAATCAGCCCTGGGGGGTGGGGAGGTAGATAATTGTGGTCTCCATGTTACAGCTGTGGAAGCTAAAGTTGTAGAGAGGTCAAGTGACTTGCCTAAATTCATACATTCACAGGAAAGATCTCTGTATGTGGCTGGGAATATGTTTCACAGCATGACAACTTACATTTTTTAATTGCCTGACTGTCTTATTCCCTGTTCACAAATTTTGGAGACTCACTGGCCACCCCAATCAAATATACTTTGGCCACCAGGTAAGGTGCCCTTGCAGTAACTTGTTGGCTCCTCCTCAACCACATGGATGAGGAAAGGAACAGTTCCTGGAGAAAGGGCTGTGGGGCAGACCAAAAGAGAGTTGTCCGTGACCTAGGAGAGCACATACTAAACACTCTTACAGGATAAAGAGAGTTAGTGATTATAGGATCCTTGCCTTCATTCAGTTACTCAACAAACTTTTGAGAGTTGGGAGCAATATAAGGTCCCTATGACAGCTAGATGTTTTGCCTTAGGATGAGAGATAAAGGCTATTTACTGGGATGCTTCAAAATGGAGGACAGATTTAAAGAATCAGGCTTCGAGAAGGCAAGAAACCTTAGCTTCAAGCAAATTCTTTTTTTTCCTTTCTTTTTTTTTTTAAAGAAAGATTTTATTTATGTATTTGAGACAGAGACAGAGAGAGCACAGAGGGAGGGGGAGAAGCAGACTCTCCACTGAGCAGAGAGCCCGATGTGGGGCTCTATCCCAGGACTCTGGGATCATGACCTGAGTGTAAGGCAGATGCTTAACCAATGGAGCCACCTAGGTGTCCCCCAAATTCTCTTCTTAAATGAATCTGCAATATCAAATTTCTGAGAGAAAGACTCTTACTGTCCTGGCCTTAGTTTTATTCTGATCCCCTGACCAATTGTTTTGGCTAGGGCACCCAACTCAAAACCCCATAAACTCCCTAGGACTAGGTTGGATGGGAGTGGAGGAAAGCGCCAAAGGATGAGCAAACAACTATTCTCAGTAGAAAAGGAGGAGAGACGTTGTAAACTTAAAACCAAAAGAAGTATATTCTAAGCAACACCATTAATACTAGAATACAAGATGATAAAATATTGGCTTATTTTCAAGATTTTAGACTGATAGAGAGAAAATATGTATACAAACATATGTCTAAGTGATGCTTCCACAGGAAAAGGTTCTCAATTCTTCACCTTCCTCTTAACCATATTCTTTGTAATGTGGTTTTGCAATGTCTTCCTTCAAGAAGTAGGGCCAGTTTCTTACTCCTTAAACCTGGTCTACCTTGAGATTTACTTAAGTAATAAGATCTAGCAGAAGTGATGATGTGCCAGTTCCAAGCCTAGGCCTCAACGGGATTTTGTACATTTTGACTCTCTCTCAGAACCTGTCCAGTTGCCGCGTGAACAGGCCTGGACTAACCTGGTTGAACGAATCAAAAGAGACCACAGGGAAGACAGCCTGGTTGTCCAAGCTAAGGCTGTCCTGGGCCACCTAAAACCTTCTGAGCCCCAGACTCGGAAGATCCCAGTGAAGAGTAGAACTGCTTCCCATCTAGAGCTCACCACGAACACATCTACAAGCCCAGATGAGACCAGAACAACCCAGCTGACCGATCATCTTAGGAAAGATCATTTTTATGATTTTAAGCCATTGAGCATTAGAAGACTGTTATGCAGTAATAGCTAATTGAAATTTATGTAGTTAAAATCCCAAAGGGCATTCAATGGCAGTTAAAGAGGGCTGGAACTAAATATTATGGGATTTCAAGGGAAGAGTTGGCTTCTGGATTAGAAAAAGAGGAATAAATGTTATCTCCTTCAGCCCCTCTCTCACAGAGGAAGTAATATTCTTTCTTAGCCTTGAGGTTAAATAGGATTTTCTCAGGTAAAGATAAAAAAAGATCATACATCTTTATTTTAATAAGTAATTCTTCGTGTGAAGTATTCAATGGCTTTCTTATGTATTTAATATCTTAAAAAAAGGTTTATTCCCTTCCTCCATGACTACGAAGAAATTATATAGATACATAAATTTCTCCTCCTCACATGGCAAGAATCAAGACTAGACTTACAGTTTTGGAAAAGTAATTATATTTCCAGTGAATTGAGAAGCACTCTACAGCAAACACTTACATCACCCCAGCTCTTGTTGAATAAAAACATGCATATTTTATTCATAAAGGTCAAGTAATTAGCAAGAGTGAATTTTTATAAAACACAATTTAAAAGGCAATTATTCTAACTGTTATACATTTAATATGTTGAGTTATCCAGTGAAGGAAGGGAAGAAGGGAGGGAGGAAGGGAGAGAGAAAAGGAGGAAAGAAGGGAAAAGAAAAAAAGAGAAAAAAGAAAGAAACCTTATAACATATTCAAGTGATCCCTCACAGGCCACCAATGAGAATTGGTCACCCTTCTCTCCCATGATCAATTATTAAAGCTCTAATTCTAATAATATGGTGAAATAATCAACTATAGAATAAGAATTATTTTCAAACAATGTACATGGAAATAAGAAGTAATTACTGCTACAAAAAACATAATAAAACCACTATCAGCAAACAATTAAATAAAGCAGAAAATTCTGGAATGCAATTACAATAAAATAATAAACATGGAGAGAAAATTCCCTTTCCACTTTTCCCAGATGCAATCACATAATCACATTCTCCTCACGGCATTATCATCACACACATACATATACACCCCTCCTGAAATCGGCTATCAAGAAGTTATATCTGAACAGTGTTTAAAAGTAGTATTTTTTAGATTAAAAATAAAACAGAAGAATTGTCTTCCAATTCACATTCCAAGTTACGACATATTAACTTTACAAAATGAAATTCAGATTGAGTCACTGCACAGACTTAAAATTTTCAATGGCTCCCTATTATTTATAGCATCAAAATAGAGGTCTGAGTGCAGGGTCCCTAAAAGCTGAGTCTGAGACTGGGCATCTTGTGCCTGCAGCTTAGTGAGGGGTGCCCTCAAATGAAGGGAAATGAGGGAAGCAAGATAGGACGGGGGAAGAAGCTATGCAAAATTCTGGAGCATGAACAACACTACGCTGCTGCCTCATCAGGGAGCAAAGAGCACGTCCTCATACTCCCAGATCAGTAAATTTCTGGCTATAGGTTTCCCCAGTAGGTGAGGTTCTACAACCTCTTGGCATTTCTAGGTGCGATGGCTTTTGTAGTCTAAGGGGAATTCTCTGGAGAAGGGGGATGAAATGCACCAACACTCATAGCAGCTAGAGGAAGAACACACTTGGCTAGGCAAAGGAGAGCTGGGTAGAGCATCAAAAGAACCTTACATGCTTTTATAATCCAACCCCAAACTCCTCTGCTGTCTTTAACTCCCTTTTCTCCTTCCCCCCCTCCCCAGGCATATCACAAGTGTGCACTCTCACAGCAATGACTTTGCAAAGTCTGTTCCCTTGGGCCAGACTCCCCTTTCCTCTCTGAAAGCTCCACCTTATTCTTTATAACCAAGGGCAATTGTTACCTCTCAATAAAGTCTCCTTTGATACCTAGAAAGGATCAGTTACTCATCTTTTCTGTTGTTTCAAGGCCCTTTGTATAACTCACTCTTGTGGTATAACCCACCATTTTAGATATTTGTTAAATGAGTTAGCCCCCCAACCCCTGACTAGATCATTAGTTCCATGAGGACAGGGATTGCATGTCACTTTTTTCCTGTCCCTAACATTGAAATACTGGGTCTGGAGTATAGTAGGTGCCCTATGACTGACTGATGCATAAATCAATGCCCACATGAGAACAATGATCTTCTTTGGGGAAAAACAAAGTCATTCATTCAGATTCTGCTTTCTATTTAAGCTAGACAATCCCTGGTGAGCTGTAGTTTACTCATAATCTGGGAGGCTTTTAGCTACAACATTGCATTGTCCATTTCACTGACATAGGGCGTGCAAACAATTAAAAGAGGACAATAACAGAACTTTGTTCAAGCAAATGTTGATTCAATTACTGGGGCTCCCGAGCATTAGCCACTGGATTCAATTATCTCCAAAAAGAAAAGTGCGAAAATCTTGGATCTTTCTTGAAACAACGACTGTACTGAACTTGATTTTCTGATAGATTTTTCTGGCCAGTTCTCCCCACTTCCATGTGTTATTGCAGAGTCCTAAAGTTTAATTGGATATTACTTTCTTTTTTTTGGGGGGGGGACTTTCTATAGATATATGATATATATATACTGAAAAGGGTACAAATCATAATTAATTTGTAATAATAATTATAAATTGATTTTTATAAAGTGGGCACATCTATAAAACCTGCACTCAGATCAAGAAATAGAACACCACCAGCAGCCCAGAAACTTCCAGTGACCACCATTCCCAGGCTTATTAGTCCAGCCTGCTAAAGAATAAGGAGAATCATTCAGAGGATACTTTTGGATCTGGCTTCTGTTACTCAGCATGAATATGTCACAAATGATTTGCCACTTTACTATTTACTGACTAGCAAATGGATTGTTAAATGTACTGGTGTAGGGTTATTAAATGTAGTGGCGCCATGAAAATTCTTACGTGCATTTCTGTTGAATTCATTACAGTGAATGCAGCATAAATGTATTTCTGTCTGATACTCATCTTTATCAAATTACTAAAGTGTTAGGTAGAAAATAAAGCCACCCACATAAATAGATAAATAAATAAATGACATTATCCACAATAGAAGAAATACTGAATGCATGAATCCAATATAACCAAATTTGGGGGGGTTAATGATTCAGAGCGATAGGCATATGCTGTAATTTTTTGCATATTTGATGTATTTCTCAAATTAAAGTTTAAAACACATACTTTAATGTAGTCATTAGAAAATATCAACAAATAACCCCAAGTAGGTATAAAATTCATTCCCATTTGGGACTAGAGAAAGTAATTTAACTAGTACCAAACATGGTAATCTAAAAAAACAAGGGGAGGGGGAAAAAAAGCAACATTGTATGCATTTCTATTGAATTCATATCTAGGAACAAAATTACCAGATCAGAGGTTACATGATTATCTATCTTTTGTAGATATAGCCAGAGTTTTCTAAAGTAATAATACTGATAAAAGAAATTTTCCACTTTTAATGTTTGTGGGCCCTGCTCTTGAGGTCCCAGGAAAGCTATACTTTAACATTTACCAAGGTCAAAATGACGCAAAACCTCAGAGCTCTATTTCTGCCCCAAGCACACATTGCACATCTGCTTCGTTAAAGAAAATAACCAAAAAGTAGCATTCTGAATATAAAAAATAAGAAAAAGGAATAAACTTCCCTGGTTCCCATAAGATTTAAGTCATATAGCCCTGCATATACTAGAAACTTAAGGTTTGCAACTTTCTGAAATGTTGTCTAATAATTTGTAACTTTTTAATATTAAAAATGTATATGACCCTATTCCAAATGTTCCCTTATTGGAGGGGAGCACTCTCTTGAAGATTGTGTAACCCCAGCAGAGGTCCTAACTTGGGCTCGAATAAAACTCCTATTTTTTTAGAAATTCTAAAAGGTTTGTTCATTTTTTTGTTGGCAACACCAATTTGAATCTGCATTTTCCCCTGTTATTATTAGAAATATTAGAAATAATTGATACAGATCACTGTATAAGTTTAAAGTATAAGCATGGTGGTGTGATCAATATATATTGTGGAAGAGGACAATAGGTTCAGCTAACACCCATCTTCCCATATAGATAAAACAAAGAGAAAGTAAAAAAATAATTTCTCCATGGGATGAGAATTCCTAAGATCTACTTTCTTAACTTTCATATATATCACACAGCAATGTTAGCTATAATCATCATGTTATACATTACATCCCTAGTAGTTAACTTATCATAACTGGAAGTTTGTACATTTTGACCACCTTCTTCCAATTTCCTCCCCCATTCCCCATCTCTGATAACTATCCATCTGATCTCTTTTCAAACCTGCATGTTTAAAATCCAGAATTTCCTTGTACAGATTGGCCAGTGCATTCCTGCTAATAGACTCAGCCTATGGCCAAGTGTGTAAGATGTGTAAGAGACATAATGGCTATGGCTTGGTTCATTCACTCTCTATCACTAAACTGATCAATAAGAAGGATGAGAACACATCTTGTGACAGATAATTTACTACATACATTTTCCCTGGGTCAGCCTGGTGATGTCAATATCTATTCCCCTTCACTTTTTCTCCTTTGTTCAAAAATCTTCACTCCAGTTATCAAACCAATTTTTTGGCAGTGGAGTACTATGTACTCGTACCAATATATGTATGGTGTCTTGGAGCCTTATTATGTTAGCAGGAAATAGTGTCCTATAACTGAGAATGGGCCTTGGAGGAAATTGATTATTAAGTTTTCATGAGAAGAAAGAGGAGTAAAAAAAACCAAAATCCTGTGAAAGAGGGCTTGTAAGTATTTCTTTAATTTCAGTTTTCTCTTTGATACCATGAAATCCAGTACTAGGACTATTCGGTTCATGCTGCTACCCAGACATCTTGTGAACTGCCTGACACAGAGTAGTTTTCTGTGACCATTTTTAGGCTTAACTGCTTATGATAGTTATCAGAGTAAATAACTTCTGTACATTTAGCAGATGGTTCTTAGGGATGGATAAATTGCTCAAAGAAATAGGTGTGTGTGTGTGTGTGTGTGTGTGTGTGTGTGTGACTATTCTGATGGACAATCTTGCCCTCATCGTATGACATCATGGCTTTCACTAATTCTGAATTAGAATAAAGGTGAACATGTCTAGTATTATTTTTCACAACACCTGATCCAAACCAGTTTGAATCTACACAGGGCATAACTAAAACAACCAAGGTCACAACTGAATCTGGACTAAAACTGAGGAGCTACAGCTGAATGACAAACTGGCCAATTCCATGAACAAACTAAATAATAATAAATAAGTACCCACTGTGTGTTAGATACAGTATCTAGACTAGATACACCATCTCTAACTCTTACAACAATGCCCCACCCAGGAATCATTATCCTCCAGTATTCAACTTAAAATGAGAGTGAAGAAGCGGTTGTCCAAGACCACCTAAGCTAGTAAATAAATAGCAGAGTGGAACGCAAACCTGTGTCTGTTTGATTCCAAACCATTTGCTATTTCTGTTATATTACGATGCCCCACAGTTATTTATTTAGTGTCTGGATAGAGAATTAGGGAAAAAACAAAGCATAACAAAATATCGGGACTTGACACTGAGAAGGGATAGAGAATGCAATGCAAGGTTTCTCCCAGGTGAACAAGCCAGCTAGCAACCCTACTGTGGTGCCATGGCAACAGCCAGTATCTTTAACAGAGGCACCTTAGATGACGAATGCCTGTTTTTTGGTGTGTGGGGTTTTTTTAACCAGATATTAAGAGAACAAAATTTTTTTTTATCATTGGTGTCTTTATTTGAAAATCACTCTGCACATAGACCTCTGGGGAAATGCCGCTCCATCTTTCAAAGGCAAATTTGCATTTTTACACATGGACAAGGGTTCTTTTTTATGATTTGCTTTTCAATGGGAGCTCTCTAAGGCCCCTTCCTTATTTTAAGTTTTAAAATGCTATGATTCTACATCTCATCAAATATAATAGAAAAGTTCAAGTTTAATATATCTTATAAAAATTGCCTTCCTGTAGATTATGCCCTTCGGCTATAATTTTAAATTGTAATTTGCAGTTTTGAAATTCTCCCATAAAAGAAGATGTTTTCTTTAGTCAAAAAAGAAGCAACTTAATTTTTATTGTCTGGCTAAATTGATCCACTTTTCTCTTCTTCCTTTGTTTGAAGGAGCTATCGTGGATTTGCAGAGCTGCCCCATTTTCCAAGGAATTATATATACTCTTTGGGTCTCAAAGAATAGAAGAAATGTGACTTTTAAAAGCACTTTGGATAAAATCGCTATAATTCTGTTGTAGTCTTATTATTGAATCAGTTTTTAAGGGACAAAAGATATTAATTATTTCAGGCAAATTTCAATACCACTCAAGATCTGTATTTTGGAGTGTGTAATAAATATGAAGCTCTGGAGACCCAGAAATAAGATTTAAATAAGATTTAAAAAAAAAAAAAAAAAAGGTCTGGGGGCACCTGGGTGGCTCAGCCGGTTAAGGGTCTGCCTTCAGCTGAGATCATGATCCTAGGATCTAGTACCATGCGGGGCTCCCTGCTCAGCAGGGAGTCTGCTTCTTCTTCATGCACCCCTGCGTGTGTGCACTCTCCCCATCTCTCTTGGGGGAAAAAAAAATCACAGAATCTTAAAACAAAACAAAAAAATAAAATAAAAAGTCTCTTCCCTTAAAGCGCTCACAAAGGAGCTGGGTTGTTTTTGAAAGCCAGTTAGGGACACTGAAGGGTCAAGAAGGGGTTGGCTTAGGGCTGATTAATGAGTACCTTAGAAACTGCATAAATTGCCTAATGGTTCTGTAAACTCAGTTCAATATCACTGCTTTAAAAAAAATAGTGTTGAAAGACTAGACGCCCTCATGATAGATACCTGGAGACATCTTTATTTCATCTATGCTTTAGTGAGTTCTAGAAAACCTAAAAATTATGTATGTCTCATCTGCACTGTCCTCAGATCATCTCTTCTTCTTGGATGACTGTCAAAGGCATTACGGAATTAAAAGACAAAGCTTTTCCTGTGATATTGCAAAGTCCTTGTAAAAATACTTTTAAGTGTTATTTAAATAGCAACTCTAAGAGGCAACAAAATTATCTTCAGCTTAAAGAAAAGTGAGGCAGATAGGAAATTCATATAGATCAATGTAAATGATATGCAATTAAATTTAGAGGAGGAAAACACTTGTCAGGCATAATTCACATCATTTATTTTAAAATTCACCCAAGGGTAGTTAGAGTTTGGGAGTCCCTGCCATTGCTCCCTTATCTTGAAACATTTTCTACTGATTGACAGAAGAACGCTAAGTGATACTAACATATGATAAGGCACATGAACTAGCCATGCTTAAATTTGAGAATCGTCACAGTATGAGTATATTATTCTTCTCAGACTGCCATGACAAAATGCCACAGACTTAAAAAAACAGACATTTATTTTCTCATAGTTCTGGAGGCAAGAAGTCTAAGATCAAGGTGCCAGTGGGACTGGGTTCTTGTGAGCCTCTCTTCCCATTTCACAGATGGCTGCCTTCTCACTATGTCATTCTGTTGCCTTTCCTGTGTGTATGTGTGTTCCTAGTGGCTCTTCCTCTTCTTAAAAGAAGAGGTCACCAGTTCTATTGGATTAGGGCCCCACCCTTATGATCGCATTTAAACTTAACTACTTACAGACCCTGTCTCCAAATAGTCACACTGGGGGTTGGGGCCTCAACACAGGGACTTTAAAGGACACAACTCAGTCCATAAAAGTTGGGTTCACCCACAGTCTCAGCACTGAAATCTCTAACATCTTAGAAAATCAACTTAGCCAAGGTCCCCGGGCTCAGAGCCTTGAGAAAGAAAACTTTCAATAAAAATTGTTAGCACAAAAAGTTTAGCCTCTTTCGCATGCCAGCACGATTTCGAATGGAATGGTAACATCCTGGGGGCTAATCTGTTGGGTAATTCTGTACCTATTGTACCCATTAAGAATTGGTTAAATTTATATTTAGACATAATTGGTTTTCTTCCTCGTCATCATCCAATTCATAAAACTCATTCAAATTGTTCCCTTTCATTGGAACCATTCCAGCTTCAGCAATGCTTTTTTCTTTAAAATGGAAGCTCGCGTAAACAATTATCAACATCTAAGCTTTTCAAAGTAAGTTTCTTTTCCCAATTTGGGTACATAAATAGGAAGCAATTATTACTTCTGTTATACACTAAATTATTTATAATCCTGCTCATTAATATTAGTATACACTGTACACTAAATAATCACATTAATCACCCTCTGAGTCAGTTTTCTTTTGTACTGTTTTATGCCCTTTTCCTGCAGAAAAATTTCCATCCACCCAGTTTTCTCAGTGTGATTTTGTAGGCCTATGCAAGGGCACCTGGGTCAAGAGACTAGTCTAGACATCAGTATACAAGGCCACCTGATGGATGGGCCCTGGCAGCCGCCTCCTGGGTCTAGGCCAACCCCCCCCCTTTTTTTTTCTGGCTCTCCAAACAAAAATAAAATAAAAACCCATTATGCAGATTAGCTCTTGGCAGCATTGGCCACCATTTTCTTAGATTGGCCTTTCCAGTCTAAATTTCAGTGTCAGCCAAAGGTGGAACTTCCATTTCACTGATAAATATAGACAGCAAGCTTTGTCTTATTTAGTCCTTAAGTCTACTGAATCTATCACCCATAGATTTTTTTAGGTCAATATGTTATGCCTTATCAAGAGCTTTTGTTATTTCAGGTAACTTTTTATTCTTTCAAAAATTAAAACATTGTTTCTATATCCTGCTCCAAAGGGCACTTCCATCCACCTCCCTACAGGTGTTTCCCCTCCCAGAGATCATGTTCAAAATTTGCTAGTCGACATAGAGTGTACAGTTGTTTTCCATTAAAAGGTGTAGGTAAAATGACATAATTCAGGAGGCTTCTTAGTTCCTCCTAGTTCACTGCTAATCAAGATAAGTCCCGTTAGTAACGACTATGGACAGCCACAATCCCCAGAAACAGGGTTTAGAGAGAAAAAGAAAAACAGCATTTTTCTACTCAACTAGGTTTTAAAAATAAAATAACCATTTGAAAAAGTTTAAACAGAAGAATGGAGACACCCTTAGTATGACACAGTACCTCTGTTTTAACAATAAATTTCCTTCCTGCCACTGTTTATAAGCTAACCCCAGTTTTACTCCTAGGCTTGAGTAGAAGCTATCCATCTGCCCCTTGCTAGCCTGAGGTCTGAAACTCGCAGTGGGTATTGTTACTTTGTTAAATCTTTGAAAATACACTTTAAATATTCTCCTCAGTTTTCTGTGGCTTTACAGAGTTGCAGCTTCAAACAGTCTACAGTTCACCCTGCTCCAAACATTGAAGCCAAAGAGAGAAGCCACCCTTGGGGAGGAAAGGAAATAGCATTAGTAATAGCTAACACTCCTATGCTTACATGCTCATAATACTTTACAGTGTATGCGCAAAACTCCTCCAAGCATTTTATATTCTTTAAGTCATTGACTAAGCATGGAGATTAGCAGCTTGGGTGTTTTACTTTTGAGATACTTGGGTTTGATCAAGCTGAAATGGGGAAGCATGAACCTCAGTGAACCCACTCTCCCAGGAATAATGAAGATATAAGCAAAACAATCAGATCAACCATTTCAGAACTCTGGATTTTAACCAAAGTCACAGAACAAACAAACAAATCTATTCAAGAAAAACTGCTGAATCTCATTTAAAAACAGTGGAGTCCATGTCATTTTCACTTAGGAAAATCCTCATTCCCATCACTCCCCAGATCAGGGGTGAGGTGTTAGAGAAATACCTGAAGCCTCACAGCCAGCAGAAAACACTGACCTCCTCGGAGCTTCAGTAGAAGTTCTATCTCCAAAGGACACTCGACCTTTTTATCAAATTAGCAGCTCTCTAGAATAACCCTGCGCCCAGGCAGGGGTTTCTACCTGATTTGACTTGAAGCTCAGATCTGGCAAAAAAAGTCCTAATTCCAAGACATTAGTGAAAACAATAGCAAACTTTTAAGATCATCTTAAAAATTAAAACAATCTGTTTCCATACCCCTCGCCAAAGGGCACTTCTGCCCACCTCCCCACAGGTGTTGACCCTCCCAGGGATCACATTACTCAATGACACTCTAACATCAAATCCACCTAAGGCTCTGATTTCAGGGGAGGCGAACACAGGCCTGAACAACAACTTAAAAGAAAGATCTGGAGAACCAGACCATAGGGACCTTTAAAAATCTCTGACCTATTCCTGAGGATCTAGAAGATTGCGTACAGGTGCAGGGCTATATGCCCATAACAGGGGATATCCCTGAGCCCAGGAAAAACCTGAGGAAAGAGGAAGCCTTATCCTTCACGTCTGATTGACCATGAAGCCCTAAACAAGCAGGAAGGAAAACTAAGGCTAATTCCTAGATGGCCTGAGGTTCGAAAATGCTTCAAACAAATCCCCTTGGCAAACAGTAGAAAGGACACGTACTGGTTTGAGGAAATTAAGAAAATCTGACCCATCTGTGACCCATCTGTCCACTAAAATACACTGACCCAGGGTTAGCCACTACATCCCAGCCTTAACAATAAAAAAAAGCTTCTTTTTTTTTTTTTTTTTTTTTTTTTTTTAAGCTAGCAGACAACTCCGAGAATACACTGCAGGGAATACAGAATCTACAAATGTAGTGTAGAAAAGCTGAGGAACAACTAGGCAGTCGTGAGGAAAACAACAACAATAACAAATCGGAGTGGACGGGGTAGGGGAGAAATGTGATAGCAGAGTCGTTATAATCTATTGTCCGCATTGTCCAGATTTCGGCAACAAATTCTGAGACACGGAAAGAAACAGGAAGATACTGCCTATACACATGAAGAAAAAAGCCAGTGGCAAATGTCTGAAACAGCGCAGATGTGGGCTTGGCAGATAAGGATTACTCTTCAACTACTAAAAATATACTCAAAGAACTAAAAGGAAATCATGTCTAAAGAATTAAAGGAAAGTGTGACAATAGTGTCTCTCCAAGTAGAATATATCAATAAAGAGAAAGGATAATAAAAAGGAACCAAATAGAAATTTTGGAATTGAAAAGTTAAATAAATGAAATGAAAAATTCGCTAGAGAGGCTCAACAACAGATAGGAGCTCCGTGGAGAATACCCAGGTTGAGAAAAACAGCCTGGCATTTCCTCAAAAGTCAAACATAGACTTAGAGTATGACCCAAAAATCCCACGAAAATGTGCACGTGTGTTCATTGTAATATTATTCATAATAGCCAAAACGTGGAAACAGCCCTAATGTCCATCAACTGGTGAACAGGTAAATAGAAGGTGGCATATTCATACAGTGGACTATTTTTTTTAAGATTTTTTTTTTATTTATTTGATAGACAGAGATCACAAGTAGGCAGAGAGGCAGGCAGAGAGAGAGAGAGAAGGGGAAGCAGGCTCCCCGGCGAGCAGAGAGCCCGACGCGGGGCTTGATCCCAGGACCCTGGGATCATGACCCAAGCAGAAGGCAGAGGCTTTTACCCACTGAGCCACCCAGGCGCCCCTGTACAGTGGACTATTATTTGGCCATGAAGAGGAATGATTTACTCACACATGCCACAATGTGGGTGAACCTTGAACCCCCTGTACTAAGAAGCCAGTCCCCACATATTGTGCGGGTCTACGAAATGCCCAGAATGTGAAGTGCCTGGGTGGCTCAGTCATTAAGCAGCAGATCATGATCCCCGGATCCTGGGATCAAGCCCTGCATCAGGCTCTCTACTTAGCAGGAAGCCTGCTTCTCCTTCTCCCACTCGCCCTGTTTGTGTTTCCTCTCTCACTTGTCTCTCTCTGTCAAATAAATTAATAAAATCTTTAAAAAAAAAAAAAAAGAAAGAAAGAAAATAGAAATGCCCAGAATAAGCAAATCCAGAGACAGAAAGTAGATTACTGGTTGCTGAGGGCTGGAGGAGAGGGGTGATGGGTTTTACTGCTGATGGGCATGAGGTTTCTTCTTGTGATGACAAGTGTTCTCAAGTTTCATCCTGGCAATAGTTGTACAACTCTGTGAACATACTAGAAACTGCTGAATTGTATGCATGCTTTAAATGGGGGAGTTTTGTGGCATGTGAATTGTATCTCAATGAAGCTGCTTAAAAATGTGTTACTTAACCTCTCTGAATCTAGGGATTCTATATAGTGAAGATTAAATGAAGTTATTAATGAAGTGCCTGATACAGCCCAGGATATTTCAAGGGATTTAGACCAGCAAGTTTTCTACCAGTTTCCTATGAAATGTAAAAGGAAGAAACGGTAATACAGTGGGTATGCTGGGTTTTGTTTTTTACTGTTGGATCCAATCAGAATAAAGTCATAGTTCCATCCTCAGTGAGAAAATATCTCCCTTCAGTAGATATGAAAGACTGATATTTAGCCAAAATCATTCACAGGCTAAAATACTGCTCTTCATTCATACAAACAGCTGGAAGATTAACAGGTTCTTTAAGAATTTACAGATGTAAATTTTAGCGACACCTGGGACTTCAACAAAGATTTAAAACAAAGAAACACACTGTTCCATATTCCCAATGTATCTGTTCAAATGCACTAATAATATATCCACAGTCAGAGTTGGAGTTTGGTTATTTTTAACTATCAAGTAAATTTGGTCAAACCCTATGATGTAAAAAATAGAGCAAAGTGTATTAAGACTCTCCAAAGTACATCTAGTAGAATATGGTTTCCTATGATTTCACCACGGAATCCCTTTCTTCTTAAAGATGCTTTTGGGACTATTGTTCTCAGAACACATTTTCGGAAACTGGTATGTGAGCAATACACATGAAATCACTCTTCCTTTCTTCTCTTCAAGTGGACTTTTATGCCATTTGCTAAGGCAGTAGCTGTTCTTTGTGATGCTTATGAAAGGTATGATCCTTCTCTCCAGGAAAAAAAAAAAAAAAAAAAAGCACATAAATCTTATCTGCAGTTTCAGGATGCCTATAGCCCCTTTCTAACGGACAATAGTTGGTTTTAAATTCTTCCAAAAAATGAAGAATCTTCATGAGCCATGTGGGCTAACTTTTGCCATGGAAATCAACAATCTTCACAGTTCCTTCCAATTTTCTGTTTTCCAGACACGAAGGATGAAAGTGTTTTACACGCAGTGTTGCTATCTGAGTAAGAGCAGCCTTTGTCTCTTCTCTTGAAAACAGAAAATATGAAATTACTAAGTCTCTTCTAAAGAATATGAAACACTGAAATTTACTCGATGATCAAAAATAACACTCACAATAGTATTAAAGTGTCTGAGCTCAGAAAACAATGTAGAGTAATTACATTGGGAATCTGTAGCACCTTTCATCCGAGGCGCACAATACTCCTTAAAGATAACCAAAGCCTTAGATTTTCTGCGACTATCTTCATTTCACATATTCTGAGGCTCAAATATGCTGGCATTTGTCCATCTGTGCTGAACTCTGGTTGGTAAAATAGAGTCCCTGTATTCCCATTCATTTTAAAACAAAGGATGAACCTACATGCATCTTCCTTGATTCAAATGAGGAATAAAAATAAGTCAAGAGGAGAGTGTATCAGAAGAAATGCTGAGGGATTCTCCTGTTTCTAGTGGGTTGGAGGATAATTTATCCTGGATTACCAGGATAATGTCCCTATCAGTCCCTAATCAACTGATTAGAACCAGTTAATTCTGTCCACTACTCTAAGGATCCTAGGCCATGTAACCTAACATGTTTACTGGCTCTAGGAATTAGAAGGTACACATCTCTGAGGGCTAATATTCTGCCTATCACAAATGCATAGTCCTATAACCATCACCATTCACCATTGCCAAAACACTGAACAGTCCCAGCCCCCCCAAAACAACTCCCTCTTTCTCTTCCTTTGTACTCGTACACGCCTTCCACTCTAACCCCTGGCAAACTACAATGTGTTAGCCATCTTTTTTGTTTGCCTTTTCCAGATGTCATATACATGGAATCATATAGTAGTAGCCTTACAAGTCTGGCTTCTTTAAATTAGAAAATAATTATCTATCTTGCAGCAAGTATCCATATTCTGTTCCCCTTTTGTTGCGGAGTTGTCTTTCTTTTAGGGATTTACCTTTTATCCTTTCACCAGTGGAAGGACATTTGGTTGTGTCCAATTTTGGAGATTATGAATAAAGCTGCTTATAAACATTTGTGTACAGGTTTATGTTGTGAACATAAATTTAATTCTCTTGAATAAATACCCAGTTGTGTGACACAGATGGGTCTATATACTTATAAACACATGGTTTAATTTTGCAAGAAACTGCCAGGCTGTTTTTCAAAGTGGCTGTACCATTTTACATTCCCACAAGCAATGTATCTTTTCCAGTTCTGGGAAATCTCCAACATGATTTAGTATTAATTTATTCATTGTAGCCATTCTAATAGGTATCCTATTGTGGTTTTAATTTGCATATCCCTAATGGCTAATGATGTTGAACACCTTTTCATGTGCTTATGTTCCACTTACATATCTTTAGTGAAGTATTTGTTCTAATATTATTGCAAATTTTATTATTTTGATTCTTATTAATGAGATTTCAGTGTTCTTTTTATATTATGGATAAATGTTCATTGTGACCTACTCAATTTGCAAATATTTTCTCCTAGTTCATAACTTTTCATATCTATCAGGGCTTTTCAAAGACCAAAAGTTTAGGGGCACCTGAGTGGCTCAGTCAATTAAACATCCAATTCCTGATTTCAGCTCAAGTCATGTTCTCATGGGTAGTGGGAACGAGGCCCAGGTAGGACTCCTAGCTTAGCAGGGAGTTTGCTTGAAGACTCTCTCCCTCTGTCCACCCCCACTCACTCTCTCTCAAATAAATAAATAAATAAATAAATAAATAAATAAATAAATAAACAAACTTTTAAAAAGACCAGAAGTTACGGATTGTGTTTTTGTTGATGTATCTGAGAACTCTTTGCTTACCCAAAAGTCACAGAGATTTTCTTGATTTGTTGATTTGCTTTTTAATATGGTGAATTAAATTCACTAACTTTTAAGTGTTTAATTGTGTATTTTATTCTTGTATTTACTCTTTTTTAGAAAGATGTAGTTAACATGTAAATTATATTAGTTTCAAGTGTACGACATGATTTTATATGTGTGTGTGTATATATATATATACATTGCATATATATTCATTGTGTATATATTCATTGTGTGTATTTATAAACATGTGTGTGTATATATATATACATATATAATATACACACACACATAATTTCTTTATCCATTTATTTATTGATCGACACTTAGGTTGTTTCCATATCTTGGCTATTGTAAACAATGCTTCAATGAACATGAAGTTACCTATATCTTTTTTAGTTAGTGTTTTCATTTTTTTGGGATAAATAGTCATAAATGGAATTGCTGGATCATATGATAGTTCTATTTCTAATATTCTGAGGAAGCTATATACTGATTTCCATAGTGGTTGAACCAATTTACATTTCCACCAACAGGGCACAAGTGTTCCCTTTTCTCCTTTGACCTTAATCTAATTTCTGTCTTTGTATTACAATGTGTTTCTTGTAATTGGGACTTGACTTTTTCAACAACTTGAGTACCTGTGCCTTTTAATGAGGGGGCAGTTAGACCATCTACAATTAATGTAGCTACAGATAACGAATAAGTTTAAATCTATCATTTTCTCATTTGTTCCATTAAATCTATGTTTCCCTTTTCTGCTTTTTCTGCCTTTAACCCATGCATATTTTAGAAGTGTGTTGTTTAATTTCAAAATGCTAGAGATTTCCCTGATATCTCCCTGTTATGGATTTATAATTTAATTCTGAATAGTGAGAGAATAAATAAAATGAATATTATTTCAATTCTTTTAAATTTGTTAAGATTTGTTTTATGACCCAGAATATGATCCATCCTGATGAGTGTCCCATAAGCACTTCAAAAGAATGCATATTCTTCGGTTAGGTGGAATATTCTGTATAGGCTAGTAAGGTCAGTTTGATTGATAGTACTTTTCAGTTTTCTTTAACCTTGCTGATTTTTCTTTTTCTTTCGTGGTTTTTTTTTGTTTGTTTGTTTGTTTTTGTCTAATAGGTTTATCAAATCCTGAGAATAAGGTGTTAAATTTGCTAAGAATTCTTATAAATCTGCCTTTTTCTCAGTTCAGTTTTATCAGTTTTTCTTCAGTATTTCTTCAGTATTTCAGAGCTTCTTTGCTAGGTACAAACATATTTAGGATGCCTTCTGTCCTATTCATGGTAATTTTCCTCACCTCCCAAAAATACTTTGCCTGATATTAAAATAAGCCTTCCTGTTTTCTTTTGAACAGGATTCGTATGGTACATCTTTTTTCCATTTTTTCTTAGCCTAACTTTATCTTAAGACTTAAAGTGGTTTTCTTGTGCCAGCATTTAGTTGAGTCATAATATTTTATTTGATCTGACTATATTTGATTGGATTAGTTCTACCATTTTATCATTTGTTTTTGATTCTGTAACTCTCCTTTTCTTGTCTTATTTTGGATTATTTGAACAATTTGACTATTATCTATTGACTTTTTTTTTTACTGTATCTATCATTTTTAAATGGTTTCTCTAGGGATATATATACACATATATCCCTAGATACATATATATGTGTATTATATATATTAAGTAATTATAAATATTATATATATATATAAAATTACATAATTTTCAAAGTCCCCATAGAGTTAATGTTTTATCACTTCAATAGTATATAGAAACCTTACAACTACATAGGACTTTTTACCATACCCCCCTTTTAAAATAATTTTCATATACCTTACATCTGATTATATTTACACACCTCCAGGCAATGTTATAATTGCTTTCAATAATCATACAGGTTTTAAAGAGTTTTAAGAGGATAAATACAGTCTTTTATATTTGCTCAAATATTTACATTTCTCTCCCTCTTCCTTTAATCCTATTGTTTCAGGTTCCTTTCTGGTACCATTTCCCTTCAACCTGAAAAATCTCCTTCAGAATTCCCTTCATGGTAAGTCTACTGGTATTAAATTGTCTTAGTCTTCCTTCATTTGAGTATGTATTCATTTTGTCTTCATTCCCGAAGGATATTTTCTGGATTTAGATACAGACTTTCTGGGCATGCAGGTTTTTGTTTGTTGGCTGGTTTTGGTTGTATTTTTTGTTTTAATCCTTCCAGTACTTGCAAAATGTTACTCCTGTTTACTGGCTTCAATGGTTTGTTTGTTTGTTTCTTTCTTTCTTTCTTTTTTTAAGATTTTATTTATTTATTTGAGAGACAGAAAGAGCACAAGCATGGGGAGCAGCAGGCAGAGGGAGAGGGAGAAGCAGGGCCGCATCCCTCACCCCACTGAGCAGGGAACCCAATGTAGGACTGCATCCCAGATCATTACCTGAGCAGAAGGCAGATGTTTAAACAACTGAGCCACCCAGGTGCCCCTTCTATGGTTTCTGATGAAAATCTATAGTTACCTGAATCATCATCACTTATGTTATGTGCTGCTTTACTCAAGCTAAGTCAAGATTTTTCTTACTTTGGTTTTCAATGGTTTGAATATCATGCATCTGAGACTGCTTTCTTTGAGTTTACCTTTTTTTGGATTCAATGAGCTTCTTGGATTTTAAATTTATGACTTTTGACAAGTTTGGGAAGTACTTATTTGTTATTTCTCCAAATACTTTTTGCTGCATCAAACTCTCTCCTCCCCTTCTGGGACTCCAATGGCATGAATGCTAGACCTGTTTATTGTCTTACATAGTCTCATAAGACTCTGAGGCTCTGCTCATTTTTTTTAAACACCTTTTTACTATGTTCTTCATATTATTTAATTTCTTTTGGACTCTTTGCTCTTACAATTCCATTCTGTTATTTAGCCAGTCCAGTATATTTCTTCATTTCAGATATTCTATTTTTCAGTCCTCAAATTTCCAGTTGGTACTTATTTCTTTTACTCTACTGAGAAATTTCATCTTTCCAGAGTGTTAACATTATCTCATTGAAAATGGTTATAATGGCTACTTTGAAGTCTTTTACTGACAATTCCAAGACTTAGGTCATGTTATGTTTGGCGTCTACTTTCTGTCTTTTCCCTTGAGTATTTGTTAGATTTTTGTGATTCTTAGTATGTCACATAATTTTGTATCATATCCAGGACATTTTTTTATCTTGCAAGTTTTTAGGTCCTGTTAAAATCCTCTAGAGAATGCTGATCTTTTTTTTTTTTTTAAGATTTTATTTATTTGACTGTGAGAGAGAGTGAGAGAGAGGGAGCACACACACACAAGCAGGCAGAGCAGCAGGCAGAAGGAGAGGGAGAAGCAAGCTCCCCACTGAGCAGGGAGCCTGGGCGAGGGTGAGGGGATTGGGGGAATGGGGGAGTGGGGGAGTGGAGGGGAGCTTGATCTCAGGGTCCTGGGATCATGATCTGAGCCAAAGGCAGACACCTAACCAACTGAGTGACCACCCAGTCACCCCGAGAATGCCGATCTTTAAAAAAAAAATTGATATTCAACATGATTAACATCAGACTGCTAAGAAGTTTCACCTTCAGTGGCGATGGTCCCAATTTCATTTCTGTTTCCAAAGTCTGCTGTTATCTGAGTCTGCCTAGTGTATGCTCTACCCTGAGGATAGCCTTACATTTGGGTTATGATTTATATTGTAGTTTGGTCCTCAAAGTCTTTGCTATGCTGTGCTGGAAAATTCCACACATACCCATCCCAGGGGTGATTCCAAGAGTTATTATGTGATTACATACCCATTATTCTGAGATCCATTTCTGTAGCTTTCTCTCTCTGAGTCTTCTCCCACACTCTCTGATTCCCAGAGTTCTTTTTTTGGTTCATCGATATTTAGTTCCCTCTCAATGTTGTGTATTTCTGTGTAAATAGGGCCATTTTGGAGATAAATGGTAAAAGAAAAGAGAAAAAGAAAAATAACATTGATTGTGCATACTTTTTGGACAAGAGATCCTTTTCTGGTACTTCTGGCTAGAAATACAATGTGTCTCTCAAGGTTTCAGTCCCTATACCACCACATAATTATAGCTCACTCACCAGGCTGGCTCTGGGCAGGGCTAGTAGAGAAAGGGAAGAAAAAAGAAGATGGGATTCACCCTACAATCTCTAGCATGTAGGGGTCCCATTTTTTAGTCCTTTAGTTGAGAAAAGAAAAAAAGAGGATTTTCCTTGAAGTTTTTCTTTCAGAATCTGCCTTCCCTCAGGTCACAACTGGGAGACAAAGGAGTAAAAAGGAAACATGAAACTCAAGTGCCACATCCCATCGTTAGCTCTACCCCTATATGGGTCATTACTCATGCTTTGGTTTCAATGCCCAGTTCACTTCACATTGTTACTTTTCACAGATCTCAAATTGTTTCTCATATTCTGCCCAGAGTTTTTGTTGTAATCAGTAGGAGAGATAGGCTATAGTAACTTTATTCATTTTGGCCAGCTAACATATGTAACTGTAAATTTTCTAGTAACCACATTAAACAACTAAAAATGAAGAGGTAAATTTGTACAAAATATATTTCATTTGACCCAATACATTCAGAATATTATATTTTCAATATGTCATCAATATAAAAATAACTAAAATATTTTTACATTGTTTTTCTTATACTGTCTTTGAAATTCAGTATTTATTTTTCACTTACAGCCTTTTTCTACTTAGACTAGCCACATTTCAAGTGCTGATAGTCATAAGTGACTTGTGGCTACGATGTTGGACAATATAGGTCTAGACTTTAGGATAAGGCTCTTCAAACTTTGGGGTGCATAGGGTATCTTGTTAAAATTCAGATGATGTTTCAGTAGATTTGGGGAGGGACTCAGGTGATTCTAATACTGCTTGTTGTACACTTTGAGCCTTAAGACTCTAGAGCAAAATCTGTTACTTCTTGAACTAATTCTCTCTCTCTCTCTCTCTCTCTCTTTTTTTTTTTTTTAAGATTTTATTTTAAGTAATCTCTACACCCAGTGTGGGGCTCAATCTGATAACCCCAAGATTAAGAGCTGCATGCTTTACTGACTGAGTCAGGCACCCCTTCCTAAACAAATTTTATATTTTAGATACTTATAGAAGCATGTAAGATATATCCTATATGAGGGCTCTGTTACTACATGTCTGCCCTGACAATATCACACTTCTGTCCAGCCCACAGCATTCCCCATCACAGGAATATGCTACTCTGGTACTGACCAAAAGTATTTACCTATGTACTTTTTTTTTTTTTTTAATCCCATAGAAGCCACTCCTAAAGGGACAAATTAAAGAAATTATTTCTGTGGATGTCTATCTTTAATCCCTGATGATCCCATCTCTCCAACCTTGGTGGCCACTGATAACTTAGTAGATTTTTATTTGGATTTTGTAGGACCTATAAATCCTAGCTTTATTGTTAAGGCATTTCTACAACGGGCAGATTAATCATCTTACTTTTTGTTCTGTATGGTAGCTAGTCACCCAGACTCATTTTGGATTGCTCCGCGGGTCCCCGTTTGGGATGGTGGCCCGTAAGAGAACTAAAAGTGAGCAGCATTTGGGTGAGAGCTTAGCCTCCTTATTAATCCTTGCTTTCATCCTACTAGCTTCTTACTTGGGGTATGTTAATCACCTTTGCAAATTCCAAAGTGCAAGAAAACTTACAGCAGAAGGAATACGCATTTCTCCAGGTAAACACCCCCAATTCAAAGCTTCGGTGGGAACCCCATCATGCACTGGGGACAAGTTACCAAAACATGTTACGTAGTAGGATCTCACAATAAATAATAAAGGCACAATTTTAAGCACTGTTGCCCTCTTTTGAGTAAGCCCTACAGAAAGATTATTAACCACACAAAATAATGGCCTGATCCTTTGGCCCATAGGAATTTCGAGCATGACAGTTTTAGGCAACAACCTTAACCCTGACACTGATTTCCCTTTTTCCCTGTGCTGCTTGAGGGGAAAGAAGAACCTAACCAGCTCAAACTAAACCAATTGCCATTGGGCTACTTGGCACCCTAAACTGCTGGGAGTTGTGTGTACTGCAGACTAGGAAGGAAATTTTGGTCAGGACAACCTGAACTTCAATCCAATCAGTGTGACCTGGGCTACTTTATTTAACCTTCACATTGTGAAGCAAGTGGTTTAGTTAATCCCGTAGAAAGGAGAGTTTGAGTAGATCACGTGGGGTTAGAGAACAGACTATGCTGACCAGTCTGTGGTTTAGGGAAAAAAAAAAAATGAGAATGTTAAGCAATATTAAAACGCTTCCGGGAGAAATCGGAACTAGCTGTGAACACTGCTTTGAGGAAGAAGATAAGGACATTTACAAAGGCCAAAGAGCTCCTTTAAATCTAAAACACTAAAGTCTTCCCAGTAATGATAATACTAGTATATGATTACCAGTAGTTTACTGAGGGTGGGGAACAGATTCCAGGAAACCTCAGTACAAGTGGGAGCGTGGATAGGAAGACGAGGAAGGAAGCCAATGCTGGGTGCATTACAGGCAGGTTATCATTGTGAGTACCTGGAACTCCACACAGCTGAGGACGTCTGGGAGAGAGTGTAGGCAGTTTCACTCGGAGTTGTTCCATCTGAAGGACTGAGGACTGCTCCCATGGACGGTGACTTCCCTGTACTCCTTACTCGCCTTATGAATGGGCAGAGCCTGGTTTATGTTGCCAGAGAAAGTGCTCAAGAACAGGGTCATGGGTGCTTACACTGAGAAGCAATCAGCAGGCAGGGGATGTTGAGGACCCGGGAATATGGGCAGGGAAGCATGAGGCTTGTATAGTCCTCTTGCTCCTCGAGCATGTATGATGCTATGAACTAGAGAAACTGCTTGGCCCTCCACACGGGCCACAGAGAGAATGATAAAAAGAAAGGGAAAGACAATCATTTAAATGACTCCTCACTACGTGATCTAACTGAATATGAAATCAACTCCGAAGACTGGATCACCTGTCCTTTCTGTTTTGATATACGTGGCCGATAACTGGCACAGTTAACTGAAGGTCTTTTTTCTTACTTTCTCTTTCCTTTTTCAGTGGATATTTTCACCATGGTTCACTTGTTTAACAGTATCATTTACCATGTTTCTATTCGATCTCAAGCAAGAAAAAGAGCAGTTTGCTTCATCTTTTATCTCCATTATGTTGGTTAAAAAGATCATTCCTTCTCTACACCCTAGAGTTTCTCTTAGTTCTACATTTATTGGAAGCAACCAACCCCAGTGGTGGCCTATTTAACACCAGTACAAAACCCAGAAAGTTTAATTGAAAGCACTGACATTCAAACTGTGCTTAGTAGCTTTCAGGAGGGGGAAAAAAAAAAAAAAAACTAACTATGTATTTAAGACCAGTTTTGAGTGGAACCCCATGGGTCTCAGGGCACAGAGCCCAGGGAGCAAAATTTGAAAGGGCCGAGAGAGGATGCCCAGTCATCAACAACTACAATTGGTGACTTAACCTAATAATACAGAGTAGAGAAACTGTTAACAGTTTAGGTAAGGGACTGCCAAAATAAGATTAAAATAGTCTCTCTTCCAATTAATAACAGGAACGGATTATAGCACCAAACTGTTCCTTTTTATAATTACTTTTTTTAATAACTGGTCATTAGTCGAAGAAACAAAGAAGATCAGCAAGATGATTTTTCTGTCACTGTACTGCTTGACAACAGCTCTCAATTATTACCCATTGTTTAGGATTAATGTCATTTTTCTCTCTGTAATACACAGAGTTAGAAGGTTTTTATTGCTATAATTTCTATCACTATGAAAACTGAAACAAGGCCAGTGCATTTTTATATAATTATACTTTCAATGCTTGGCATGTCCATTTCTGAGTTGCTAAAGAGATATTATGTATTAAAAATACAATTAAACACACAACATAAAAGCCTCATAAGGAAGGATAGAAAGAGATATCACTGTGTCTACCTTAAGTAAACTAGGGGACTCTTTCTGCTCTGATATTCCATTTGCAAGCTAATGTTTTACAAAATTGCTTTCTTGGGGGGAGGTACCTTATCTAGACATATATATCAAAACGTTAACTCCTTTTCCTCAAAATAGCTCTCCAGGGGGACTACAATTTACTTCTAACGGATCACTTTACTGATAGCCACAGTCAACATATGGAGCTTCTAAAAGTCCTTAGTGAGTAAATAAACAAACCATTACAATAACAAGGGACACAAATGCTCTACAGAGACCTAGTACACTAATTTAATGGTCATTGATGGATATTAAACAACCAGTGAATAATAATGTGGGTAGTAACGCTCTCTCTACTTCCACATTTAGTCATGACATTAACAAATACTTATTGGCCCCTTACTTTGTGTACAGAACTGTGCTGAGGCTTTTGGGGACTACAAAGAAATATCCTACTTCCCTTGTTTATTTATCTCCATTGTATGTATGACCATCATATATACTACATATTGCATTTATTTATTTTCCTTCTTGTTAGTTTTCCCCCACTAGAGCACAGGAACTTTAAAGCAGAGGTTGCATCAGATGCTGCTAGTACCCCTCTTTTATCACTAATTATGGGTTAAATTGTGTCTCAAAAAAAAAAAAAAAAAAGGTTACAGTGAAGTCCTAACTCCTAGTACCTCAGAGTATGTCTCTATTTGGAAATAGTCTTTAACAAGATAATCAGGTAAAATAAGGTCATTTGTGTAGGCCATAAACCAATATGACTATGGTCCTTATAAAAAAAGTGCTATGTGGGCATGGAGGCAGACACACACAGAAGAAAAACAGAATGAGTACACAGGGTGAAATGTTTGTGCAGACAGAAGATTAAAGGGATGTGTCTAGAAGCCAAGGAACATCAGTGATTGCCAGCAAACCACCAGAAATTAGGAAGAGGCAACAAAGGATTCCCCGCAGGTTTCAGAGGTAACACGGCATAGCTACACCTTGATTTCAGACTTCAAGCCTCCAGAAATGTAAGACGATAAATTTCTGTTGTTCTAAGCCATCTAGTTTGTGGTACTTTATTACAGCAGCTCTGGAAATAAGTACATCCCTCAACTCACTATTTCAATTCATGCTGGCCTACCTTTTATCATAATTATTTGCCCAAGAGCTTTCTGTTGGGAATCTGCTTTTGCAGAGGCGCCCAGGAACTAGTGTGGCTCCCTTCCTGTGAGCAGCTCTGAAGGGAAGTGATGGGAGTATAAACACCTTAGCTTCTTTTTCTTCTTTTTTTTTTAATATTTTTTATTTTTTTATTAACATATAATGTATTATTAGCCCCAGGAGTACAGGTCTGTGAATCACCAGGTTTACACACTTCACAGCACTCATCATAGCACACACCTTCCCCAATGTCCATAACCCAACCACCTTCTCCCTACCCCCCCTACACCCCCTGTCGGCAACCCTCAGTTTTTTTGTGAGATTAAGAGTCTCTTATAGTTTGTCTCCCTCTCTGGTTTCATCTTGTTTTATTTTTTCCTTTCCTAGCCCCCACATTGCCTCTCAAATTCCTCATATCAGGGAGATCATATGATAATTGTCTTTCTCTGATTGACTTATTTCGCTCAGCATAATACCCTCTAGTTCCACCCACGTCATTGTAAATGGCAAGATTTCATTTCTTTTGGTGGCTGCATAGTATTCCAGTGTGTGCGTGTGCGTGTGTGTGTGTGTGCGCGCGCGTGTGTGCGTGTGTGTGCGTGTATCACATCTTTCTCCATTCATCTGTTGATGGACATCTAGGTTCTTTCCATGGTTTGGCTATTGTGGACATTGCTGCTATAAACATTAGGGTGCAGGTGCCCCTTTGGATCACAGCATTTGTATCTTTAGAGTAAATACCCGGTAGTGCAATTGCTGGGTTGTAGGGTAGCTCTGTTCTCAACTTTCTGAGGAAACTTCATGCTGTTTTCCAGAGTGGCTGCACCAGCTTGCATTCCCACCAACAGGGTAGGAGGGTTCCCCTTTCTCTGCATCTTTGCCAACATCTGTCGTTTCCTGACTTGTTAATTTTAACCATTCTGGACTGGTGTGAGGTAGTATCTCATTGTGGTTTTGATTTGTATTTTGCTAATGCTGAGTGATGTTGAGCACTTTTTCATGTGTCTGTTGGCCATTTGGATGTCTTCTTAGCAGAAATGTCTATTCATGTCTTCTGCCCATTTCTTGATTGGATTATTTGTTCTTTGGGTATTGAGTTTGATAAGTTCTTTATAGATTTTGGATACTAGCCCTTTATCTGATATATCTTTTGCAAATATCATCTCACATTATGTCAGTTGTCTTTTGGTTTTGTTGACTGTTTCCTTTGCTAACACCCCAGTTTCTTTACCCCTTCAGGGGGTAACTCTGAGGAACGTATTTTGCACTGTCTCCCAGGGTTTCCCAGTGGAGTCAAGCTCCTCTTGTCCACAGCGTTTAACTCACTGGAAAAAATACCCTTGCTGTCTCTTCCCTTTGTGGTGCCACTCTCCCCTCTTCTACTGGTGATTCATGACATCAACTCCCAAATAAACTTCTTGCACATGAATCTCCTTCTGGGGGATCCCACCCTAAGAGAAGGAGTTTCTATATCTCACTGCAAATTCCCAGCACTGAGAACAGTGTCTGGCCAGTATAGTTGGTGAAATATATATTTGTGGATAAAATAATTAGTCAAGTAGAACACATATCATTTGCACTCAAAGATTTAACAAGTTTTCGAGCGCTGTGAGGTGTGTAAACCTGGCGATTCACAGACCTGTACCCCTGGGGGCTAATAATACATTATATGTTAATAAAAAATAATTAAAAAAAATAAAAATAATAAAATAACATGTTTTGCCACTAAAAAAAAAATTGACAAGTTTTCAGTGAAATGCAGTCAAATGTTGAGAGTAAAAGCAGATGAACAGTTGGAAGACAGCAGTGCAAGAGAGGCCACTGGAGAGTTTGAGCTTCCATGATAAACAAGAAGCTCAGAAAGCGAGCTCCATCAGGACAATGAATGGAAGGAGAGAGCATGGGGCCCGCAGGGGACTCACAGGCTTCAGTGAAGAACAAAGGTTTCCAGTTGGAGGTCACATGCCATACACTCACTATTACTGAGGGAGACGTCTGCCAACAAGCCTAACAACAGTTCTTCTACAATGGAAGAGGCCAACCCTAAGGCAATGGTATTTTTGGACAAAATGCACAAAGCTTTCCAGTGCCAAGTTCCACAAGTGATTCACTGGCTGAACCAAGAACAGAACAGAGGTATTATTTTTAGAAAGATCTTGATTGGATTCTGTTTAATTCAAACCAATATACATTCATCAGATAGATACACATGAGTTTCTAAGCACTAATGTTTATGAGCTTGGGAAGTATAAAACTAAAAGAAGCCTACTTATTGTGGAATGTAGAGGAGGAGGAGAAGAAAATCTATGGACAGGATTCAAATTAGACATTTAAAAAAGTACTTCACTGCCATGACTACTACTATAATTTCTATCTCTATCACCCAGTAGTTATACGGACAGGTATTCTGCCCAAGATTTCCATGAACTATCTCATTTTGACACTATAACTACCCTGAGACGAGAATTCCATGTTTTTTGACAGATGAAGAAACCCGAGTTAAAAATGGCAAAGCTGAGTTTCAGATTCAGTTCTGATTCCAGTGTAATGCCATGTGCAAAAATGTTGGGTATAGTATGTGATATGAGTGTTTTCTTAATCTTTTTATGATTTCAAGTTGTGTTTAAGGAGCTGGAGTCAGGCCTTGAATGCTGTCAATTATTTTGCCCATCAGACAGTGAGAAAGAATTCATAGGTTGGCAGTTTAGCACATGTTAGAGAAAGCAAAACATGGCAGACAGTAGTTTTTAAAGATGGCCAAAACAGTGTATATCATATCCCACATGCTCTTCCTACTGTGTAACATTGACACTCCTTCATTGAAAGTTGGGATCTAGGTCACCCTTGAACCAGGGTGAACAGTAGACCTTGGCAGACTTGTTATATGATTTCTGAGCCAACCAATAAGAGGCAAAATGGCTTTACTTGACACAGTCCTTTGGGATATGCACTTTGAGAATCCTGATCCAATAAGTAAGAAGTTTGCTGTACTGAAGAGGCAAAGAAGGGGAGACCATAGGGAGACCTCCTGTAGAGATAGAGAGCCATGCCAGAGAAGCCCTGGCCCTGCCAGCCCCAGTTATTTGCATCTTCCCAGCATCAAAGACTAGACATGTGAAGGAGTGAACGTAAAGATGATTCCAGCATCCAGTTGCCGTTTCAGCAGAAGCCAAGCCGAGATAGCTCTTCCCCATTGAGCCCTCCCCAAATTAATGATCTGTGAGCAAAATAAATCTTCCATTGTTTTACACCATTATGCTTTGGAGGTAATTTGTTATGGACACATGATAACAGTAACACAAAACACAGGTATATAACAGGGAGAAAGCTAGTCTAATGTAAATGAATTATCCCTTCTTAAATATTTTATTTCTGAAAATACATATAAGGAAGACACCAAGATGGGCTTGATGTATTTGTATTTCTTTTCTCTTTTCATGGCATGACTCTTTTTCTCGTTTAATTGAGATATAATTGACACATAACATTGTGTGAATTTAAGGGGTACCATGTGATGACTTGATTCATGTATATATTGCAAAGCATTTGCCACAATATGGTTACTTAACCCCTCCTTCACGTCACATAATCACTATTTTGTGTTGTGTTGTTGTTGTTGTTGTTGTTAGAACATTGAAGCTTTATTCTCATAGAAACTTTCAAATATAAAATACAGTATTATTAACAGTATAAAGTCACCATGCTATACATTAGATCCTTAGAACTTGAATTCATCTTATCACTCAAAATTTGTAGCTTTTGACAAACACCTCCGCACTTTCCCTACCCCCAACACCTGGCAACCACCATGCTACTTTCTGTTTCTAAGAGTTCAGTGTTTTTGAATTTCATATATAAGTGATACCATATAGTATTTCTCTTTATGCTTCTGGTATTTCATTTAACATAATGCCCTCAAGATCCATCTATATTGTTGTTGCAATGACAGAATTTCCTTCCATTTTTATGGCTGAATAACTCTCCAGTGTGTGTGCACACGTGCACGTGTGTGTGTGTGTGTGTGTGTGTGTGTATGTGTATCTCACATCCTCTTGATCCATTTATCTGTTAATGGACACTTAGGTTGCTTCCATGTCTTGGCTTTTGGGAATAATGTTGCAATGAACATGGGAGTACAGCTATCTCTTCAATATCCTGTTTTCACTGCCTCTGGATATATACCCAGAAGTGGAAATGCTTGATCAGCTGTGAGGTTATATCACATTGTGGTTTTCATTTGCATTTCCCTGCATTAGTAAGGTTGACCGCCTTTTCACATTCATGGCATAACTTAAAGCCTGAAAGTGTACCTTTAGTCAGAAGTGAAATGGATTTAGAGACCTCTCAACTTGGTCTCCAGGGAATGTTCTCTCCCTTAAAGTCACTGAGTCTTACAGACTTTGATCAATTCTGAGATACAGTGTCTCAGGTCAAGAATTAAATTTATTTTTTAGCTCTGCAGAAAAGGTTCATGGCCTCTGGTCTCAGATACAGCTGGTTGGGGTTAATGGCCTTGTCCCCTGGTTTGGAGAAGATTTATGTCAAAATTTAGGTTGTTTCATTTGGACATGAATAACATGAGAATGCAGCATAAGTAAAGTCTAACCAAAATCCAGTGACTAGTACATCCTGGTCTGAAAATGGCTAGTATCTCTGCACAATTCACAGACTGTCATTTTGACTCCTCCATAATACCTAACCCAACAATACATGCTGACTTCATATCTGTTTAATGAATAAATATATAACCTGGAACCTTGTTCATGTATCCAATTTTCTATTTAACAAGAAGATCCTAAGGTTTGTAATTAGTTTGACTGTGTATTAATAACATTAAAACACCAGGAGAAATGGCCTGTGTGCATTGATAATATATTTAAGATCCATTAGACACTGGTGATATTAATGAGAAATATTACATTTCCATAGTCATTAGGCCATAAAAATTCTCTTCAGCCCATTTGTTCTCATCTTCACCCTCATTCCTTATTTGGAGAAAGGGAAAGTTGGAACCATCCTACATGAGCTCATCTCAAGCTCCAGTCATTTTGGCCCTTGCTTGATTTATCCCAGTCTTCCTGATACCTTATTTTTCCTTACACATACCAACAAAATGTTGGCTTCATGGCCATTGCACTAGCTATTTTCTCTGCCAGGATATCCTCTTGATTTGCTCTCTCTTCAGTTGCCTGCCTGCACAAAGTTCTCACTTTAAGAGGAAAGACCATGGGTGTGGGAGGTACTATTAATCATAGTAGAAGGTAATACTTGTGCCTACTTTTGGGTTCCACTAAAGCAGAACCTGAAGCAATTATTTGAGTTTATTCAAAAGGGGACCTCAGAAAAAATCAGTAGGAAAGTGAGACAAAGAAGGTAGCTAATGAAAGGTGCTATCAAGCCAGTTACCACTGTAGGTAACTGGGGATTAATCCCACTTGGGAACTCTGGGCGATCAACCAACAATCCCAAGTAAGGAGTGAGGAAGCTAAGGTGCTTATTCACCATTGCTTGAGCAACACTTTTGCCCAGTAAAAGCAGTCTCTGGAAGCCAGACAAAGCCTTAGACAGTGGGGAGTCATTGCTGGAACAGAAGCCACTGTGCAAAGAAATGCCAAGTGCCATATGGACAGGGCACCAATAGCACCTACCAATAGTGCTGCTGGAAACTATTTTTAAGTGTACTGTGCCCATTTAAAGGACTAGTCGTTGTGTATATTTGGTAGGAGAAGTCAAGGCTTCCTGGAAGATCTGTCATTTGATGATCTGAGTCCATTAGGGCTTTGAAGTTATGTCATTTTTTTTTCTTTTTTTTTTTTTTTGAAGTTATGTCCATTGCAAAATGGAGGCCAAGAGTCTGGGAAGTGGCTTTCCAGACAGAACAAAGAAGATGAGTAACATAAAGGAGGTGAGAACACAGAGGGACTCTGGACACAAGTGGGAAGAACTGTTCATCACTAGCAGAAATAAAATCTATAGATACTGAAACGGAGAAACATTTTTAGTTATTTGAAGAAGAGGCTAAAAATATTAAAGGAATTGATTAGGCAAAAAGCAAACATAAAGGGAACAAAATGAGGGAGAAAAACAGGAAAGACATTCCACTGCAGAGGCTGTACGAATGGCAAATAAGTACATGCAAAGCTGTTCAACATTACTGGCCGTTGTGGAAATAGAAATTAACACCATAATGAGATATCATCACACACCTATTAGAAGAGCTACCACTTAAAAATGGTGATAAATGTTAAATGCTGGCAAGGATGTGGAGAAACTGGATCTCTTCATGCATTGCTGGTGGAAACATAAAATGGCAGAGCCACTGAGGAAAACAGTTTGGCAGTTTCTTAACAAAAAATGAAACGTGTATATACCATACAACCCAGCAATTGCACTCCTGGGAATTTATCCCAGAGAAATTAAAATTGATGTTTACACAAAAACCAATATGTGAGTGTTCAGAGTAGCTTTATTTGTCATATCCAAAAACCAGAAACAACCAAAATGTCCCTCAATAAGTGGATAGTTACACCATACTGTGGAATACCTCTTAGCGATAAAAAGGAGTAAACTATTGATAGAAACAACAACTTGGATGGATCTCTTATGCTACGTCTAAAAAAAAAAAAAATCTGAAAGGGTCTCATACTGCATGATTCCATTTATAACACTCAAAAAGGCAAATTGATAGAGATGGGAAACAGATCATGGGTACCAGGGTTTAGGCATGATGGGGAGGAGGAGGTTGTGTGTAGTTAGTACTGGATAGCATGAGAGAACTCTGTGGTAGTGGAATGGTTCTGTCTCTGTGGTGGTCATTATAGGAATCCACACATTTGATTAAAACGAACTAGAACTATACATACATGCGTACTCAGGTCCATTTCCTGGTTTTGGATATTATAATGTAGTCATACAAATTATAACCACATAGGGAAACAGGAGGAAGGTTACATGGAACCTGGCTGTACTATCTTTTGCAACTTCCTGTGAATTTATAATTATCTCAAAATAAACGGTTTTTAAAAAGACAATACCAAGAGTCATCAGCCACTTCATACAACAGGATCTAAAAATGAACAGCATTGTTTAAACATGCCTATAAATTCTCTAGTCTTATTATGGAATAGTTTCCAAAAGTGTACCAGACCTGTAGGTCTTGCTAAATCTTCACAAAACACAGCCCTGCAAACAGCACTCAGGTCAAGAAACAGAATGTTATCTATCCCCTTCCTGCCACTATCCCCTATCCCCACAAGAGACACCATTGTCCTTACTTCTAACAGCGTAATTAAGTTTTGAGTATTTTTACATTTTGCATAAATGGACCAATTTATTTTGTTTCTGAGGACCCCAATTCTTTTCAATGTACTGATTCCATATTTGCATACCACAGTAAATCTTCCTCCTTGCCCTAAACACATATTTTAAGAAAAGAAGCAAGATGCCTATTCCAGGATTAGGTATTAAGGGATTCAATTGCACTTAATGATGTAAAAGTGATTTTCACCCCAAATGCATGTCAAATGCATCCAATATATTTCTCATGTGGGCAGTGAGGGGAAGATGGATAGATGATCAGGCCACGGTGAGATGAAGGAGAGGGAGAATTCTATGAAGCTCAGTTTTAGAAATGACATTCAACTCAGTGAAATGCTGCTTTTCTAGATAATTAAGTGTGAAGTGTGGTTATTTGTGCCTTCACTTTTTCAGTTCAGTGACAGGAAGTGAATCACCAAAGATGTTTTGATTGCCTAAACAAGATCCAATTTCAAGCTCATCTTGGTAATACGTGTATGCTAGACGAAGAGAGAGTTCCTTTTTGAGAACTGACAGGTAACGGAAGTTCTCCAGTCTGACAGGAGGGAACGTATCTGTCAAAGGGAAATGGAGGCTAATGATATAGTTCCTTGTCTGACCTACTGCCCCGGTGTTATAAACCGTCGTGGTTAGGCACCCACCCCCCACTGAGTTCAGGTACAACTCACCTTGAAATGAAGCACCCTCCAAGGATCCTTTTTGTCCTAAAGGCTCCTGCTATTCAGCAAAAAAAAAAAAAAAATCCTTCCCCTTGAAGCTAATATTAAATCAGGAAAGATGTGACTTTATGACCATAAAACAGTTCCAAACACATGAGAGGTTTTTGTTGATGTATGCAAATATCTATTAGTGAAACAAGATGAAGGTTTTGATAACTTTTTCTGCCATAGCCTGTAAATGAGAGATACACCCACTATAACTCTCTTCCATGTTTGGGCTGCATTTGTTTTACAGGAATAGGGAATAACAGGAAATAGTAACTCGAGGTATACACCCATATGGTATAGTAAGTGCATCAGGGAGATAAGCTTCCAATTGAATCTTAGTCATGAAATCAAAACATCTTGGATGATTCACTTCCTCTCCCTGCCTCCACTGTACTCGTGTTATAAATAGATACGTTTGTATATAATAGTGTTGGAAAATAGCACCCCAATGTCAAATTTATACTCTGATTTTAATTTTCAGGTTATCACTTCGGTGTCATATACTAATATAAGTTAGTAATTACCACTTGTAATTTACAGCCTCTTTCAAAATCTTTAACAGCTTAGTATATTTCATTTATTGTTCTGAACATAATTTTGCACACAGCTGCCCCCCACCCCTCCCAACCCACCATGTGAAAAATCGCTGTGGCCTCTGAGTGACATACTATATGCAATTGACAAACCTAGATTCCCATCTTTGCTTTTTCCTTATTTTTCCTCCTTGATGTTTTGAAATAAGTTGAATGAACACAAGCAAAAGGAAATCCCATAACAATGGATTAACTGGTACTAAACTTTCCTCATTTATCAGGTAGATAACCAAGAGCACATTAGGAACACAGTTTATAGCACAAAGAAAAACAGTCTTGTAGAATACATTTTTTTTTCACCACTTATCAGGAAAAAAATCTATTTTCAAAAAAAGAAAATCAATGTCAGTTCTGCTTTTTACTTCTGCACTTTAATTGGAGCAATGGCAAAGACAAGTTGGCCTTTTAGGACCATTGATTTCATTCCAAAGTATTACTGTGTATAATATAAGCCACCTTCCAAATTCCAATAAAAGCTGATAGTCGATGGGATGAGATTTGTGATTCAAAAGGTTTTCCAATCAAGGAAACTGAGTAATAATTGAGAAAACATTGGTAGTCATTATCTTTTTATGATTATTTTATGTTTAATCATTGCTTTGTAGGGAAAAAAAAAAAAAAAACCTTCTTGATTCCTCACAGGTACTTTCCTATAACAGAGCTCTAAGGAAAACTGGGGCCCCTATAAGGAGTAAGCAACCTGATCAGACAGCCACACAACATCCAAGACATTTTCAGGATAAATTTTCAATTGAATGCAGCAATAGAAATTCTAAATGCATGACTGATTTGGACCAATAAAGATGTTGATGGTTTAGTTTTGTTTCTGTCCAACAGATTTTGGAGAATATATATTTTGTTCCAATATTTTCAGCCCTGTTAAATGCGTTTGGATTTCATTTCAGATTTAATTAGTGCACTTTATAACACATTTGGCTGATTTTTTTTGTTTCATTAAGTCTCTGCTTAAAATCTGAGTTCAAATGAACTTTCTGAAAGTTTGCATTTTTATAAACATCCGGAGGAAGAGTTTTATTTTAACCTAGCCATTGCTGAAATGTGTGTTTGTGGGAGAAAAACAAAGAGAGACAGAGACAGAGAGATAGAGACAGAGAGAGACAGAGAGTGAGAGAGAACGAACTGATATGTACGAAAATTTTTATTCAGTGAAAACAAGGGTATTTTTAGATAATGTCAGAGTTGGGCTTCAGGGCTCCATCTCAAAGAATTACCGTTTCAAACGCTTTATTTTAATCCATTAGGTCTCACAGCTTATTTACACTCCTTAAGAACATTTTCTCATCCTTATGCAGAGCTATGAGAACAAAAGAACCACAATAAAATAGCTGGATCCAGTGACAGCTCTTCTTGCGTACAAAGAAGAGAGCCACAACCCTCCCACACAGCCCTGAGAGATTACTGGGCTTTATACAAAACTGCTGCATTTTGAGGTTTCTCGAAAGCGTTATTCATGTTTCAGTGACTTTTCAACTTTCCTTTCCCTTTTCCCTGCATTTCACTCCTTCTTATTGGGCTATTCTGTTTAGTGGCATGAAAGGAGACTGAAGCTGTGAGCTTTCAGTACACAGCTTAGCTTAAAATAGCTCTTCCACTTTTAAACTGTATATACAGGTTTATCTTGTTTTTGACAAGGTTTCGCAAACATTGTTGCTCCTCTCTGTTTGACACTGGATTTTCAGTCTTTCTTCTGGAAGTTACGTTAGGACCGTACACGATTATGTGAAACTGAGCTCAAATCAAGACCTTATGCCCCAGCCTTTTACTATACTATACTAGTGTTCTTAACATTAAAAAACATTACATACTCCCCCTGGGGCTAATAATATATTATATGCTAATATAAAATAAAAAATAAAAATAAATAAAATAAAGTAACAAGAAGCAGGAAAAAAAACATATACTCTATACTTATTTTGGGGGGTATGCACTATATTTTGTCACTAAGTTTATCACCAAAACTTATGTCAAAATTTTTTTATTTTTATTATTTCTTTCCATAGAACTAAAATGTTCAAACTCAAGAAATATTCTGCAGATTATGCTAAGTGAAGTAGGTCAAACAGAGAAAGACAATTATCACAGGGTTTCATTCATATGGGGAACATAAGGAATAGCACGGAGGGCCACAGGGAAAGAAAGGAAAACTGAAGGGGGAGTGGGAGTCAGAGATGGAGAAAAACCATGAGAGACCATGGATTCCAGGAAACAAACTGAGGGTTTCAGGGGGGAGGGGTTTGGGGGGATGTGGTAGCCGGGTGATGGATATTAAGGAGGGCACGCGTTGTGATGAGCACTGGGTGTTATACACAACTATCAAATCATTGCACACTACATCAAAAACTAATGATGTGTACTACATGGTGGCTAACTGAACATTTAAAAAAAATTCTTTTTGTTGAAGTAGTTGGAAAGTGGAATATTGACTATGACTCATTTAACAGAGATAGTTCATTAACTACTTAATAATGCCAATAATTCTTTGTTCATAAGGACCTCCTTTTAAAGAAAAATCAATGAATGGTATATCTTGTCCATAACAGTGTTATCCTTTTAACATTTATTGATTGATAGAACTGAGGGTGACTAATAGGTATCATTCAATAAACTGAACAAAAATAATTTGTTTGCTGATCACAGAAGCATAATTTAGAAACCTAAATTGCAAGCAGTATTATTCGTCATTTCACAAATAATGTTTTTGGTACTCAAGTACTCAACTTCTGCAAACACATTCAAATTTTTCTTCTCCCATTTGTCTAGGATTCATCCCAGGGTATGACTCTGATATGTTACTCTAGACAGAGACACATTAAAAATGTAATAAGCTACTAAGTTAAGAAGAAACAAGTGACTAAAAGTAGAACAACCATATGATCCAGCAATTCTACTTCTGGGTATTTATCTGAAGGAACCGAAATCAGTATCTTGAAGAGATACCTGTACCCCACTCCCCCCCCATATTCAAGGCAGCACAGTTCACAGTAGTCAAGTTATAGAGACAATCTAAATGTCCTTTGATGAATGAAGGGATTTAAAAAATTCGATACACACACACACACACACACAAACACACTGAAATATTAACTAACCTTAAGGAAAAAGGAAATCCTGCCATTTGTTACAACACAGGTGAGCCTGGAGGGCACTATGCTAAGTGAAATAAGCTAGACAGAAAAAGAAAAATACTGTTTGGCATCCACTGTATGTTGAATCTTAAAAAAAAAAGCTCATTTTTATAGAAATATAGAATGGTGGTTGCCAGGGCCTGGGGGCAGGGGGGAAACAGGGTCATGTAGGTCAAAGGGTACAAATTTTCAGTTATAAAAGGAATAAGTCCTGAGTATCTGATGCATAGCATGGTGACAATAGTTAATCATACAATTTTATACACTTGGAAGTTGCTGAAAGTAGACTGTAAGCATTCTAACCACACACACAAAGAGTTAACTATGTGAGGTAATGGATGTGATAATTATCTTGATGTTGGTAGCCTTTCCACAACGTATATGTTTATTATACAATCATGTTGTACACATCATAGATATGTGTAATATATATAATTATATATGTGCCAATTATTCTTCAATAAAATTTAAAAAAAAAAAAAGAAAGAAAAGAAACAAGTGACCTTATACCATTCTCAGTTCCCAAGTCAGGAAAAACAAAACAAAACAAAGCAAAAACATGCTGGGACCTCAGTCAGAAGAAAAGAGAAGGGGGGATCCATTACTTTTTTGTTTCCAAACCCCAGCAAGTTACACAGCTCTCTCAGAGCCTCAGAGCACAAATATTTTTGATTCCAAGGAGCAGCAGTAATTACTAATTACTTATTCATAAGAAATGCAGATTATCAGACTACTGGTTCATTCTTCAGATTCTTAAATGTCAAGTCAGCAGTGGCTTTCGATTTGTAGACAAACCGTGTTTACTTGGGTAGATGTTGACGGTGCAGCAGCTACATCTAGACCTTTCCCGGCTGAGGGAAGGCTTTTATACACACTAACTTTTTAAAGCCAGAGATACACACCATATTGGAAAGCAGTCTCCGAAACAGTCTAACAAAAGCAGAAGGTCAGATTGATTATCTCTTGTATCTCTTTAGCAGCAAAGACAAAGAGAGTGATTTTTTTCTAGAAAGCTGAAAAGAAGAATAACTTCTTTCTGGAGAATGAAGAAACACAAAAACTAAATGCAATCTGTGAACCAGGATTGGATCTCGGACCAGGAAATATAATGGCATAAAGGACATTATTGATATGATTGAAGATATTTGGGTAAAATCTCCTGATTGGAGATTAGTATTCTATCAATATTAAACTTCCTGAATTTGATAATATACTGTGGTTAGTGAAGTGAATGTCCTCATTCTTACGAAACATACCCTAAGGTCTAGAGGCAAGTGGGCATAACTTATCCTTGGCCGTTCAGAAAAAAAGCATGTGTGTGTGTTTGCGCACATGCTGGGGGAGAGAATGAGAGAGAGAGAGAGAGATAAAGCAAATGTGGCGAAATATTAATAATTGGTAAATCTGCATGAAAGGTACATGGCATTTCTTGTACAATTCTTGGCACTTTCCGTGAGTTTGTAATTCTATAAAAATGGTAACACTAAAAAAAGAATACCTCTAACTTTTAAAAACGGCTATAACTCAAAGCACCATCCACATTATATGTTCATCGACTATTTAGTTGTTCCAGTTGTCAAAGGCAGCAATTATTAGATCCAAACTGAAAAAATAAAACAAAAAAAAGAATCCACCTATACATAGTAATTAACTGCTCCCCAGCTGAGGTGCAAGCCTGACCTTTACCCTCACAGTAGGATATAAGACAGGCTTTCCACCAAAGGGAAAGGAGGTATGCGAATTGAGCATCTCTTTTGTTCTAGTTACTACTATCCATAACAAATCAGTTTAAAATGTAAATTGTTTTAAAACAACACCCATAAATTTATCATCTTTCATGGTTTCTGTGGCCAGGAATTGAGGAAGGATTCACCTGGGTGTTTTTTGTTTGTTTGTTTGTTTGTTTGTTTAAGATTTTATTTATTTATTTGAGAAAGAGAGAGATCACAAGTAGGCAGAGAGCCAGGCAGAGAGAGAGAGAGAGAGAGAGAGAGAAGCAGGCTCCCTGCTGAGCAGAGAATCCAGCCCCACACAGTGCTTGATCCCAGGACCCTAGTTTCACGACCTGAGCCAAAGGCAGACACTTAACCCACTGAGCCACCCAGGCGCCCCGACCTGGGTGTTTTTGATTTGGGATCTCTGGAATAGCAAGTGACTGGAGCAGCTGGGGACTTCATGGGCTCCTCTCTCTCTCTCTCTCTCTCTCTCTCTCTCAGTCAGTGTTGTTTCAGGGGCTCTCCATGTGATGTGATCTCTCCACAATGGACTAGACTGGGCTTCCTCACAACAAGGCGGCCTCCAGGCAGCTGGACAGCTTACACAGTAGTTCAGAATTCTAAGAAACTGTCCTAAGAGAACCAAGTGGAAGCTGCATCACTTTTTTTAAACAGCCTGAGAAATCCATGAGCATTCTTTCCTTCTGACATAGTCAAAAGCCTGCCCAGATTAAGGAGAAGAAACACAGACCTCCCTTTTTGATGTTGGGAATGTCAAGCTCCCATTGTAAGAAGAGGATGTGGGAGGAGAGATTTTATTACGGCCATCTTGAAAACTACACACCATCACATCTCTTTCAACACACATTTGTGAAATCACATGAGTACAGATGAGCTCATAACACCGTTTCTCTTAGAAGAGAACCAGAAAATTATGACCTATGCCTAGATCATCTGAAGTCCCACTGTCCACAGAGAAACAGTTACCTGTCTCTCTATCAGAGTGCCTAAACCCCTGCTTTTTGGTGTGTTTTGTTTCTATGAGTTCTAAATTTCTAGTCCAAATGTCATAGTCATTCTGTTTAAAAGTGAAAATGATACCCTTGAATCACACAAGCTCTTTTAGTAGAACAATACAAGAAGGTAAGAATGGTCAATGACTTAATCAAGGGTTCTCCTGCAAGCGAAGCCTGCGGCAGGAGCTTAGGAATAGGCAGTTTATAGGGAGGTTTTCTCAGATATCAGGAGTGAGAGGAACAGAGAAGGTTAATATGGATAGGAGGCTATTCGATCCAACTGTCCATTATGAAACTGGCCACAGTTGTGGGAAATTGGAGCGTTTTGTAAATGAAATAAGTAGAGAGAAATAATGATTCATCACCTTCCGTCCTCATGAGCTAAGGGTTGTTCCAGTGGGTATAGATTACCCCTACACTTCTAATTAGTCCAGAAGGTGCTGAGCATAAACCAAAAGACAAAACAAGTGTCACGAGTAGTATAAGTTCTTTATATATTTTGGATATTAACCCTTTAACAAATACATCATTTGCAAATATCTTCTTCCATTCAGTAGATCACCTTTTGGCTTTGCTGATGGTTTCCTTCACTGTGTAAAACACTAAAAACACAAATGATCAGACTAAAAAATGGGCAGAGGAACTAAACAGACATTTTTCCAAAGACAACATACAGATGGCCAACAAACACATGAAAAGATGCTCAACATCACTCATCATCAGGGAAATGCAAATCAAAACCACAATGAGATTCACCTTACACCTGTCAGAATAATCAAAAATACAAGAAATAACAAGGGTTGGTGAGGATGTGGAGAAAAAGAAATGCTTGTGCACTGCTGGTGGGATTGTACACTGGTACAGCCACTGTGGAAAACAGTGTGGAGGACATTCCTCAAAAAATTAAAAATAGAAATACCATATGATCCAATAATTCCACTATTGGGTATTTACCCAAAGAAAATGAAAACACTAATTATGCATCCCTATGTTTATTGCAGCATTATTTATAATAGCCAAGCTTTTGAAGCACCCCAAATATCCATTGATTGATGAATGGATAAAGATGTGAGATGTATATATCATATGTATATATCTATAGATAGATAGATATTACACAGCCATAAAAAAGATGAGATCTTGTCATTTGTGACAATGTGGAGGAACCTAGAGGTTAATATGCTAAGTGAAATAAGTCAGACAGAGAAAAACAAATAACATATGACTTCACTTATATGTGGAATCTAAAAAGCAAAACAAATACATAAACGGGCAAACAAAAAGCAGAATCAGATCTATAAATACAGAGAACAACGTGATCGTTGCCAGACTGAAAGAGGGTTCAGGTGATAGGCAAAATGAGTGAGGGGGAGTGGGAGATACAGGTTTCCACTTATGGAATGAATAAGTCATGGGAATAAAAGTTACAAAACAGGGAATACAGTCAATATTATAACAGCACTGTATGGTGACAGATGGTAGATACACTTGTGGTGAGCTCTGAATATATAGACACATGGAATCACTATGTTGTACATCTGTAATTAATGTAACATTTTATGTCAACTATGCTCAATTTAAAAAAAAATTTAAAAACACACACAAAACAAATGTCATGAGCTTGATAGCAACAGCTGCATCACAAGTGATTCTAAAGGACGTGAGGTAGGGCCCCCAGGCATCTAAAACACTTAAAAATGCTAAACGACTCATTCAACACTTGAGCAAGAAAAGGCTGCTTTGTTTTGTGTCAGGAAAATAGTTATAAAATATTAACAATTGTATTAAAATATTAACAAATGTGGGGCACCTGGCTGCCTCAGTTGGTAAGGCATGTGATTTCTGATCCTAGAGTTGTAAGTTCCAACCCCACACTGGGTGTAGAGATAACTTAAAAAAAAAAAAAAAAAAATATATATATATATATATATATATATATAGGCATGGTGTGCTGAGAGGCTAATTGCTAAATTCTCAGGAATCTTGCGAGACAGTTAAAACCATTATTAAATTTTAAATTATATAAACTTACAATTAAATAAGTTATTTTTTTAAAAAGTTAATAACCACTCATAATTCATCACTTTCTAATTAGTTGAAGTTGACTCCTTTTCTCTTACATATACTCTTGAGATTGTCTTTTGTGTCTATATGGCGAAAATACTACCTAGCGGTGAACTACTGCCCATTCTATGTTCAGTGATGTCCCACCACCAACTTGAAATCAGCCATGGTAGGACTACTTACAGGACAACCAGCAAACACTATAAATCAAGGCTTTGTCTTTAAAAACAAACAACAACAAAAAAAACCCAGATTGTTAAACATTTACCAGTACCCCAACAATCAATCATTTTTTGCTTTTGTTTTCATTCCTGCTACTTCCTGTTGACTCCTATCGCCTCCCCTCACACGCATTCCAGCCACATCATGTTTATGTTCATTGCCTCAAGGAATGCAAGATATAATAAAAAGAAAGAAACAAGTGTTTCCCAGACTTTTGAGTTTTAAAAGGTTAGCCCTTATAAGGGGAAAAAAAAAAAAGAGCTTATATGCACAGATAGTAAAATAGATTCAGGGGAAGATAAGATGTACAAAAGCAAAGCTTACAGTTTACCCACTCCTCAAACCAAACACGGGATTTGAGGGGAAGGAGGAGGGAAAGGTGGTTATCCAAGAAAGGAAAACCATGAGATCTTAGGCTCAACTCTCTGGGACAGGGTTAATAAAAACAAAAACAAACAAATAGGATAGATTTGGAGGAAGGAAGGAAGGAAGGAAGCAGGTAGACTTCCTTTGGTGAAATCAGAGGTAGTCAACAAGACCCCAAGATAGGAATAAAAGCAGATTATGTCTAGACAATTGGGCCTGACTGACCCATCATGGTATGGGGCTGTAGAATGTCTTCTGCAGACCCACGATGGATGGCAATAATGAAGAGATTCAGGTCTCCCAACCAAGCTGCCCATTGCTAATGTGGCACAGGAGCCCACTTTCTAGCATGCCTGACATTTGGGGAGAGAGAAAGCCCATCTGGGATCTTGAAGAAAGAACCCTAGGACTGTGCTGCAGTCGTCTACAGAACCAAAGACTGAGAACTACAGTAAAGGATGGCTCAACAGATGTTAACATGATAGGGGCTGCTGTAGCTCTGATCCCACACCACTTCCACCATGGCACAATGAAAGCGACAGAGCTGACATCAACCCTGGGCAAGCATGTGGAAACCTGAATTTAACTAAAACAAAATTTATGATGTATTGTGACATAGAGTCTCATAATAGAAATTTAAACTAGAGTTATAAAATAAAAAATAGTTGACTTTCTTTATACCTTAGTTTGTGAACTTGGATTGGTACCTGCTGCATGTTGATGGGATGAGAAACCAAATCTTGAAAACATACTTATTCTCAGGGATTTTTCAGGTTGTTGTGCTATTTACCTCATCAAGCACAAAGTGTATACCAGTTACTTCTAAGGGTCAGATTGATAATAGGTTGTACTGATTGAAATAGAGATTATGGCAACTGGGGTCCCTAAATGCTCCAGGAACTTTTAAGGGATAACCCTTTAGAAATATAAAAGGGTGCTATTAGGGGTTTTGGGTGGCCCAGTCATTAAGCATCTGCCTTCGGCTCAGGTCATGATCCCAGAGTCCTGGGATCGAGCCCCACATCAGCCTCCTTGCTCAGCTGGAAGCCTACTTCTCCTCTCCCACTGCCCCAGCTTCTGTTCCCTCTCTCACTATCTCTCTGTCAAATAAATAAATCAATCTTTTTAAAAAGGAGGGGGATGTTATTAACTTTCTCATGTCCTAACACCTGGGAAACATTCTCATACTGAGACGTGTATCTGAGGCACCAAAACACTTGAAGAAACCTGTATTCGTCCTCCTTTCTTCATTTGGAGGACTATTACTTTTACAAATATTTATTGCTCTCCCGTGAGAGAGAAATCCATTTCCCTACCCCATTGACATCTGGCTTGGCCATCCAGCTTGCTCTGACAAAGAAATGTGAGATAAGTGATGCATGTCCCTTAATAAGAGAATATTTCCTATGTTCACTTTACTTTTTTTGACCAGCAATATTCTAGATGTAGGAAATTGATTGTATAAATGACTGCAACTCTTCACCTCTCCCTTTGTAATATGGTTTTGTAGTAACTCCCATCTAAGGGAGAGCTTCTCTTCCTTAGAATCTGGGCTGCCTATGACATGATTTGGCCAACAGAATGCAGTAAAAGCAATGATATGCTAATTCATAATCTAATTTGCAGGAGGGCTTCCACTCACTGTTTGGGGTTCTTATACTGTCATGTGAACAAGCCTAGGTTAGCCTGTTGAAGAATAAGAATAAAGGATGAATAAAAATGAAGGATGAGAATGAAGAATGAGGGCCCTAAGATGAGCTGTCATAGCTGAGACCATCCCGGACCAGCCTACTACAAGTCAACCACAACACATGTGAATGAGACCACCTTAGATGAACTGAACCTAACCCAGATGAGCAGAATTGTTCAGCAGGCATGGAGACTCAGCAGAAAACCTAAATGTTTATTCCTCAGTACTGCTTAAGTTTTCATGGTGGTTTGAAATTGTAGCACTAGTGTGTCAAGGGATAAATAGTACACAGATTGAGGATGCCTGGTCAGGCTGTACCTCATGATTATAAGAAGTAAAACACAGCTACAGCCAGAATGCAAAGGACATCAAGTATTAACAAGAAAGAAACTGTTTTTTATTGGACGTCACTGATATATGGGGTCCATTTGTTACTCAGAACATTCTACCCAATGCTGACTGATACACATTCCTAACTGTGCTTGGTTCTTTGGCTTCTGATTTATTTTTTTCCACTGGTTTATATCTAAGCTTTCTATTCCTTAGAAATTGAGTTTTACATATCTGCATATCCCCTGTGGATATGAACACCCAAGTGTTTTTTTCTTTAATATTTATCCTGAATTTTCCTGATTTGGGGCCTTAAGATTCATGGTTTGCCCCTGTAGTCCAAGATCTCTGGGTCACAAGACTGGGTTTTACCAAATTAGAAATTTGTGTACTTTGTTTAGTGATAAGTCTTTGCAAGACAAAAGCCAAGGTCATGCTTTCTGAGGTCATCTGTAAATTAACTTTACTAGTCATTCACTTTCATATTTATTCACAAGAGCATTTAAGGCATAGCACCAAACAACCAGCAAAGCATGACTTTTCTTCCTTTCGAGTTGCTGGAAAATTGCTGAACCCAATATGATATTTCGAATAGCTACAGAGCTAAATTCAAAAGAGCCCATTCATCTTCTCTAATAAAATATAGGTACCATCAGAGCACTGTATAATTCTTTATTTATATGCTTATATTCAGTCTATAAAAAGTAATAGAGAGTTTTAAAAAGAATTGTCACTCTACTATATTTATTAACGTGAAGTATCATTATTGTCTCAGAAAATATGCTTTGCATATTTTTGCAAATATCATTTGCAAATATCTTCTTCCATTCAGTAGATTGCCTTTTGGTTTTGTTGATGGTTTTTGTTAACATTTTCCTCACCAACTGCAGAAATCAGTCTGCCTCTCCTGAGTTCTCCCACCTCAACTTTCCAAGCTCAGGAGGGAGATAAGATGCAGTTACCAGATAAGCCCTACTGCTGAGAGGAAAGCCAGGGACAAACACAACGTACACCTGGTTAGAAACCACTGCTGACTAAAACTCCCATGCTGGTGGGAATGGAAATTGCTACAACCACTTTGGAAAAATTGCACTATCCATGGACGTCCAAACTTTGCACCCCTGGGACTCAATAACCTTATACCTAGGTATATACTAAATAGAAAATGTGCATCTCTTTACCAAAAGACATGTAACAGAAGATTTATATCAACATTATTTCTAACCATTCCAAGTTGGAAACTACCCAAATTCCCAACAGATGTAAAATGGAAAAAGATAAACTACAGTATATTCATATAACAGAATACTACCCAGCTGTGGACACCAAAAACCTACAACTACATGCACAAAATCCTGAATTAATCTCACAGATATAATACTAAGGGGGAAAAATATAACACCTCAGATGCAAAGGAGTATATATCATTATGAGTCCATCTTTATGAAGTTTAAACAGAAGCAGAACCAATCTATGGTGTTAGAAGCCAGACTGTCATTTGTAGAGGATGGTGAGTTGGAGGGTGTGTGAAGGGGAGCTTCTGTGATGCTGGTAATGTTCTGTTTCAGATCTGGGTGTTGATAACCCATGTGTGTTCACTAGTGAAAATTCTTCAAGTTGTACTCTTATGTTTTGTGCACTCCTCTGTATGTGTATTATCTTTTACTAGGAAGTTAAGTGGGGGGGAAAGGCAAGAAAGAAAACAAACAAAAATTACTGCAATTTTTTTGTTTGTTTGTTTCTCTTGGTCATATCCTATGATCTTCCCACATATCCCTATTATAAAGCCTCCTAATATTGTTGACCTCACTTTGTTGAATTTGTTCCAGCTAAAGTTTTATATTCATTTATGTGTTAACCTTGTACATGCCAAGGACAGTGCCTGGAACATACTGGATGTTCAAGAAATATTTTTAAGTGAATGAATGGATGAATGAATGAATAAATGTTTATGTTCTCATAACAGTATAAGTCAAGGATTGTGTCTGGTTTTGCTCACCAATAAAACATCTGGAACATAGTCGCATAGTCGGTCCTATTTTTTTTTTTTTTTTTTTTTTTTTTTTAAAGAGGAAGGGAGGGAGGGAGGAAAGAGGAAGAGAGAAAAAAAATCCAGTTTCCCCAGGGGAGAGGAGGCAGTTTACATCATCTATTTCCACCATCCTGCCCATGAATTTTTCATGGAGAACTTATGATTTTTTCCAATGGTAACTTTTATGCTGGTATTTTGTAGTCATTGACCTCTCAAATAAAGAAACATGGACTGGCCAGGTTGTTATCAGATTTCTGAACGAGGGGCTCAAGCCAAATGAGTTGGATATCTCCCCACACTGCTGCCTGTCCCCCCAAAAATAAGTATGCCCTTGGGTGTCTGCATAGAGCTCTATAGCATTGGTGGTATTTAGTGAGAATAATTTTAAATAGCATGAGTTTAATGGTAATATTCTGGGGCATTTGTGCCCCAGGCATCATGTTAAACCTTTCACATCTTCATAAAAGCCCCAGCAGAGAGTTGCTAGTATCATTCCCACTTTAAAGATGATGCAGCTTAAGTAATTTTCCTCTGGCCTGAGAGCTAACATGGATTGCAGTCTGCCTTTGAACCCAAAGGTCTTAACATACAGAGCATCCCCATGCATTAGAAATAGCCAGTATTTACCAAGCTAAGTATTTTAGTAATGATGACAGGCAGTATTTCTTGAGCATGTACAAGGTGCCAGACCCTTCTATGTCACTATTCACCATTGCACAGATGAGGAAACAGAGACACTAAGTCTCAGGGAATAACCCAACATTGCCCAAATTGCAGATGGGGAGACAGCCAGGCTCCAGCACCTATATTCCTAATCACCACACTCTGCCACCTCTGAAATGCTGTAACATTCCATCTGTTGCTTCTTGAACATGAGCCTACATGGGAATCACGTGGAGGGCCCAGTGAACAGATCTGAGGACCCCATCCATGGGGCTTCTGCTTCTGCAAGTCTGGTATAGAGTCAAGGCTCTGAATTCAGAGCAAGCACCCAGGCTTTGCAGATGTCACCTGTCCAGGGATCACACTTTGAAGGACAGTCATTTTATCCTTGAAGGACTCCCCCTGAGAAAGAACCCATCACCTCCCTGGTGGTGTTTTGTTTGGTTGGTTTTTTAATTTTTATTTTTTAAAGATTTTATTTATTCATTTGACAGACATCACAAGTAGGCAGAGAGGCAGGAGAGAGAGGGAGAGAGAGAGGAGGAAGCAGGCTTCCCGCTGAGCAGAGAGCCCGACGCCAGGCTTCATCCCAGGACCCTGGGATCATGACCTGAGCTGAAGGTAGAGGCTTTAACCCACTGAGCCACCCAGGTGCCCCCACCTCCCTGTTTTAAAGAGAGGCTTAAAGTTACATTATCTGTGGCATTCGATATATGGTTTTGAACACAGCAATGAAATGACCTGCCCAAGATCACATAGTTTAAAGGCATTTACATTTACTCTGTTTGATTCCACAGACAGAGCTTATAAGGACAGTCCAGTTTGCTTTTTAAGAATCTTTTATATATACCAAACCAGTTGGCCATCCAGAGAACCAAAGCTTACATATTCTCCATTTCCCACAACATCTAGCATGGCTTCCTACATAGAAAAAGCACCCAGGAATCATTTGCTAAATTGTGCTGCAGTTAGAACATGTGTCTCTCCTCCACATTTCTCCCTAGGGTACAGATTTCAGTAGTTACGTTAGACTAGGAAATAGTTTTGTTGTTTTCTTCAAGTGCCTTCAAGTTTTCCTCATCTATCACAATTTGGTTGGCTTGCTACAGTTTGTTCTCGTGTATATTTTAATCGACAACGGTTATTTTTTTCATGTAGACTAATCCTGGAGGCCAGAGAAAATGTGAAATGGCTTCTTGTTCATTCCTGTTTAACTTGAACAATATACTAAGGTGATCAATATCTAGTTCGACTTTCCTCATTAGTAGCAATAAAACATTGGCATCCTATTATACATATCCTGAGAGTAAGTATAAGTACTTAATAATGCTTTGTTTTGATCACCCTCATGGGCGAAAATTAAGTAGACATTTTTGGAAAATGAAATCAATGCATCAAGGTTGGAAACCATTACAGGAGCCTTGAGCTCATACAGTTTACAAAGTTTTAGTGTCGTGGCATAACTTAGAAACTGAGATGAGCCTCTGGTGTTCTAAATAATGGATTTACGGAAATTACAGTTTTGTATATTCTATGTCCAAAACTGATTCCACCACAATCTGCTTTTCTCACTTGACCTCATTTTCCTTCCAGATATTTCCACTCCTATTCCAGGTGCCACATTCTCCTAAGGCAAAGGGCTGAGGGGGCCATCCTCACTCACCAGCCATCTCTTCAACCACACTGCCTTGAGCTTCACTGTCTCCATAGAAAATGCTGTTGGTGAGCTCCTGGATCCACTGGCTTTCTTTTACCATCTCTCTCTGCCCATTTTATCACTTCTCTGTACCGGTTTGTGCTGCTTTGCTTCCAGTGGTTTATTCCTGAGGCCTTCGTTAGAGAACTGCCCTGCACTGGAACTCTGTAATCTTGGTGCTTGGGAATTTGTATCACCCTAGGGTGATCGACAGCTAGTGAGGGACTAGTGCAGAAATATGAAAGCCCAGTCCCTTGGCCTTCAAATATAACAATCTCTAAGATGGAGTTTATGCTCCAGAGCTCCTTATGGAATCAGACTGAGTCTGGGTCTCACCCTGAAAGCTCACTCTTGCTTAGTCTCTTCTCCTTCCCTGTCCTTCTTCCCTTATCTAAATTGTTTCTCCTTAGGGCCATGCCTTGGGAAATCACTTCTCTTGGAACCCCTTTGCCTCCAAGTCTGCTTCTAAACAACCTGATCCAATAGCGTCTCACCTGGTTGGCCACTTTTCAATTCCCAGAGCTATTGCTTTAGTTCACTGGTGACAGTAAGCACTTCCAGTCACCATCTTGGCCTGTGACTCGTCCCAGTTAGCCTACGGTCAGATGACCTCTCAATGTATGTCTTCACTCACATCATTTCCCTGATCAAAATCCAGCAGTCATTCCTCATTTGCTGCGGGATTAAGGATAAACTCCTTGACATGAAATTTAAAGCCCTCCACAGCGTGACTCCAATCTACCAGTCATAGAACCCTGAAATCACGCGGAACTCTCCTCTGACAAACCCCTACCCACTTTCCCAGCTCCCTCCTTTGCTGAGAGCTGTTCCTTCCATCTTAAATGTCCTCCCATTTAATCCAAGTAACAAAGTCCTGACTATCAATCAAGTCCGTGTCAAGTGTCTTTTCTGTTATGAATACTTTATCGACCCTCTTTTTATTAGTTTCCTATTGCTGCCGTAACAAATGACCACCACAAACTAATGGCTTTAAACAACACATAGTTTATCTCACAGTTCTGTAGGTTAGAAATCTAGGCGGCCTTGCTTGGGTCCTCTGCTGAGGATTCACAAGGATAAATTCAAGGTGTTGGGCTTTTACCAGGAACCTTGGGGAAAATCTACTTTAAAGCTCCTCTGGGTTGTTGGCAGAATTCAGTTCTTTTAAGGTAGGAGTACTGAATTCCCTGGTTCCTTCTATTGTTAAAGGCAGTTCTTCTAAACCTTTGATTCTCTTGGACTTCTCCTTCCATCACGTCTCTGCTGTCTCCAACTACAGGAAGTTCTCCACTCTTATGGAATCACAAAAGATTAGATTCAGCCCACCCAGATAATCCAGTTTAATTCCCCAACTCAAAGTCCATAACCTTAATTATGTTTGCAGTCTGTTTTGGCTATGTAACATAACCACAGCACCGCCCCCTCCTAATAAAACGGTTTCTTCCTATTCTGAACTCCTATAGCCCTTTATATCTCCCTTATAGTAATTTTCCTCACATCTAAAGTTGGGAGTAGCTAACTTACTTCAGCTGTGCTAGCTACGTGCCAGGCATTCTTGTAAGCACTTAACATATATTGACTCATTAAACTTCCTAACAACCCTTTGAGGTTGGTACTATCTAGTACTATCTCCATCTTACAAATGAGGAAACTGAGATAAATTATAGACTAATAACTTATAAACTATACATATATATATATCTAAAATATAAAAAATATATAAAATATATAATATCGAGCCAGAAAGATATATATATATATATATGTGTGTGTGTGTGTGTGTGTGTGTGTATATACACACACACACACACTAATAAATTATAAAACCAGATATGAGAAGATGATGCTGTGTGTTTCTTAACTGGCTTGATTTTCCTTCCAGTGCCACAGGACTGCACCAAGGGCCATGTGACAGATCCTAGCCTATGGAGAGTGAGCAAAGTGATGATGCTCACATTTCCTGCCTGGCTCCCTGCAATGTATGGCATGGTTTTCCATGCTCATTCTCTCTCTTTGGCTAGAAGCAAATGGTGTCAAGATGGCAGAAACCATACCATAAAAAGGACCTGGACCTCTGAGTCACCTCTTGCAGGAGTGAAGGCCAGAAGGTCCTGTTGACTCACACTAGACGGGGGCATGTGAGTTAAGTGACATTGTGTTAAATCACCAGGATTGCAGGGATCTTTGTTACAGCAGCTAGCACCACTTACTTTGATGAATACCGTAAATTTCAAACCTAGGAAATCTGGCTCTGGAGTCTGCGGCCTTAACTGCAATGTTATCCCTTCCTCGTTCCTTGTCTGAATAACAATATTTATAAGACTGTTGGGTAAATCTAATATTCACGGAAATAACGTAAGTGTGGTTTAATACATTCATAGCATATCTTATAATGTGGTGACCTGAACATTTCTGTCTGGGATTCTGCATTCTGATGTCACGTCCATTTCTACCCTTGCCATACTTATGTACTGTCTAACATACAGACAATAGATTTGCTGAACTAAATGTAGAAAATGAGGCTTTCTAAGTTAATTATTTCTATAAAATATATTTCAGAGAAAATGTTCAGTGCACTTGAAAAGTCACTTTCAAACATTAAGAAAGCATCCTGCTGACACAGAATCTGTAAGTTAAAGCAGTCTTACCTGTTTGTTTACACCTCCAGGTGGTACCTTCTCCTAACAAGTTTATCAGGAAGAAACTTACATTACATTAGAAATATCCAAATACAGTAAAGACCTGCGGTAAAATGTTTTACTTAATGATATGGCTGTGGGTTACAAATTCAGCGTCTTCTCCAAGCAGTAAAATAAAGAAGGTCTCTTTCCCTAACACTCAAGGGCATAAGGTAGAGCCCTTTTCTCTCCACCAGGAGAGCATTCAAATAAAACATTTATACACATTTCACTTTGGACTTCCCAGCAATTTACATATAATCTGGTGCTATTCATTTCGCAGGAAAACTAGCAGAGAAGAGGGAGACAATTGAATTAATCCCACTCTAATCCCCCTGCTTAACACAACAGACTCACAGAAGGACTCACAGTGGACTTCAAACGAAAGGAAAAAAATACAAACTGCTTGTTACAATACCAAATGTCAGAAGTCTGGCATAAATATATCCTTGAAGGGGCCTCAAAGTAATATGCTTCTAAAATGCTTCAAAATGATTCTAAGACCTCTGAACTTCATAAATCCCATCTGTTCTTCCACCTATCTGGCCTTCACCCATCCTAGAACATAAAGCCCTCTTCCATGTACATTCATGAAATGCAGGTTTGCATAAAACACTTGCTTATATCTATAAATGTATTTACATTTTAAATGTTTACAAACATATATGTTTGCAACGTATATGTTTGTTGTAACTTATCTGTTTGTAATGTTATCACAGGTTCCCAAATTGTAAATACTTGCACAAATGTGTGTTTATCTGTAATGACAATGATGAATGTTCTGCCTCTAGTCTTCCCCTCTTCCCTGAATTTCAGACCCAAATTTTGACTGTGCAGTAGGCCTCTCCCCAAGTATATTGTAGTATATAAGACTCTAATAGCCCAAAACCAACTTCATGATTTTCTCCCCAAAATGCATTCTTCTGAGGACAGTTCTGATCTGGCTGATAGGCCTGTCATCTACCTCACAGCCTACATTTAAGAAGAAATCTAGGGGTTCCCTTCCACCCCTCCATTTCTCCATCCTATCACACTGAAACTGCCGTCACAGCCTATAGAATTGACCTTAGAAATGTCTCTGTTAATGTCTCTTTCATCCCTGCAAAAACTGCTCATTGAGTGTCTCCTGGGTCCCTACTCTTGTATTATGTGCAGATTACATTGTAGTAAGGGAAGTCAGAAAGTAAACTAGAGCAGAGGAGAAAGCCAGAAAGACAGAGAGAGAAAGAGAGAGAGAGAGAAAATAAATGCTCTGAAGGAAATGAAATAGTCATGTGACAGAACATGATGAGTAAGGTAGGTGCTACATTGGGAAGGAAAGAGAAGAAAGGCTTCTCCGAACAGATGGGTGTCTAGACTGAGACCAGAGGATGGAAGAAAGAGAGCCCTGGGACAGCCAGTAAAAGAGATCTGGGCTGAGGGAAGAGTCAGTACAAAGCTCAGAGGAGGACATTTTTTGGTTGAGTTCAGAAAACAGGAAAACCAGTGTAGATGAATGACGATGACTAAGGGGGACAGGAGTATAGAAGGACACCAAGGGAGGTAGGCAGAGTCAGCTCATGGACAGTCTTCCATTTTAACACTATCACTGGGGGAATCTGTTAGAAAGCTTTATGCAGGGTGCAATATGGCTTAAATTGTGTTTTTTCAAGAATGACTCTGGCTGCTCTCCGTATATTATTTCCAGGGATTTACCTTACCTGGGAAATAAATGTGAGAACAGGAGAAAGTTAGCACCTATTCCCATCATTAAGGCTAGGAACATAATTGGCTTAGCCTAGGATTTCTGCAGCAGGTGTAGTAAAACATTGCTTGATTTAGAACATTTCTGCATAGAGAACTTGATAATGGAATTGCTGTCTATGTGTGTGCTCGGTTAGGTAGGTTAGAGGGACAGACAGAGAAAAGGGAGAATTGAGGATGACGCCTTCATGACGAAGAAATGAGGATGACGCCTCCCACCATGGCTCTTGCTTTAGTTCAGATTCTAACTCAAGCCAGGACAAAACTGCAGTAGTGTCCTGGTCTCCATTTTTTACCCAGTGTCCCAATCTGCCCACCTAATCCTCTTCAAAACAACCTCTATGTTATCCTGTAAATCTCAGAATCGTTTCCCTTAAAATTTGGATCAGTCAAGGTATGGTTAGGAAAAAAGAATCCACACTAAGTATCATCAGAGAGGATTTAATAAAGACAACTTTTTACTTAGATCACAAAGGGGACATTGTCATTTCTAGGGTTGGGGCAATTTAGATCATTCATATCTGAAAAATGCAATTGCTACCCTGCAGGCTGGGATACACAGAGGGAAAAGGGAGTACCCCACAACCTAGGAGCTTGGAGAGGCTCCTAGATATCCTAAGTTCCAGCCCTAATATTCCCTAAACCCATCAGGTTTTTTTTAGAACCTGGTCACCCCTGCATGTGTCATTTACTCTATTTGGAATTTCATTTGCCCTATGTAGGAACAGCTCTGGAAAGCTACCCTGAATTTCTCCAACCTGAGGGCATTGTTGTCTTCTTTTCACATCCTTGTGATTCCATAGCTTCCGGGTCAACATGGATCACACTGGATTACCAGGCACCTACGCACAGCTGTCTCACCTACCCACAGGACTACAGTTTTCTTGCAGGTAAGAGTTATGTCTTGAAGAGTTCTTAGCACTCCTCCAGAGATGTTTGTTGAATTGATAGCAGCACAGACAAGCTCAACAATCCACAACAATACTTAAACAACTTTTTGAAGTTCCAACCAGAACTTCAAATACTACTCACCTCACCATAAAAGGATACAGAATATATGGGGGTGTCACTTTACATGTATGACATCAGTATCAGTTGCTTTTTGTGCCATTAAACAAACAAACAGACAAACAAAAAACTTAGTAAACTCTGTGGGTTGATCATTTTGATGGGGCTCAGCTGGGTGGGTCTTCTGGTCTCACTAGGGTCAGCCACACATCTCTGGTCAGCTCTGGGTGGGCGAGAGACTAGCTAGTCTAGGATAGCTTGTGTCTGCTCTGTATGGCACCTTCCTCCAGCAGGCTAGCCTGGGCCTGGTTACTGGACCAGTTCATTCTCACTTCTGCTGCAATCTCTTGTCCAAAGGAAATCACAAGGGTAAACAAAACTCAAGAAGTGAGGAAATTACCCCATCTTTTGGTGGGAAGAGATGGAGTCCTGACTATGGTGTGCTAGTTCCAAGCCTTAGCCTCAAAAGGCCTTGAACACCCTTGCTCACTATCTCTGTTGAGACCTTGCCACCACGAGAAACAGTCTCCTGGCTTTCCAGTTGATCCTACTGAGACCATCCTAGGTGAGTCTACATCTGCCCCTCTCAAACTGCAACAAAGACTAGCAGAGATGCTACCCAACCCACAGCTAACCACAGACGCATGAGTGAACTATGCCAAGACCAGAAGTGTAATAGTAAATTCTTCTTATTTTTAGCCACTGAGTTTTGAGGTGGTTTGCTATATATCAATAGCAAACTGGTAGAGAACTTACTACCATCCTGCCATAACACTAATCTCTATGTTGCTCCAAAGTATCCTTTTAGTTGTTATTTTAATGTACAAAGATATTTCCTTGAATTACTAATTTATACACAGTCTCCCTCTTTTGTTCTCAGTTTTCTGATACCCAATGGCAAGCTTTTGTTTTCATGCTTTTTGAAAAGGAATATAGCTTAAAGCTAGGGTCAGGAATGTTACCTATTCTCAGCACAATCAATGAGCAGAGCACAGCCTCTGCAGCCACAGGTTTTATGCTGGTTCTGACACTGACTAGTAATATATCTTCAGGCAAGTTTCTTTATCTGTACAATTTAGATAATGATGCAAACCCAGACCCCCACATAAAGCTGTCCAGGTTGTGTATTGCACAATTCTAACGGCTACCAACTGTTTTTCTCCAGCACATAAGCTTCATGACTGGACATAGCAGCCATGGGTTTTTTTTTTGGGGGGGGGCGGTAAACACATACATAGTAGGCATTTATTAAGGGTTAGCTCTCCCTCCTTCTGCCTCCTAACTTCAAGACATAACATTAAAGCCTGAAACAGCTGGCACTCCATGTTCTAACCCGGGGTTAGCAAGCTATGGCCCATGGGCCAAATGTGGCCCATTGTGTCTTTTAGTAAATAAAATTTTACTGGAACATACCCACTCCACATCTATGGCTGCTTCCATTTTACAGTGGCAGAGATGAGGAATTTTAACAGCTCATAAAACCTACAAAGCCTCAAGTATTTATGATCTGGCCCTTAGAAATAACCTCTTTATACCTCAAATTTTTATTGCACATAAGAAGCAGTTGGAACTTGTGTTTAAAACACAGATTCCTGGGGCACCTGGGTGGCTCAATTGTTAAGCTTCTGCCTTCAGCTCAGGTCATGATCCCAGGGTTCCGGGACTGGACCTGGCCTTGGGCTCCCTGCTCAGCAGGGAGCCTGCTTCTCCCTCTCCAGCACCCCCTGCTTGTGTTCCCTCTCTCGCTGTCTCTTTCTGTAAAATAAATAAATAAAATCTTTAGGGGAAAAAAAAAAAAAGTTGAAAAACTGGGATGCTTGGGTAGCTCAGTCGGTTAATTATCTGCCTTTAAAAAAATAAAAATAAAAATAAAAAATACACCGATTCTTGGGTCCCACCTGCCAGGGATTCTGACCCACAGATCTGGCTGAGACCTGAGAGGCTGCATTTCTAACAAGCACCCAAGTGGAACTGATGTTACCAGTTTCAGCACCACACTTCACACAGCACTGCCCCAACCACCTAACCTAACTAACCACCTAACCTAACCAGCTAACCTAACTGTGCTAAATCCTTATTCTTAATATGCCAAGATATTAATAAATTTGAAACATACACAAAAACTGAACCCATTTTGAGCAAAAACTGAATACCGTGCCTTAGGTATTAACCAAATTACACCCGCAAGCCATTTAAAGTACAAGTTTCCATACAGATAATTCATGTTTATTCACAGGAGGAAAAAGTTAATCTGGGCCAAAGACAGTAACCACCAGCCAAAGTCAGAAATCAAAACACACGCACAAAAATAAAGAACACATATTAGGCTTTAATTACTAGCCTGTGTACAAAATGAAAAATCCATCTTGAGGTTCTCCTAAATTAGAAGGTTTCCTCCTCCTAATTGTGTCATTTGTCCAATTCTCTCGAAAATACCTAATAATGGTATGCTCGGTGACAACTACATACTCCACGGCTCAAAATAATTTCTATTTTTCCCCACTAATAACAGATTGTTGATGCTCCTCTGGCAGTTCTCAAGCATTCAGACTGATCACTAACGAAGCAGCTTACTTAAGATATAGCAGGTCAGATCTGTTGTGATCCAGTGAATGATATTTGAAAATCATCCTGCAATGAGCCTTGATAAATTATTATAATTAAGCTGGTTGTTATTAGCCTGCCCTTCCTTGATCCCTAATTTAATTTCCTTCAATGGTTTCTTTCTTCTACCCATCTTTCTACTTCAGTGCTTAAAATAAAAAGAGCAAATCACTTCCTTTTAAAATTGTATAATGTACCTTCATTTTATCTTGATCACTGAGACCATCTTCCTTTTATTAGTAGAAAAATGACCTGAATATTATTTTGAGTCTATTTTAAATATAGAATCAGCCTCAAAGAGCAAGAGATTCTTAAATGGCTATGGGAGAGTTTACAGTCACTTAGGTGTCCAGTTCAAAGGTATAAAGTTAAAAGTAAATGCTAGCTTCCATAACGTGGGGCCTTAAAGGCAAGACTGGAACAAAAATCCCACACACTCCATGTGCAGATTCAAAGATTTATGAGCTCTTACAACTAAACACACACCCACACACTCCAATGGAATTGTCCTTAGATCTCAAAATGTGTTCCTGAAATAAATCCTTATGCCAAATGGAGTATTACAATAAAGAAATGCTTTGGATGGAGAAAAATCTGGTTTACCTCCTGGTTCTATCACTGTCTTTCTTTCTTTCTTTCTTTGTTTTTTTTTTTTTTAAGATTTTATTTATTTATTTGACAGAGATCACAAGTAGGCAGAGGGGCAGGCAGAGAGAGGAGGGGAGGCAGGCTCCCTGCTGAGCAGAGAGCCCGATGTGGGGCTTGATCCCAGGACTTTGGGATCATGACCTGAGCTGAAGGCAGAGGCTTTAACCCACTGAGCCACCCAGGTGCCTCTCTTTCTTGCTTGCTTGCTTTCTTCCCTTCCTCCCTCCCTTCTTTCTTTCTTTTTGCTAGTTCCTTGAGTAGCTTTGCTAATTTATTAAAGTCATGGCTCTTTTAGCTTGAAAACAGAGATTGAAAATTCCTATCTCAATAAATTTCCTAGGTTCTGCTGGGATCATGGTTTGGATCCACTTCTTCCGAGTGTCTGGGTTCAAATTTTGTTCCACTGTTTACTAGTTGTGTGACATTAGGCAGCTAAGTACTCTATCCATGCCTTAGAGTTTGTCACTCTGAAAAATGGGAATTATATAAGCATCCCCCCTTGCTGGATTTTTTAAAGGATTAATTAATTTTAGTGAAAAGGGTATGGCAAATGCTCAAAACGTGTTAATCATCATCATTACCATCATTTTTGTTACTTTGGTGATTATAAAATAGAGTGTTATTCATTCAATCTTCTGTGTTGTTGGCATAAAACTTACTGTCATGTAGAACCCAATTCTTATTGACTATGTTCTCTACCTCTGGGGCATTCAAATTTACCTTCTTTTCATAATGCAAAAAGAGTCTTGTTGGTGATCCAGCTTTCTGGGGTCATCTCCCTAACAACTGCTTGTCTTGGAACCCTTGTCTCAGGGTCCGTTTCTGGGAATTCTCAGACTAAGACATATACTTAATGCTGAGAATGCTAAAGTTAAAATTCACAGCAGACTACCTAGGAAATAGAGGAAAGTCCAGTGGAATGAAACAGGTTATTACTTAACTCTGAAAAGCAAGGATCGAAAGCAAGAATGTCTCGTTCAGTAAGTCTGTGTGCAAAGAAAAGCGGGAGTGGTGTCAATTTTGATTTTACCAGTGGTTCTGAGACATAAACTAGCCACCAGAGAGCACAGTGAGTGGAAATATCATCAGGACTTTGCTTGGAGCACTTGGTACTACTGTCCAAAAAGCAGATGTGAACAGGAAATTCAAAAAAGCAGAATGAGATATCTGTGGAAGCCATGCAAAACACATACATTTATCATGAATTTAAATTCCTCTAAAAACAATTGCCTGATTCTTCTTCTGGCAGTATTGAAATTTACAAAACCAGACTGACCTTTTTGAAAACAATTTAAAATGCTAGCTAAAATATAAATAAAATATTTTTTAAATATAAGCATGAGTGGGAGAGAAAGTGTGGAATTCTCAGGGGCCAAACACTGACTGAGAGCAGAAATCCAGATAGGCCAGCAGAGAGTCAAGGCCAGCTTCAAGCTAAAGGCATTTGCAAGTCCAATAGCACTTGAGAGTAGGCGGCTTTCACAGCCTGTTTTGGGACAGGGTTGGCTGAGGAGATGCCAGAGCTCACCCACATAAAACGGGGTCCACAAAGGGACTACTCTCAGAGTAGAGATAAATGGAGAAAAAATTGTCCTTGCTGCCTATCCCCTCCAAACCCTCCCATGCTTCACACCACATGAATCAACAAGGAAAGCTGATTATCTCAGACCCTGGCATTGGGTAGAAAAGAAAAGACATCAACTGAGAGCTTACAGTTACAAAACATTCCTTTGAAAGGTTTACAGTCCAACTCACATTACCTGAATGATCTGAAAAACCTCAAGCTGAGAATTTAAAAGCTTATAGTCTTACTTTTAGGGTAAGCTTCACTGCTTTAATAAATAAACGCTGAAATATCAGTGGCTTACCACAACCCATTTTATTTCTTATTTACATTATGTTCAATTACCAGAGTATGGGGGCTGGAGATGAAGAGCTCTCCAACAGAGGTGACTCCGTCTTCACTACATGGCTCATAAGGGCTTCCCGAGCATCTGCAGCTACCTGTCAGAGAAGAGGGAGAGGATTCTGTGAGGGATGTTCAGGGTAGAATACTAAAAATGGCCCCCAATGAATCATGTCTCCCCTTGCCCCTTTCACATTGTGACTTCGGAGCTCCTCTCATGGAAAGCTGGAATCTACTTTCTCATTCTTGAATATGAGTTGGCTTAAGACATGTGTTAGCGGGGTGCCTGGGTGGCTCAGTGGGTTAAAGCTTCTGCCTTCGGCTCAGGTCATGATCTCAGGATCCTGGGATCTAGCCCCACATCAGGCTCTCTGCTTGGTGGGGAGCCTGCTTCCTCCTCTCTCTCTGCCTGCCTCTCTGCCTACTTATGATCTCTATCTGTCAAATAAATAAATAAATAAATCTTTAAAAAAAAAAAAAAAGACATGTTGGCCAACAAAATGTGGTGGAAGCAACATTCTGAGTGCCTGAGCTCAAGCCTTAAGAGGGCTGGCAGTATCTACATTTTCCCATCTTGATAGACCAACTGCCATGTTGAAAGGATGTCCAGACAATCCTGCTGCAAAGAAAAGCCACATAAAGGCCAAAAGAATTGGGACTTCCCATGGAGAGACAGACCACAGAAGGTAGAATCATGGCACCCCAGCTCACAGTGAGTGACCAGACATCTGACGTGATAGAGACCATTTTGGGCTTTCTAGCCCAAGGAAGTTCACAGCTTAATGTAGCCAAACAACTAAGCCCAGCCAAGACTAGTAAAATACTGCCTCATCAACAGACAAGCTCATAATAAATAATAAAGTGTTTGTTGTTTTATGGCAGTAGGTCTTGGGAGTTATTTGTGACATAGCAATAGGTAATTAAAATGGGTGTTCATTCAGTGGCAAGATGTTTATCAGCCACATTTGGAAATGGATGCATTACTCCACTCACATTCCACTGGCAAAAATTCAGGCTCAAGGCCATACTCAACTCCAAGGACAGCTGGGAAATAGAATCTTGCTACATACCTAGGATGAGGAAGAAAATGTTTTGTGAACTAGCTTGTTTTTACCATAGAAAACAGTCCCTGTTCCATAGTTCCCAAGCACTTAGCATAGGCAGAAACAGAAGGAATTTACCTTTATTTTAGACTTCAAAGAATTAGAACAAAATTCAAAATAAGCCTAAAGACAAGAAGGAGACATAGCTCTGGCTATTACAGCTTTTTAATAAGAACATAAGAGAATGTTATCCCCCAAAATTTGAAAATGTTTCCCCAAATAATGATATATCAACACTGACTCAAGTGTAATAGGAAATGTGAGTGGCCTATAACCAACAAAGAGAAAGAATTAGCACTTAAATCTTTTCCACAAAGAAATTCCCAAATCCTGACAGATGAGTGGGCAAGTTCTAACAAACATTTGAAGAAATAATTTGAATATTAGTCATACTCTTCTAAAGAACAGCAAAAGGAAGAATAGTCCCTAACATTTCATGAGGTGAGTATAGTCATGTTACAGAAACCAAACAAGAAGCCCAGGGAATGGAAATTTTTAAAAAAGATTTTACTTATTTATTCGTCAGAGGGAGAGAGAGAGAGAGAACACAAGCAGGGGGAGCAACAAGCAGAAGGAGAGGGAAAAGCAGGTTTCCCACCAAGCAGAAAGCCCAGTATGGGGCTTAATCCCAGGACCTTAGGATCATGACCCGAGCCAAAGACAGACGCTTAACCAACTGAGCCACCCAGGTGCCCCAGGGAATGGAAATTTACAGCAAAATTTCACTCATGAACATATGGATAAAAATCTTAAAGAAAATTTTAGCAAGTTGCTGAGGAGAATAAAGAAAAGATAATACATCATGACCAAGTTGGATTTATCCTATGAAGGTGAGGTTGGTTTAAAAAATAAATTTATTTGGGCATCTGGGTGGCTGAGTTGGTTAGGCATCTGACTTTTGATTTTGGCTCAGATCATGAACTCAGGGTGGTGAGACAGAACCTTGTGTCAGGCTCTGCACTCGGTGTGGAGCCTACTAAAGATTCTCTCTCTCCCTCTCCCTATGCCCACCCCACCGAGAACAAGCTCTCTCTTTCTTTCTAAAAGAAAAAAATATATAGGGGTGCCTGGGTGGCTCAGCGGGTTAAGCCTCTGCCTTTGGCTCAGGTCATGATCTCAGGGTCCTGGGATCGAGCCCCACATCGGGCTCTCTGCTCAGTGGGGAGCCTGCTTCCTCCTCTCCTCTTTCTGCCTGCCCCTCTGCCTACTTGCGATCTCTGTCTCTGTCAAATAAATAAATAAAATATTTTAAAAAAAGAAAACAATATATGTATTTATTTATTTACTTACTTATTTATTTCACTACAGTGACAGATTAAAAGAGTCTAGTTTCCAGATTGGCATATAAGGAACTTGGAAGTCTTCACTTTGTCTTAAAAGTAAGTAAAAAGTTGAACAAACTGAAAATCAACAACTCTTCTTAGATCCCTCAGAGAATTGAGGTCACAAGGCAAACTGCTGCCCTAAATACTGAAGACAGAGACAAGGCAGGTGGAGAGAATCACAACATACAGGAGCAGAAACCTCTTCTGGAACCAGTTCAGGGGTAGGAAAACTGTCAACTAATTGATGAATTGCTAGAGGCTCAGTGTGGATAAAACTGAGAGTTAAGAACTCCAGGGACACAGGTGTTTTTTGGGGGGTGTGGTGGGGTACCATACTTTTTGAGCTTTACCTCTGCCAGGTTCTCATAGTGAAGGTAAAGAGAAAAATCCCCTGGGGCTTCCAGTAGGGGAAGGGAAAAGTAGCCATTTTGAAATATTCCAGATCATCCTGTTTCGCCCCCAGGCCTAATCTTTTGGATTTCTAACTGACCTGGAGGAAGGGAAATACCTGATCCCCAATCCACTCTGGCCATTCTGTCCCATCAAAGTGGGGAAAAAAGTACTGAGAGACACTTGTGAAATTCACAGCTCAGGGCACAGGCTCATTAAAGGGCATACCAATCATAGGATTACAGAACATTCTCCTCCCCCACATCTTACCATCACATCACAAAGCCCAGCTTACTCCAGTGTCTTTACCCAGTACATCATGTCCAGCCTTCACCAAAAAATGACAAGACATACTAACAGAGGGAAAGAAAAATGCACATTTGAAGAGACAGAGAAAGCATCAGAACAAGAGTCAGATGTGGCAAGATGTTGGAATTACCAGAGTAGCAATTTAAAATAACTATGATTAATATGTAAATGACTTTAACGCAAAAGGCTGGCAACATATAAGAATAGATGCATAATGTAGGCAGAAAGATGGAAATTCTAAGAAAGAATCAAAATATGTTAGGGATGAAAACACTGTAGCAAATGAAGAATGCCTTTGGTGGGCTCATTAGCAGAATAGACATGACTGAGATAATCTCTGAGCTTAAAGATATGTGAATAGAAACTGAAAAGCAAAGATTAAAAAAAAGGAGTGCAAAAAAGAACAGAATACCCAAGAATGGTGGAACCACCACAAAAGTAATAATATACCCATGATGGAAACACCAGAAGGAGAAGAGAGAAAGGAACAGAAGAAATATTTAAAGGAACAATGACTGCGAATTTCCCCCAAATTCATGTCAGACATCAAACCATAGCTCAGAGAACATCAAACAGGAAAAATGCCAAAAACCAAACAAATAAACAAATAACAACAACAAAAACCCTACAATGGGAATATCCTATTCAAACTGTGAAAAATCAAAGATAAAGTCATGCTAGAAGCCAGAGGAAAAAAACTCCTCATCTTACCTATGAAGGAACAAAGAAAAGAATAACACCAACTTCTGATAAAACATATAAGTGAGTAAAGACTGGATCAAAAGTTTTAAAGTGGTGAAAGGGAAGACCCCATCAACCTACAATTCTATATTATGCAAAATTGTCCTTCAAAAATAAAAGAGAAAGACTTTCTCAGGCAAACAAATATTGAGGAAATTGGTTGTTAATAGAACAGTCTTTGCAAGAAAGGTGATAAAAATTTCGTCAGAGAGAAGGAAAATAACATAGATCAGAAATTCAAATCTACATAAAGGAAAAGCATCAGAGAAAAAAGTAATGGTAAAAAAAAGAAAGAAAGGAAAATATTGACGTAATCTCAATAGATTTGGAAAGGATGGTGCATGAAATTATATTTATATTTATTATATTTGTTTTAAAATTTTCTGGACAGAGGCACCTGGGTGGCTCAGTCAGTTTAGTGTCCAACTCTTGATTTTGGCTTAGGTCATCATCTCAGGGTCATGAGATGGAGTCCTGCATCCGGCTCCACGCTGGGTGTGGAGCCTGTTTGAGATTCTGTCTCTCCCTCTGCCCCTCCCCTGCTTGCCCTCTCCATCTCAAAAAAAAAAAAAAAAAAAAAAAAAAGGAAAAAGAAAACAAAAACACCACCTGCCATCACCACTTTTGTTGCATATTATCCAGAGAACAAAACAAGGAAGAGAACCATAAAGCATAAGAATTGGAAGGAAAGAAAGTTGACATAATTCAGAGCTGATGTGATTATCTATAGAAACCCCCACAAATCTGTAGTCATGTTATTATTATAAGGAGTAAGAAGTACAGCAAGTTTGCTCGAACAAAACAAATACCGGCTATTTAATTGTATTTCTATAAACCATTAAAAATAGTTATAAATCATAATTAGAGAAAAAAAATTAAAATAAAAATTAATAGTAGTTTGTGACTTTCTACAAAATAGATAACTGCAATATTGACAGGATTTATTTTGAATCTATACATCTATTTAGGAAGAACAGACATCTTATCATTATTGAGTCCTCTGATCCTTAAAAATTATATATCCCTTCTTTTATTTAAGTCTTTTTCTAATTTCCCTCAGCGAGGTTTGGAGATCTTATCATAGAGATCTATTACACATTATTTTATAAAAGTCACCCTTACGTTTTTCATATTTTTGAAATGTTTCATGTTTATGATAGGCTTTTCCATTTAATTTTCCAGTACATCACTGGAATTCCCAGTCATCATTAAATTCACTTATTCCTAGTAGCTTTTGTTCTATGTTTATTACAGAGATGACATTAAATATTAGCAGAGAAAGATAAACATTTTAGCAATTAGCTATCCCTATGAAAAAAATGAAATCAGATCCCTTAACAAAGACACACACGATTCTCCATGGATTAAAAACTTTAGAGGGAAAAGCAAAACTGTAAAATGCTGAAGAAATGTCCAAAAAACCATATTTATGATATTGAGATAAGGATTTCCTAAACAAGATAAACTTCAATTAATGAAGAAGAAAGGTAATAAACTTGGATATATTAAAATTAAAATTCTCTGACGATCATAGAGTTGCAGCACAGAATAGGGGTTGGGATCTCACACTTCAGAGACTAATGCCCAGGGTTTGAATACTGGCTCTGCTACCAACTACCAGTATGAACCAGAGCAAATTACTCATACTCACCACCTCTCTTTCCTCAAAAGTTTAGGTTGATAATATTACCTATATCAAAGAGTCGCTAAGAAGATTAAATGACTTACAGGAAATTAGCGTCATATAACTATGTAAATGTTCATAAAATAAACTTTATAAAAAGAAATCAATGAGAATGAAATTTGAAAATTGAGAGAATATATTTGCAACAAATATAACTGACCCAAAGTGTTAGAATATCTATCTATTGATCCATCCATCAATCCATCCAACCCTCTATCTTCTTCACACAAATCAAACGTAACAGACAGTAAGCAAGGGACATAACAGGCACTTCACACAGAAGGAAACAAATACTTTAAGGTCGATTTGTCATTGTTGGGGAAAGCTGAAGATGCTCCTAACTTAAAAGCCAGTAAGCTCACTCTTAGGAATACACCCTGGAGGAACCATTATACCTGCAGTTCAAGAGATCATAATAATAACATTTTCAGAGTACTGCCAAACAAAACAAAAGACAAATTTCCACCCATAGTAGATTGGATAAGTAAGTTATGTAATTCAATTTTTAGTAAAACCGAACAGTTAAATATATCAACCTGGATGAATCTCAAAAATACAATACAATGGCTTTTTTTTTTTTGAGCCAAAAAAAGCAAGTCACAGAAAAATACATTCAGTTTGAATCCATTGATACAAAGGTAAAAGCATGCAATATGAAACACGTTGTTTAGGTACACAAATATATGTGGTAAAATAAAAAAGAAAAACCAGAAAAATGATATAACACAACATTTAGACTAGTTACCTCTGATAACATGGCAGGGATAGAATTAGAATGGTGCAAGAGGGGGGCGCCTGGGTGGCTCAGTGGGTTAAAGCCTCTGCCTTTGGGTGGGGTCATGATCTCAGGGTCCTGGGATAGAGCCCCACATCGGGCTCTCTGCTCAGTGGGGAGCCTGCTTCCCTCCTCTCTTCCTGCCTTTCTGCCTACTTGTGATTTCTGTCAAATAAATAAATAAATTCTTAAAAAAAAAAAAAGAATGGTGCAAGAGGCACTTCAATTTTAATAGAAATGTTTTATTTCAGGTGACTAGTATTAGGGTGTCATTGCATTATTATTCTTTATCTCCTCATGTTCTATACCATTTTCTTTTTGTATCTACTCAATGTTTGATTAAAAAAGCAATCAAATACTAAAATCACTTGTAGAAGAGAGTTATGATGTATAGTTTTTAAGTAACCACAGGAAGAAATAAAGGAACAAATAAATTTTGATCAACATAGCAAAGGGCAAGAAAAAGAGAACAGAGAAATCCAAAACACCCAGAAACTCCCAATATAGAAAGTGGTGTTGCAGGGTGGCAGGGTTCTTGCTCCTGGAGTCAAAGAATGATGAAGATTGAATCTAGTGGAAAAAGGACTAAATGAAGTGAAAATCTTTTAAGAAAAGGCTAGAACAGAAAAGAAAAGCTGGTGGTCCTGAATGGGTTGCCACTGAGGGCTTTTACATTGGTCTTTCACAGGAAACTGATCAGGGAATTTGGTAAATTTCTTGTCAATATCACCGTGGATTTGTGAATATCATGTCTATATTTAGAACAAACGGAGCCCGCTTGTAAATATCATGAGCACAAAGGAGATGCTCTTGTAAATATCATGTCTATTTCTCCACCTCTGGTATTTCTGTGAGCCTGGTTATGAAGCTCCCTGTATTAGCCTAGTCCCATCACCTCCCCTTTGTCTCTCCCTACCTAGCCTTGCCTGTCCTACGGCCCAAGTAAATTTAACCAAAATAATCATAATCACTATTCTTAGTAAAATTTGTTTATTGTTAAGGCAGTGATTCTCAGACTGTTTCAAGAAACAAAATAAAACAAAATTCAACTATATGGAGAGGTATATTCCACAACAATACAAACAAAACAAAAGCAGCAGCTTTGCGTAGTGGCAGTATCGTAGCCAATGAGGTTTATCCGAAGTGTGATTATTTCTAATTGAAAACAAAAAAATAACAATATATAATAGAAAGTTTTAATTTGGAAAAAGGGGTTTATTCTATTTTCCAAAATTATAAAGACCTCATTGAGAATAATATAGTCCTATTATTCACAGAGTCCAAATTTGTGTTTGCTTACTTATTAAATTTTATTTGTAACCCTAAAATCAATACCCATGGCAATTTTGCAATTATTTACAGACATGTACCAAGTGGCAAAAAATTAGAGTTATCAATGTGCAGTTTTCAGTGGAGGAAAAAAAATCAAAGCTCTGCCTTCTTATTTCAGCTCTCATACTGTAAACAAGTATCCTTTTCGTGGCCTATTTAGGGGCATGTTTTTCTTATTTTGTATGCTTTTTCTTGGTGATTTCACGGTTTAAAATGGCCCCCAAGCAGAGTGCAAAAGTGCCACCATGGCTCCTAAGTGTCCTTTATGGACAAAATGTGTGTTAGATAAGTTTTATTCAGGCATGAGTTATTGTGCAGTTGTCCATGAACTCAATGTTTATGAATCTATAATATGTATTAAATAAGGTGTCTTTAAACAGAAACACATATAAAACAAGATTATATTTTGATTGGTTGATTAAAATGTTGCGACCAGTGGCTTGAAGGAACCTAACTTAACATGCCCCCTAGAAGCAATGTCTCAGTATTTGCTAATTTAGTCTTCAAGCTGACTTTGAGAATATAACAACCACAGATAAGGACAATCAACTGTTCTTATAGAGCACAAAATCACAATCACATTTGGAGAACTGAACAGGTCTCTGAGAATTGAACAAATCAATTAAACTAAATTCAATTAAAATATAAAGAATCCAAATAACCCATATAATAAGCTTATTTCTGGCTGCTAGCTATCTTCTCTGCCCAAGTCCTACAGTAGCAACCACATCAATGAACTTCCCGACACTCCAAACCCCTAGATCCTTACCCCTTTATTGCCAGTGCGGTCTTCCCAATCCAAATTAGTCACCTGCTCCCCTGGCCACATCTTAGAAATTGTTATCACCAAAACCTGCACTTTCTCTAAAATCTTGAGTTTAAATATCCTATCAGGTCTACCAGCTTTGTTCCATCTCTCTCAGTAACTCATAAACTCCCACTGCTGCACTTTTAAAACTGCTCCACTTCTTTAGTTTTTTGGAGACCCAAAATACTGACTCCCTTACTATCTCACAGCCTATTTATTCCACCCTTCCTTGTCCAAACCTATGTCCATGATTTCTCATTATAATCATGCCTTTCCAAGAACCCCTTGTTCCCTTGTCTCTCTCCCATTCTCTTTCTAGAAAATGTTTTCTCTCCAAATCTTTACTTAGCCAGCAGCTTATAATTCTTTAGGATTCTTCCTGAGTATTGGGTCCTCTGGATGACCTTTCCTGACCCACCTATCTGATCTGAGTGCAGCCAGCTATCTCTATTTCAACTCCTTGCTTCTTTCATAGCATATATGGCAACTTGCAAATATTTCTATTTGATATGTACTCCTCTCCCCACTTTTGTTCTAAAACATATGTTCCATCAGGACAGAGATCCTGAATTTCTTGTTCTCCCTACATTACCTATAACTAATGTGATCCCTTATACATATTAGAAATTAACTAAGTGCTTGCCATGAAAAGAAATGGTTATCAAATTTTTTACCCTATAAACCATATACATTATTTTCAAATGTCAGTCTGTGGAACTATTATAAATTTTAATCACATGTAAAGGGGCACCTGGGTGGTGAAGTTAGTTAAATGTCCAACTCTTGGTTTTGGCTCGGGTCATGATCTCAGGGTCATGAGATCGAGCCCCACCTCCGGCTCTGCACTTAGCATGGAGTCTGCTTAAGTTTCTCTCTCCCTCCCCTTCTGCCCCTCCCAAACACTCAAATAAATAAAATAAGTCTTTAAAAAAATTTAATCATGAGGCACCTGGGTGGCTCAGTGGGCCAAAGCCTCTCTGCCTTCGGCTCGGGTCATGATCTCGGGGTCCTGGGATCCAGCCCAGCATTGGGCTCTCTGCTCGGCGGGGAGCCTGTTCCCTCCCACCCTGCCTGCCTCTCTGCCTACTTGTGATCTCTCTCTCTCTCTGTCAAATAAATAAATAAAATTTAAAAAAAATCTAATCACACATAAGAAGATAAATACAACCTTAATTCTATACTATGGAAATTATACTATCTACATTTTTTCACAAAGTATAATAAAACCAAAAATTTAATAAGGAAAATATAACCAAAATGTATCTTAACCAGTTGGAAATCTAAAACCTCTATTTTTAAGACTTGAGGAAAAAAAAAATTAAAGGTTATAATTATAGTTACATATTTATAGTAAATATGGTGGTCCACAAGGCTCTGGCCCATTCTACCTTGGATTTAAGCCATACACTCACAGTTTTAATGACTACCTACATGCAAAAGACCTACAGGCAGCTCACTAGCTCAGACCATTTCTTTTACCCCCAGATGTGAATATGCAAGCAACTTCCTCCCCTGTAGTACCTAGTTGGATCTCCCCAAATCCCTTCAAACTCTAAAGTCTTTGAGAATGTTGTCTTAGCCAAGTCAGTTATAAATCAAATTATACATGCAAAAGACTTCTCAGAGTGCATTAAAATTTACCTACAAAACATTTCATATGCTGCCAGGCAGATGGAATACCAACAATCCTAAAAAAAATTTAAACTGATATGAGTGGGATTAATAAATTAACATTGAGCAGATTATTTGGTAACAAAGCAGATCCCAGTGACATCCCAGTGACATCAAGTTTGGAAAAAATTTCTATAAGGAGCAAGGAAAGGACAATGGGAATCTACACAAGTCTCACTCCCCATTTTTCTTTTTTAAGATTTTATTTATTTATTTCACAAAGATGACAAGTAGGCAGAGAGGCAGGCAGAGAGAGGGGAGGAAGCAGGCTCCCCGCTGAGCAGAGAGCCTGATGCGCTCACTCCCCATGTTTTATCCATCACCAAGTTCTAGAGCTTGTTCTACTTCCATTGGCTTCTTTTTTCTCAAATCTCCAGGCCATAAACTCACTTCTTGAAAGAACAAAGTGGAAGGACCCTCAAACACTCTTTGAGTTCCCATCTTATCAACAAACCTAGAAGCAAAGGAGCCCATGTAGCCTGTATTCCTTTCTGTTAATTACAGATGGTGTTTCTCCTGCTCCTATCCAAGGTAAACCCTCTGCTTGTTCACTGGGTGCCCATAATTTTAACTCTCTGCCATGTATCCGTTCTCCCCATCTCTCTACTGAATCATTCTCTTCAGCATTCAAACATGTAATTTCTCCCACTTTAAAAGCTTTTTTCATGGGCAGAGGACATGAACAGACATTTCTGCAAAGAAGACATCCAGATGGCCAACAGACACATGAAAAAGTGCTCCACATCACTCGGCATCAGAGAAATACAAATCAAAACCACAATGAGATACCACCTCACACCAGTCAGAATGGCTAAAATTAACAAGTCAGAAAATGACAGATGCTGGCAAGGATGCGGAGAATGGGGAACCCTCCTACACTGTTGTTGGGAATGCAAGCTGGGGCAACCACTCTGGAAAACAGCATGGAGTTTCCTCAGAAAGTTGAAAATAGAGCTACCCTATGACCCAGCAATTGCACTACTGGGTATTTACCCTAAAGATACAAACATAGTGATCTGAAGGGGCACATGCACCCGAATGTTTATAGCAGCAATGTCCACAATAGCCAAACTATGGAAAGAACCTACATGTCCATCAACAGCTGAATGGATATAGAAGATGTGGTATATATACACAATGGAATACTATGCAGCCATCAAAAGAAATGAAATCTTGCCCTTTGCGACGATGTGGATGGAACTAGAGGGTATTATGCTTAGCGAAATAAGTCAATCAGAGAAAGACAACGATCATGTGATCTCCCTGATATGAGGAAGTGGAGATGCAACATGCGGGGCTTGGGGCGTAGGAAAAGAATAAATGAAACAAGATGGGATTGGGAGGGAGACAAACCATAAGTGACTCTTAATCCCACAAAACAAACTGCGGGTTGCTGGGGGGATGGGGGCCGGGAGAGGGGGGTGGGATTATGGACATTGGGGAGGGTATGTGCTACGGTGAGTGCTGTGAAGTATATAAACCTGGTGATACACAGACCTGTACCCCTGGGGATAAAAATACATTATATGTTTATTAAAAAAAATTTTTTTTAAAGCTTTTTTCAGCCCTATTTCTCCCTCCAGGTAGCACCTCCGTCTTGCTCCCTTTGATAGTAAAACTTTGCAGAAAAATTGTCTACTCTTTACACTGTCTCCAACTTCTTTATCACTTGAACCATTCCTCTAAGGCAAAATTTAGGAAGCAGAACAATATCCAGTAAAGAAGAAAGAAAAGGATATGCTAGTGAAGTGGGAGGGGAATCAGGCTTGTGTGCTGTCCTAGAAACCAAAGAAAGAAAGTAATTCAAAAGGAAGAAAATAATGGCTTGCTCCAAGAGCCTCTGAGAGGTAGAAATGACCTTGGGACTGTGCAACCGGTAGATCCCATGGAGACAGGGACCCCAATGGAGGGGGTTCAGAAGAGAATGAGAAGTGAGGACAGAGAGCACTCAAGACCACCCAGGGGTTGACAATATGCTGGAAGAACTCATAGGACTCAGCACAGAATTGTACTCGCATCTGTGAGTCACTGCAGCAAAGAAACAAAACAGAATCAGTGAAGGGGAAAGGTGCGCACAGTGAAATCTGGGAGAAACCAGGCAGGAGCTTCCAAGGGTCCTCTCCCAAGAGAGTTACAAAGGATGCATTAAATACCCACAACGTGAGTGAAGTTTGCCAACCCGAGAAGCTCATTAAGTGGCTTAAACTCAAGGTTTTTACTGGAGGCTGGTCATGTAGGCAGCCTCTGCCTGCCATATACCAAAATTCCAGACTCCCAGAGTAGAAACAGCCATTGAACATAAGCCACATTGTTTATGCCAACAGTTAAGACATAGTCAGCCACTCTCTTTTTATTAAAGTTAATCATTAATCAACCTGTGTATATCACAACCCACATCTTTTTAATTTTAAGGGAATATCTCAATTTTTTGTCAACATCTCCTTTAACTCCAGATCTAATACTGCATTTTATCTTTATGTTCCTGAGTCAGCCACTCTTATAATTAGTGAAGGGAGAACTGTCCCAAAATTCAACATCCCTTGTAAACAGGCTTTTTAAAAGCAGACCTGCTACATTAATTCTTTTCTGCCCAAGGAGAGTCAGCAAATAGAGATTATTCCTTCCAAGAATTTTGCTTTAAAGAAGTTAAGAGAAACCAGGTGGCAATTGGAGGGAACATATGATGTCAAAGGGTTTATTTTATCTTATTTTTAATAGGTGAAAACTGTATATTTTTAATAGGTGAAAACAAGATGTTTGAATGATAAAGTGAGGAGAGAAAATTTGATGATGCAGGAGAGAAAGGATACTCAAGTGGAAAAGAACAACAATTGAAATATAAGCCTTATAAATGCAACATGGTAAGTTCACCCATCATATGAGAGATCATGATTGTTGATTGACATAATAAATATATGTCTGTTCTACTTCTAAATTTTACTGACAAGAGAGTTCAGTATGATGACAACTTCAATGATTAATATCATTTCATCAAAATCAAAATCAAAATTACTAATCAAAAACCAATAGCTGTCCTATGTCAAAAACCTAGTGAGGAAGAAAAATTTCCATTCACAGTACCATTTGGAAAAATACATCTAGACAGAAATAGACACGATATATGAAGGACTTTTATGAAAAACACTGTAAAATGTTACTAAATATTATAAAAGTAGACAAGAATAAATGGAGAGACATATCAATCCATATTCCTGGACAGAAACATTAAATGTTGTAATACAGCACGTTCTCCTCAAATTAATTTAATCAAATTTATTCATTCAAATGAAAACCAATTTCAGAGGGAGAAATTTGAAAGAATAACTTTTAAACTTTTTATTAGTTGAACTATCTTCAAGTTATCTGAATCTAGTTAATTTTGAGGGGTGCCTGGGTGGCTCAGTCATTAAGCGTCTGCCTTCGGCTCGGATCATGATCCCGGAGTCCTGGGATCAAGCGCCACATCAGGCTTCCTGTTTGGCGGGAAGCCTGCTTCTCCCTCTCCCACTCCCCCTACCTGTGTTGCCTCTCTCGCTGTGTCTCTCTCTGTCAAATAAATAAATAAAATCTTCCAAAAAAATAAATTTTGATTCACATCAAAACCTAATTGGATTTTATAGGCATTAAAAAGTATTACATTTCGGGACATCTGGGTGGCTCAGTGGTTTGTTAAAGCCTCTGCCTTCGGCTGGGGTCATGATCCCAGTGTCCTGGCATAGAGCCCTACATGGGGCTCTCTGCTCAGCAAGGAGCCTGCCTCCCCCTCTCTCTCTTCCTGTCTCTCTGCCTACTTGTGATTTCTCTCTCTGTCAAATAAATAAATAAAATCTTTAAAAAAAAAGTATTGCATTTCTTTTCAATGATGTTTACTTTTGTATCTTATAGATAATATCTATTAATTGCAAGAAAACTTAGAATATACATAAGGACTTTTTTTGAATAAAATAAAACCATCTGCAAATATAAGACCCAGAGACCACCCCTCATTCTTAATATTTTGTTGCATGCTCTTTCATGCTTTAATGTCGTCCTTGATTTGCATGGTGCTGATAGGTAAAACTGTGTTACCATGGTCCAGTTATAACTTAATGCCCAACAAATGGTTCAAATGTCAGTGTCTACCTTATACTAACTGTGAGTAACTGTATAAAGTGCAACTTTGTTTCTAGCTCTTTGGTCCACTAGTCACTTCACAAATAACAGATACACATCACAACTGGTAACCAATTCTTTTGAAGTCTGTCAGTGATTGATCATTGCATGAGGTTATTCCATTCAAACACAGTGAAAGGTGGAGCTGTGTTACCTCCTTGTTTCCTAGGAATAAACCCATGTGACATTTTAGAAAAGTAAACAATGGAAAGAGGAAATTGGCCAACAAAATGAAAGTTCAGCAAACAAAACCAAAGAAAAAAGAAAAGAAATCCTGCAAAGTGTTAGCATTAAAAGTGAAATTCAAAGAGTATAAAAGAAATTGCTTTTATAAAAAAAGTTATAAAAGAAATTGCTGATATTCGCACATCGACACTGTTGCCATTAGAGGGGAACTTAGTGAAGGCCAACTTACAGACATGAATAGGGAATGTAGTTGTGGCAAAAGGATGATGATGTACCAGGTGCAGTGATGTCAGCAAAAATGTTTCCATTAAAAAACCTCTCAGAGAGCTATCTGAGGACCTAACAATGCAAAGGAGAAAGTGTTGGAAGAGAACCCAAACTTAAAAAGGAGTATCACAAGGGTGTCTGGGTCGCTGGGTCAGTTAAAAACCTGCCTTCAGCTCAGGTCATGTTCTCAAGGTCCTGGGATCGAGCCCAATTCCCCCTCTTCTTTTCCCCCTGCCCCACTCATTCATGCACACACTTTCTCTCTCTAATAAATTTTTTAAAAATCTTTTTTTTAAAGATTTTATTTATTTATTTGACAGATAAAGATCACAGGTAGGCAGAGAGGCAGGCAGAGAGAGAGAGGAGGAAGCAGGCTCCCTGCTGAGCAGAGAGCCAGATGTGGGGCTCGATCCCAGGACCCTGGGACCATGACCTGAGCCGAAGGCAGGGGCTTTAACCCACTGAGCCACCCAGGCGCGCCCTAAAAAAATCTCTTATAAAAATTTATAAAAGGAGTATGCAATTCACCAAGGAAAGGGATGCTGACTCCATATTATATGATAAGAAGAAGCCAAGCCCTATTTAAACTACTCTTGATAATTTTTTATTAAGAAATAAAACAGCTTAAGTCCAATACAGCTAATGTTTTATAATAGTGTCTTACATAGATATTAATTTTACTATTATTTTCATTTTTGTAGACACATACAACAGATAGTAAGATTTTGCACTGTTGGATGTAGAGTTCCAGACCACCATGCAAGGCAAGGGCTGCCTGTATCTCCCTTGTTTATTCATTCTTTCTCTTTTCTTCTCTATCTCCGTTTCATATCAGTACATGTACTTTAACAAAAATGGTACCATTATGGTAACATTTTGAATCCTACTTTTTTGCTTCACATATATTATTTCCATGTCAACACATAGAAATATACACCATTTCGCATTTACTGAATGCAAAATATTCTGGTGACTGGCTGTTTCAACATTCATATAATGATTCTACTCTTGAAAAACATATAAATTATTGTTTTTGCTTTACCATTATGAGGAGTATACAATGTGCTTTCTGAAAGTAGAATTGCTAAATCAAAGTAAGGCCATGTGTTTGTATTTTCTAATTTGGTAACATTATTGAACTGAGTTTCTGAAAGTTACACACTTTATCCTTCCTCTTGGAGTGACAGACAACTCACACTCAGACCCCACATCAAAAGTGGGTATTTTTAATCTTTTTAATCTTTGCTAATCCAATAAGTAATATACTCCTTTGCATTTTTTTTTTTTTTTTTTTTTTTTTACTGAATTGTTGAACTGGATTAAATTTGTACTGGAGCAAAATAAGAGATCATGGCAAATTTCTATTTTACATTAGGAAGTATAAACTTTTTAGGTCAGATAATTTACAGAAAGCCATATTCAAAGAGCCTTTTTTGTAGTTCTTCAAGGACTTTAACTGTTGCATAACAATCATGTTACCTCTGTCTTTAAGGACCAGAAAACAGAGATTGTACAGACAGAATACAAGTTTTAGAGTCTATTTATTGCTCTTTTCACTGGCTTTTGGCCACAGGTGTTTAGATGTTTATACTGGTCTTTGTAAGGAGAGCTTTGCATGCTAGAGATGCTTCTAACATTGGAATCCCCCCAAAACAGAGCAGGGATTAACAAATACTGGTTAGAGGATGGGTTTTATATCAGGAATATAAACATAACATTGAGAATGAACAGACCTGAGAAAAATATCAGCATAAATTAAAACTAAACAACAAATTAAACTTCTGTTTTTTTAAAAAAAAGACTTTAAGTATCTCCATACCCAGTGTGGTCCTTGAACTCACAAACCCAAGATCAAGAGTCACACACTCCAACAGCTGAGCCAGCCAAGTGCTCCTCAAGCTTATTTCCATATCAAAACGTTAAATTATAAACTTCAATATAAAAACTGCAAAGTTAAGCAGTACGTTCATAGTTTATTCTGTTGGGAAATGATGTCCTTGCTATCTATATGAGGCTTGGTATGAGCATAGTAGTTTTTAATAATTGACAAAACTTGACTACTGGAAGTGTTCAAATTTCCCATTTTTTTCTGAATCCTCAGAAGGCCTGATCACATGAGACCTCTCATTCCCACATGGCAACTATAGAAAGGGGCTGAAAAGTAGCAGGTTCCTTTACAAAGTGGCAAATTTCATAGTCTCTAGCTCACCTTTTTTATTCATTTATATTGCTTGCCTACCTTTTGCTCGAGAAAGTAAATCAATCTTGAATTTCCTTATAAATTTGTATTACTAGAGGAAAGAAATGAAAACTTATTATGGATTCCGATTCGCATATCCATTATACTTGAAAGGGACAGCAAATAATTTTATCACTCTTTTCAGACATTTTATTTCAGGGAATGATTTTTTCTTTAATATTGCTCCGTTACGTTCTTTTGGACTACCTGTCCCAATAGATAACCTAATGCCAAAACACTGTGAGTTAATGCACCATTTAGGGATTACATAGATTTCCACTGAATTTTCCACGGTCCTAATGGAAGCACTTATCAGACTTGGTGCCAGTGTGATCTGCTTTGTAGCTGAGAAACCTAGCCCTTTCATTTATCATCCCCACTAATTCTAGTCCACTTTTCTCTAAGAAAAGTGTATAATCTGTCTGAAGTCACTCTTAGTATTTGTGGGCAAATTTCAATGCCTTCTGAGAAGGGTTATATTCTTCCCCTCTAACTGTAAATGATTTGCTTCATAATTGACTTGCTTAACAATAAAATTCTCAAAATGTTTTAGATAAATAAGTAAGTTTACTTACTTACATCTCCTTCAAAACAACCATTGCCTAGCAAAGATGGGCACAGCATAGTGCTGGCTCAGCTGCTTCTGTAAAGATTCTAGAAGAACTGTACTTTTGAGTCTAATTCATTTTCAAACATTAGAAAGAGAATGAAAGGCATTTAGCTGGTTTTCCAGTAAAGGAATAGAATCTATTTTGGCAAAGAATAGAGACACAAACAATTCAAGCTCAGAATGATACTTACCAGCTCCTTAAAAGAAAAGCTGACTAATCAGGGTCATTCATTCCTATCTTGAGGATATCAAAGTATATTGATTGATACTTGATAAAAGTTTTTTTCTTTCAGTTCTATGACTTACTATAGCTACTTGTTCACTGTCAGAGGTCTCTATCTTTCTCATCTTTATAGATGTACTACAGTGAATAGTTCCTTCCTCTGCCCAAAGTAAGGGCTCAGTAGATGCCAATCCGCTGACTTACACAGAGCCTGACTGAATATTCTTCATGCTCCTACTGTGGGTAGGTATATCCCTTTCATCCGTCAAGTCAATCACAATATTCCATTAGCATTAGTGACCTTCTGTCATATCCATCCTTCTCTCTCCACCTCTCCCTCTATGGCCCACAATCAGGAACTATTCATCTCTCACTAGGACTCGTACAATATCACCCTTATAGTCCTCCCTGTCCCTGTGGTCTTTCTAATATCAAATTCTGAACATACCACTCCCCTTTAAATTCTTCAGTGCCCTCCCCTCCCTACAAAATGATAACCTTCAAGAATGCTCTAACACATGCCTACCTTTCTAACTTCATTTACCATTCCACCTATGATCCGATTATAAATTCCAGTGTTACTGGACAATCCAAACATGCTCTCTCTTCAGACCCTTTCTTTACATAGGCTGTTTCCTTGGCCTGGAATGTGTACTTCCGTCTGTAGGTCTGGGTAACTCCCACTCATTCCTCTCAGCTCCTAAGAGCCTTCTCTGAAACGACCCTCCCTTCTCTAAAAGGACCTCACCTCATCTGGTACATACCTCCAATAGAGTATTCCTCACATTGTAATAAAACTTGTTGGGAAGCGTTTCTCACCCCTAGACTGTGAATTCCTCCAAGGGAAGCAGCTATCTCTTTTCTTCTTTGCATCCCTGGTACTTGTTACTGACAAGTTAAGGGAGGTGTGCGCAAGGAAGGCATTCAATTCATTTTGACTGAATGGAAGAACGGACAAGCCTGACTGGTCATTTACTTGAAAACTTCATTCCTTCATTCATTCATTTATTCATCCATTCATTGGGTGCTTCCTATAAATGAGTAGACTATTGTAATGGAAGCCCCTGGGAAGCTTAATAAAAATGAGGCCACTTCATTTGTCAGGGCCAGAGGCACTGAACGCCAAGTTAACCCACCTCAGAATTCTGCTTAGGGCCAACATATGCCAGTTATTAGGGCCACTATGTAAATATAGTAAAGAGAATAATAATACACAAAGTACACGATAATTATGGCATCTTATATGTAACATCACTGAGGAGTTTATGAAGCACTCGGGTGCTTGCAAACTATTTATCACATTTTAAATCATTAGAAATATCTGAGAGGAGGGCTGGTTTCTGTATTATGATCATCTTCAATTTACTGACAACAGAACTGAGGCTTGGAAAGATTAAGTCAAATATAAGTATACTTTGTGTGACAGACTGCAAACAGCTCAGTTCCTCACTCTTTCCTGTACCCAAGTGTTCAGCTATGAACCTCTGCAGTACCTTCCATACAGATTCTGGCTCTAGCCAGAGTTGCTTTGGCCAATGGAATGTCAGCAAGCATAATCCTGGTCAAGACTTGAAAAATGCATGAATAATTGGGCTTTCTTGATCATCCCCTCTGCCATCTCCATGGAAAGCACCTGCCTAGGCTAGCCTGTTGGTCCCAGAGGAAGGAGGAAAAACACCTAGAGGAGCAACAGTCACTTCAGTCATCCAAAAACATGGCTACATTTTCAGCTAACGGGTTAGGCACATGAGCGGACCCCAGCTCAGCCCTGACTAAACTGCAACCCTCAGACTCATGAACTAACTATATGCTTATTGTTCTAAGTCACTGAAGGTGACTTTTGGAGGTGGTTTTGTATAAAGCATTATTGTGATAATTCATGCAGTTAATAAAAACTAGCACTAGACAAAATAATGAGCAAAATATTGTTACTGTAGTCACCCTTTGCAGATATTGGCAGCCCTAAAAGACATTAGGGGCCTAGGTATTTGAAGGTTGAACATATGCCATATAAGGAGTCCAGAATTCTCTTCATTTCCTAGGTATTATCCACCCTGAGTAGTTCTGTGACTTATTGGTGAAAGTTTAGATATATTTCTTTATGTCATGAATGGCTCATGATTTTATGACTTCCAAAGTATGCTTCCTAGTAGAAAAAGTCATTTTTAATGAGAAAAAAATATTTTTGTAAGATTTATTTGAGAGAGAGAGAGAAAGAACACAAGCGGGAGATGGAGAGACAGAAAGAATCTCAGGCAGACTCTGCACTGAACGTGGAGCCCAATGCAGAGCTCAATCTCCGGATCCTGAGGTCACGACCTGAGCTGAAACCGAGAGTAGAATGCTTAACCAACAATGCCATCCAGGCGCCCCAAGAGGAAATATTTTCATAGGACATTATCCCACGCTAGGTAAACTGCGATTTGAAGAGCAGTTGTGACTGGTGAACTGTTACACGAGGGTACCCACTCATGGGAGCCGGGGGTATGTTGCAGGGAAATTGTCTATGTTAGTTTCTGGGTCAGAAATGGGATGGATGATAGATAGAGGTCAGTGGGGATGTTTTTTTCCAAGCTCTCTCTGGCAATCAAGTATAATGGCTCTAGAGAGCGAGAGGAAGGTCATGAGACATGAGCTGGAATATGGGATTTAGGTGGGATTTGGCCAGTTGGATCAAGGAGGGGATAGAAGTGGAAGCAAAGAGAGTACTTGAAGCCCAGATAACAAAGACTTTTATGGTGGAACACAGACTCGGACTCTTGTGTAGGGAGAACTCAATGAAACACAGCAGATGACACAGCAGATGCTCTTCAGTCACCCTGGATTTTGATAGCATCTGAAGTACTGGGCAAAATCCCTCTTGGTAGAGACATAGTACTTACTTAAAAGGCTTGGCATCTGTAGTACCGATTGAACCACCCACCACACACCTGTTGGACACCAAACACTAATGAATGGTCAGAGACAAAAATCCAGAAGAAAGTCCCACTGAGCCCTGCGTTTATGTAGTTGGGGACAAGGGACAACAAAGCATATTTCAGTGTTAAAATCAGTGTTTAGGAGTGCCTGGGTGGCTCAGTCGTCAGGCGTCTGCTTTCCGCTCAGGTCATGATTCCAGGTCCTGGGATTGAGCCCCGCATCGGGGCACCCACTGTTGGGTGATGTGTACCAGAGTTGAATATATACAAATCCTCTGACCCAGCAATCCTCCATGTAGGTGCAAATTCAACAGAAGCATGTACCTGTTCATCAAAGGACGTCTATATGAAATTCACAGTACCACTGCTTCTAACAGGAAAAAAGTAGACGTGACCAAATGCCCATCAATGGTCATGGATGATTACATTTTGAAATATTCATACACAGGATACAATACAATGATAAGGACAAACAATCTATCACCATACTTCATAATCTGGATGGAGCCCACAAACTTAATATTGAGCGAAAGAAGATACAAAAGATATATACCATATGATTCCGCTTATGTAAAGTTCAAAAAGGCAAAATAAATGAATGGTGTTAAAACAAAGGATAGTGTTATCCTGGGATAAATGCGCAGTAGTGTCCATAAGACGTCTGAAGTAGGCCTTTCGGATGATTACATGGATATTTTGAAGTTGGGAAAATTTCCTTAGTTTCGTACTAATGATTTGTATGCCTTTTTACATGTACTAGTTTGATAAAAATTTTAAATCTTGATATTAAGCATCGAGTCAAAGTAACATGATGTGATAAAAATTCAGTTTTGTTTGTTTGTTTACAAATAGTCAAAACGGTCTTCATAGCTGAATCAGTAAATTACCATCTCTGAGTTTTAGCTTCCTCCTTTTAAAAGCGGGGGGGGGGTATCTGTTCTGTTCATAAGGTTGATTTAAAAATCAAGTGAGTTAGCGGGCATGAAAAGGAACTTTGTAAATGGTGAAACTGTGTACACATGGAAGATATTCTTGTTGGAACAAAGCAAAACGAGGTTTTAATTCTAATTTTTAAATGATTTTACACTGTTAAAGAATAACTCCCTTTGACAAATGATAGTAATTTTAAGTGTTTTGGATCAAGTTTTAAAAAGCAGGTTTGTCAATTATATAATGGTCTTTAATGTACCCAGATTGTTGCTTTTGTTTCAGAAAACAGAAAATTACATGATAGCTTGTAAATGGCACATTCAATTTCACACACTGAGAATGTTTGAAAAGCGAAAGGTCCACATATAATGCAGGAACTCAAATTTAATGGCATCAAATGATACATAATTTGATTCACTCAACTACATTTCCAGAAATTAATCACTGAGTGTCAGTATCCTTCCGTCCTTCATGACTCGGTTTGTCAAAAGAAAACTGCCCTTTTTGCCACAGCCCTACAAATGAGTAATAGTTGGTTCTCTGGATTTAGCATTTCAATCCTGCACTCCGCATCTGGCAACATTTTAGAAGGTCAGATTGCTACTCCCTTATTCAGTTTAGTAAAGTTTCACAAAACAAAATGAGCTTCCTTTCTATGCCTCCCAACATGCTTAGCAACACCTTTAGAAATCAATGGAAATTTGGTCAGTGTATAACTTGGGAGTGAAGATTAGTAAAGGAAATTGGAAGGCATGACCTATATAGCTTCTTTTCCCACTGATGTTGCTTCTCTAGATCAGAATATCTGAACGGGGTCATAACCGAAGTTTTAGGATGGCTAATTCTTTGTGGGGTGGAAGAGTATTGTTCTGTACGTGGTAAGATGTTTAGCAGCATCCCTGACCTCTAACCACCTGATGCCAACAGTTCCCTCCCTCCCCCACATCGGTGACAAACGAAAACATCTCCAGCCACTGCCAAATATCTCCAAGGAGGGAAGTGGGGGGCAAATTTTCCTCCAGTGTGCTTCTGATGGATATCAGCTACACTGTAGTCTTCAGGTCTTCTCCAAGATGCCTAAACCTTTGTACAAGTTCTTCCAACCTTTCTAGAAACAGTCTAGAAGTAAAGTGCCCTGCACCAAGGGTGTGTTAATAACCTGGTAGTTTGGGAAACCCATGTTGTCCCATCGGCATAGTGGGTCACCGTCTGGTATGTAGATTTTTTTTTTTTAAGGTCTATTTATTTACTTAAGAGGAAGAAAGAGACTCTCTAGCAGACTCCCCATTGAGTGCAGAGCCCAGTGGCCTGGGCTCCCTCTCAGGATCCCAAGATCATGACCTGAGCCAAAACCAAAAGAATCAGACGCTCAACTGACTGGGCCACCCAGGATCCCTTAGTATGTATATCTTTAGAATATAACTTTATTGAGAGTATTGAATTCTGAGAGTATCAGAGAGGACAAGAAAATAGAAAACATGGGGAAAGAGGTATTAAAGGAAATGAAGATAAAATTCAGGTCTGCCTGGGAAGGGACTGTATGATGCCACTTTGTGTCCCTCTGTACCTGGTGCATACTGGTGCTACCCAGGTCTTATTTCCTTACATGTACTGGTTCAAGATGCCTGGCTTACAACTGCCAGCAACTGATAGTTTTTGACTTTTTTTCTGGCCACAGAAACACCTTTAGTTTATAAGCAAGGGTAAATCAAAGTGTAGGGAATAGTTTCCCTGGGAGCAGCCCTCCATCTTGGATAGACTGGATGGGTGGCTAATGATTCCAGCTCTCGTGTCCCTTGATGAATGGTAGTTAGTGGATAATGATCCCAGCTCCCTGGACTCTTGACTGGAATATCCCTGAGGCATGTGCTCTGTGCTGGGTACCAGAGTTTTCCTTGCATGATTGAACTCCAGCCTATAACTTGGCTGCTTCCCCTTCATTGTTTTTACTTTCCCACTTCACCACCAACGTTTCCTTGGATCACCTTCAAATAAACTACTTGCACTTGAATCCTGTTTGGAGGTTTGGTTCTAAGGAAAACCAGAGCAAGGCGGGGAGGTTGGGTGAGATACAGCTTTATGCTGTCATATTAAGTTCCAGAATATTCCAAATCCACAAAACTAACCTTGGGAGAATCAGAATCTATAAGGCCTCCCCTGGTCCAAGTTACTTTATTAAAAAGTATACGTTCTCCAGCTTTATGAGGAGTTACACAGTAATAACCGTTTTTAAAAGGGCAAACAGCACAACATAAGTATGTGGTGTTTTCTTAGGCTATTTTTTGTCATTTACTCATGTAGGCACAAAATGTTGCATGGCAATTCAAAGCTCTATGAACTGTAATTTACTCTTATAAGGTTATAATCCAGTAACAAATAATTTATAATGCCTGTTTACAGGGAAAAAGAAAAAAGGCTTCCATAGGACTTTGAATCTCCACCAAAGAAGTAACCCCAGAGATGGAAACATAGTTGTTCTAGTTCTTAAAACATAGCTTAGTCATATACCCAATTGATGAAAAATGACGGCTTTTATATCATGTCTGTGTTTATGAATCTCTCCATATATAACCCTTCAGCATATTTTCCTCAAAATTGAACCAGAAATGGTTTTATATGATGAACTGGGGAATGGTTTTACGTGATAAATTAAGGTATCCATTGTAAAGAAATGCAGTGGATAATGCTCGTGTTAAGTACAAATGTTAAGTGGGTACTGGACAAGCAGGAAGTATTTACCAATATTATATGCATATGAACATTTTTATTTATTTAATCTTTCTGAAATCTGGTTGAGAATTTAGACAAAATATAGAGCACTTAAAACCTTTTTTGGGAAAAAAAACTTTTTTGAACTCAAGATAATGTATAGTCTTTTAAACACATTGTATCTGTTTACTGATTAATTGATCAAACATCCTATTTATTTACATTATTTATCTATACAATCAAATTTAAAAAAGAGTTTTCAAAAAAGTGTAAAAATGACTAAACCACAAAGAAAAGTTCTAAAAGACAGATGCTAATAAAACTTAGAGAAAGAAAGATTTCATTTACAACAGGTAGAAATATTCAACCCCGCAGCCAAGATAGATTAAAAAATCATTGTAGAGTAAGAACTGGAAATGAAGAGAATAAAATATGATAGGATTAATCAAACAAAACACTAAACATGGCGGACTGAATGCACTAATGTCTGTAACCACATCCTTCGGGAGTGCCCTCCTGCACTGACTCTGGGCTTGCCCAGGTGGCTTGCTCTGGCCAATAAAACAATGCCAACTTGATAAAATCAGAGGCTTGAAAATCTGTTCTAGCTGAGACCATCCTAGACCAACCAGCCTCAGGCACCCTATCCACTAAATGTGGATGCTTGAGAGAGCACGGACAAGATTAGCCAAGCCTGGCCCAGACACAGAACAGCCCAGACAGACCGGCAGACTTGATGGAAAAAACAAAGGTTGCTGTTTTAAAGCCAGTAAGTCTTAGAGTGGTTTGACACTGAAAAAAGTTAGATGTACCCAATATATTAGGTGCGGATGGTCAGTAATTGCTGGAATAGAAAACAAGATGGGAAATACTTGTCATGAATGTGCGTTAGCTCTTATACTTGCAATAGGATACTGGACACAAGAGTTAAACATATCAAATAAATGTAGGCATCATAGAAAAGTTTTAAGACCCGGTTGTCGGAGGTGGTTTCTCTATGAGGACATTCACTAAATAAACACAATGTAAAAAATCAAGACAACATATACAGAAGTGCCACTGAGACCTAGGCTGTCCACTAAAGTAGAATATAAGGTATACAAATAATTATTTTAATATTCATATGACTTAACAAAACCTTGCTTAATGTATGTGTTTACTCCCTTCAAAACTGGATATAATGCTCTGTTAGAGGTTCATTTTTAAAGGAAAAAACCCCTCTGTAACCCAATACTGGATTTGTCATACTGTTTTTATACATTGCTTATACAAAACAATTTATATGCATTTAATTTTTATGATTATACTTAATTTGATATTTTAAATGTCACTCTGATATAAAGTTTAATATTCAATAATAAAGGTATAATTAAAATTTGCAAAAGTCAGCTAATTGGAAAGTTGTGTCAATCAATCACATTTTGTCAGTGGGTAAAATATTAGAAGGAGGTAAATCCTGTAAAGAATAACCAATATTGTGCCATGTTATTAAATTTTGATTTTTCATGATCAAACATACTTACAGGAAGAAACATTTATATTGCCATTCTCTCTACTGGGTGATCAACATTCTACTTGTGATACTGAGTAAACTGAATTCATTTGAATAGCATTACTAAAAAAATCATGGAGACTCTACATATGAATAGTGTAGAGCTAATTGTGTTTTAAGTCTAATTTTAAACCATTTAATGCTAGCACACTGGTTAAATTTTCAAGGCAACATTCCAGGGTTTGTAACTGAAAAAAAAAAAAAAATCTGGCCCAGGGTGTATTTTAACTTATTTCACATCTCCTATTATCATTATTATTCATCAGATGATAATTAACATCCATGGCTGGAGGCCATTCCTTTTGATTTTTATTAAAACTCTTCCTTTTCTACTATAGGGTTTTCTTTAATCCCAGATTAATTTATTTCCCATTCACCATGGCAAAGTTCCTGAAATGAATATATTCACAAATTCTCAAAATAAAATATCCTGAGTATTAACAGTTACTAAAATGCTAGGTTATTTCCCCCAAATCACTTGCTTTTGTAAATGCTGGCTTTGGTTCACTGTCACCCATGGTGGAAACATTTGTTCTCAGCCAAAAGGGAGAAGGAGGGTACATTATGACAGCACTGGTTACAGGACAAACATGATGGTCATCTTTGTCCACCTGTGTAATGGTTTCCAACTCAATCATTCCTTGTCTTTTTATAAACCCAAACCCCCACCTTTTGTTATTTTCATTTTGGTTTTTATGTATTTTCCTAATAAATCTCCATTAGGTCAGGGAAAATTTATCTCAGTCTTTTTTTTTTTTTTTAACTCTAAAGTTACATTCTCCTTTAAAGATAACAGGCTTGATAATAAAGAGAAAATAAAGAAAACTGGAGCTTTTACATCTGAATGAATGGTAAATGTTTCCCCTACCCTGCCGTCTCTTTTTCCAGTAGCTCAGAAGTGAGTCAGTGGAATGTTATTTTATTTGATATTTATCAGCTTTGCTCAAAACAGTTTTAAAAGATGCCTCCTTCTCTACCCCTTTGGCTCGTACCATACCAAACTATGCAAAGTTGGGGGCCACAATGGAGACAGGTTTAGGAGAGTGAGTCCCCAGCAACAAGTTCCTGAACAAAATGTAATTGGCCCAATCATTCACACCCTTCCAAAGGAACTTGCCACACCCGACCTTAAATTACAGTTATGATTATTCATTTTTTCCTAGGCTCTTTGATAAATTCCCTAAGGGTAGGGATGTTGCCTCGTACATAGTAAGTGGCGATATTTGTAGATTAAATGGAATATTTTATCCATTTTTTGCCTGCTCCCAGTAGCTACGGGCCTGCCCCAGCAGGAATTCAATAAATATACTGAGTTCTTTATCATGTACCTACTCTGAGACTGGGAATTATTTCAAAAGTAACCTCCTCTTTGGTTTCTCCCTCCCAAGTAGCAAGTAGAGTGAACCGAACTGAGGCTTGAATTGGAATAAAAAGTTCAGATGACAATTCATATCTCTGCTTTGCATGTTTGGTGTTTTAAAAAGTACAGCTAAGGGGTGCCTGGGTGGTGCAGTCAGTGAAGCATCTGACTTGATTTCGGCCCAGGTCACAATCTCAGGGTCCAGAGACTGAGCCTGGGTTGGGCTCTGAGCTGGACAGGGAGCCCGCTTAAGATTCTCTCTCTTTGGCTTCCCCTCCCTCCCCTACTTGTGCGTGTGTGCGCATGTGCGAGCAGATGCACGGGCGCTCTCCCTCTCTCAAATAAAGTAAAAGTACACCTAAAGTCTATCCTTACTTAATAGCTCATTTGGCATTTATTTGCAAATAATTAAAATATTCATATGTATCACCTTTTAGCATGTCTGAGTTAGGAGGATCAAAATTTTCTGTCACTTCTTAAATTTGTTTATAACATTTAATATTATTACTCAGTGAACTGAGAAAATGCTTTTGAGTGCCAATATCCACCTTTTCTCCTCTTTCGGTTTTGCCTTTGCTATTCATTCACAAGCAACAGTAGTTGCCACTAATTCAGACCCTAACATATGCTGCCTGTTTACCTACTTTCGTTTAATTTTTCATAACCTCTCAACTTAAAGATTAGAATCTCCATGTTTCAGATTCAGATGGTAATTGACTTATGTAATTTTCATAAACTTACAAAGTATACTAGTCAGGGCCCTCCAGAAAAACAGAACCATTTGTCTGTCTACCTACCTGTCAAAAGAGAGAGAACTGAGAGACTTATTTCAAGGAACTGACTCACATGATTGTGGAGGCTGGCAAGTCCAAAATCTGGAGGGTTGGCTGGCTCGGTGGAGACCCAAAGGAAAAAGTGCAGTCTGCTGGCAGAATTCCTTCTTACTCAGGGGATGTCAGTACTTTTCTATTAGGGCCTTCAACTGATTGTATGATGCCTACTTACATTATGGAGGACAATATACTTCACTCAAAGGTCACTGACTGAAATGTTTTCCTTACTTTGAAAAAATACCTTCTTAGAAACATGTAGGACATGTCCGATGAAATATCTCAGGGCTGTGGCATAGCCAAATTGACACATTAAAATTAACCATCATGATTCCATTCTGCAGATGAGCACAGTGAGACTCAGAGATATTAGTCATTTGAACAATATCAGATGGTTTGTTACAGAATATTTGGGCTTTAGAAAGGGGGTTTTTGTTTCCCAAAGCCCATGTGTCTATACACAAACACACACACAGTCTCTCAAATTTAAGTTTTTTCAATTGTGGGCAAGTAAGGGCCCAACCAGGGCACAATTCCAGTTAGAAGGAATATTTAGTGACTGCAGCTATGTATTTTAGATACTTACCAAGGATGATGATCTAATCTAATGAAGTTGGTATCTTTAATAAACTGCCCTGTATATGCAAAAAGGCAGTGACAAAAGCTTAGGAATTCTCCTGTCCTTCACAATCTTTGAAAACTACTCCATGCTTTCTATGCCTGGTGCCAACACTGGAATTAGGACCCTACCACTCCCTACTAATATACACATTGTACATCTCTAGTCTTTGTACTTCTAAATTCTGCATTTAATCAGACCTCACCTCTTCTCTCCCCACCATCTTTAGCATTTTTCAATCACCCACTGAAAAAAGGTAAGTTTGAGGTTAAGCATTAAAAATAATTTCCAGATGAGTTTCAAGTGCCCTTTCAGCCATTCTATTTGCCCTTCATTATGAACAATACACCCTGGTTAAACTTGTCTCCGTGGGGTGTGTGTGTGTGTGTGTGTGTGTGTATTTTTTTTGCAACTTAATTCCCTTGTGTTCACCTTTCTCTCTAGGTAAACTTCTGACGCCAGTTCTTATTCTTCCAGGCTTCTCAATGAAGTTTTTGGCATCACCCCAACCCAGCAGCAACTCTCCTTCCCCAAACCACTTAAGAGTGTAGTATCTGTTCAAAGAGAAGGACTCAATCAGTGCAGGAAAAAGGAATTTCAAGCCAATGGTTCCCCATTATCGGAGAATGCCCTGTATCCTGAACAAAAGCTCTGCAAAAGTAGGTGCTCAATAAATGCTGAACACATTACTTGAAGGAACCAGAGAAAAAAACCTGCAGTCTATGGGACAAGGGTGAACTTGCCTCTCCAGGAGGAGGAATCCTACCCCTCTTCCACTTCGATCCCATTGCCAGTTCCAGGGTCACCGCCCTCTTCGCAACTGGACCCTAGGAAAGGACAGGCACTGCGCATGCCCCTTATCCAGGGCTGCCTCCGGGCGCGCGGCCTGCTTGGCCCCGCCCCCTCCCGGCGCTCGGGCGCGCGCGCGCGGCCCCGCGGAGCGTGTCCTGCGTGCGGGTGCCCGCCAAAGCCCGCCGGGCGCTGGATCCCCGAGTGCCCGGGCCGGGGCCTGAGGAGTGGGCACCGGGCCGGGGCGTCGAGCGGCGAGCAGCGCAGGCGGCGGCTACGCCGGAGGTGACGAAGAGCACGGACGGTGAGTGGAGGGCGCCGCGGGTGAGCTGGCGGGCGCCTCCGCGCGTGCGCAGCACCGGACCGCCCGGCCAGGGGCGCGCTCCCGACCCCGGGCCGAAGGTGCGGAGCGCTTCTGGGCCGGGACGGGGCTGTGGGGCAGGCACCCGGCCGGGGGTTGTGGGGCCGCCGGGATCCCCAGCCTAGGCTGGAGAGGCGCTGGCTGCACGAGCGGGCTTCCCGAGGGGTTCCAGGCGGGACGGTGCGGGGCCCGCGTGGGGGGTCCCGGCGCCTTGGCCCGAGGGGCAGGGCCAGCTGCAGCCAAGGGGCGCCGGGGAGGGGCGAAGCGAGCCCCCCCGGGCTCCAGCTGACCACACGGCCGCCCGCAGAGTGCGCGACCCGCGGAGGGGGCGGATGTCCAGGGAGGGGGCGCGGCTGGGGAGCCTTGGCGCGGAGCAGGTGGCGGGGGCCGCGCCCCTGGGTCGGGGAGACGCATAGTTGGAAACCAGAGCAAACTTTCCTGAGTAACTTTATTGAGGCGCTGCCAGCGGGGCCGCATTGGGGGCTCCAGGGACGTATATCCCGGCCTTTCCCAGACCTGGTCGCCTCAACCTCGTCGAATGATGGTGATCTTACGGGGGTTCTATTTCCTTCTGGTGCTGGAACTCGTCCTTCCAAGTTCTGAGAGGCATTCGTGGCACATTCGCTCAGAAAATCGGTGTAAAAGTTTAGTGTTTGGGTCGGAAGGATGTTTGCTATCTTGGGAAGAAAAAGGTTATACTACCTAGTCTTTTTATCTCAAAGAAAGTACTGTTAGAGCATGCTGGGGATTCCTGTTTGTCAAGAAACCTATTGTCCTGTGTGTGCTTGGAGAAAGCCAGCTAATTCTATTATTAGCCTTAAAAAGACAAAGGGAGATAATTGTGCCGCCTTTTTTTTTTTCTTTTTTTTAAACATTCTACCACCTCGCCAAATCACGGACTATAGTAGTTCTCAAAATTGGCCGCAGAAGAGAATCACTGGAGAGTTTTAAAACTCTTCAGCTTAAATAGCACCCCAGACAAATTAAAACAATGTATATTTTAAAGATCCCTAGGTGTTTCTAATTTGCAACAGAGTTTGGGAAACGCTGGTTTAATAAAAAGAAAGTCAAGATTTCAATTTTACGAAGTAGCATTCTGTTTGTAGTTGAGATAAAAGTCTAGCTTCAATTTCCAGAGACAGGAACTGACAAAGGATATTTTATTTCCCACCGGGTAGGGAGGGAAGTGTCTAATGGTTCAAACTTAAGTTTTAACTATACTGTGACTCCAGCGTCGAGGTCATTGTTCTCACTGATGTTTTGAATTTCCTTTGGGGTTAAGCAGCCCTCCTTCTCTGACCCCTGCCACAGCCAAGGAGTTGCATTGTCTTTTAACCTCTCAACCCCCTTCTTTTAACCATTCCCTTCTTTTAACCATCCCCCAACCTCTGGGAGAATCCCTCCTCCCCCAGACTGTACCGGCTCTGAAGGGTTACTGCGGGTTCCTATAGCAACGAGTCCTCCAGGGGAAGTGGGCGGGTCCTCCTACCTTTGGGTTTCAGAATAGGACTCTTCCTTTTCCGAAGAATTTGAATCACCCTTTTCAGTTCTTGGCCTCCGCTCAGGTAAGGGTGAGCTCATACAGTTCCAGTTTTTCTTTCTAAGTGATTACAGAATTATTAATGCTGTTGTATGGGGTGATACAGCTCGCAGCTATGAGGAATATTCATTATCCAAGTCTTTGCGCAGAGAACTTGTTTAACAAAGTTCTAAAAATGTAGTGGAGACGGTGTTTTTTTTTTAAACAGATGTGTTTTGGGGGCACAGAAGCCTAAATATTGTATATTTAATTTATCCAAAGTCCTAAGGTATTTCAGAAATTTTAAAAGTGAAATACAATCCTACAGCCAAAAAATCTTCCGGTAAATTGTGGCCAAAAAAGAAGAAGTCATCATCAGCCTTAACTTGTTCTGTTCTTAGAAAGTGCTTTGCTGTGATTCTTTCCAAAAAATTAAATGACTTGTAGTATTATACTTTAATAAAGGAAAGGTGTGTGTTTTTTTTTTTTTTAATCTACAAATTTGCCCACTCCTTTCCTTCCCAACATACATCCAAAGATAATTTTTGAAAATATTCACTTTAGGCTCAAAACAGGTATTCTAATTCCAGTTTGGATTGCAAAGAACTATTGAAACCGCTCTGAACAAAGAAGTACAGAAATCTGTCATTTACATGTCTTAGGCTTTTGCTTTTTGAAATCTTTCAAACTTTACTGTGTAAATAATAGAGTTCAGGCCATCAATTCCAAAATGTTTTTAGTAGACCAGTGTTTCTGAGCATGCTTTGGGAGTTGAAGAGGTTTTCTCCTGCAACTATCTCCTGTCTTAGGTGCTAATTAAATATCCATTAACTGGACTATCAAGCAAATTCTGAAAGGATCATTTTTCCCCCCCATCTTACTCAAAATAATGATGGAAATCTTTCTCATTTTATGTACCTTGTAGTTCAACAGTAATGCTTTGCTGCTAAGATCATAAACTCTCACCTACTCTTTCCTTTTTTCATCACGTTTCAAAATTGAGGCCTTCAAAGCACCTACATTTGAGAGAATCTGTTGGTTTTATGGCTTCTAAACATTTTGAAGTAAAAAGAAATTGTCCCTGTTGTAGACATTTAGGGAATTACCCCCAAATTAAAATTAAAATCACATTATCAGAAATAAACTGTTCATGAAATGGCATGCTTCCCCTTGTGCCTTATTTGTCTGAATATTTTAAAATTCGCAATTTTAATTTCATCTGCAATTTTAAATACTGCCCTTTTTTAAAAAAATGATTTTATTTATTTATTTGACAGATAGAGATCACAAGTGGGCAGAGAGGCAGGCAGAGAGAGAGAGAGAGAGAGAGGAGGAAGGCAGGCTCCCCGCTGAGCAGAGAGCCCAATGCTGGGCTTGATCCCAGGATCCTTGGGAACATGACCCGAGCCGAAGGCAGAGGCCTTAACCCACTGAGCCACCCAGATGCCCCTACTGCCCTTTTCTTAATATACAGTAGACATTTTCCATGCCTTCAAATCTTTGGATGTAAGACTTTTTTTTTTTTTTAAGATTTTTCTTTATTTATTCGACAGACAGAGATCACAAGTAGGCAGAGAGGCAGGCAGAGAGAGAGGGGGAAGCAGACTCCCCACCTCACGGAGAGCCCGCTGTAGGGCTCGATCCCAGGACCTGGAGGCCATGACCTGAGCCAAAAGCTGAGGCCCAACCCACTGAGCCACCCAGGTGCCCCTGGATGTAAGATTTCTAATGATGGATAAGTCAAACTTTATTTAAGTAGTTTTCTGTTGTCTGACATTTCCTTTTTTTAGTGGTTGAAAAAAATGGTGTTAAATGCTGGTTGTAAATCTTACCTCAGCCACTTCAGATCTAAGTGGCCTTTATTAACTACCCAATTCTTTTATTGGGTTTGCTTTATCTGTGGAATCAGGGTAATAATGGTGCCTGTAACATAGATTTTTGGAAAGATGGAATGAGCCAAATAGAGGAAGGCCTTCAACAGAATCTGGCAAGAGAGTTAGTAGGCTCAGAAAGTTAAGAGCAGACTCGCAGGCAGAACTGGGATAAATGCCTATGCCTTAAATTCTTGGTATCTCAGACTTGCTTGGGCTAGATTTATAGCAGAATTCCTAGGGCAGAGGTGAACTCTTTAGGATTTTTGAGGCATGTTGCCAAACTGCTTATGCCAAGACGCATTGGTTCCCTTATGCACCTAATGGTTTCCCCACTGTGGCGGCATTCCAGTGTTTAATCTTTACTAATTTTTTATAAAAATGCGGTCTTAACTTACACTCTTTGGTAACTAGTGAAATTAGTGATTTGCTTCTTGTTTTACCTTTGAAAGGTGTTTGTTCAGGTACTTTGCCCCCTTTACTCTTAACTGATGATTTTAAAAAATGATTTTAAATACCTGTTTCATATAAAGAGTATTATGCCTTTATCATATTTGCAGTGACTTATTTGTCTTTCTTACTTACTTTATGGTATTTTCCAAACAGCAAAATAGTTTTATGTAGTCAAGCTCTATCTTGTCCTTAATGTTTGAAAAGTGTAGAGGTGAGGTAAATGTAACAGGAATTTTGGAAATATATTAGATTTTTACATTTAATTCTGTTTTAATGTATGGATGTGAATTGTCTTACACCATCTCCTCACCAGCTGGTCAGTTCCGCCAACAGCATTTGTTAAATAGCCCATCCTTTCCTTGTTGGTTGTGGTCTTTCCTTTATTACATATTAAGATATTGGCTAGCTTGGGTTTGCTTCTGTTTTAGGTCTTACTCAACTATGTGTTGATCTCTAAACTTAATGCCAAGTCTTTTAAATTGTAGATTTAGAATATGTAGAAATACCTGGTAGAGCAAGTCAGTATACTCCTTAGAAAAACGATTACATTCATCTGTCCTTGCAGATAAAGATAATTATTTTATTATCCTTAAACTAATACTTGCACATAGTTTAATTCTAAGAGTACTAAAAGGCTTACTGTAAAATAAATGGTTCCTTGCCCGCCTCTCCTCTACCTCTCCCCCATTCCCCTGAGTCTCCCTCCCCAGTGGCAGCCTTTTGACTGTTTACTGTTTCTTTGGAATTGTTCACTGGGGCCTTTTGTAGGGTCTTTCCTCTTGGGCTGCTCAGAGAGTGTGGTCTTCCAGCATCCTGAGCTGTGGAAAGGATCTAGCTGCCAGGTTCCTGGAGGCATCTGGCAGGAGTCTCAGCATTCTCTTTGTATAGAGTCACTTTGGGGGAAGGTTCCTGGGCTCTCACAGCCCAGAGACTTAACTGATTAATCTACTCTCCTATGAATCAGTCTCCAGTCTTACTGAGCTCTGGGACTGTCAGCCAGACCTTTGCAGCAAGTTAACTTGGAAGGGCATCCTAGGATGTAGGGCTCCATAAACAGCTTTTACTAACCTTATTTTAGCATGACATCCTTTCTCCTCCAGTTTGTGAGTAAACTGGAGTACTTCTCAGTTTTCCTCACTTAAGGTGTAGCATTTCATTCTTTTAGGTGGGCTAAGTTGCTGCTTGTCTTATCTGCTTTCCCCTTTCCTGGTTTTGTTGCAGTTTTCCACTACAGTAATGAGTATTCTTGTTCTTTGGCAAGGACTGTCATCTACATGTAGTCACTGTCTCTCTTAAGAGACTTAGAGGTTTATCTAGACCTTCTAGCTCTCCTAGAAGAGGTTTTGTTTTTTTGTTTTGTTTTGTTTCATTTACATCCTAACATGTCTTGTTAGGGTTCTTCTTTGGTATTTATGTTTTTGTTGCTGTTGGGATGGGTTCTTCAAATTGGCTACTGCTAGTATAAGATAGTCGTTGGTTTTTGTATATTTATTTTATAGCTGGCTTTTACTCTAAGAGCTTTTACTCTAAGAGCAGTTTATTCTCTTGGGTTTCCTAGTTATATAATCAGTTGCCAATAATGACACTTGTTTCTACTTCTTTCTAATAATTATACTTTTTATTTTGGTTTTATGGCATGCTGCACTAATGTTAACATTCCTAGAACATGATAAAATGATTCTGGAACATTACCAAATAGTATTGGTGATAATGTGCAAACTTGTGTTGTTTTTTATTTAATAGGAAAAACAATAGTGTGATAGTGGCTTTTGGTTTGTCATAATTCTTCACCAGGACAAAATCTATATTTTATTTCCAATTTACGTAGAGGTTTTTTTGTTCTGTTTTGTTAAATGATAGGAATTGGATTACTGATTCAATTATTCAAGTACTGACAAATTACTGATAGAATTTATAGATTATCACTTTCTTAACAGTATTTCTTAACAGATCAACTGATTTGAGTCCCAAATATTAAATTGTAGTAAATCCTTTCTTATGGGTAATTCTTTAGAAAAACATTCAGTTCATATGCAAATTGAAATGATAACATCATATTCAATCCATACCGTCACTAGGACATTTTCTAAAGAGATTCCAAGTTGCTAAACCTTCGTTTCTCATCTTCCCCTATTGGCAGCATTGATATAATTGGTCGTTCTCTCTTTTTACATACATCACTTGATTTCAAGGACACCACATGCTGCTGCGTTTCCTTCTATGCTACTAGGCCACTGGTTTCACTTTTTCAGTCATTTTTTAAAATCTGCACTGGTTTTTTCTCACTAGCCTATTAATTTGGAATGCGGGCTCAGTTCCTGTAGGACTCTTGTCACAAACAGTTATAAGACTTTAATAAAAAAGCATGTAGCTGCATAAGACTCCCAAATGTGTATTTCCAGAAAGTGCTCTGAAACTTCTGAAGCACGTGTCAACTACTATTTTGAAATCTTGAATACATAAAAGATACCTCAGTTTTAACAGGATTAAAGCTGAGTTTTTATTTTTCTCTACAAACCTGCTCTTCCTCCAGCCTGGCCCATTTTGGTGGGTGGTAGGTTCATTTCTCAGGTTATTCAACTAAAACCCTTGGAATCATCCTTATTCTCTTCTTTTCACATCAAGGCTGTCAGCAGATCCTGCTCCTATATCTTCAAAATGTATCCACAATCCTGTTGTCCGCATAAATCCAGGATCTCTGCCCCTTTCCCACCTTTATCTACTCCTCACCCCCTTGTCCAAGTTTCCAGCACCTCTTGACTGGATTATTACAGTGGCCCCTCTTTTTTCATTCCTTGGCTTCCTTTTAATATGTTATCAGCATAATAACCAGAATAATCTTTTTAAAACAGGAGTCAGGTTAGATTAAAACTGTGCTGTGGCTTTCCACCTTACTCAGATTAAAGTCTATTTTCTCATAAAGGTTCACAAAGCCCAATACAAATCTGCCTACCACTAACTCTGCCCTTTTTCCCACTTCTCTTACTCTCCTTCCCTCCATTCCAGTCATTTTACCTCCTTGTTGATCCAGCAATATAATAGACTCATTCCCACTTTGAGGTCTTTGTGTTGGGTTTTCCCTCTGCCTGTAATATTTTCTCCCCAAGTGTATTCATGGCCAGTTTCCTTGCCTCCTTCCAGACTTCACTAGAATATCACTTTGTCAGTGTGGTCTGTCCCATTTGTAAGTGCATGTTAAGCTCTGTATCCCTCTTACAGAGCTCTGCATTATTTTCTTTTTCTGTAGCATCTATTAACGTTCTAAAATACTACCTGACTTGTTAATTGATTGATGGTGAATTGTCTCTTTCCCCACCCCTGCTAGGCTGTAAGTTCTTTGTGGGCAAATATTTTATGTCTGTTCATTAATTTTTCTCATGTGTCTGGTACGTAGGTGTTCAGTAAATATTTTTGAATGAATACATGTAGTCTGCCTTATCTTTTTTTTTCTTTTTCAATAAATTTCTTATAAAGTAGTATAAACCTTGGCATCAGTGGGTCCAACATTAATTATTTAACATCCCACCAGCAAGGGAGAAGTTCTAGAACGTTTGATTTACAGTGGATGTAATAATATGTAGACTGGATATGAGGATTAAGTCAGAGACTGTAAAGTGCTGAATTGTGCCAGTGTGTGGGGACAAGTTGCTTAACTGTCAGAAAAGCCTAGCATTCTGCCTTGATTAGCATTTGAATGATGTGAGTTAGGTTCTAGAACCTGCTCTCTGGATTTCAGCTTTTAACCAAGGGTACAGTGGCTTCACTTATAAAGTGATTTTGAAACCACTCAGAGCCACAGTACATGTTCAATTATGTAATTGAACATGGTACTAAATCCACAAAATCCAGGCATCTCAGTCCTTTACCTTCAGCTTCCCAGACTGCAGTCTGCTGCAGTCATTGTTAAGAGTTTTGCTTACAGTGTTTCTAGAGTCTCCTCTTGTGTCCTTCAAATCCAGAGTATGGCAGAAACATCAGACTCCCTTCCCTTCTCTTTTGGTAGAGTAAGAGCTATGTGTATGGTTTGTCCTATTGTAGTTGCTGTGCAAATAAGTGATGTCAAATAAAGAAAAATATGATTTTTTTAGAGATCATATAAGCAACCAAAGAATAGACGATAAACCAAAATGTATGTAATTCTAGAAATGCGTAAGCTCAACGGCTATTACCTAAACACAAAATCTGTGAATTTTTTCTTAAGTTTGTGCTTTCTTTTCCTCTAGCCATGTCTAATTCCTTATATTTTACCTCCTGAATTTTTCTGTAGTAGTATCTGAGCAAGAGCAATCCCCATATTCAGTTAGAGGGTGTAAGTGTTTTAGACATGATTACCGAACACATTTGGAGTAGAATTTCTGAAGCACCATTGTTCTGAATGCATCTGCCTGAAAAATTTGATTTGCCTTTGAAACTCAGATTAGCATTATATCTGGGTTTTGTTATTGTGAAGATTCATTCTTTTGCAAAGATCACTGTTACAGTTTATTTTATTTTGAACCCCAAACAGTGTTATTGGCCAAGTCGGAACAGAAAGCATTGACCTGTCTTTCTGCTGCCGAATCACAAAATAACCCTTAGATTAGGCTATTTATTAATTGATAGCTCAGTTGGAGAATATACCTTGTTTTTATAGTTCTACACTTGGTTTGGGGACATATGTAGCAATTGTTTTCTTTGTAAAGTTTTTGTTTTGTTTTGTTTTGTTTTGTTTTTTTTAATTGCCACCTCTTCTTATATTCATGCAGTGTTTTTGGAAGTGGTAATCTTGCCTACCCAACACCAGCAAACATACCTGCTCTATAGTGAGGGACAAATTTTGGCCTTTAGGCATTATTGCACTTTAGGTGTCTGGATAGACAAGGGATTACCAAGTTCCTACTTATTTTCATATCTCTGTTCATGAAAAATGTAGTTAAAAAGTCAGGTATAGTAGTCAAACTACATTTAGATGTGTTATTGGGGGGCTTTTTGGGGAATGATCTACATTCCTAGAAAGTCTAGAAAATGGTAAAATTTTTAATTAGTGTTACAGCAGGCTTCTCTTCCCAAAATAATATTATTGTCATCATTAAAAATCATGAAAAGCTACTCAGAAGCACCTCTTGCTTAAGATGTTAAGTTCAAGCTCCAAACAGCTGTTGCCAGCTGTTGCTTTCTCTTGCATAGCCCTTCCCGCAGGCCCTGTCCCCTCTTCCCACAGGCCCCATCCCCTCACCCCCACGTCCCCTCTCTCCCCATGTCCCCATGTCGGACACCCATTCTGGCAGGGCTGCATCCCAGAGCATCCCCGCCCTTTCCATGGTTTCTTCTCTCTCCCTTTCCTGGGGCATTAGGAGATAGGGTAAGTAAGTACTAGAAACTGACACCTGTTTGTTGGAGAGTGGGCAGTCAGCAGTGGAGGTAAGTGTGTGGTCCAGTCACTTCTGGTCCCTTCTGGTCATTCTTCAGCAGACTCCCCACCCCTCCCCCACATGGTTTCAACACACCTTTCAATATGTAGCATTATTTATGTGAATTAGTGGGTTTTCTAGTTAATACTACTCAACAGTATTTCTGTGGGACCTACAGCCCATGCTTACCTGAGATTCTGGGTTACTTTATTATCTATTTTTTCTTATTAGTGCCATCAAATACTCCTCAAAATGCCAAATTTGATCCTGAACGCTTGCTAGCATACAGCTTCTGGCAGGTACTCAGAATCATCACAAGGCATTGATACATTCTGCGAAGTGGGTGTTGGTTAGGGATGTCAATATATAATGGTGTCTGGCTTGAGTAATAGGACAATCAGATGCTCAAGTTTGGGACATCCTGTATTTTGATTTTACTGTCTTTGTATAATAACATATAATTATTGGGTATAAAGTAATTATGAGGATTACAATTGTACCAACATACACAACCTCTAAAATCCTTTTATAAGTGAAGCTAAGAAAGTATTTGAACACCAGGTCTTCAGTAGAAGTTTTTTTTTTTTTTCTTTTTTAAAGATTTTATTTTTAAGTACTCCTTATACCCAACAAGGGGCTCAGACTCACAACCCTGACATCAGGAGTTGCGTGTTCCACCAAGTGAGCAGCCAGGTGCCCCAGTAAAGGCTGTTTTTAAATGAGAAATTACTGCTTGTAGATGAAGTATTTCCTTTGGACTTCAGCAAAGTCCTAACCTGAACTTTATTTCCAGCAAACTCTTTTCTACTACTTAATATGTTACAAAGATTTTGGTTATTATATAGAACCAAATGTACTGTGTATACATAGTTCTTAGGAATGTATTAAATTAGTGTGAGAGAGCCAGGTTTAACCAAATGTATGTCTCTAAATGAAGGGAGAAAGTGAACAGCAAATTCTCTTTACGTTGGCAGCCATGCTTACCTTGGGGGGACAGCAGAGGCTGCTACTTTTTCTTTTTGTATGTATGTATGTATTTATTTGTTTATGCTATGTGAGTCACCATACAGTACATCATTAGGTTTTGGTGTAGTGTTCCATGATTCATTGTTTGCATAACACCCAGTGCTCCATGCAGTACGTGCCCTCCTTAATATCCATCACCAGGCTAACCCATCCCCTTACTCTCCCCATCTCCAAAACCCTCAGTTTGTTCCCCCAGAGTCTGTAGTCTCTCATGGTTTGGAAATCAGAGGGAAAGATGAACCATGGGACTGCTACTTCTAATTCTTCTAAGGAAATGTGGTATAAGAGAAAGCAGATTATCAGGGAGAAACATCTACTTCTTTCTTAGTGCTAAAATTTATGTGAAATTTCTAAGGACAGTTATCAACTCAAAATCTATTTAAAATTTTCTCTTAATTTAAGTCTTCTGAGAAGGTAGCAACTGATAAATCTTGTACCTCATGCTCTGTGAATTTTGTGAGGTTGGGGCAAAGTTAATAAGGTGCCATACAGGGTCATAGAACAAATAGAATATTAGTTCTTTGCTGTTAATTTTTGTGGCAGTTTTGTCTTGTTTCTCTTGTGTTCTCTATTCTACTTACCTAATGTGCAAAAAAAAATTTTTTGGATTGAGTCGTTGAGAATTACGCTCTGGAAATTATTGTTTTCTAGAAGAATAAAACCAAAAGGTTGTGTTAAAAGAACCTTTGTTAAAAACCCTTATGGACTGGGCACCTGGGTGGCTCAGTGGGTTGAGCCTCTGCCTTCGGCTCAGGTCATGATCTCAGGGTCCCTCAGGGTCCTGGGATTGAGCCCCCCAATGGGGTTCTGCTCAGCAGGGAGCCTACTTCCCCCTCTCTCTCTGCCTGCCTCTCTGCCTACTTGTGACCTCTCTCTCTTTCTGTCAAATAAGTAAATAAAATTAAAACAAAACAAAACAACACTTAAGAGCTGACCACAATTCATGCTTACAATAAAATCCAAACTCTTTATCCTGATGATGCTAGGCGGGTGTCAGTGGTTCTCATACTTTTTGGTCTCAGGATTCTTACACTCCTATTTTGAGAAACACAGGGAAGTTTTGTTTATAGGGGTTTTCTCTCTTGTTATTTATTAGAGTAGAAATGAAAGCAAAGAAAAAAATTATGTATTATGTGTTTAAAAATAAATAAATTTGGGACTCTTGGGGTGTCTTAGTCGATTAAGCGTCTGCCTTCCGCTCAGGTCATGATCCCAGGATCCTGGGAACAAGTTCTCCATCTGGGTCTCTGCTCAGTGGGGAGCCTGCTTCTCCCACTACTGCTACCCCTGCTTGTGCGTGCTCTCACTCTCTGACAAATAAATAAAATCTTTTAAATAAATGTATGTATGTATGTTTGTTTGTTTGTTTGTTTGTTTCGGGTCGAATCATATGACGGAAATCCCGTCTCCCAGACAGATAGCTGGGAAAGGAAGGATATTTTAATAGCCTTTTCAGATTATTGTGAATATTCTTTGCTGCCTTATCAAAATTTGAATGTTAGTTTTTTTAAAGGTTAATTGCCATGTGAAGTCTGAAACTATCAGTGAACTTGTTGTACTTCTGTTACACTGAAATCCATTGTTCTGTCTTGTACTTCAAGTGGACCATTTTTTCCCCCCTGTGCCTGATTTTGTAATGTAATTGCACTGTTATTAGAAAACATTGGTTCAGTGAGTTATGCAAATCTCTCAAATGTTATGTTTCATTATACAGTATTTTAAAATTACATTCATTTAATATCACTAATCTCATCAGAAACAGTCTTAAAGTAAGTGTTGGGAAGCTATCAAACTCAAATTCATGGTGGTATTAATCAAGATTTCTGAAATTTTAATTTCCTTAAATGTTTGAATTTTATCATTGGCAGTAGTTTTTTTGTTTTGTTTTGTTTTGTTTGAAGTGACACTCTCACTTTATTCATTTTTGAGAAGATGTCAGCTAGATATTTAAGTATCTTAAAGCATATTTGGCAAATTTTCTCCAGTACAATGGTATTCCATGAAGAAAGTGGCTCGTTCAGCTCTAACACAAACAATTGCATGAGTTATTTTTTTCTCAGGGCAACCATTCTATCTCTGTTTCACTATAGATGCTTTAGGGGTACTTCCCATTTCATCACAAAGAATATTAAAAAGATATGGTCTTTATGTATTTAAGATAGTGTCAAGGTTTAATTAAATCCAACAATTTTTACTGCTGCATCTCCCAGAGATTCTCCCACGAAACAGTACATTGACTATGGCAAAGGAAGGAACAGTAGCTAATCTCCATTCATCAAAGCTGTTTTACCACTGTTGCTAAATCCTCCAGTTCCCCAGGTGTGGGCAGGGAGGAATGGGGAGAGAAAGGCAATTTGACTGGTCCTTCAGTGCAGTCTGAAGGCTGTTCCCTTTGGCTGTTCAGGACCCGCTGGAGTGATCTTCACTTCAGGTAGCTTAGGAACCAGCAGCATCAGCAGTAATAAGAGTCGCAGAGCCAGGCTATGGACCAGTTCTTTTCGAGCTTCTGGAGCGAACTCTCCCTCTTCTGATTTGAAGCAGATGGCTCCTCTCATGAGGGCTTTTGGTTATGCATCACCACTACCAGATGTTATTAGGAGGTTTCAGAGGGCTGCAGTTTCTTCTACCCTCTTCAGATATTTCTTAACTGGCTCATTTCAAAACTGCTTAAAATGCTTCATCCTTAAAGTCATGCATACTTTTAACAACAGGCACAGAACAACATATTTACCTTATCCCACCTTCCAAAAAAATACATCTTATAGCCATTTTAAGTTACTTGGAAATCCAAATTATTTTTATTTTTTTTGCTAGCGCACAATTCAAACCATTGCTTTATAACAGTTTGTTAACATTATCAACCCTACTTATGATTTTTAAAATCATTGCTGGTGGTAAAAGTTTCCTTTATTAACATGCAGGAGACTTTGCAGCCGTGGAGAAGGTATTGATATTACCGTCTTCATTTATTCTTACTCCAGTGTTCTAAGAGAATATATAGACAGAAGTTGAGAATTTTTTATTTTTGGTGGAAAAAAATCAAATACTATTTTAGTTCTTCTTGGTAAAGGATGATGTGGAAATGCACACGTGTAAAAAGTGCACTTTTCTACTTGTGCTCATGCTCTGCAGTAATCCTGTTGTGACATTGCCCATCCTGGCACTGTGGTTTGTTTGCCACATAGGTGTGAGTTTCCAGGCTGTTCATGTACTGCGCCCTGTACACACAAGCCTGTTTTATTACTTTGTTTGAAGATTGGGTGTGTCTAATGTAGTGGAAATTTATCCATTCAGTGTTAAGTACAGACAAAACACATTTCAAAGCAAAAGTCTCTGTAATTATCTATTTTTTTAGATTATTCATATGACTGCTTTCTTCTTTTCATGTGAATTGCTGAGAATTTATTATCCCTTCCAGTTCATTAAATCACTAAAATTCTCTACTGGTGCTATAAATAAATATGCCAGACCATGAATTGAGACTAGTTGATAAAGGCAGCTTTGTCCTAGTAACTGGGTCTTGCTTGCATATTCTAACTGAATATGTGACTATCTGTAGTATGGTAAGTTTTAGACTTCTGATGAAGCAAAGCCTTGCTTTAGACACATGTGGGGACTTGCTTTAAGTAGAGCTTTAGCATTGTCAGTTGACCTAGCTGCAAGATGAATGCAATATTACAAAACCACATTTGTGTTTAGACATGTTCAGGAGAGCCTCGGGACACATTTAAAAGATGTCTAGGTTCTTTACCATTGTACCTCACATAAACCTGCAGCTCAGGCAGCTACAAACATCATAGACCTCAGTTTCATACCATTTTAAACCCAGAATCAGTTGCACTCCATGAATGCACTGTAGGGTTCTAGATGGACTTGGATGTGTTGGTCACGGTCCTCCCTGTTAGACAGTGATTGGAAGCCAGGCGTGGGTGTGGTGCTGTTAGCTCTTATTGGGAGATGTGGAGATGGAGCCCTCAGAGAACTCCGACTCATTAGACCACGTAGGGCAGGAGGAAATGTGAGCGAGTGCTGCATGGAGAGTCTCTAAGCACCAGGAAATCTTCCTTGTTGAGGGGTTGTGGGGAGCAGTATGAAGGATGGGTAGGCTTCTGGTAGGTAGATTTGCCAGGAAGAAGGAGCAGTGAGGATGGCAAGAGGCAACAGGCTCATTTGCAGTATGGGAATAGTCTTGTTTGCTAGGTGAGCTCATGAAGAGGACAAGATAAAGAGCTCACAGCCAGGTCATGGCAATTCAAAATGCATTGCAAACCACGTGAGAAAGTTGAAAGAGAATTTCTTTTCTTCCTGGATGGACTCTTGGTCTGCCGTCCTATCATGCTGGTGGAGCAGGAGAGACTGAGCCATCCTTGTTTCACATTGTACCTCTTCAGGAAGAGTGGCACAGAGTAGTTGGTTAAAACTTGGCCACACACCACCTACTAAATATTCCTTTTTGTTTCCCTTTTGATGCTATCTTTTACATTTAAAAAAAAAATTAAGGATTTTTATTTATTTATTTGACAGACAAAGATCACAAGCAGGCAGAGAGGCTGGCAGAGAGAGAGATGAGGAAGCAGGCTCCCCACTGAGCAGAGAGCCCTATGCGATGTGGGGCTGATCCCAGGACGCTGGGATCATGACCTGAGCCGAAGGCAGAGGTTTTAACCCGCTGAGCCACCCAGGCACCCCTGTCTTTTACATTTAATGAGAGAGTTTTACCTTAAATGCTGATATCAACCAAGTCTCCTCTACTGAATTCCTGGTGGATCCATGGCCTTGCTGTGGCAAGCTAGTAAAATGCTTATGCAGAACTCTAACGCCTGTAAATTGTGATCACCATTTTCAGAGACTGCTTTTCCTTTGGTTTCAGTTATCATCATTACCGTAGACCTTGAATAGGTCCATGTAGCTCTCAACTATGGTGAAATGGTGGTTCTGTTATTTAAAAACAAAACAAAACAAAACAAAAACCAGTTGAATTGCCACTTATTGAGGTTATATTTAGATTTGTATATTTATTAATCTTTAATCTGCTCTTTATAGTTAAGGTACACACATAAATACTGTCTGCCTGTTGTTTTATGATGCAGAAATTAGGGAAACCCGAATTTAAAAACATTTTTATGAATACTTTTGACTTTCTGAGACTCATTTGAGTATTATTTTATGAGCAATTAAATTATCTTATTCTATACCTCTGGGCAGTTCAAGTACTGACCTACTTACGTAGTAGCTCTTAATTAAAAAAAGAAATGCTTGCTGAATATATATTAGAATTTGAATTTTTGTTTGAAATACCTTATTTTCTTAGTTCTGGCATATGCCGTGAAACTAAGTATAGAACCGTCTCAACTTTTATTCTGACGACAGCAGCATGAGGGATGGAAACAACAAGGGAGTACTTTATCAATGCCAAATAATTATTTTCTGCAGCAAATGGAAGCCATCTCTGAATGTTGCTTGGTGTTGATATAGTTAAGGTTTTGCCAACCTTTATAGGACAGCGTGCCTTTATATTGTGTCCTTCACAACAGTCATGGGGCATTGTATACTTTAAAGCTAATTAAAAGTAGCATAAAACCTATTTTTTAAATTTGGATTTAGAACAGATTTTACTTTGAGTTTTTGCCAGAAGTTGGTTGCTATAATAATCTTTTGTCACAGGTTTCTAATTCTACTTGAATTTTTTGTTAGGAAACATTTTTGTGACTTAGTTTAGAACTGTATTTGCCTTTTTCATTTTCATTTGATAGTCTCTACTCCAGAAAAGTTAGGTTAGAGATTGGGTGTGAAAATGCCTTGTATAACTTCACATGTATTTGTATTTTCTCATAGCACGATTTCTCTCAGTGGAGCGGATTTCTTATTTTTAGATCTTGCACTGTTTGCTTAATATAACTATATTTCATGCTAGTCACGTACATTGTAAAAGGGAAAGAAGGCATTTCATTATTAGAGATCCTTGTGGATGTGTTTATTATGATGACCAAATTGTAAAATTGTTAACTATTTTTTTTCCTACATGATTTTGTTAAAATCAGAAATAAAAGCCCCCACCCCCACCTCCCCTGGCCTTGCCTTTACCAAACCTATCCTGTTCACTTTACAGTGATAAACAATTTTAACCTAAGATAATGCATATCATTACTTAAGATGTATTAGGACGTAGTTGGTGCATTGATAGGAGAGCACTATTCATTTCTAAGCATTCTGTAGTGATAAAGGGCACAACATATATATTTAGATGACTTGTGTTTGGTAAACTTTTTTTCTTTAATCTAATAGAGCTTTTTAAATAAGAATTGTGGATGTTGGGAGAAATTGATCTGTGACATTTATGCCATTTGTACACTGTCTGGTGGTTTGAGCACATTTCCCATTGACCCATTCCTTGTGCTTATTGGAAAAGGATTACTTGCCCAAATAGAGCAAGGGATTCTTTAGTTAAGTTTAATTAACCCTTAATGAAGAAGGGCTTTGGCTTTTATCTTAATGATCTGATTGTGGAAATGTTTTTGGGTATTCCTAATATTGGGGAAAAAAACAGCACCTGCTAAAGTAAGGAAAAAAAAAATCAGTGAAAAAAATGTTTCTCTTGGACTAGCACACAGTTTTCTTCTGTCAACTGAAGCCACCAACCAGCCTGGAGAAGGCAACAGCAAAATTACTCCATTCTAGCATTTCCAGTGGAATTTCCCTTGTTGGATCAGTATAGTCTCCCTTCTAGCCTTCTTAGAAGTGACTTTCTGAAGCCTGATTTTAGTTTTCTTTGGAAAAATTATTTTTTAGGTACCTAGGTGAAAGTCATACATGTAATGGGATCATTGTATTATGGTAATAATATTTTTGCCTCTTAAACTGACATTTTAATATAGATTCTATTTGTTTGAAAATAATTAAGGAGTCATTTAGCTCCAGGTTTAATCTATATATAGTGTTGTTATAAGTTAATCTTTGATTGACTGATAAAATATCCTTAGTGAATATTACCCAGAGAATTAATAGGCTTCTGTTAGTCAAGTTTATGTACATGTATAGTTGTGTGCCATGAGAAAATGTTAGAAATGCATTGTATTAATACTGGAAATCTTACTAATGGAAATTCTCATTTTGGAATTTCCATCTAGACTTTCTACCGTATCATAGGTTGTTGTTGTTGTAGCAGTCTCAATTGAGAACTATGATTATATGCTTTATCAAATGACTATTTGATAAAAGCTCAATTATTCTAATGTAGCTGAGTCAGAATTCTGAGCTGCCATCTTGCCTGATTAAGGGAGTAATTAACCAATCTAAAGAAGAGAGCCCTTTCTTTCTGTTGAATTATATATCTTCGACCTTATGTCACTGACCGTAAGGAGCCATCAGTTGTAAGACATGCTATTATTTATGTACCAAGAAGAAAGGGAAGAAAAGGTCCTAGTACTTATACTCATGAGATGCCATCAATTATAAGGTAAACCCAATTTCAGAGATGTTAAAATGGGGGAGAGGGTAATAATCAATAAAATATGGCACATTTGTATGTACATAGTTTTTGTTGGGTATTGGTTATAATCATAATACGAAAATGTAAAGAAAACTATGTTAAATAAATCAGTATTCCTGCCACACACACAGATTCTTTAATCCTAGAAAACTAGAATTGGAAAAAAAGAAGAGATTGTGTAGTCAACACTTATACACAAGAGGAAATTTCCTAGGAGATCATCTAGAGTATATAAAAATTAGCAATTTTTGTTTAGTATCCCATACAGGTGCATATGACAAGTGCATACGACAAAGCTTATAAGCATCAAATATCATGTTAAATACCATACAAAATTTTTTAAAGAATCATTTTTCCTGCTTTCAGAGAACAGTCAAATTCAACCTTTGGGCATATTTCCCAAGTTTAAAGTACAGTTTAACGTTAATGGGAACTCTGTGTGATGAAGAGGAAATGACTTAGTCAAACTGTCCATGAGCCTCATCCTTCCAGCCAGCACTGGGGTATGCCAGGCCCAGTTACTTGTGTTGCTTATCACTCTTGGTGCCACAATTAAAACTAGGTCATTGTTGAGAGAGGCCAAGTTGACTTGATAGTGTAGACATTACTCTGTGCTCTGTAGATGGACAGCTTGCAGCTTTGGGCTGTCAGAAAGTGGGTACAGCAGAGCATCTGCTCTCAGTTTCAGTCAAGCAGACAACGCCTAGAGTAGGGGTTTCAGGTGCAGGGTTGCGCATCAGGTGGGGACCTGATCACAGTATGCGACACACATCATAATGATTGGATCTCACCTGCAAAATTCCAGCAAGATCCTCAGCAACCTCTTGGCCTGTGAGTAAGGCCAGAGCAAGCCTGCAGATGGGATGAAATGTCAGTAGTTTCAAAGCCTGAAAGATTATAAAGGGAGGGAGCCAGTTTAATCTTTGGGTTTTGTTGTTTTGGAAGATTGTTTCACAAATATTTCCCACTTTGGGTACAATTGTTACTAATAGTGAAAGCTTACCTTTGCAAAGTGTTTTCAACTTTTATCAAAATGTTTTCACAAACATGTAATCTTGCCTTCACAGTAAACCTGAGAGGGTTGAATGGGTATAATTATCCCATTTGGCAGATGAATAAAACAAGGCTCATGGATATTAAGTAACCTCTTAAGGTCACTTTTTGTTGGCTGTTGGTCTTTTTCACTATACCATGCTGCCAATGCTTGACTCCATATTTATTTCTAAATTTAGAAAGCACCTGGCCTATAGCAGCTCTTGCCATCTTAAGAACTGCCAGCATTTTGTTGCTTACATTTTTTACTTTCTTAATCACAAACATAACTTCTGCTGAGTATTGAAAAGTAAACAAAAACAAAACACTATTCCATTGTGATTACCAGGTTAAATTAAAATTACTCTCCTCTCTGATGGTCTGTTAGTAATTTTTGGAAGTGATACTCATTTCCACAGTCTACCCTGACTTGTTTAAGCCTCAGTTAACCTCGCTCTGTAGCTGTTTAGGTAACTTGGTGGTAAACCATACACAAGTCCAGACAAGAACTTCAAAATCAGAGCAAGTTAAACAAGACTTGCCAGCGTTGTTAGTTGTTGACATAGGATTTGTTAGTATAAATCACAAGTGCCCGGTTTTTCCAACTTTGGTTTTACCTGGCAAGCCCCTTCTGTTCTTGAGCAGCTTCCTCATTGCTGTTAGGCATTTACGTTCCTTCCGTTACAGTTCCTCTCCATGTCTTTCCAGAAAGTGTCCTAGAATTCTTCCTGCAGGGTGCAGAGTATATATGTTCACGGTTTTCTTATCTGTACATTTTGCATATATTTTTTTTCTTCTAACGTAGATCAGAAGTATGAAGATAAAGCATTATGTAAAAATGTGGGGTAATTAACTGTGGATGGAAATTAGAGTCAGTGGAACAGACAAAATTAGGCAGCCAATCTGGAAATCTGCGTTCTAGTCCAGCCATCGCCGCACTGCTTAACCATTCACAAACCCCTTCTGGACACCTACTTGCTTTATCTGTTGGCAGAGTTGTATTAAGTAATTTCTAGATTCCCTTTCTTTTCTGAACCTCATTCAAGTCTCCGTGCTGAATATACAGGATTCTACTAAATAAAGAGGGATTCCTGGCCGACCTTCCAGTGGGGAAAAAGATGATCTAAGTGAGCTCAAATTCAGCTGATAATCTTGTTGTTATTGGAAATTGAATGAAAAGAGATAAAGGTGGTTGAACTTTCTGACAATTGTAGAAATCATCAGAAACCCACAGTGACTAGCTAACCTCTTAAGTTTGGTTCTTGGTCTTCTTCACTATTGTATGCCAGTCACCAGCACGCTATAAGATCATGACGTTGAATTTTAAGTACAGGTTTCCCCTACTATCCAAAGTACAGTGTACCTGTGAAACTTTTTGTAAGCCAAAATGGCATAAAGAAGCAATTACCATTAGTTTATTAGGGAAAAATATTGAGTTTTCCCAGACCCGAAAAACAGCCTCTCTTTGGCTTTTCTGATACTTTAGGACCTATCTTCCTAATGGGTGCACAAAGTAAACCAAGGTAAAGCATAGATGCTATGGTAATGGTATGGCAGCTTGAGCTGAGTGTAGTTCCTGGGAAAGGAGCTTGGTGGTGCCACTTTTCTCGGGATGTGTGCTGCCTCTAATGGCTCACTGCAAAACATGCTGAATGCTATTTTTGCTTTTTCCTTTTTTTCATGAAAGCAAAAATTCTTTGGGTTTCCTTTAGCTAGTGAAAACAGATATTAATGTAGGTCTTTCATAAAAGCAAAGTGCATAACATGAACTTTCAGAAAGTGAGGGATACATATGTACTTTCATAAAAGATCAATGGGCTTCTTGACCAATTTAATTCATTAGGGCAGATTAACCATGTCTCATAACAGCTTTAAAATTCAGGAAGTCTGGGACGGGACGCCTGGGAGGCCCAGTCAGTCAGGCGTCTCCTTCAGCTCAGGTCATGATCCCAGGGTCCTGAGATAGATTTCCTCATCCATCGTCCTTGCTCAGAGAGGAGTCTGCTTCTACCTGTCCCTCTGTCTTCTTCCCCTGCTTGTGCTGTTTCGCTTGCTCGCTCTCAGACAATAAATAAAATTTAAAAAAAAAAATTCAGGAGGCATAAGAAAAAATGATATAATGCTAGTTGAAAAGAATTATTAGAATGAAATACAAAAATACATTTTGGGTTGGTATCCTTTATCCACCCTTCAACCTAATGGGGGATGTTTTTGCGTTGCAGATTGAATAGATGGAATTTTAACTCTATGTTTAATTTCAGGGAGGGAAAGAAACCATAATTTGTATTTAATGAAATAGCCTATAGATACGTAAGCAGAGAGGAAAGTGATAGAAATATTTTGTGTATTCAAATCAATCATAAATCTTCGTAGTATTTCATTGTGTTCTGGGTCATGGATTACCCTGAAAGACCGATGGTAACTGTGGCTCTACTTCCCAGAAAAATAAATGCACACTCCCAGTTGTGTATGCCATTTGTTGATGCAACCATTGCCTTCTTCCCCTTAGTCCCAAGTTCTTGATAAAAAAGTTACCCTGGCATGTTAAACCTTGAAAGCTATTAGAAATCATCTAAACTAGTACTACTTAAACTGTGCTTGTGAAATCAGTGGAATGAATCAAGACCAACATTAAAAAGAAAAGAGAAAAATAGGATAGAAAATATCTGTGCTATCATAACGGGCTAAGAGTTCTGTTTTGTGAACCATCTTTCCATTTATGGGCACGTCTGGTGGCGTGCACGTGCGCTAGTACTGAGTCCAGATATAAAATGCATTTTTTTTTTAATTTGGCAGACAGAGATCACAAGTAGACAGAGAGGCAGGCAGAGAGAGAGAGAGGAGGAAGCTGGCTCCCTGCTAAGCAGAGAGCCTGATGCGGGGCTCTATCCCAGGACCCTGGGATCATGACCTGAGCCGAAGACAGAGGCTTTAACCCACTGAGCCACCCAGGCGCCCCAAAATGCATTTCTTAACTGAGGATTGAAGGTAAAGATTGAGAAACACTCAGTTGTTCTAGAGAACCTGTTCATATTGTAGCTGAGGAACTTGATGCCCTTAAAGGCTAAATGATTTGTCAGACTCCCCTCCCCTTCAACACACACAATCAATTTTTGGTGGTTGAGCCAGTACTAAACCACATTCCTCGATTGCTAGTTTTGCTGTTCCACAATACTAAGTTTTCGAAATAGAATTTTGAAGTAGATTATTTCAAAATATTAAGTGGTCATCTGTTTCACACTTGGTATTCTTTAATCCTTTATTTTTCCCACTAAAATGACCTCTGTCATTGTCCTATAAAATAATCATGAGCATGAGCTGCTTTTCCAGAGTTTGAAAAATATTTCAAGGCCTTTCTGTTGGCTTTCCACATACCTGAATCCTGGAATTTTGACACTTAGGGCCTAATCAGAAGAATTTTAAAAAGAATAAGACACCAAGGTTAAGTTTTATGACCAAACCAAATTAATCATTTTTAATTATTTCTACATTCAGTTGATAACTAAATGCAAAATGCGGCTCTAGCTTTTGATACTGGATCACTGGGAGACCTTGTAGCCTTCTTTATTTTAATCTGACAGGAGGCTTTCTCAAACTTGAATGTCATACAAATTGCCTAGAGGGTCTTGTTAAAATGCACTTCTGGGGGTACCGGGGTGGCTCAGTGGGTTAAAACCTCTGCCTTCAGCTCACATGATCCCAGGGTCCTGGGATCGAGCCCCTCATTGGGCTCTCCGCTTGGCAAGAAGCCTGCTTCTTCCTCTCTCTCTCTCTCTGCCTGCCTCTCTGCCTACTTATGATCTTTGTCAAATAAGTAAATAAAATCTTTTTTAAAAAATGCACTTCTCATCCAGAATCTGGAGGAGTTTCTGGATTTCTAACGACTGTCTGGAGGTGCCGCTGCTTCTAGTAGCAAGGACTTGATGTTACCTTTTAAACCATGGTAGGAAAATAAAGCTTTCAAGAAGCTTTCCATGTCTTGATTTTTATTAACATTTTCATGCTTTTCAAATGGGCTACAAAAATTAAAATGTCATTTAAATTTTAATTGTATTACTTCTTGTATTTAAGAACATACCTTTAAAAGAGCCATACTCCTCAACCCCCACATTTCATGAGTGACAGTGGCCCTCTTTGCAGCGTTGTTCTAGGGGATTCAGAATGAGCAGTGCTTCATGTAAATAGAATGTTCAAGCTTTTCCACAGAACTTAATTTCCCAAATACCCAACGCCTTGAATTTCAGGAAGAACATTTTCTAAAATATTATATAATTTTCTTAAGCTATTGTGTGCACTTGTTGTTCTAATGATGTAAGAGCAGTGGTTCAAGGTTTTCTTGGAAAAAGGTGTTGAACTGCATGTGAAATGAATAAAAGCCACAACGCCTTCTTAAGTTCTTGCATCTGCTTTTTGTGCTTTGACTATTTTGTCTGTCCAGATGACAATTATTAGTAGTAAAGCAGCTCATTTCCCTTTGCAATCTAATTGGTCGCTCTCTGACCTGAAAGTCAGGTATGTTTGGACTAATCCTGATCAGAAGGACCTCCCTGCTGTGGGGGCTTTCTAAGGAGGTTGGTGTCTGGAAGTTCAGTAGCAGTTGAGCAGGAGAGAAATCTTTTGGTTTTATCCATATCCTGGGTAATTAGCTCAAATAGAACACATGTGCTCCTTCTTTATACCTTTCACTGCATGCTTTTTAAAAACTGGTCTCTAGATCTCTCTCTGTAACATTGTGTGATTTGAAAGGATGTGTAGCCCTGTGATTGGGAACACACAATAATTGTAATAAATGAGCAGCACTTCAGGGTCCTTCTAAAATGGGGATGAATAACCTTGTGGAAAAGACCGTTGGTTCTCTCACACAGTCAGTTCTGTCCTGGCTTTGCAGTTTTAAGAGTGATAATGAAGACAATAAAGAGGATATTCCTTGGCTCAGTGTCACGATTTAGGGTCCAGGGATTAAAAGTTTGATTTCAGTGTGTTCTCTTCAGCAGATTATTAGTTATAATAACCATCACAGTGCATTCGTAGAGCCCTCGCTTGGTCAGGCAGTCATTATTCTGACGACTCCTGGGCTATAAGCAGGACTGTGGACATGAAGACTGCCTTAGGTGAAGGGTTGGGGGGACGGGGAGCAAATGGCTGCTGTACTCGAAACAAATGAGAGTAATCCAGGTAGATAAGGGTGAGATTCAGTCTCCTCATTAGTCCGTCTTTAGAAATAAATACGCATGTGTGGCACCCGTAGCAGGTGTTTTGTTTTTTCTTGCTCATCAAAGGCTAGAAATTGTTGGGGGATTCACATGCATGAAAACCATATACGTAGTAGTATATGTTCTTCTGATTCAAAGGAGGGAGAACCTGTTTGCATTTTTAACTAAGCAGCATCAGAACATTTATCATTTTGAATAGCCTTATTACTGGTTTTGTGTTAGAAGTTGTGGATTATATTCTTTAAAATCATGACAAGTTAAATGTAGCCATAACATTTAGGCTGGATTTTGAGATCCTGAGCAGGGCCCATCTGACCTATTTTTAGTGAATTATAATTTTAAATGCCGATTAGCAGATTTGTGTAATTTGAATCTTACTTTTTATGTCTAAAATCTGTCTGTTTCAGTGCGGCTAAACCTACTGGTATAATCTTAGTCTAATTTAAAAGTATTTTCCGGTCTGGGACTCCTGTCAAAGATCATCATAGAAACTAGAAAATGTTGGGAGGTAAAACGAACACATGACCTCATCTCTCTCATTTTGCACTGGACTGTAACTTGCATTCAAAGAGACTGCAAAAAGAAAAACAATATTCCTTTCCATTAAGCTGTAGTAAGTGTGTTATTTAGTATGGTTTTGCTATAATAATCCCTTTTAGAGGGAAGAAAGGAGGATTTTGTTTGAAGTATTTGAAACTAAATGCTGCCAGGATAAAGATTTTACTAGAAATACAGAGTAGATATCAGTCCCTACCCTCTGTTAATCGATCCTGCTTGTTTAACTGGGGAAATAAAAAATGTACATCTACTGAAGAGAAGTCTGTGAGCACAAACTGTTCCTTTCCTGTTTGCAGATCTATTTCATAGGTTGTTTATTTTATTTAAATATACAGTAATACAGGAGACAACAGAATGCAACTGCTGTTCCTTTAACATTAGAGCTATGCACGTTACAATAGGTGTCACTGTTTTGCTTGGTCCAATCATGATTGGTGACTTCAGCTATTGGCTCCGAGCACTGGCTGTCTGACTCCATCTGCAGGGCTGTAATACCTACTCTCCTCCGATCCATTCACCACACAACTTCAGCCGGCTGAACAGACTCGCAGGGCTCCAGCACATCTTGCTAACCTAATTCAGAAAACAAGCGCTACGGCTCTCTCTCTGCCTGTCATCTTCGCTCAGTCTAGCATTTTTCAGGTGATCTAGGAAACTGGGTTATTTTTATGAGCAAATAAGAGAAATAGGAATCATGATGGAGATGTATTTTGCAGACCCAGTACTGGATAAAACTTAAAGCCAGTTTCTATTCAACATAGTGAAAAGGTCACCTTGTCCGGCTGAGAAAAGAAGCAAAATAGCAGCTTGTTGGTTTCTGTTAACATCTTGGCTCATGCCAGCCTCTTTCCCTTGATGTGTGCACCAGTTTGGGATATCTAGCTATAAAGAGAGACATACTGTACTCATGGTAGATGACAAGGAAAAGAACATGAAATGTCTCACCTTCTTCTTGATGCTTCCAGAGACGGTAAAGAATAGGTCCAAGAAAAGCTCAAAGAAGACAAATAGTGGCGGTGGCGGCGGCGGCGGCAGCGGCAGCAGCAGCAGCAACAGCAAGTTGCCCCCAGTTTGTTATGAAATAATTACCTTGAAGACTAAAAAGAAGAAGAAGATGGCTGCTGATATATTCCCTCGTAAAAAACCAGCCAACTCCAGCAGCACCACTGTCCAGCAGTACCACCAGCAGAATCTCAGTAACAACAACCTCATTCCAGCCCCAAACTGGCAGGGTCTCTATCCCACCATTAGAGAAAGGTAAGTTCCTAGCCAGCATATTTACTTTAAAAGTTTTCCTGTGTTGAAGTTTCTGCTTTTGCACAACCTGTAATGTATTTTAACATAAATCTGTGTTTCCTCTTTTCCCAGAAGCTTTATTGGTAATGGAAAACTGCCTTGTATCTTTTCCAAAACAGTACAGCTGTTTTCCTCTTAGATAAAAATGTTTTTGCAAGCTGTAACATTTAAGTGACAGGCTTGTGTCCACGGACCATGGAAGGTTTGAAGATAGAAGCCTCTTATTTGTCTTTAGTCTAATGAAAAGTTTGGATTACTTTTTGGGTTTTTGTTTTGTTTTAACTCTAGTTACTTCTCATGTGTTTGCAATGATCACAAACAGTTGTTTAGTTGAAATCTTTATTTGTAGTTTAACCCTGAAGTTACTAAACTGTTGCTTAGCTTGTGATTCTTTCATGGGTTTTGTATGTTGGGGAGGGGTATTAAAAATGCTGGCTGCTGTACATTAATGAATTGCCTCTGTTTGTAGAAATGCGGTGATGTTCAATAATGATTTGATGGCAGATGTACATTTTGTGGTTGGGCCACCAGGTGGGACTCAGCGGTTGCCAGGACACAAAGTAAGCAACAGCTGCATTACTGGTTTAGTCCTGAGATTTACAAAGAGGGACCCTCTCCATAAGCCTGAAACTTGGTTGGGGTGGGCAGCTTGCCGATGGCAGGCAGTGCGTGTTTCAGCCATCACAGAGAAGGCACAGCCTCTCCAAAGGGTCTTGGCCACGCTTAATTTTTTTTTCTTTGTTTCTTTCTACCCTGCTTTACATCCCACACAAAAACATGCCCTCTCAACTTTCCAGTCCTGGGAAGTTGTTGCGACAGGTTAGGAAAGTCATGTTTACTCTTCCCCTAGAAATTGGTTCGGTAAGCTTTTATTTGATTTATTTATTCTGTAATGAGGGAACTTAGACATTAATCTCTTAAAGCCTTGAGGTAATTAGCAGCATAAAGACTGGCTTGCATGAGCATCTATCTTCTGCTTTCAGAGCAAGATACACACTGTACCTTGGCTTTGAAGAAAGAGCAGGTGTAGGTGCTCCATGTCCACCAAACCTGATTGTTCAGAGTTGTTTTTCTGGGCTGATTTGCTGAAAATGCTTTCAGTTTAGTGCATGAAATAAGATTTCCCTTTCTCCACAGTATGTTTTAGCTGTTGGGAGCTCTGTGTTCCATGCAATGTTTTACGGAGAACTTGCTGAGGACAAAGATGAAATCCGTATACCAGATGTCGAACCTGCTGCTTTTCTCGCTATGCTGAAGTAAGCATCGTTCATTTGTTTAGAAAGAGTTTGTTTATGCTGTGTTTGTACTCTGCTGGTTTCTCAGTTAAATATAAGAAAGGGAGACCGATGAAGAAAGAGGGTGCTGCTTACCTTGTAAATGTTTTTGGAGAAAACTCCTGTGCATCTTTCAGGGGAAAGCATGTGGAACTGTGCAGGCATCTATAATACACCTTGGCATGGGATTTGGGAGCAAGTGACATGGATAGTGATTTGATTTTTAACGACTCATAGTCAAAGAAAAATCACTTTCTCGTGTAGGATTATCTGATTGCGCATGTTCTCTCTGACAGCATTGTGTCTGAAGTCTCCAAAGACATAAATTATATTTTTGTTTCACAATTTGAGCAATTATATACCTCGTTGAAGTACCACTAGTTAAGAGATTTCTCAGTTTTTTAGGAGTTCCTGTTTCCTCTCAGTAAATGTAAAACTAACTGTGTTAAAATAATCTGATCTTTGCCTATATGTATATGTGCATACCCTTATATAAAATCAGATACCATTTCTCAAGGATAAAGCATTTGCATTTGATGGTAGAGGAGACATTTTTGAGAGAGATGAATAGTTTTCTATAGTTTTATATGTATTTTTACAGGAAAACTTTAATTAATAATACACAGATGTGATGCTGTAAGATATATGCTTATTTAAAAAATAGTTTTTTGTCTCATGGGTCTTTTTTAAACTCCATTACGTGTTGACTAGCTAAATAGAGTCTACGCCTCTGATGTGCACTGCTGCTGGACAGTGATATTCTACTCTGTGATTAACCTGCAGTGATTAGTTTAAATAACGTTTTATGATTTTTGTTAAATCCTTCTTCTAGCACACCAAGTATACACAGAGTTCACGGTTGTCTACTGCTGTGGGGATTTAGGTTCCCTGGAAAAAACATCTTTGTTTAAAAAAAATCATTCTGTGTGTCAACAAGTTGGACGATAATTGGACAATAACCCCACAAATGGTTAAAAGGTTGCAAGATATTTATTGTCTGCTCCTACTGAAAAATACGTACTGCAGTTAGCTGTAGAACTTAAAAAGTATTCAATTCTTTATTTATGTTGTAGTTTTGAAATCTAATTGCTTCTGACTGAAACTTTCACAGTGGGAAATAGGGAAATTAAAGATAAGTGAGCATGTGAAGTATCAAAAGGTAAACTAACCACTTCCAAGCAACCAACGTTCAGTGACCTTTCTAATCTTTTAGAGATAAATGTACAGAAACCAGTTTTAGCTTTGTTTTTTGTTTTTTGTTTTCTTTTCTTTTCTTTTCCGATCACGTCAGCTTTGCGTACTTGACATTTCAGTCTCAGAGGAGAACGCTAACACTAGTTCAGCATTGGGACTGCACTGCAGTCCAGTGGAGTGTTGTGTTGTTTTAGCCAGAGAGATTCATGGTGAGGAAACACGAGTAAGAATTACAGCACTACATTTCACCTGAGTCATTTGATTCACATCTTTTCTTACAAATATATCACCTAGAATATATCTCAATACAGCTTTTTAAAATTCTACATGTAGCCCACCAGCAGTGGTAAGAATCAGAAATGTAGTAAGGTGCCGTTTGCTGTCGGGCCACAGTTGATCAAGACTGCACTGTTGCCAGGGCTGGTGGAGGCCAGGTTTTCCAGACAGCTGTGTTGTATGGCTGAGGAGCCGGTATTCCTAGAAAGGGAGTCATCAAGAGAAAGGGAAGACCGCTCACTTGACAGTTCCAGGGTCAGAGCAGCACTGAGCTTCCAGTATTTTGTGAGTGTGTCTTGGCCAGTGGTATATGGCTCAGCCTATCAGAAGAGAAAGAGCTTCCTGGGAGCAAAAATGAAGGTTTCATTTGTGAGTGTGGACATTTTTCTTTTTGTCATCACTGTGGGCTTTTTTTTAACTTTCTTTGCAAAAGCCATTGCTAATCTTTTGTTACATGTGTTTCACGGAGTTAAAATATAGTAACTAAAGTAAAACTTCACAGCAAGTAGCTAAACACCTTAGCTTTGACTGGAAAAAATTAAAAGTTAAATTTTATCACTATGTATTTTTCACCCGTATGTAGTTCTCACTGAACTCTTGTACTCATCCGTGGCTATCTAAAAGAAGCAGATGATTTTTGCTTTTATATACCATCTTGGGAGACTGCCACCATCTCCCCAAATCACCAAGGAGTGTTTTATTTCCTGACATAGAGATACTTCACAGAATCATAAAAATAGTACATATTTGGGCTTTCTTGCTTTTGTCTTTTAATTAAATCTATTCAGAAATAATACATTCTTTAATTCTGAAGGTAGAAGAAATGTATGGGGGAGAGAAGAAAGAATTTAGAGTTCAAAAAAAAAAATCCAGATACAAAGCCTATGTTGGATTCTATGTAAAGGCAACTGGAAGATATTGTTGAAATCCATATATGATAGTCTATTTAGAAATACTTGAAAAATATCTTTCTTAATCTCAGGTTTTATTTTGTGTTTAGGAAAAATTCAGGTTAAAAATTCTTGGTTAAAAGAATTAAGATGTAAATCATTGCTAACGTATTAAAGGCATTTGTTCCTTTTTTTTTTTTTTTAAGATTCTATTTATTTATTTGACAGAGATCACAAGGAGGCAGACAGGTAGGCGGTGGGGGGGGGGGGAGCAGGCTCCCTGCTGAGCACAGAGCCCCATGCAGGCCTCAATCCCAGGACCCTGGGATCATGACCTGAGCTGAAGGCAGAGGTTTTAACCCACTGAACCACCTGGGTACCCCTAAAGGCATTTGTTTCTTTCTGAATATATGAAAATTTTTAAAATAAAACTATGTATATAGAAAGAGAGCTTTTGAAACATAAGATTATTCTTTTTTAAAAGATTTTATTTATTTATTTGAATGAGAGAGAGAGAGCATGAGGGGGGTAGGGAGTGACAGACTTCCTTCTCAGCAGGGAGCCAGGACATGGGGCTCTCCAGGCTCAATCTCCGGACCCCTGGATCACGACCCGAGCCAAAGACAGATGTTTAACTGACTGAGCCACCCAGGCACTCCAGAGATTATTATTTGATTAAATATAATATGGTGTATTTAATAGAAATTTTGCCTTTTTGTTTTTGTTTTTGTTTTTGTTTTGTTTTGTTTTTTGCTAATACTAACTCTGATACACAGTTTTTTGTTTTTTTGGTTTTGGGTTTTTTTTTTTTCCTTTTTCCAAACAGTTCTAGTATCTTCTCTTTTTTGAGAAGACATTGAGTGCAGGTTATAAAATAAAAGCTAGAATGGTAACACAAAGTAAATGTCTTTAATTATACAAACTTACTGCTGAGTTGAAATATTAATAATTTATGAACATACTTCAGATGTTTCTTTAATCCCTAATCATTTTGGTAATAACTGTCACATAAGATGATTTTCTTGGAACTAACTTGAAAGTAGTTGCATCTTTTCTTACTAGACACGCTCATTTTGTGAAAGTTCCATTTATATGCTGGGTACTCTCTTTCAGATATATCTATTGTGATGAAATTGACTTGGCTGCTGACACAGTGCTGGCCACTCTTTACGCTGCCAAAAAGTACATTGTCCCTCACCTCGCCAGAGCCTGCGTTAATTTCCTGGAGACCAGCCTGAGCGCCAAGAACGCCTGTGTGCTCCTCTCCCAGAGCTGTCTGTTTGAGGAGCCAGACCTGACCCAGCGTTGCTGGGAGGTGATCGATGCCCAGGCCGAGTTAGCTCTCAAGTCTGAGGGATTCTGCGATATCGACTTCCAAACTCTAGAAAGTATCCTCCGCAGGGAAACTCTGAATGCCAAAGAAATTGTGGTTTTTGAGGCAGCACTCAACTGGGCCGAAGTGGAATGCCAGCGACAAGATCTGGCTCTGAGCATTGAGAATAAGCGCAAGGTCCTGGGAAAGGCACTCTACTTGATCCGCATCCCCACCATGGCCCTGGATGATTTTGCAAATGGTGCTGCCCAGTCTGGAGTTCTGACTCTCAATGAGACCAACGACATTTTCCTCTGGTACACTGCAGCCAAAAAACCCGAGCTGCAGTTTGTGAGTAAAGCCCGCAAGGGCCTCGTCCCCCAGCGCTGTCACCGTTTCCAGTCCTGTGCCTATCGGAGCAACCAGTGGCGTTACCGGGGCCGCTGTGACAGCATCCAGTTTGCGGTTGATAAGAGAGTGTTCATTGCCGGCTTTGGGCTCTACGGCTCCAGCTGCGGCTCTGCGGAGTACAGCGCCAAGATCGAACTCAAGCGGCAGGGCGTCGTTCTGGGGCAGAACTTGAGCAAGTACTTTTCAGACGGCTCCAGCAACACCTTCCCTGTGTGGTTCGAGTACCCAGTGCAGATTGAGCCAGACACCTTCTACACAGCCAGCGTGATACTGGACGGCAATGAACTCAGCTACTTCGGACAGGAAGGCATGACGGAAGTTCAGTGTGGCAAGGTGACTGTCCAGTTCCAGTGCTCCTCGGATAGCACCAATGGCACTGGGGTGCAGGGCGGGCAGATCCCTGAACTCATATTCTATGCTTGAAAACCCCTCCCGAAGCGGTGTGAGCTCTGAGGTGCACATCTGGTTCCCACTTGCTTGATGCTTAGCTCATCTGCAGAGATGTGATCAGCGCAGGTAATTCGTAATGAATGAAGCTATAGGCAGTTTCTCATTTCTTTCAGCCTTTTAATTATGTACAGGCAAAAATGCAGCATTCAGCTTCTAACTATATGCTTAAAAGAGCCAAGTTCTTATCAAGGCTTTGTGATTTTTAGAGTTAACGTCTATACACCTGGAGAGAATTTGTGCTCTTTTCCAACTGCCCCACTGACCTCCCAGTTTTGTCCCTCTTAAAACTTTCTAGATCACCTTGAATTTCCTTTAGGGTTTTATTTTGACAAATAGAAATAAAGACTTTGAAATAATAATGAAAAGAGTTATTTTTAAAGAGAACCCCTGCCCCCCTGCAATTACAGATAAACCTCAGTGCACAATTTTGAAAGAAGTTTTCCTTCGTAATAAGTAATAATTTAGAAAGTAGGCAATAGTTAGGTTTAGCTCTTATTTTACTTCATTTTAAATATTTTACTCTGGGCATTATTTTTTCTTAAATCCTAAATTCATAAGGTTGTTAAATGTTAAACACTATAAAGTATCCATGTAAAATAGGAGAACAGGAAATTGGATATTTGCTTAGGCCATGACTTCTACTACAACCAGGTTTTTATTCTTTTAGTTTAGGAGACAAACCTGCAATACGGACACATCTTTTAGAACTAACTAAATTACACATTTTTATTGGCAATAGGGAAAAATCACAGGCCTATTAATTTAAACTAAAACAGCATATAAAGGAAACCTAAAAAAGTCCCATTCTACCAATAGTTTTTTTAATGGCATAATAGAATACACCGTTTGAAAAAGCCAGTCTTTTCCCCACTTTGCTTCTGATCCCCACTGTTTGCTTGTTTTTATGTTATACTGTATGGAATTTTTAATCCCTTTTTCCCATGAAAAGAGGACCAAACAATTCTTCAGATGTATGGAATAACCACTAGTTTTGTAGCACTACATGTTAATATAATAAGATACTTTTATTCATTGATTTTTCTTTTTTTTTTTAATTCCAAAATACACTCTACCTGATCTGCTTTGACCACATACTATCTTCTTCGTTAATTATAGTTATGTCCTGTTCCTAGACTGCTAGAATTTGGCTTTTGGTCATTGTAAAGTGCCAATATACGCCTGCAGGGTTTTAAAAAAAAAAGGTCCTGAGCAATACACTTGATGGTACCTAAATATTCACTGCATCAGCATCACATCCAGCCCTCTTATTTGTACATGGTTCATGCAAACAAAGGAGGGAAAAGCTCATCTCAACATTCTCCTTCAGTGATGGCTTGTGATGGTTTAGTGCCTGTGACCCTGGTAGTGTCCAATTTGTTCACTTCCAGTTGAAGTATCCATGTGTTTCTGGGCAGCTTTTCTGCTCAGTGTGATCCTGAGATGGCTTCCCCCACCACCCAGAGTGTGGTCCCTGGCCACCTCCTTCTCCTGCTCTGCAGGTCCCTAGCTGACTTGTCTGGAGCCAGGGGTTAGTCCTGGGGTGGGCGGGTGTGTGCGCGTTGTGGGCGTCCGTGCGCGTCCATGTGCATGCAAGTGTGTTTGCCGACTCAGGAATTGTCTCCTCCCTGCCTGGCCAGTGAGAGGTGGGACAGAAATGGTTCCCCTGCTGGCCCTAGCAAGGCCCTGGGAAGTGACTACCCTTATCTGATTCACTGTGCTTCTGGGCCACCATTTCCCCCATAGACGTGGGCTTGTTGCTTTTGGCCAGCTTCCCTGGTGGAGGAGAACACTGGATTATGGGAAATGTTTTAATCATGTTTGCCATTACCTATGGCTGTTAGCATAGGTGATCAAAAGCTGTTACTGGTGATTATAGATGAGTACTCCCAGGACAACTTTCCAAAATTACCTAACAATTACTTCTTATTAGGAAGATGACAGAGAGTAGTTTGGGCAAAGTATCTATGAAATAAAGGTTATGTTTTCAATTTAAAAAATACTTCTATAAAGGATTTTGCTTTTAAATTATGATTAAACATTTCAGTAACTCATAGCTACCATGCAAATTGGTAGGCTGTATACCTGGTTAGAAGGCACTCATTTTTAAGCCAAAGGAGAAGAAACTTGATTTAGCACTAATGTCATCATCTCAGATTGTTGAGGTGGGTGTGATAACCTTAGAGTGAAGATTGTTCATTCGGTAACATTCACTGTCAGTGTTCTGGTTAGCAAGATGCCCTCCACGTGGGTAGGGAACTGCTGTGGGGGGAAAGCTGAGGGAGATCGTGTACTGGGGGTATGAGAGCTTGGTTTTATGTTAATTACCATTAGCTAAAAAAGAAAAGACGCATCCACCACCTGATTGGCTGGTGCTGAGAGCCGTGGGTTAAATTTGAAAACTGTATTTAGAATAAGAAATTTTGTATTTTAAATCCTATTCTCCCTTTTGCATTTTCAACAACGTGGAATGAAAGCTAACATGCTTGCTTTATTTTCTTTGGTAATCTCGAATTTTGTAGCTTTTAAAAACTAGAAACCATTGTTCTGACAAGGCAGGCAACTCTAGTGTATAAACACAACTTTATTAAACAGAATATTCTGTAGATGCTTTCCCCAATATATCTGGCAGTCTTTGTCGTTGTTCATACTGGGGATAAAGGGGAACTAGGCTAGCGGTTCTAATGTAACATTCTTTAAGCATATCTTAATATAGTATTTAAGTAAATGGTCTAATTTCTACATAATTATTGCACTGAACTGTCTTTTTTTGTTTTTTTAAGGTGTTTAAATAAGCTCGGCTAATTCAAGACACTGGCCACTTGTGCATCAGAGTGCTTGAATTTAGTAGCTTACAGCATTATTTATGAAGGAAAAATACATAAATATGAAGTACCTCATGTTGAATGTTATTGTACTGTATTTTTAATGTAACAGTGCAGATCTTGTTAGACACATGAATGTGTATAATCATGTTAAAAGCAAATAAAAATAAAATTGGTTCATAGATTTGTTTTCCTTGGCATTTTTGTAGGTCCCTTGAAACAGTAAAAAAATCCATTCTGGCACTTTTGGTGCCACTACGTTTTACAGAGATGGTTTTGCAGGAGTATTTGTTTGCTAAGTATTCACATATCTTTGATCCCTAAAGATGTAAAAATTTGAGGCAAAAGCATACGAGAACAATGAATATGTTAATCAATTGCATTGTTCAAAGCCTGACTGTGACGTTAATGAGAGGAAGTGAATGGGTGCATTTATATTCCCTATATGGAACCGTGCTTTGCTGGCATTCTGATGCTATAGTTGCTCACATGTCTGTGGATCTGGCTGTACTAAGGGGGTGTGGATACATCCAGCTTTAGATGTAACCCGTGCTGCTTGTTCCTGCTGTGTTATAATAGCTTAAGTCTCTGAATGAAAAAAATAAATATCTTATGGGAATTTTGAATACAATTTTTATGTGCTCAACGAGTTTTCCATTATATTTGCCCATATTGAGTAATATATACACACACATGCACACACACTTGTACATAATTCATATACATGTACATATATTTTTTTCTCTGCAGTTTTCTGTTGGTTTTATACTAGAGTTTATCATGAAACCCTATATATTTGTTTAATCACTTTATCTGCTCAGCTTTCTGTAGCATACCTACTCAGAGGATTTTTGGAATTATTCCAGAGAATAAAAAACTGGAAATTTCTTTCTAATCAGCTTAATTACAGATACAACCTAAATTGCAAAGGTCTTTAATCCAGGAAAGTCAGCTGTTTTCTCTGTTGCTAGTTAAACTTAATCCCCATATGCTTGTTTTCAATATCCCAAAACAGTTGGAGATGATACTCTTCCTTTGTTGGCATCCAGGATCAACATGTCATAGAAATTATATTCTTCTCCCTGTGGACTCTGGCTTGCCTACAAAAGCCATGAACTTAAACTTAGGAAAAAACAGAAACTGAGGAACTAAATCATATGAAATGCGGAGGCCAAAACAAGCAAGTGGCCCTGAAAACCTGTGCTTACCCTAAGTGTTTATTAGAATAGGACTCTGGGCGCCTTTGAGATGTGTCAGTGAAAGTTAACTACACTTTCAATTTCCAGTTAATATATTTCAACATTTTTTTTCTGAGCCATTTACATTTATTGACCAACTACTCCCTTTGGTCAACACTTCATTGAGTGTTATCCTCAATTTTAAAAAAAATATATCCTCTAACAAAACTAAAAGCTGGGGAAATGTTTCTAAAATAAAATTTCCTCACTTATCTCTATAACCACTGTAAGTGCTGGTGAAAAGACCTTCTCTATCAAGATACTGTCCTGTGGGTGAGATGGAAGTATTTGTGAGGAAAGGTTGAAGACGGTGGTTGACCCTGTCACACACCAAGCCACATAGATCAGTTGCACCTTTGGGTGCAGTTCTCACTTGGATATCTCTCCTCTGCTGCCTCTTTTACGCCTTTCTAAGGAGGGAGTGTGGCAGGGGAGGTATAATTGCCACCAATGCCAACCCTAACTATCCTTATGACCCTTGTTTTCTATTTGCTTGTTCATGCTGATGTCCATCAGATAGCAGTTTTACTAGCAGATGCTATTTTATACTCTGCCATCTATAGAGTCCTTAACCTCAAGATAAAAAGTTAAACAAAACAGCTGCTCTTTACTTTGTTTACCCTATACTTTAAACAATTCTGTGTACTGGATGGGATTCAAGTTATCTATTCAACTACCAACCCTTCGGTGTTCATTTATCCCAGCTACTTTCTCTTTAAGGTGGTTTGGTAGTAACAAGTCCAACTGCTATGAAGGAAGGAGGGCCTGTGTGTTAGACTTCAAGAACGGTGTCTTTTTTTTTTTTCCCCCCTTTGTGGAACAATAGTACTGAAAATTATTTCAAAATCCAGGAATTTTTTTTTGTTTATTTATGATGGTGAGCAGTTTATATTTAACAAGCTATGTCTTACATCAGTTTGTTTTAGAGGAGTAAAATTACACCTGAAAAAAGTTGAAAAACAAGTCCTACAAGTAGCCTTCTTAATTTTAGCATGAAGTGCTGCAAGAAAGCTTTCCAAGCAGCAGATAGCATAAAGACTGTTGCGAGAAACCAGAGAATCTGAGATATTTTGATATGTAGCAGTCTTTACCGTAGCTGTGCAATTTGCATTTTTCTTCCTAAACTACTATATTCAAAAAATAGTCAAAGAGGACAATTTAAGGAAAGCTACAAATAATCTTTCAGAGCTTGAAGCAGAGGGTACCACCTTCTGCTGTACAGTAGAATACGTAAAAATGTACTTTTGAGAGATACTCTGTTCATTTTTGTGCTTCTCTTGATCAGCCCTAAACTTCAGATTTTAAACTTTAAGTATTTCAGTGCCCCTTAGAATAGTGCCAAAACAAACAGTACACCTGAGCCCTAGCCAATTCAAAATTAAAGACAAATTCCAATTCTAAGAATACGTGGAGGCATTGGTGGACTCAGTGTTTCCTAGATCAAAGACCTAAGGTTTAATGAATCAATGGATTAACCCAATGTTTGTTCACCCATTGATCATTTATTGATCCTTTGCTTTATCCCAGTCAGAGAGATCCTGGGGAGTCAGAGACCCAGTAACATGGTATGTGCTCTCAAAAGATCCGGGGCAGTGCTGTTCTGCCCTTAGCATGCAGAAGAAACATGATTTGCCAAGCTCTATCTCCAGAAATTCTGATTGGGTGGGTCTGAGGTGGAGCCTGAGAAACTGCACATCAACAGGCTTCCGTAGGCTGCTGCCGCCATCTGTCCTTCCCATTTTGAGGGGCCCATACAGGGTAGGAGAGGAATACCTTGGCTCTTCCTAGTGTAAGCATGGCAGAGGGCATCCAGATCAGTGGAAGAAGAGGTAATGTTGAAATGGGTTTTGAAGGATGCATTAGAATTATCTAGTGAAGAGGTTGACGATGCCAATGGAGGGAGGGGGAGGGGGGGAACAACGCGAATTCCAGAGATATACAGCAGAGCAGCAAACAGCTCAGTGTGACTTAAGCAAAGGAACATGTGGAGGAATGAGGCCACTTACTCTGCGCCAACTATGGAGCCAGCTAGCGAACTGGACCACCGGTACACAAAGCACATCATCTGCTAGGCTAAATTATCTGGCTTTTATCACAGAATGAGCCAGTGACATTAAAGAGATTTGAGATAGAGCAGAAAACAGCTTTGCGTTACAGGAACATCTTTCTGAACTCTGGAAAGTATAAACTGGGTCAGAAGTAATTAGGGTTGGGCTGTGAGTAATGCAAATGAAGACCAAAGGGGGCCAGGGAATGTTTTTTTGTTTTTGTTTTTAGTATGTTATGTTAGTTACCACACAGTACATCATTAGTTTTTGATGTGTTTAATGATTTTATTTGCGTATAACACCCAGTGCTCCATGCAATCCATACCCTCCTTAATTCCCATCACTAGGCTCATCCATCCCCCCACCCCCCTCCCCTCTGAAACCCTCAGTTTGTTTCTTGGCGTCCACTGTCTCTCATGGTTCATCTCCCCTCCAATTTCTCCCCCTTCTTTTATCTCTTCCTTCTCCTAATGTCCTCCATGCTATTCCTTATGTTCCGCAAATAAGTGAAACCATATGATAATTGACTTTCTCTGCTTGACTTATTTCACTTAGCATAATCTCCTCCAGTTCTGTCCATGTTGATACAAAAGTTAGGTATTCATCCTTTCTGATGGCTGAGTAATACTCCATTGTGTATAAGAACCATATCTTCTTAATCCATTTGTCTGTTGAAGGGCATCTTTGTTCTTTCCATAGTTTGGCGACTGTGGCCATTGCTGCTATGAACATTGGGGTACAGATGGCCCTTCTTTTCACTACATCTTTGGGGTAAATACCCAGTAGTGCAATTGCTGGGTCACAGGGTAGTTCTATTTTTAATTTTTTGAGGAACCTCCCCATTGTTTTCCAAAGTGGCTGCACCAAGTTGCATTCCCACCAACAGTGGGGCCAGGGAATGGAGAGAATGGCAAAGATTCTAGAAATGTGGAAGGGTGGTCCCCAGTGTGCATTGGTTGTAACATTCAGTTAAAGGAGGGCTTGGTGAAGAAGGAAAGCCTTGCCTTGCATTTCTCCTAAAGGAGAACAAAAGTTTGCTTTGTTTTGTTTTGTTTTGTTTTGCTCTACCTTCCTCTGTAGAGAATTGGTCTATAGATAACCACTCTTGATTCTAAGATTCTTTTAGGAAGAAGGGGAAAACAGCAAACATTGTATACTGGTTAAGAATATCGCTGAGCAAGGCTACAGGGCTCTGGCTGTGTGTGACTCCAGGCAAATCATTTAACCTCTCTGAACCTCAGTTTGCTCAAGAAAGAGGGCAGTAATAACAGGGCCTTCCTCAGACGGTTATTATGATGATGAAAGAAATTAAAACTTCGAAGGCACTTAAAACAGCACCTGGCAAACAGGAAGTGCCATGTAAGTGTTAAGTAAAACCAAATGCGAAAGGCCACAAATTAAGTATATGCCATCTTCCTCATCTATGCCCTTATGAGAACAAGCTTACTTGCAGTTGACACAGACTTAACAAGTCGCCAGTGCAGACAATTCAAAAGCATCACATTGTTACTGCTCTTTTAAGTCACTAGTAAAGACCTAAGGAACATATAGAGTTTACAAAGAGTTGTATTATTGAGGAATTCTCTCCTGGTTTAACCAGATTTCTTATAAGTATTTCTGTTTGGTCATGATAATGAAAGATAAATGATGTGGTGGATTCTAGCCCCTTGGATAGGATTCCTCAGAAAACTCGTCTGTAAAAGCTGACTGTGAGTACATTACATGTGTGTTTGACACCCTTTGAAGACATTTTCCAATAGGAGTCTATCTGCGGGTAAAAGAAAAAATACCCCTGTATGGGTTCTGCTAGAGTCAACAATAAGCTCTTTATTCTTGGCTGACAGTCTTAGACAATTTTGGGTATCATCCCTTTTCCAGATGTTTGGGAATTGAAATCAGTTTAAGTATTGACATTATTTGTTGTACGTTGAAAGGAGGTTTGACCTTTGTTTTTGAGGGATGTGAACATCCCAGGAGGCAATTGAATGGCTAATTGTCTTTATTGAAGTAAGCACAGGTGTCCCCCAAGCCCTGGCAGCTCTGAGTTTACTTGTTCTTACTGGCTCTTTGGCTCCCTTCCACTGCCTTCCCCTCTGCAGACTCACCTGCTGAGCCACAGCTATGGCCTCCATGGACAAGGGCCTTCACACCATCTAATTTCCCATCCCTCGCTCAAGGCTGAATTCTCTGTTTTGCAAAATAAACCGTTAGGAGCCTCACACCCCAGAGATTCTCATTCTGGGGCCGCTTCTATCTGAAGCTCAGGGCAGGTGCGTGGAGACCCTGATTCACATGACAGGTTGGGAATCCCTGGTATAGACACGCCTCCTGGAACCTTTCCTCACACCCGCGTGGATATCTAACTTCAGCACTTTGGTCCTTGCTCGCAATCCTGGCAACTTGCACTCTCAGAAATCAGTCTCAAGCTTATGCCTGCACCCACGAAGCTTGGAACTGGCCCCAAGCAAAACCAGGGTCAGAATTAGTGGATGAGATAAACCAAGGATTCTGATTCTCCCGACTTCTTGACCCTGATCTCTGCTTGTTATTCTTGCTCTGGTCAGCCTCCCTGTGTCCCCCCAGCCCTCTGTCTGCACCTCAAAAGCCCAGAGATCCATTTTGTTCAGTGGTGCCCTGGTCCCAACTCCAATCCAGTTGACCATGTCACCTGCCAGCGTTCTGATCACCATTATTAACCAACTGGTCTTGGTGCCTGGATGTGTTTGGGATCCCAGTTCTGAGCCCCATCTCTGTAACCACGTCACTTCCTTCAGACATGTGCTGGCCTATGCATTCAACCTGTAGGGTCTCCTCTCACAGGTGGATACTCCTAGCCAGGCTCTTTGATTGCCCCCACTCTCAGTTCTTTTCTGACCTCTGTGGCAGCTTCCCGTTGCTCGGGTAATGTTTAACAAACACAAAAACTCAGGAGCACACAGCAATACATTTAGGTACTGGTGCCTAAGAACAGCTATGGGTTGTCTTGGCAGTTCTGCATATTGGATCGGGCTCACTCACGTGTGGCTGTTGGCTGCCTTTCACCGTGGCAACTTTGATCTGATGGTCTCTCATCCTCCAGCAAGCTAGTCCGGGCATGGTTTCATGGCAGTGTCCAGGGCACAAGAAAATCACCTGCAACAGGAAGAACCATGCCTGGCCTCTTGAGGCTTGGGCTCAGAACTTGTGCCCCATCACTTCTGCATTCTGTTGGCCAGAAGCAGTCCCAAGACCACCCAGAAGCAAGTGGTGGCCAATTAGATTCTACCTCTTTACTGAGAAGAGCTTCAAAGTCACATAGGAAGGGATGTGGATAAAAAGATGAGTATCATATTGGGCCAGTCATGTCATCAGTGTTGGAGGTGCCCACGTGTAGTATAGACCCTGTGCTCCTTTGTAACCTGGACCCCAGAGTCAGTGCCCCTCGAAGTTACCCACAAAGAATCTGCAAGCTCCAAAAGCATTAATTAACATGAAGATTTTATAGGGGGAGGAGGAGGAATCTTTCTCATACTCATAGCATAAACTTCCCAAGTATCCATTTGGCAAATGTCCTCACCACATAGTTGGTTGGTTCTGCTAACAAGTTGCTTCTTGGTCCCAATCCTCCATATCTTCTCACCCCCTAGCTTTAGCTCCTCAAACCAGAGCCTTCACTTGGAGTACTGGACAACTTGTTAGATGTGATATTGTCTCCTAAGTCACTTCCACTCTCATATACCTCCCCATTAGCATCGCTGTACAATTTAACTCAGAACACCAGGCCCTAGTAAAGCAGGAGTAGATAGTGGAGAGGATAGGAAGGAGCATTTCCCTTGTGTGTTTCTTCATTATCATTAACAGCAGCACTCCTAGGAAATTTTACATGGTCTATGGGCTTCTTCCAGGTACAGGAAGATGGGGAGAGACTGTGTCGGCCCTCAGAGGGTCAGGAAGGAAAGTGAAGTTGTAGGTTGATACAACAGCTTAGGCATCCCTTGGGGCCAGGAGGGACTGGAGAAAGGGGTTTGGATGGAACATGAAGAAAAGATGAGGTCTCAGGTAAGCAGGAAGTCTCCCCCGCTTTTCTACCTGGAGCCTCTCTCCCATTTCTCATCTCTTTGGGAATTCCGGACCTGGGACCTACCCGCAGTGTTTGATCTGGGAACGTTCAGCAGGTAGGACAGTTGAGGGCGAGTCCACCAGCCAGAAGGTTGGGCATATCACTTATACTCCTCTAATATCTGTTTGCCAAGGGCTTGCTTAATCTCTCTGTACATTGTGACCGTATCACCAAGGCCTCATCAATGGAACAAGTTGCTTATGTGACCTTCCCAGCACTGCGTTGTCACCTACGTGCACATTTGTAAGTAAGCTGCTTGCTGCCACTGGTCTTTGGGGGAATACGACCAATGCCCCTGATGCCGCTTCCACTCCTTTCTTCTCTGAAGAATGCCTTCCTCACTAGTGCTCCTGGAGGAAAGCCCTGGCCACTTTGTCTCTGTGTTTGTTCCACAGTACAGAAAGTTCTAACTACCAGAGGGTCCCAGATCCTTCCATACTGAGGCGGCAGGCTTGGTTACCACTAGTGAGCACTCAGAATCTTGACTGCTGAAAGATTTGCTGAATCCGTCCACTCCTTCCCCAAATTTCAGATTTACTTGCCAAATAGGTTTATCAGAAAGCAAGAGAGAAGCAGCTCATGCCATTCCATTTGTTTAGGCTTCCAGCATTTACTTACCTTATATAAAGAATTGCTGAAATAGGACAATTGTGATAGGCTTTAAATATTTTCATATCCACCCATAAAGGGTATTGTTTGTTACCCCTTATAAAAATTCCATGACCGTAGGCATAATTTGGGCAAGAGGTAACATTCAGTGTGAATGGGAGACCTGTCACATGGTGGCATGCTATGCCCCCGCCCACACACACAGCTGGGTGAAGTCTGCCCCCATGTGGGTAGGTGCTCTTGGCTTGCATGCATTCCTCCTCCCTTTTCTACCCTTCTTGTCTCACTGGCCTCATTCCGTGCTGCTCACTGGATTCTAGCTATAGCTTTTGAATGTGAACAATCCATCCCATTTCCTGCCCACTATCCCCACATTCATTGCTGAAGATGTTAAAAGGCAAGGGAATTTTCTCTTCCAGAACTGTGTTCACCTCTCCCAGCTAAAAGAGCACTTCACAAGAGGTGGGAAAATAGGTAGGGATGAGGCCGGTGGAAGAGCCCCGAGGTGCCATGTTGTCACAGTAATGAAAATGGGTGGGAACAAAGAGGTGAACGCCACCAGACACCCGATCCCTGACCCATGGACGAGAAAAGACAAGTGGCTCCTTACCCCCTAAATAAATAAAATGGTCAGGTTTTGCATTGTGTCTGCCATTCACACACGGGTTGTGCAGTCTTCCCAAACTCCCCCTAAGATGTCCTGGTTAGAAAAACAAATTGCTGCGTGCGTCCAGAATGCAGTCTTTCATAGGTCATTATCAGAGCGGGTCTCTAGTCAATACCATGCCTGATTGGGAGCAGCTCTCAGAATCATTTAGTTTCTCTTGTCAAGGGAAGCTTTTTAACTGCTTCCTGCTGTCCTGTCATTTTGTGCTAACCCCAAAAGGCCGTGTTAAATTGATGTCATCTTTCCAATTTCTTCCAAGAAGCATTTTCCTTTCTGGTTAACAATGGAAACATTTGTGCAATAATCAAGGGAGAAAAGTGTCCAAACATGAATGCTACGAAAACCCCTAAATGGGTTGAATGCATTTATTTATCTGTGCATCCCATCGTTTGGGAGGACACAAAGAAGGATGAATCTCACTCAGGTAGTAAGATAAGAAAAATAAAGAAGTAAAATAAAAACGAGTCCAAACTAAGAAGAAACCCATTGCCATCAGTCAAGAGAAACATTCGATTTGGGGCTATTATAGAATTACCACCAAACTAAAAATTGAGGGGAATGTTGAAAATCATTGACCTAGCTGAGGCATACGTGGGTTTCACTGTACAATCTATATTTGCGTAGGTTTAAAAATTCCCACAATAAAAAATTATTTTAATTGTGATAGGAATTGGATCAGTGAGCTCATACATGTCAGGTAGGTCCTGGACAGAGGCCATTTCTTCCTATATTTATATTTGCAGTGCTAGTGGGGTCCATTCCCATAACTTATAGTTGAAATCATGTTTGAAAGTAAACTTTGTTTGAGACATACACGTGGACAAAGGGTTCTCTGTGATCGACCAACCTCTGGATTTGTATAAACATAGACTAAGGTTTATACAAATGCTGGACGTCTGAATTTTAGAATTTAAATTATGCATCTGTTTAAATGCAGGGATTGACAGGTATGCTTAGCTGCTTAAATCAAGACTCCTACTTCATAAGATTCCTAATTAAATGGGAAAGGCATTCTAAATTTTTGATCTTTGTTAATCATATCTGGGAGAAGCCTGGAAGTTTAGATCATGAATTAATTAGGGCATTCTTACAGTTCCCCTGGTGGCAACATAATCTAATTTTAGCAAATCTTAATTGCAAGTGCAGAAAGGGTTTATGTGGATTGGAGTTGAGTCTGAGATATTCTAGCTTCTGGAAGTAACACCACCATCCCCTCTATCTCAGACCTCTAATTTAGCCATGCCTGACCCTAACAGTTATAGGGCCCAGGCAATGGTACAAATGGTGACCTATATATTATGTGTCTAAATTTTAAAAGTTATGTATCAAGCTAACAAATACAAAATAAAATGTGTTTTAGCATTCTTTTTTTTTTTTTTTTTTTTTTTTTTTAAGAGAGAGAGAGCAAAGTGGGTGGGACAGAGGGAGAAGGAGAGAGAGAACCTTAAGTAGGTTCAGGGCCCAGCATGAAGCCTAACATGGGGTCAATCTCACAACCCTAAGATTATGACCTGAGCTGAAATCAAGAGTCTGACACTTAAACAAATGAGCCACCCAGGCACCCCTCTAGCATTGTATCTTGACAAATATGACTCCAAAGGAATGTGGAAGGCCAGGTTCAGATTTCAAACTCTTGGCTTCTTAGAGTTCTCCACTGGGGAATGTTGGTGATTGAGAGGACTCTAACTTGTGGGTCCCTATCTGTAGTTCATATCCTTTCCTTGATTTTATGTCTCTTTAGCCCATACATTCAACTTTCTTCATCCTAATCCAGCAGCAAAGAGCTATGCCTTGGCCACACTTGGAGCCTACCACACACTGGTGGTATGTATGTCCTCGTGAGGAAATATCCTTGAAGGTCATGAAGACAGAGAATTCCAGGATCCCAGATACTGCATGATGCAGAGATTGAGGCATTGGTTCTAGATAAGCATGTCCCCTTGACTGATTTGCAAGTGTTAATGAAATCCATGGGAAAGAACTTTGTCTGTTTCTCCTCCATGAGGCCCTAAATATTGGCTCGGTAATCTTTCCTCTCACACCCAGGGCTCAGTAATCTTTCCTTTCATACTTTCTTCCTGAGTGATCTCATTGGTTTCATGACTTTATATCCCTCATTCATTCATCCAACAAACATCATATTTCTAGGTAGGGATACAGTAGTATATAAAACAGAAGACAAAAATCTGTGTCACAGAGCCCACTTTCTAATGAGTGATGATAAGGAAGATGTAGCAGTTTTAATCATGATCCTAAATTCTTTGGCATTCCATCTAATGCAAAGTGGAGTCAAAGTCTACTATTTTGAACTTGGGTGGGCCATAGATCCTAGTGAAATGATACTGTGTGACTTCCAAGGCTAGGTCATCAAAGGCCCTGACACTGGTCACTGGAAATGCTCACTCCTGGAGCTCTGCATGGTCACATAGGGATTAGACTACCCTGAGACCACCATGCTGGAGAGTTCACATGTTGGTATTCTGGTCGACATTCTCAGCTGAGTCAGTCCTTCAGCCCAGGCATGAGACAGGAGAAGGAAGCTACCTTGGAAGTAGACCCTCCCAGCCCAGCTGTTTCTGTCTCAGCCATTTACATCACTCCCAACTGAGGCCCTATTCGAGAAGAGGGAGGTTCTGTCCTCACTGTGCATTTTCCAAAACTCATCCATGATATCTGTGAACAGAATAAAGTGGTTATTGTTCACTCCACTAAGATTTGGGTCAAAATGTACAGTGACTTCTGAATGTATATCTCCAGCCCAGACCTGAGTTCCAGGTTTGCATATTCAGCTGCCTTCTCACAACTCCACTTGGATTTCTAAGTGGACATCTGAAAATGTCCACTTCCAAAATGAAAGTCTTCATTGCTGCCATTCCCTCTCAACAACAAACAAACAAAAACAACTCATTCATCTTCCTAGTCTTAGTAAAAGTCACGACCTCCAATCCGAATGCTTAAGACATGGTCATCCTGGATTCTTTTTCCATCATTTCCCACATCTAATCCATTAGCAAATCCTGCTGCTTCGATGTTGAAAATAGATCTCTCATCTGTCTATTTCCCCTCAACTCTGTTGCCTGTACGCTAGCCCTGATCACCATTTTCTCTCACCTGGAACAGCCTTCTACCACATCCAAACCTAGCCATTCTAGTTTGTTTTCTGAACAGCAGCCGGGGAGATCTTCAAAAACATAAATTAGGGTTTCCAGGCCAGGATGGTGCAGTGAGTGATGACCTCAGTGCTTTCTAACCTCCATGCCTCACCCCTACCATCCAATTCTCTGAACAGATAATAGTGAGAATGTTATCTATTCCAAGTGAAAAATGGAAACAACAAAACTAGGATTAAATACAGAATAAGCAAGTCCAGGAAAAGGAAATGGAATGACACACACAATCACACACATACACACCCACACATGGGATGGGAGCTCCAGCCTTGCAGACTTCAAGTCTCAAAGCAAGCAGGAGGTCCTGGAAAAGCACATGTGCTCCATGACATATTTCTTCTAAGGAGACCCCTGCTTGAAGTATAGGCTGGACGTGGTCTTCCAAAGTCCTAAAATGAGGTGGAAAAGGACCACCCTACTACTGCCTCTGATTATAGCTCCTGACAAATAAAGTCACGGGGGAGAGGATGACACAGATACCTCCTAGAGATCAAGAGCTGAGCCAAGCCACCACTGGCTCTGCACCACCATCTGAGATCGAGTTCTGACTTGTGGGAGTGGAGATCCAGGTGGAGGCAACTGTAGTGTAGACAGTGAGAGTTACACACGAAAGGAAAAACGCATGTGTTGAGGGAGAATCTCCCATTTTAAATAAGCCTGTAAACTAAAAGTCCCCTATCCAAGAAATAATCCAGGGCTAAGAAGGACAATAAATAAGACATTAGAATATAAACTCATTCTTAGGAGATCTGTGTGCTAGTTCAGTTATTGCTTGTAAAAATAAAACAAACAAACAAAAACAAAACAAAACACCCCAAAACTCAGTTGCTTTAAACAGTTTTATAAAATATTTCCCAAAGAACTTTCAGTATTAAGATCTCTCTATCAAATAGATCTACTTGCACTAGAAAGAGAATAAGAATTTATGAGCCACAATCAAGTTCAAGCATACAGAGATACATTTGATAGACCTGAAGGGTGGGATGCTTGAGGTCAGATTGCAGGAAGTGGCATTGGGGTCAAGAGGGAAAACAAAATCACTGTAACGAAGGTTAGTGTTCATTCTCAGTAGTGGGAATGGGCTGGGAGAGGGGACCAAAAGTGTTACATTAGTATGAAAGTTCCAACTGGTGAGGGTTCCTCTGCACCATGGTAAGGAGGGAGATTTAGCCTAAAATGGGAAAATACATTTCACTAAGGGACTGTGCATCTTCATCCACTTGTGAGCACAGACACACCCATGCGCGCATGCACACACGTGAGCAGAAAGAGAATTCCTTCCAATTAGCTGGAGAGGTCAACACCCAAATTCATGGAGTGTGTGATACTTCTGGGAAGGCTCTTCCACACCAGGGCATCTGGAGGCATCTGGGGGTAGAGTTTCAGATGCAGTAACATCAACAGCAGTAGATTCAGATAGGAAAGGTGCCCAGGAGAGGTTCCCATAGAAATATCTGTGTGGACTAGTGAACTAGGAGAGGTAAAACTGTAGGTAACGGAAATGGAGGTTGCAAGGAATTAAACATGAGACAAATAAAACCAGCCTCTTCCAACCCTGGTGCTAGAGAAATACTGCTAGAGAAATACAAGGAAAGGGGTAGGCTGAGATCCTGCCATTTGGCTGTGGTAGTCAATGAACCTATGGATGTTAGGAGAAACTACTGAAGTAGCATTCCCTGGGAGCAGCAAGCTGGGGGGGGGGGCAAGAGGAAATTCAGATGATATAAAAGACTGATCTGGAAGGAAATAGTTCTCTGAGCACTAACTTGTAGATCTAAATCTGCAAAATTATTTGTGGCAGTAAGCCTCCAAGATGGCTTCCATTGATCCCCGGGTCCCACTATTCACAGCACTGTGGGGTTCTGCACACATTGCATAGGCTGTCCTGTGAAACCAATAGGCTGTCACACAGATCATGGTGCTGCTAGGTAATAACCTTAGCTGCTAGGTCATAAAATACGTCATAGCTTCTGGGATACTTTTTTGGATCATTCACACTATGCCCAGCCATGCGTCATGTGATAACTACACTCGAGCCATGCCATGGAGTTTCCCAAATGGTGTGGAATCAAAGGGTCTTGACAATAGCTTTGTGACTGGGCCATCTTGAAGCAGATCCCCCAGCCCCTGTTCAAGCTTTTAGCTGACTACAGCCTCAGTCCACATCTTGACTTCACCAGTTTAGAGACCCCAAACCAGAACCGCCCTGTTAAGCTGCGCTGAGATTTCTGACCCACAAAAACTGCACAAGATAATAAATGCTTATAGTTCTTTAAGCCTTCACATTTTAGGGTAATTTGTTATGCCCCGAGAGATAGCGAATACAGAGTTGGCACCAGAAATGAAGTCAGACAACAGATTGTTTAAAGATTTTAAGAATGTGTCTTCTCATAGATTCTATGGCTCTAGTATCCTCACGGGTTCCGTCCCCTCTAGACTGCTTGACTTAGCCAAGCTTCACATGGCCGATGAAGGCTGGCCCAGGCTTGTAAACAGGAGGGTGACAGGAATCCAAGAGAGAAAGAAAAAACACACAAGCATTTTTCAAGCCTGAACTTGAGTCAAATTTGCTACTGTCCTGTTGGTCAAAGAGAATTACATGTCTAAGCACAGAATCACCTGGGAGGCTGGTACTCAAGGGCATGGGGGAGGCAGTTTGATAAACGGGCTATTCATACAGTTAATGTACCACAACAATCCAGGAAGGTTGCTTTAAATATGTCAAGTTATAGGAATATTTTCAAGATGACGGCCCCCTTAGTCACGTGCCCCTGTTTTCCACAGCTCTTTAACCCGATTTTTCTTGAGTTTTAACGAATGGTTTCTTAAATGTACACAAAATTTTCAGTGTTAACATCTCCCCAGTGTATCCGGCTGGTTTTCACACCAAAAATCTCTTGTTTGCAGTTACCTTCTTTTATTGCTTGCCGGAGGCTTCCCCTAAGCTTTGATAGGCTATCTAATAATAAAAACTTGATGGCTTACAAATACTATTTTTTAAGTGTCGTTAAAATTGGGGTTTTTAAGAACTGCAGATCACTTCACCAAGCTCATATGTTCCTTGGCTCTTTTCCTTACAAAAGCAGAAGGGAGATTCAAAAAAAAAAAAATAATAATAATAAAAATGAAAAATGCAGGGGCACCTGGGTGGCTCAGTCAGCTAAGCAGCTGCCTTCAGCTCCAGTCATGATCCCAGGGTCCTGGGATCGAGCCCTAGGTTGGGCTTTCTGCTTGGCAGGGAGTCTGCTTCTCCCTCTCTCTCCTCTCCCTTGAGCCTGCTTATGCTCTCTCTCTTTCATTCTCCCTCAAATAAATAATAAATAATAATAATAATAACAATAAAATGCAAAGCATGGGGGTTGCCTGGATGGCTCTGTTGGTTAAGTGTCTGCCTTTGGTGCTCAGGTTATGATTCCTGGCATTGAGTTTCCCATCTGGCTCTCTGTTCAGCACTCAGTGGAGAGCCTGCTTCTCCCTCCTCCTCTATTCCTCCCCCAACCCCCATTCGTGTTCTCTGTCAAATAAATAAAATCTTAAAAAAGAAAGAAAGAAAGAAAAAATGCAGAGCATGAGATGTTAGCAGAAACCCATGATTATCTTTACCCCTGATTGAATACTCCCTTTCCCTTAGTAGTAGCTCTTTGCTCTTTGAAGTCTAACTGCCGTTACTGATTTTATATTCGATGGTTCTTTTGCAATATTTCTACCTGTTGGTTAGTATGTTTCTATGGCATATGGTTTTTCTTATTTCTTTTTTTTTTAAGGATGATTTTCATACCTTTCCAGTTGCATTTCAAAAAGACTTAGGCCATGAAATTTTAACAGCCTTTTAAAGCAAAACTTGGTGTACTAACTTACCTCCAAACAGAGTTACAAAGTGGTTTCATTACCCTGTGTGTATTGTAGGAGGAATCCCTTGTTGTAGAAAGCACCTGGAGAAAAAGCTGTACGAGTTATGGGTCTGCAGTGGATACTCATGGGAAAAAGTGCCCTACTTAGTGCTGTCAGCTCTCTTCTTTGAAGGCTTTCTGAGCTTAAAAGCGTGGGATTTAATCTATTAATATATTTCACATGGAGTGAGAGGGACCATTAGTGCTTAACACATTGACTTTGGTGGATTTGACATTGTGGTTTTGAGAATGTTAAGGAAATTTCAGGGAAGTTAGTGATTTGTAATTTTGTTGCGGCAGGACATTTAATCTGAATGTGCTGTGAAGGGTAAGAGGCTCCACCCAGGGGGGGCACCTCCTCATCCTCATCTCATTCCACCATAACCCAGCTGGGAATTCTTTTGCAGTGATGCTAGCAGAAATGTTGTTTGCTCCTAATGCATTCACCCCACCTTTTTCTTCTCCACATCCTAATAGTTCATGTGTTCTTTCAAGTTTCTCCTTCTGCTTCCCCATGACAACTCAATGTGGGCCTTGATTGGATTAGATCCAACCATTGTCATTGGTTTAGGAATGACCATGTGGCTTAAAACAATGTAATCAAGGCTACATTAGAAAATCTGGGCACCGTTTAGCTCTTGCTATGTAACATCCACCCCCAAAATTCAGAGTTGCTTTTAGCTCTACAAGTCAGCTGTATGGTTTCTCTGATCTCACTTGGGCTTATCTCTGTGTCTGTGGTCTGCTTCAGGTCTGCACGTGGCTTTGCTATTCCAGGGTGGGCTCTCCCATGTGTGTGGAGTTAGGCCGGCTGGAGATTAATGTAGGTCAGGCTCAACCGAGATAGCTTGTTCCTGCTCCATGTGGTCTTTCATCTCCCACTGGGATAGCCAAAGTTTGTTCTTAGAGCAGGATTCCAAGTGAGAGGGAAAATGTGCTACCCTTTTGAGGCCCAAGCCCCAAACTGGCACCTTGTTACTTCTGCCTTATTCTATTGGCAAAAGAGCCATGAGACCAGCCCACGTTCAGGGGGTGGAGACACAGACTCCATGTTGAGGGGAACTGTAAGCTCAAGTTGACAAAGGCATGGTATCTGGGAGGTGGAGAACTGGGGCAATTTTTACCATCCATCTCCCAGGGTCAGGGTGAAATGTCAAGACCAAGACTCTCTTTGTCTCACTTCTGGATATGAACAAGGAATGGTTGGAAGCCCCTAGAGCTACTTGCAGCCTTCTTGTTATCACGAGAGAAGCCAGTGTGAGGATGAGGACAGCAACAAGGGAAGACAGAACAAAAAGAATTGCAGAAGAAATGTGTCCCAGCTCTCATGATCCTGTGGACATCTGGATCAATCCACCACCCCCTGGACGTTAGAGATGCATAAGCCAGTAAATGCTGATGTCATTCCAGCCTGTGTGATTGGAATTTTCTTGTTGGAGAAATTCAACTGCAATTCAACAGAACAATACTTTGTTTCTCCTTTAAAATTGTACCTCCTCCCCAAAAGTCAGCTGCTAGTGCTTTGATGAAAAGAATGCATAGATATGTAGGAGACAGTTCTTAGTCAGAAAATCAAACTTAACTATAAATTAAAGAGCAAAATATCTTGCTCAACAGAAGTTCACATCTATAACTTTAATCCTATATTTATGGAATACTCAGGAGTCTGAATGGGTCACTTAAAATTTTCAGTTATAATTTACTGTCTCTCATGGAAAAAATTACATGTTTTAGTAGACAGTTACTTAGGCTTTTTTTTTTTTTTAAATTATGTCTTTTGAAATGCTCTCTCAGTTTATTTTCTATTTCTGCCACAGTTTTCTTGACCTTTGTGTTCTATGACTTATGTTAAAAATACTATCGGTACATTGAATATGCTTTTCTTAAACTAAACACAATCCTTCATGATTCCAACAAAAATTTTTAAGGGGCATTGAACTCACATCCTCCTTAGCCAATTTGAGAATTAATAGCTTTAATAGCATTTGAAGATTGGTAGATTCATGAAGGGCCTTGGGACATATCTCACTCAAGTGTCGAATGTCTATTTACCATTCATTTAAACAGTAAGTGGATATATAAAGCTTAGTGTGGTCACCACTGGCTAGATGATGTATTAATAATTTTGAGTTCCAGGGGAAAGAACCCTGAGAAGAAGCCCAGGGATATAGCTTCTGGTCCCAGCTGTGCTCCTGAATGGCCATGAAGCATTAGGCAAGTCACATAAGGACTTCCTAGGAGAGATCCCTTGTTGATTAAATCAGAAGCACTCTTCACCTTCATCTACAGGTCATATCCAGACTTCAGCAAGTTCAAGTGAAGAATAAGAAGGAGCATATTTGATTGACTTGAACTCAAGATGCAAGAGGTTGAGAGTACGGGATTAGTATCAACAGAAGCATGAAATCCTGTGATCCAACTCGGAAGGTGCAGGGTGTCATTTTCATTCCACTGTGATGGGAAATCAAACGTGGATGGAAATATTCTCAAAGAGCATGGGAAATCATACAGAAACTCAGATTGGCCCTACTTCTCAGGAGGAAAAATTAGTTTGATCGAAAAACTATCCCAAATGTTGCATTCAGTTTGTGTTAAGCACCGTCGAGAAAGTTGCCAAGGTTTCAAAAACAAAGGACTAAGAACAAAGAATGTCTGATAATTTCCACATTAGCTTAATAATTTACAAGTGTCTGCCTAAGCAGGCTGACCGTGTACATCTGTGTAGCTTGTAAACTGCACATCAGAGATCACTGATCACATAGTCTATGGTATAGATGGCTTTCTCTGGCCAGGCACAATATACACCATTATATGTGGCATCCCTGCACTTAATTCCCTTGTGTCATTTGTTAATTGGGTTGATACAAGTTCTATCCAATTTCAGAAGCTGTGTATCTACTTTCTCAGGCTGTTTAGTCTTCTAGGGTAAGCTTTCCTTATTAAGGAAAAAGTGGTCCTGGAATATCATTACCTCTTAGTTGCCTCCAAGCCTAAGGGCCCAATTCCTGAGGTCTCTTTCCATAAAGCCTCTCGTGAGGACATGACAATAAAAAGGGAAGTGTCAGCCAAAGTCTCAGATCAGTCAGCCATTCCTTCCCTAGGCTGCCATCAGCCAAAGGCATGTCATTCCTCTCCTCCCTGAAAGTGTCTCTTCATCCCAGTAAAGACTGTTGGTTTTACATAGTCATCAAGTTCTTTCCACTGTCAATGCACCTGCTCCATTAATACTTGTCAGTGCTAATAAGGTCTCCTTGCCACGTTCTTTTTTTCATTCCATCCACTCTTTTTTTTTTTTTTTAATTTTTAAGATTTTATTTATTTTTTTGTGAGAGAGCGAAAGTGAGAGGGAGAGAGAGAAGCAGACTTGCTGCTGAGCAGAGGACCCAATGCAGGACTTGATTCCAGGACCCTGAGATCATGACATGAGCTGAAGGCAGATGCTTAACCGACTGAGCCACCCAGGTGCCCCCATACCATCCACTCTTGTGTTGTCTTCCCAGATAATAATAATGGGAAATACAATCACTTACTGGGTACTTAGTGAGTGCCTGCCATTATGCTTTTCTTCCCTTTTGTAATAGAGGGACTTGAAGACACTAAGTAGGTATAGGATCCAAGGTTTTTCATCTACAAGACCTTTGCTCTCAGGCACGCCGCTGGGGATTTCATGACTCTGGCCTGGGCAGAGGACAGCGAGCTCTGGACCAAGACACATGGACACTGGGGCCAGCTCTTAATGTCTTTCCTTCAATGTGATATTCTGCAAATATGGGGTCACCATCAAGAGTCTGTTTACCAGATAATCATGTCAAAAAATGGACAGAAGACCTGAACAGACACTTCTCCGAAGAAGATATACAAATGACTAACAGGCACATGAAAAAATGTTCATCATCATTAGCCATCAGGGAGATTCAAATCAAAACCACATTGAGATACCACCTTACACCAGTTAGAATGGCCAAAATCAACAAGACAGCAAACAACATGTGTTGGAGAGGATCTGGAGAAAGGGGAACCCTCTTACACAGTTGGTGGGAATGCAAGTTGGTGCAGCCACTTTGGAAAACAGTGTGGAGATTCCTTAAGAAATTAAAAATAGAGCCACCCTATGACCCTGCAATTGCACTACTGGGTATTTACCCCAAAGATACAGATGTAGTGAAAAGAAGGGTCATCTGTACCCCAATGTTCATAGCAGCAATGGCCACAGTCGTCAAACCGTGGAAAGAGCGAAGATGCCCTTCAACGGACGAATGGATAAGGAAGATGTGGTCCATATACACTATGGAGTATTATGCCTCCATCAGAAAGGATGAATACCCAACTTTTGTAGCAACATGGACAGGACTGGAGGAGATTATGCTGAGTGAAATAAGTCAAGCGGAGAGAGTCAATTATCATATGGTTTCACTTACTTGTGGAGCATAAGGAATAACATGGAGGACATTGGGAGAGGAGTGGAGAAGGGAGTTGGGGGAAATCAGAGGGAGAAATGAACCATGAGAAACTGTGGACTCAGAAACAAAAAACTGAAGGTTTTGGAGGAGAGAGCCGTGGGGTTTGGGTGAGCCAGGTGGTGGGTATTAGGGAGGGCACGTATCTCATGGAGCACTGGGTGTGGTGCATAAACAATGAATCCTGGAACACTGAAAAAATAAAATAAAGTTAAAAAAAAAAGGAAAACAAAAGAGTCTGTTTAAGGAAGAAGGGAGAGTGGGAACCCACTGGTGATGGTTCTTAATCTCTTCTTGGTTGTCATAAGTTCTTCACTGTAAGCCCCAGCTGCCTCCCCACTCAACAAAATGAAAGCCCTGTGGTTAACAAGTCCTCCTGCCTTGGCGGGCAGGTCAGTGGCAGGAATATCTTGATTCCAGTAAGCGTCCACACTGGCTCTGAACTCAACCATGTGCTCTGCTTTGGCCAAGGGGATGGTAGCACATGAAACACAAGCAGGGACTTGAAAAGCACATGTATATTTCTCCTCCTGTTCTTAATCCCTGCTACTGCTGGGACAAGTCCAGACTAACCAGCTGGAGGCAACTGAGAAACAAGTGGAACAGAAGCAATTCATTCCAGCTGTGGCCATCCTAGAACAGCCAGCCCCCAGATGACCGGTTAGCAGACAGTGGACACATGAGCAAGCCAGCCCGAGATAAGCCAAGACCAGCCCCAGATCAACAGATCCACTCATAAACTCGTGAAAAACAATAAGCAGCTATTTTAATCCATAAGTTTTCAGATTGGCTATATAGCACCAGATAACTGATACAGTGGGGTGCTACGGGATTATGGGCATCAAAGTCTTTTCCCTAAGTGGCCCTTGGATGCACAGATGTTCTCCTGGAACAAGCTACATATAACTATCAGCATCCACCTAAGGCCACCCATGCAGCCCTACCTTTCCTGAGACTTTTCCCTGCAGAGTCCAAGATAGTATTTGCTTCTTAGGCTCCTGAGAGTTGGCTGGTCTTTGGTGTGCACTTGGCCTATGATTAAGGTGAAAGTCTTGTGAGGCTCGAACCTTTGGCTTAAAGCCACCTGCCTGGATCATAGCACTTAGGGACCAATCACAGAATAGTAAGACCAAGCTCCAGGGCCAACATAAGCATTTGTAATTTGCTTTGCTCACAATCCCGTGCCTGTGTTGAAGACCCATCCTAGGCATCTCCATTTTACTCCTTTGACATGGCTCCAGTTATCTGGACCAGTTCTCCAGTTACTGCAGGTTTTTTGGGGGGGCAGTAAAGAGAAGCTCCCCTTGTCACCTACTTCTGAACCAACTGACAAGCAAGAGTTAAAATATAGCAGATGGAGGTGGGTGTTCTAAAATAACATTGGTGATGGAGACTCTGTCTTATATCTGTGGGAAGGTGAGTTTCTGAACACTGAGCCTCCAACTTAGGCAACTCGGGGCCCCTGACGCGGTAGAATGCACTGCGTGGGCTCCTTACCCAGGGAGCTGGACAAAATGCTTATATTTCCTCTGGCTGGTGTGTCTGCAAGACATTTCCCCCATACTGTTGTATGGATGGCTTTCTTTTCACTTCTGTCTTAGGCCCAAACAGACCTTCTGTAAGTGTTCTTCTCTGATTCCTTGGTCACTGTCCATCATGTGTGACAATTCTATGATATGTCTACAAATTCTTTGACATTCCTCTCATCTTAGATAGGACTTAAGTCCCCACCCCTTGAATCTGGGCCAACCTTAAAGACTCTGTTAAAACCAACAGAAGGTAGCAGAAATGACACTGCATAACTCATGTAACTTCTGGGGGGTCAAGTGATTAATGGTGATCGAGTTTCTGCAATGTCTGCTGGGACCCTTGCTTTTGGAGCTCTGAGCCAGCAGGAATGAAGGCCAGCTACCCTGAGGCTGCCATGCTGGGAAAAAGCCTGAGCCACACAGAAAGGCTATGGGCCAGTGCTCCAGTTGGCACTCACAGTCCGTGTCTCAGGGCACAACCAGCATCAGCCACCAGACAATCACATGAGATGCCTTCAGAGGATGTCAGCCTGCAGCAGCCAAGCACCCCAGTCTTAGAATCTTCCCAGAAGCAGTCCTACATATCATGACAGAAACAATCTATCTGTACTTTGTCCTGTTAAATGACTGAACTACCAAATCTATGAGCATAATCAAATGGTTTGGCGATTCCCATTCACTTTGGGGGTGATTTGTTATGATGCAGTAGTAATTGGAACACCTGTTTCATATCTTTTTCACAGCAGTACTTATCAGGGTCAAAAATTACATTTTTTTTAATTTACAGATTTATTTACCTGACAGCCTCCCATTCCTACAGAGATGTAGGTTAGCTCTGCTAGTCAGGGGCTTCTCTGTCTTAGACCTAGAACAGCGTCCGCACGTAGCAGGCAGTCAATAAATATTTGTTGAATGAATAAATATCTTTTCCCTTATAGAAGAGAAGGAAGAGTTTCTGGGAGAGTGTTTTAATCCTTTTATTCTTCATCTCCGAGCCCTAGGCAACAAAACCGAGGCTGTTTGTGTGAAATAAACAGTATACTGTTCTTTTTATAATATCCAGGCAAACTGTCCTGTCAAACATTCAATTATTCATTCAATGCCATGAGCTGAGCACCTGCTCTCGCCCCACAAGCCAGCCACTATAATTCTCACGAGGGTCAGTGAGGTAGATCAAACCTGGGCAGTCGGGGCACCTGGGTGGCTCAGTGGGTTAAAGCCTCTGCCTTCAGCTCAAGTCATGATCCCAGGGTCTTGGGATTGAGCTCTGCGTCGGGCTCTCTGCTCTGCAGGGAGCCTGCTTCCTCCTCTCTCTGTGTGCCTGCCTCTCTGCCTATATGTGATCTCTGTCTGTCAAATGAATAAATAAAATCTTTAAACAAACAAACAAACAAACAAAAAAACATGGGTGGTCTTCAAGGAGTCATTGTCTAGGAAGGGCATGGACAAATTAAGGTGACAAGCCCCTTAAAAGTCAGGGGCAATGACTGCTCTCTACACACTACCATATCCCCAGAGCCCTGCTCAGAGCCTGGCACTTAACAGGGGCTCAGAAATCTTTGTTGACTGCTGAGTGGGGGAAACAGAGATTGTTCTGAGCCAGGCCCAAAGTAAAGGTGTCCATCAGAAGGGAAGGCTAAGTCAGTATGAGAAAAGGAACTCTCGTTAAATGTCGAAGGAACATTTGGTTCTCAACTGGCTTATTCCGCCATCATAAAGCGTCATCACAGAAGCCAATTTAAAATACCAAGGACCCTGGCACAAACATGCCACTGTTTTCTTAAAGCAAGTCTATTAAGATGACATGAAGAAATAATGGCATCTGCTTTGAGTTTCTGCTTGGAGATGGATTCATGCAATCTCGGCATTTTATCCTGAGGAGCTCCCCTGAGAAGATGCACTGGGGAAGCAATTTGTATCTCTTTTAACTAAGACGGGAAGCCTTGAAATCTGTGGGTTGTCCATTTCCTTAAGACTCCAATCCAGTGGCGGGGAAAGGTGTCAGATCTGAAGATCTTGTGTGCTGTTCACACATGCGGTTCTTTTCCCCCTGGTATTTACATCCAAGGCAATGCAAAGCCTTCGATTTTACGCCAAGTTAGGATGCTGAGAATATTCCTGAGTACAGTGTGCCTGAAATTAATTAAGAGATGCAGAAAATTTGGGCACATCACCAGGAACAGAGGATATATTGAATTATTATTTGTTGAATGAATGAATGAGGATGACTCGTAAGATTGCTTTATGCTATCTACGGTTTTACACGCATCAGTGCAGTCTCATCCAGCTACATTTCACCACGACAGTTTCATAGAGGAATAGAGGGACTTTAAACAAACAAACAAACAAACAATAGCAAGAGTAGTCACTCAGTGCAGAGTAACGATGTATCAGTTACTGACTCACTGAGTCCTTACACGTAGAGTATTTTTTGTTCGATTTTTGTTTGTATGTATGTTTGTTTGTTTGTTTTTGTTTTTTTGCCACCTTGCACTTTGGTGGTTACATGGACCTTACTGGACCTCTCTGTCCCCCTAAGTAGCATCATCAGAGAAGTCAAGGATGGGGCCCAGCCTCAACAGAGACAGAAGTAGATGAATCTGTGGGCAGCCTTGCAAGGAGAAAGTGTGAATATCAAAATAATTAGTGATCACTGAATATGGTCAGCCTTCCAGCATTGCTCTCTCATGCCATTTAATCCTCAAGCACTTGCCTGAAAGTTCTTGTGTGCATGCCTTATGTCCCTTCTAGGGAAAGTGGTAGGAACATCTTGGAAGGATATATAACATCTAGGAAGCAGTATAACATCTTGGGGACAACACAGTTGTTTAAGTCAGAAAGTTCTATGTTCCTAGACTATGTAAGCCTCAGGTAACTCAGTTCTAGGTCAGGGACTATCATACCTATATTGTAGTAAGTGTGAGGATCACATATTATGATGTGTGTAATATAACTTATACATGGCCTGCCACATAGTAAGGCAAACAATTGGTAGTAGCCTGTCCTTATTTTTAAGCCAGCATATAAAATCCTTGAAGGCAGAATGCTGGCACGGTGCCTTAGTTATGAGAAGATTTGATGAATATTTATTGAATGAGTGAATGCATGAATAACCATGGGATGAAATAGTGTATTAATCAGGGTAACTCTAGCAGCAGAAATAAATATATTTCAGTGGCTTATCAGAATAGAATGTTATTGCTTACTCACCTAAGACTCCAATTTGCATGTTCCAATCAGCGATTGGCTTTCTAACACATACGGACTCATGGACCCGGGCTTGGGCCTTGGAGCCTCTATAGACCACCTCCACCTGCTTCTTAACCCCAGGTGTGTAAAGGAAGGGACACTCACCACCTTCTACTCACATTCAAGTGGACAAACCTGGTCATATAGCCACACTAGGTCCCAAGGGAAGTCAGGAAGTAAGATCCCTCATTAGGCATGGTGTGCCTTTCAACTATGCACTGTACAAGGGAGGCAATTGTTAATGTCAAAAAAAAAAAAAAAAGCCAGAAACTTAAAGATGAGTGAATATATAACACTAATTTAAGTAAAAGGTATTCCCATAACATGATTTATAAGAGATAATAATTTAATAATTATTAAATAATATTTATCATAATTGGCCACTTTGGCAGGTGCTTATAGGAAAAAGGCAACTAGTAAGTCAAGTGTAGGACAACAGGATAAAGGGGCAACTGTGGCTAATTGGGGAGTTCTCACCACTCTCAGGCTTCCAAAGCAGGGAATTAAATTCATCTTCTGCTGTCACAGGCCTGGACCGAACAACAGCCCTATTTTACCTTATTTCACTTTATTTTGATTTTTTTTAAAAAAGATTTCATTTATTTATTTGAGACAGAGAAAGAACATGAGCAGGGTAAGGGGCAGAGGGAGAGAGAATCTCGAGCAGATCCTACATTGAGCATAGAGCCTGACTTGATCTTACAACCCTGAAATCCATGACCTGAGCAGAAACCAAGAGTTAGTCACTTAACTAACTGAGCCACCCAGGAGCCCCTTCATTTTGACTTTCAATTAAAATATGACATATCTACAGAAAAGACTAATATCTACGTGTACAGCTTGATTCGTTCTTATAAACTAAACAGCTACAGTGCGATCAACACCCACATCAAGAAAGAGAACATCCTCAACATCCCAGAAGGCCTCCTCATGCTCCCTTCTGGTCTGCTCTTCTAATATTTCAAAATAAGCCAAAAGTCTGAAATTTATTTATTTATTTTTGAAGATTTTATTTATTTCTTTGACAGAGAGAGCAAGAGAGCACAAGCAGAGGGAGCGGCAGGCAGAGGGAGAAGCAGGCTTCCCGCTGAGCAAGGAGCCCGATGCAGGACTCCCTCCCAGGACCCTGGGATCATGACCTGAGCTGAAGGCAGGCACTTAACTGACTGAGCCCCCCAGGTGCCCCAGAAGTTTGGAATTTAAAGTAAAATTTCTTCTGAGTTTTAATGTATCGTGTGGTGGCCATATAAGAGACATGTGCAGACTGGACCTTGTTGAAAGTAACCAGGCCACCAAACACCCTCCCTCCTCTCAGTGTGGGTATCTGTTATCCACTGGGTCTAACAAAGTCCCAAAATGTACTGATTTAACACGAGAGACATGCGTTATTTCTCACAAGTCTGGCTAGGCTCCCGCAAGCATGTGCAGACATCTGGACTGTCATCTGGAGGCTAACTTGTCCTGGGTGACGTCGGGTGGGATCTCCTCTCCATGGGGCATCCCATTCCCCAGCTCGCTAGCCCAGGATGTTCACATGGTGGCTGGGCAGAGTTCGAAGAGAAATCGTGAAGTGGGAGGAAGGCAGGGGGGCCCGACTCAGAGGAGATGGGATGACAGAAACAGAGGTTGGATTGATATAGACATGAACCAAGGCATATGGGTGGCTTCTAGAATCAGGAAAAGGCAAGGAATGGATTCTCCCTTTGAGCCTGCAGGAAGGACACAGCCTTTGCCTTTAGCCCGGTAACACCCATTTCAGACTTGGAACTTCCAGAGCCGTCATATAAATTTGTGTTGCTTTAAGCTGCTATGTCTGTGATAATTTGTTACAACAGCAATAGCAAACTGAGACACCATGCTTTTTCCACAATGTAGACTCTGCCTTTCATAAGTCCCCGGATGACTGTGGATGTTCTTGCATGGCCAAGAACATTATCACTCAAGAGCCAGACAACCAGACCCTGCTGTGGACCCTGTGCTTCTGAGAAAGCCCATCTCTGGCCCTCCTCCAGCGGTGCCCATCCCCATGGAGCCAGGCATCTTGCCCGCCCACGCTACACCAACTAGGGCTTCACAACAGCAATGGCGGCCTCCCAGAGGCATCTGTCAGGTGCACCAATTCATGAGTCTTACCCCAGACTTACTGGAGCAGAACCCCCCGGGGAGTGAGGCCCAGCCATTTGTATTTTAACAAGCCCTCCAGAGATTCTGAAGTAGGTTTAGGATTGAGGACCATGGTCACCCAGGGTGTGTGTGTTGGGTGGGGTGGGGGGGGGTTCTTTTCCCAGGGTCTATCCTTCCCAGGGTCAACCATGCTAGAATGTATGCCTCCTGGGGCCCAGAAGATGGCAGTCTGGAAGAGGGTTGAGAGACTGACTGAGTTTTATGGCCTGAGGTATCTGTATGAGTGCGTGGGAGGTCCTGGTTTTGCTGGAAGTAGCCTGGGGAGGGAGGTGAAGAGAGAATAGACTGGAGTTCTCATTTAATCTCTTATTCCCAGGAGCATCTGGTCATAACAATGAACCAAAAGAGGGGAAAAGTAAAGTGCTTTGAAATGTGCTGATTTGTATGTACTTAGAGAAATCATGTTTTAGGGCTTGAATGTGATAATAAAACTAGTAACAATGACGGTAAAAATAAATAGTGATGTGGTTTTGGAATGTTGGTGAGGTCCACAGGGGATGGACAAGAAAGAATTCTTGAGAGGTCTTTAGTGCAAAAAGGTGATTGTATTAAAGCACAGTGACAGGAAGGAGGGGCGCAGAAAGCTGTTGTACTGGGATTGTGAGGGGGAACTGATTATATACTAGAGAGGTCAGGACAAAGGGCTTTCATATGCTAAGGAATACTCTCAGGATACTGGAGGCCTTGTTCCCTCTAGCAAAGCATTAACACTGAGAGTTGCGAGTTTCCTGGAGGAGTGTTACACTGTGCCCGCCTGAAGTATTTGTCAAGGGGCTACAGGTTATAAGGAAATTTTATTTTATTTACATTCCCTTCTACCTTTGTTTTCCACATCACTATGGAGGGAAGGGTGATGTTAGGGCTCCAGGAAATTGAGCTAATGGGTTTCTGAAAGTGAGGCTATTGATAAGAATGCTTTCTCCTTGTAAAGCACGAAGACATTGCTGGCGTGGAGACTCACGTCCTGCAGGACTGTGCTCTCTGTTAGTTTTCCCCTTCCCTTAGTTTTAAGGCAGCAGCCAGGAGTTCCTGAGGAAGGTCACACATGACTCACGGTGGGGGTGGAGTTTGGGGGCGGTGGGGTGGATTGTGGCTCGTCAAGCTTTTGCTTTGTCCTCAGCTTGCTTTCTGCTCCCTCATCAAATCACCACCATCATCATCATAGTTGCTATCTGAGGTCTGATTCCTGGAAAGCAGAGCCTGAAAGGATTCCTGTGCAAGCGATTTACTGGGGAAGTGCTCTCAGAAGGAAGCCAGGAGTCCAGGAAGCCAGAGAGAAAAGGGAAAGAAGCCCAGCAAGGCAAAGCCCCAGGCTCCTCCTAATCCTGAGGGCAGGTCTGGAGTGTGAGTTACACCTCTTCGTCCATCTGCCCAAAGGCAAGGAACTGGGCTCTCTGACTGAGGCTCCCACATAACCTTCTGCTTGGGGTAACCCCTGGCAGGCAGGCTCCCTGCTGGGGCAGGTGAGGTGGCTCCAGTAGCCCAGGGCCAGGCCTCTGAAGAAGGTGTCAAGTGCAAGCTGTTTACAGCAAAACCTACAGGACCTTGTGAGGGGTGAGGCATAGAACCAGTAGCCTGGGTCTCTGAGAACCTGAACATGGCACTGGCCTGTCCACTAAGGTTACCCTGAGCTCATGGTGCGTGCCGGACACTGTTCTCTGGGCTTCTCTTGTATTCAGTCATCAAACTCTTACCGGCCGCCATCTTCATTTTACAAATGTGTAACCTGAGGCTTAGGAAGATTAAGTAATTAGACCAAGGATCCACCAGAGGTAGGAGGTGGCTGAACTGGGATTCAGACCCAGGCATTGCGGTCCCCAAACATCTCTGCTAATGGCCCCCTCTTGCCGCTGCCGTCCCATGGGTCCCACCTGCCAGCCCTGCCTCCTGCTTCTTGCAGGGATAAACCTTATTGAAGGGCAGAAGGAAGGTGCTTTTCCATCTCTCCTTCACCCAGCAAATCAGAATGAGGCTTATGGAGAAAAGGGAATTTTTTATCAACCACGAGAGAAAATCTTAATCTATATGCTTAATTAGGTCAGATACCCATTTTCCTCTGAGTCTTTTCTAGTTCTTTGAAGTCAGAGGAAGCCCTGGGCATTGGAGAGGGAAAAAAAGTAGAAAGGGAATTGGGAGGAAACCTCCCACATACACACAGAAGGGAAAAAAAAAAAAAAAATCAATCGTCAATCTTCTTTAAGGATTGAATGCAGATAAAGTCAGCTATCAACCCTATCAACATGGAAAAAAATGCTTAAAATAAAAACTAGGGCAATCCCCTGAAGGAGGGAAAGCTTGGCATCCGTCTGAAGACTTTTCTACCTTGTTATGAGCCTCACTTGCCTTCTCTCTCCCTACAACACTGGAATTGCTTGTTGTCAATCCAAGGACTCCTTGAGGGTTCCGATATTTTAGGTAAAACAGAAGACTCAAAACATAGGTCTGAAATTCTCAGAGGGCACATGAGGGGTATTTGCTGTGCAGTGTGTGCTGGGGGAGTGAGTGTAGACGTGGTGGGTGAGGAGGTCCCACTTTTCTGCATGTTCAGCTCTGATGCTTGCTACCACGGGGGCCCCAGGGCAGTACCCTCCCTCGAGACCTTCTGGGATTACGGCCACGTCCTGTACCTGCGCTGTCCAATACAGGGGCCACGACTCACACGTGCCTGTCAACTTGAAATGTGGCTAGTGCAACTAAAGAACTGACCTGTTAATTTTCCTTAATTTCAATGAATTGCTGAAGTTTCAAAAGCCACATAGGGCTAGCAGCTACCGTAACAGACAGCTTAACTCGAGGCCCTGATCTTTTATGGATTTAGTATTTCAAAAAGCACGTGCTAAAAGAGATCTTTAGGTTCCAGCCTTTTTGTGCATTTGTGCAGATGAAGAAATCAAGTATGTCAGTTAACTTCTGCTGCTTGAAATAACAGCCATTTATTTATTCCATGATACCCTTGGATACAAATTCGGGATGGGCATAGCTGGACAGTTTTTATTGTCTCCCAGGGCTAAATTTGTGCCATGGGCAGCTCCTGCTTAGCTGAGAACTGGCTGGTCTAGGATGGACTCAGTGGGATGGCTCATTAAGGCTCAATGTAGTCTCTCATCCTCTCAAAGGCCAGCCTGGGTTTTTGTGCATGATGGCTCCACAGGGTTCCAAGAAAGGGAGCCATAGTGTACAAGACCCCTGAGGCTTAGTCTCAGAACTTCTGCTGCATTCTGTTGGCTAACGTCAGTCACATGGCTGGCCCAGAGTAAGGGGCCAGGAAATAGACTCCTCTTGCTGGGAGATACAGGGGAGTCACATGGAAAGAACGTGGATATGGGGAAGCATGAATAATGGTCATTTTTTTTTTTTTTTTTAATCAGCCACATTGAGGCCCCAAGGGCGCAGTGACTGGCCTGAGGTCACACAGGAAACTTGTAGTGGGGCTGGGACCCAGGCCTGGGACTCTTGACTCCCAGAACACTGAAGGCCCTAGTTTGGTTTTTGGAATCTTTCATGTAGCCCTTACCTTTGTGGGCCTTGGTTTCTGTGTCTCCTGAAAGAGGGAGAGGCACCGTGTTATCTCTGACTTCCCTGAGCTCACAGTTCCCACAATTGGACTTGGTGGTTGCCCCCGAGTAGGGGGCCGGGGGAGGGACAAAAGCAGGGGGTGGGCAGATCTGGGGTGGCCCCTGTGGTAATCCTGAAGGCGCCTTTTTTGCAAAGGAGCCAGAAATTGTCACACTCGACCAATGTAAGGTATTTACCGATAGGCTCCGCCTTTTGGAAAGAAGTTGGTAAAAAGACTGAGTTGGGAAAGGATAAGAGTTTTCTCTTCCAGGTTTTTCTCATTTGTAATCCACCCACTTCCTTTTCCTTTCATAAATATGATGTACGTGAGTGGAATGATCTAAGTATCTTCCTAGTTCCAGAAACCTGACAGTATTTTCACATCGATCTCACATTCGATAAATCACGCCCTGTGGATCCGTGAACTGAAAGGCCAATAAAATGCCTCCAGTGAAAAAGGCTGCGGCGGGAGGGAACGCTTCCCAGTTCCCAGCCCCGAGTATCCCGGAGGCTGGCCGTGCCCCTGACTGCCCGGCCTTGGACCTCCCTGCTGTCCAGATTTGTGTATTGTGTCCAGTCGTTGGCTCCCAAGTCTTCACTTGTGAAAATAATTTAGTGGAAAGGAAGTTCTTCAGAGGAAAGGGATCCTGGAGAAGCTAGCGGTACTCATGAAGATGTTGGTAAAGATGGTGAGCTGGAGGAAGAGGGAGAGAAGGGAGAGGAAGAGGAGGAGGAGGGAGCGTGAAGGTGGAGTGGGGACAGTGGAAGAGGAAGAAGATGGCGGAGGAGAAGAAGGGGAAGCAGGAGGAAGGGCAGAAGGCAAGTAAAGAGAAAGAAGAGAAAGAGGAGGAGGAGGGAGTGGGAAGCTGGGCTGGATAGAGAGAGGAAGAAGGTGGGAAGGGAGTGGGGAGAAGGGGGAGGAAGGGAAAGGAGGCAGGAGGAAGGACTGAACGCAAGTGAAGAGAAAGAGAAAGAAGGAGGAAAAAGCAAGGATGGGGACTTGGGGAAAGTAGAGATGGAGGGGAGAAGATATGGGGAGGAAAGATCAAAAGGGCAGGGCCAGTTCTGAAACCCCAGTATCCCAGGATGCAGACACCATGGCTCTTTCTCTCTCTCTCTTTTTTTTGTTTGTTTGTTTATTTGTTTTTGTTTGTTTGCTTGTTTTTGAAATTAAAGATGTAATGGCATTATTAAAGGATTCATGGACAAGGCAGCACCCCATCTCGCTAAGCCACACCCATGGCTTGTCCCTCTGCACAACTGTCTTCCCTCTCTCAGGGGCCTGGCTCTCAGGGGAATCCAGCGGGAACGCCCTAGTTTAGTGACACAAGTGAATGTGACTCAGGTCCAAGGCCCCCTGAATTTGTTCTATCTTCCCAATCTGTGTGCCTTCCAATGAGTGGGTTCGCTTCTTTGTGTGTTTGTCTTTTCACTTACAGAAAAGGCTAGGCTGTTGGAGGTGGTTTTTATTTTAAATGTTCTTTGGCTAGGAAACTATCTCCAGGTGACCCTTTGTGAAGAAACCACACACATACCCTACAGACAAACAAGGCCACTCTGTTTAAAGACAGTTGGGTTAGACCAGCTTTCTTAGGTTGGGATCACTGGAAACAGACCCTGAAACTAACCAGTGTTCTCCTAAGGAAGTGCTTCCTGGAGGGGATTGAGGGTAGGGAAGGGCAGGGAAGAAGATGCCAAATTCCCAGCCTCTGCCGGATCCTGGAATGTTCTAGAGCATCATTCAGGCCTTGGAGTTTATCCCCATAGAAGTAATGGAACTGGGTTTTCATCCTGGGCTCGAAGCCACGGGGAGGATATAATTCTCAGCAACTTCCACCTGTCAGTCCTGGTGAGGAAGCTGCTAAACCCAAGGACAACCCTCCGAAAGGGGTCACGGGGGCCACTTCTTAGCAGCAAAGCCCTGTCCAGCTGGGAGACAGGCACAAGGAACCAGCAGAAGGGATCCTAGGGAATTTGGGCAGGGTACCAATAGTGTCTATCTGCCATCTTTATGAGTTTCCCCAAAAGCTGGTGGTCCACAGAAAGTGAAGCCATCCTAGACCGGTCAGCCCTTAGACAACCTTCCAGCTGACCATGGGATGGAGTCACAGGGTGGTGCCCAGCCTAAATCAACAGAACGGTGGGGGAGCCCCACGGAATTCTTAGCTAAATAAATGGGTGTTGTTTTAAGCCATTAAGTATTGACACGCTCTGTTTGCGGCGATAGCTCTCTGAAGGAATGATCAGGGGGCAGGAAATGATCTGAACCCAGAGTCTAATTTCTATCCTAATAAACATCTGTAAGTAGAAACCAAAGGTGGGGTCACTATTGAAGTCAGAATTGGCCTGTGTCCAATTTTTCATTTTACTTTCTTTTGCAATGGCACGGAACTTCATGAGACACCAGATAGTTCTGCCTGGAAGGAGGCAATAAGAATAATGTCTCTGCAGTTATTACTGAATTAATACTAGACAATTGACCCTTTCTTTCAAATCATCCCCAGCATTTCAAGCTACTATTGGGTTTTAATCTACTGCCTTATCATCCTTGAGGTCACTGCTACAATGGCATTTGTTCTTGAAAGATAAGTCAGCTTCTTTAAAAAGAAGGCAGCAAATAATATAAAGAAGGAAAGAATAAAATAAGATTACATGGCTAAGCGAAAAAAAATGAGGGGGAATAAAAGAAGAAGGAAGGAGAAATTAATTGAACTGTGCTTTGAATGATTGGCTCGGTGTCCAGCGTCTTAAACAGTCAAGATTACAGTAGGGAGGTTAGTTCAGTATATATTTTGCAGACATCGCCCATGACTTTAATTGAAGCTATTTCTAAGCATCACAGGAGCCCACATACAAAAGCCTGGTTCAGTATGACCTTTCTGGAGATTTTGCTGATTGCACCTTAAGGATGTATCTTACTCTGGTTCCAGGGAAGTACCTATCACTCTGCTTGACATCATTCCTCCCCAAAATCACTCCATTTGCATAAAAAATTAATATGAGAAGTGTGGTGAGCTACTAGGCAGATGGAAGCCTTTGACTAATTAGTTGAGAATGGTGACAACCTCAGAGACATGCTTTGGAACAGATTTAGCACTGACACTGCTTTGCAGATATGGGAACACAGTGTCACTTTCCCGGGAGTTGGGAGAGCAGGGAGTGCCAGCCTCAGAAAACCTGGTGTCTTGGAGTTGGAGCAGGAGCACCCTGTCTGTCCACAGGTGACAGTCCTGTTTGCAGAGCTCCCAGAATGCCTTCTTCAGCCTTGTTGCTCCTTTCCCTTTCTTCCTGGCCTAGAGGGCTGGATCCCTTCTCCTCCATCAACCCCAGACCCTGTCCTTGACTCTGCACAGACCTTGCACATCTGGTACTTCTGCTTCTGGACCACTCATATCTTGATTGATAAAAGAATCGCCTTTCAGAGGTTTAAACCAATACCCAGCTCATACTCTCAGGGATCTGGATTTAGGAATCAGAGGTGGGGCCAGACAACTTGCATTCGCAGCCACTTCCAAGGTGCTGTTGGTGTCATTGGTGCAGGGACAACGCTTGGAGTGGTTCTTCCTTAAGAAAATGATATATTGATCTAAGCACAGTGTCAGAAACTAGCCTCCTGCAGACGAAGTTCAAGCCCTCATAATAGACCCAAGTTTTCCCTCATAATATTTTAAAGGAAAATCACCCTAAAATATCTAAATGTTTTGGCTTCTTTTTGTAAACTAAAAACATCGGTCACTGTCAATGACCTCGATGTCAGTACGAGCATCTCCATTTAGAGGGGACATAGACTCCTCATTTTGCTACAGTCCTCCCCATCCCTGCTCATACGACACTGGGCTTAATCCATCATTTCCTTCATATGGTTGGTCTCTATTGGTCCCTAAGTTTGTGTCCCTTAAATTTTAATACAAACTAATTTATACTAGCCTTCATGGGTAACAAAACTGCATTTTTGCAGGGGCTTTCTGGCAGTGGTGCCTTAATTCAGCGGTGTATTACTGATGGTGAAAATCTCAGGCTACCGGGGTCAGGTTTGTGAGGAACTAGGGGCTTCTCTAAGGACTTGGCAGAGCAGTCTCCTCGCACATCTCCAGGAGAAGATGAAACTGGTTTCCCAAAAGTTCCCGTGGAATCATTTGGCAATAGATGAGAAAAGACCATGCATGCCCTCTTCTAAAGGAAGAACCTTTATAAAATGGGAGTTTTATTACAATGAAGCTGGGTTAATACAGGCTTAAGTTCAGAGATGCAAAACATTTACTAGGGTTCTGCTTATGAGAAACCCCATTCTCTCCTTCCATTTCTCCTTCATCAGTTCCTTATTGCCTGGGTTCAAATTCTGGCCTCGTCATTTACTTTGTATATTACCTTGTTTTTATTACTGAGCGCTGGAGTGGCTTGGTTTCCCCATGCATAAATCACACCAACTTTGCGAGGCTATATGTGATGGTTAAATGGGATAAGGCGCATAAAGGTCTTAGAACAGCCAATGCCTAGTGAATGGTTGATAAATGCCATTAATACCTGTTGTAGAAGGTAGATAGGCAGAAGACTCAATCCAATCTAAGCTCAAATTCCTGTCCCACTAGGTATTGATCATGTGATCTTGAGAAATGTTGCCCTTCCTTTTATCCATTCTTCTGACAGATACTTACTGAGCCTAGAAGTCCTCACTGGTAAAATAGCGATAGTAGTATCTACTGCATAGAACTGTTGTAAAGATTAAACAAGATAATTCGTAGAAGATAGTGCTTGATGTGTGAGAAGTACTTAATAATATTAGGTTGCCCCACATGAAATTGCTATTTTTATAAGTTCAAAATGGTCGAATCCTAACTATTTTTTGCAATTCAAACTCTACAAGTAGTACTGTTCTTGCTCTTAATATGGTGGTGGTTGTGGTTTTATTCCTACCAACTCTACAGGGTTTAGTTAGCTCCTACTGTGAAAAAAACATCAACAGCAAAAACCAGCTCAAAACCCAGAGGGATGAAATCATGAACCCTATGAACCCTATTTCTCATGAGTCTCATGAGCCTCTGGATCAGCTGGGTGGTTTTGCTGTTCTGGACCAGACCTGACTGATCTTGACCGGGCTTGCTCATGAGTCTGTAATCACCCAATAAAACGGATGTGGCTGGCTGGTCTTGGATGTCCTCACTCACTTGTCTGGGGCAATGGGGATGACTGGGCCATGTGTCTTACTCTCCAGCAAGCTAGTCTGGGCTTATTCATGATGTGATCACAACATTCTAATAAGAACGCTGGGCCTCTTGGGCCCAGGTGTGGCCCTTGCAAAGCATCACTTCTGTTGCATCCTTGTGGTGGAAACCAGTTCTCTGGCCAAGCCCAGAATCTAGAATTCAGGAAACAGACTCCACATTTTGGACAAAAGTACTGAAAGTCACATCGCCAAGGGCAAGCATTCAGAGAAGGGAGAAAGATTCAGGCTTTTTTTTTTTTTTTTTTTTTTTAACCAATCAGTCTGGGACATGAGGTATAAATAATACTTGTGTTCCTTTGCCTCATCATTTATATTATTTAACTTAAAGAATGATATTTGCCAAGCAGTAAAATATCCCCCTGACTTTGATGATTAAGTATTTTTATCTTCCTTTGGGTTTCCTGGAGTTTTTGGAGGCTCTGGTTGGGACATGCATGGATGATCTTCTTTAACACCTTGAAGACTCACTTCTTTTCTCTACCTTAAACTACAAGAAGCCCAATCACCTCTGCCAGAAAACATAGTAACTACATAGCAGCTTGGTTGGTTTAACTCACATCTCTTGCTGATGAAATGCACAGCTGCCCTCGATATTCATTTTATCTAGCACCTCTAATCAGCAGCAAAGACTTCAAAGACACTGCTAAATGTACTGTAGTCGTATCATAAAGTGGGGAAAAAACTCTGACCTCTCCAATTTTTAAGACCTCAGTCACAGAGGACTTTATGAAGACTTGACAAAATCGTTATGGATTGAAATAATGAAAGCTAAAATTGCCATGTCACCATATATGCCTTAAACTGTTTCCTCCACTTACTATCCTGATGAAGGTACTAATGCTATTCTCATGTTACAGATTTAAGAAAATGGAGGCACAGATCAGCCAGAACCTTGCCCAGAGTCACCCAGATAAGAAGTGAGAGAGTCAGGATTTGAACATAGAAACCCACTGTTGGGACCTACACACTTAAACATGATCAAATGTGTACCAAATGTTATGATTGTCCTCTCTACCCAAATAATATTAAAAATATTAAGTGCTTTTCAAGTCTACTGAAGATCCAGAAACCATGACTAGGCAGATTGTTGCTCAGTAAGAAAACAAAAATACAGTCTAACTTTTAAGAGCTGCCCATCGATAAAGTACAGTGTAAGGTACAGGTTCCCCGATCCAACTGAACGTCACTGACACAAGAACTCAGGGACTCAGGGTGTCTGGGTGGCTCATCGGTTAAGTGTCTGTTTTGGCTCAGGTCATGATCCCAGCATACGATGGAGCACCATGTTGGGCTCCTTGCTCAGTGGGGAGCCTGCTTCTCCCTCTTCCTCCCCCTGTGTGTGTGACCTCTCCTCTTTCCCCCTCTCTCTCTCTCTCTCTCTCTTTGAAATAAATAAATAAAATCTTAAAAAGAACTCAGAGCCTGGGTTCAAATCCTGGCTCCTCGCTTTTTCCTGTGAAAGTGTCTAAGGCGTCTTCACGTCAGCTTCATCTTAAAAAACAAAGAAGACAAAACAACAGAACAACTGTAAGAAACTCTGTAAGTTATTGTGAGGATAAAGTAATATATTTAAAGCTCATGATTCATTATAGATAATCAGTGAGGATTCATTTCCTTTCTTCTACCATCGTTAAGAGTTGCCCAACAGAGCTTCTAAGGGATCTTACAGGAATCAGAAACATGGGGCTATGTCATGTATCAGAAAGTATGAGTCCAGCTACTTGGTTCAAAAGCATCACCTGGGGACTTGTTAGATATGCAAATTCATGGGCTCAGCCCAGACCTACTGACTCCTGTCATCTTGGGGTGGGGCCCAGTGCTCCCCGGTGATTCTCATGCTCCATCAAGTTTGCAATGCCGTGGCCCAGATGACCTCTCTTTCAGCTCTAATTCTATGGTTCTGTTCTCCCTCCCTCCCCACCACCCATGTAGTAATTGCTACCGTGTGTTGAATACCTCGTCTGCTCAAACATGTGAGTAAACACTTGGCATGCATTTTTTTAATCCTTGCACCAGTGGGGTTGGTGCTATTATCATCCCCACCGTACAGATGGGGACACTGAGAAGTTATGGAACTGGCACACTAGGATTCCCATCTGAATGTGTTTGGAGCTCTGGCTCCAAAGCACTCTGCTTGTCTAATCACCACATAGGGTCTGTCATGACTCCAAGAAGGACCTAGAGGGGAGCTCTTTGTCTTTCAAATCCATTCCTCTGATAATGCATTAGAATAAAGAAATTAATCTATTGATCCCAGAAAAGTCATAGAGAGGGCCCAGGTCAGTGGCTATAACCTGAGTCCCCGCAAGAGGAGAAAATGCTGGGAGGCCACAGGACTGTGGAGAAGGGGGTTGGGAGGTTCCTCCTGGGGGTGTGCTCAGCAAACAGGGACCTGGTGGGTGGAAGTGCTGCCTTCAGGGCCCTGCAACTGAGAGACACAGCTGTAGGTAATTATTTTTTCCTAGCTATAAATAAACTAATCCTAAGGAGAACAAGGTGGGGGAAGAGCAATGGGGGAAGCTTCACTACGTTCTTCCCCCATCCACTGCTCTGGATGATAAAGCAATGAGTTGGTTTTAGCCATTTCCTGCCACCTGCTAATCCCACCCCGCCCACTGCCCCAGGGATGTCTGGAACAGATCTTAAAGCAGAATATGTCATCACCTGAGCCTGCAGAAGAAGTGGTCCTGCCTGATGCAGAAGACACTGGCAGCAGAGATCCAGGTAGATTAGTGTGTGAAGGAAGAGATACCTTGTGTCCTGTCTCGCTGGAGCCCTTACCTCCTCTTTGCCGCTGCTTCAGCCACACAGCTGGTACTGGCCTCATGGCCAGGCACTGTTCATTACAAGAGGGGCCTCAGGATACAGGCGATAGTCAGAATTTCTGATGATTTGAGAAGGATGTTCTGGGCTTAACTCAAGCCACCCCAGCTCCAGAATTCCATGAGACCATCATCATTCCTTTGGCAAGGTATTCTTAGTTTTCTAAAATGGCAAATAGTCCTGAGGATGGAAACACACCAAGCCTCCCCTCTCATCTGAACCTTCATGGTCCAAATCACTTGCAGTGATTAGATTTTGATGTATTTGAACAGGGAGAATACCGAAGCTCTAGATGGTTGCTGTTTGATGGGTGGTTCTGGGTCAGCAGAGTTGTACGGCCCAGGTGCCTGGTGGGAACGCAGAGTCCTGGGCACTGTCTCAGACCTCCTAAATTAGAATCTGGATCTTTAAAAAGTATTTGATTTATTCATTTGTCCGAGAGAGCAGGAGAGAGAGGGAGCACAAGCATGGGGAGCGGCAGGCAGAGGGAGAAGCAGGCTTCCTATTGAGCAAGGAGCCTGGTGCAGGACTCGATCCCAGGACCCTGAGCCAAAGTTAGCCGCTTAACCTACTGAGCCACCCATAGAATCTGCATTTTAGAACATGTCCAGGTGATTTGTGTGTGTATTAGCATTTGAGAAGCACTCATTTAGATGTCTGACACTCAAGTGGGGCCACAATGCAGTCGTTGGGGGTTGGGGAGAGAGGACCAGAAGATCGTTCAGCTTGATGAGCAAAATATACATATTCTGGAAATGTAGCAAATTCCTTAAAATGTACATAAAGTAGAAAGTAGCTGAATGATGTAGATCCGACCCCTGACTGTGAGTCAACTATTAGATCAATAGCAACATCTTTCAGTGGTCCTGTAGGGACAGCACTGTGGACCTCCAGTGGACAACAGTGAGGGTAAGGATCCGATTTCCTGGCTGGTACCTGCTAGGCAATCTTTTACAACAAAGTGCTGGTTAACAGGAAAATTCCAACCGTGGCGTTCTGACAAATTGTCCGCCATCTACCCAGATTACATTTAGGTTTGCAGCCCCTATGGAACGTTGTTCCTGAGGAGCTTGCCTTAGGTAGAGTCAATCTGTAAGCTTCCCAGAGCCTAGCCTTGTTGTGTGAGTATCTGAAGGTCTCCAGGTTCTTGATCTTGAAGTTGAGGAAGGATCACTGTTCCAGGTACCACAGGTGGAGGAGGTTTAGGAGGCTAGGGCCTGTATTGAGGCCTGGCGACCTTTTGTGAAGTTTCTTGTGATTAAGTTCAGTCAAGACTGCCATGAACTCTTGAGAAGGCAGACCATTGACCTTGGGAGGTCTATATGGCCCATCTTGCCTCTCTCATGATGATGAAATGGAGAGAAAAGTTCAAATTAAATCACGTCCGTGTTCTCAAAACATTACTATCAATCCTATTTTAGTAATTTCCATGACCTCTCATAGACTCAGACACTCAGGACCCTTTGTCATGCCCAGCAGACCTTTAGCTGACTTTGGTTCTCAGCCTCCCAGCCAGTGAATTTGCAGCTAGTATCTGAAATGCACAGGGAGGGGTGCACACGTCTGTGAGGAGCCCACACTGCATTTGCCTGTGTGTCCATACAGGGAGGAGACTCTGGAATCCACAGTACCCTCAGGATGGCCTGGAATCCCAGGTTAGGATGTCTTCTCTTCCATGAAATTGAACACATCCATAGGATGATTAGCCTAAATAGAAATGTCGAATCCTAATGAGATGCACAGAGATGGCCCTGGTACCCACGACATCTTATGGCTAATCTGCCCCATGCATTCTATAGAAGGTACACCTATCTTCCCCACTTTTGATATGGTCCTCATCTGTTTCATTCCGTTCAAAATTCTCAGAGGTTAGTCTCTCATACCCACATAGTGATGACTGGAGAACCTGGCTGGAGGGACAGCAATTTATAAAATGAAAATAGACAAGCTGTAGACTAAATCAAATAGACATGAACTATTTACGGAAATGAAATGAGGGAATTCAAATGAGGTAATTATCTGGAGTGCAATTTCATCGGCTCTAGATTTTCAGGGAGAGGCCACTTCGCTTGTTTACAGGCAAGGTTCTTATTGCACAAGGCTTAATTGGGGATGCTAACGTGTGTACCTCTTTCGAGCTGTGAAGTCTCACCCACAACAAACCCAAAGGTTGTATTTGAACCATGAGCACTTTGGAGCCTGTGGAAGGGTCTCTGTCAAAAGGCCTGGACATCTTTCCTTGAAGGTCTGCTCTTCCCATTACTAGCGAATTAGATCTATCCCGGTGTCTTAGGCATTGTTCTAGAGATAGGGCAGATCCTACTCTTGCTGGATCTACATTCTAGTGGACCAAATGACCAAAATATATCCAATAAATATACATCTATGTATGCACATGAGAATAGAAAAAGGCACCAAGATCAAGTGTAGCTATGGTAGGTGGGCTATCCTTTGGCCATGAGGGTCAGAAAGAGTGACTCCAGACAGACCAACAAAAGCAAAGGCCCTGAGGTAGCAATGGGCTCACATGTGTGTTTTTTGTTTGTTTGTTTGTTTTAAGATTTTATTTATTTTTTTGACAGGCAGAGATCACAAGTAGGCAGAGAGGCAGGCAGAGAGAAAGGAGGGAGCAGGCTCCCTGCTGAGCAGAGACCCCAATGTGGGGCTTGATCCCAGGACCCTGGGATCATGACCTGAGCCGAGGGTAGAGAGTTTAACCCACTGGGCCACCCAGGAACCCCAGTGTGTTTTTCTTTTTAACAGACTTTTATAGCTCTTAGCACATAAGAGGAATTGATTTAAGCATTTTCAAATAGCACATCATTTAATTCTCATAGAAACCTTCTGAGGTAATGCTGGTCTTATTTATAAAATACTACATTTTACAAATGAGAGTGTTGAAACACAGTTTAAGCAGCTGTCTACCTTTAACTCACAGGGCTGGTAAGTTGTGGAAAAAGGATTCGAACCCAGATCAGACCCCAGGGTCTGTGCTCATAACCACCTTGCTGGTAGTTTTCAAATTACTACATATGGGAACATTTAGGGATCTTTAAAAACTGTCGATGCTTGGCTCCCTCCCTCAGCCATTTGGATATAATTGGGATGTGCTGAGCGTTGGACAGTGGGATTCTTAAAAGCTCCCACATGATTGGGATGTGCAGATGATTTGGAGACCAAGGGCATTGTGCCAGGGCATTAAGCATTAGAGTGTTTGAGAGCCTGAAAGAACACCAGTATGTTTAGGCTTAAACAAGGGAAGGAGTGGAATTCCCTCCCTCTGGCCCCTGTTGGTGTACATTTGCCTGTTTATGCATTTGCCAAAATCAACAGCATCCACATAAAGAAGAAATGGTCTACTCTTGAATCAAGAATTGATTCACTTCCTCACACTAGTGATACCATTTCCATAGCACATACCCAGCTCTTCCTTCCTGCAAGGTACACAGACGCCTTATTGCCTGACCTCAGAAGAGCACCCCACAAAGGCCATCAGAGGCCAGTTCTGCTGGGGCAGGAGCAGGTCAGGCTGAACTAATCCCTGAATCCAATGATACTGGCCCATTGGCCTCAAGAGAGGCCATTTTATATATTCTGCATGCGTTGATGCTCAAAGTGGACTCTGGTTCTTGCTCCCCATACTAACGGATTGGTTCACACTTGTGCTATAATTTTCTCTTCCATTTACCAGAAAGTTGGGTGAAATCAGCATGTGATTGACCCCAAGCAGTGAGGGAAAGTCTACATTGTGTCCCGCATTGGGGTTACAAGCAGTGTGGAAACTTAGGGAGGCACTAGATAATTTATTTTGTCTATAGGCACTATGGAACTGGTAAGGGACAAGAATCATGTCATTGATTCCAATATTTGGTTCAGACATATTCCTACTATCTCACCAAGACAGGAATTAGGACTATTTTTCTGGTGCCAAGGATCTGTTTGGTAGAATTCAGAGAGGGTTAAGTGGTTGCCATGTGCCTTTGGCTTGAGTTTTGACTGGTGTATGCATAAGTTGTTTTGAGCATCTACAACAGGCCTTCCAGAGTATCCTATACCTGAAAGAGGGAAATCACTGCTCTGGAGACAGAGAGGAAATAGCAATTAAATAAGAGAACAGGGAAGTTAACAAAACGTCCTGACACCACATTTGCTGAGTTGTTGAACTGGAATTGGAACTGGAATTGGAAATGAGGGTGTCTTTGCCAGGTATGACTGATTAAACTCCACACCCCTATTCGTATGAGAGGAAGCCTTCCAAAGACTCCTGAATGGGCAGTGAAGTGATGAGAAGAGAGGATTATGGCACAGATGCCAAGAGCAGGCTCCATATTACTTACAATCCTATAGCAGATTTTACGTGATCGTAATGTTTCATGAGGCTCTGCTGTAAAATACCCCATCAAAATCCCAGCTGGCAAGCTAGGACTTATGAAATGAAGCTTCAGCTTAGGAAGCCAGTGTCATCCACATTCTCCATTAATGTTGTAAACAATTAACATTCACAAGTAATGGCTCAGAGCTCACTCCCAGTGTGAGGATTCACGGGGTTTTCTTTTTTTTTCTTTCTTTTTTAAAAGATTTTATTTATTTATTTGACAGAGAGAGAGATCACAAGCAAGCAGAGAGGAAGGCAGAGAGAGAGAGGGGAAGCAGGTCCCCCACTGAGCAGAGAGCCTGATGTGGGGCTCGATCCCAGGACCCCTAGATCATGACCTGAGCCAAAGGCAGAGGCTTCAACTCACTGAGCCACCCAGGTGACCCTCATGGGGTTTTCTATACAGCAGAAAGTCAAGTATGAGTCAAAAACACTTGATTAGAGTCTATCCCTCCAAGATTCCTAAAAATGAGACATACTTAGGTCTACAATGAGTTGTATTTGCTTCTAACGTCGAAAACTTTGGACAGGTCATGATGCTTTCAATATGCTAAGGTAAAGTTTAAAAATGTTGGTGATATGTGTATTACCTAAATTAGTTAAGTGACAGGCATCTGTGGATTCCAGCATGTGGTTTGTGGAGAAAGGATTGTGGTGGAGGGACATGGGAGGACTCATACTCTTGGCAGGGTTGGAGAAGGGAGGCATCTAGTACAGGGAGTCTGAATATGGTGTGTGTGTGTGTGTGTGTGTGTGTGTGTGTGTGTGTGTAAAGATTTGCATACACACTGTGTATGTATACGTGTATTTTTAATTGAATACAGATGCTAGTCAGTTAAAAACAGAGTTTACTTATTTCACACTAGCTTTTTTGCCATTTTCTATTTTCTTAATCAGCAAAGACTAGAATGTTAATAATAACTGCACTGGTCCCTTTCCTTGAAGTAACGGGAATCAATTCCTTGGGTTAATGAAGTGGCAATGACAAAACCAAGCACAGACAGTGCGAGGGAATGTACACCTGCCCTCGATTCCTCCTGGGTGGGGGATTCCTCAGTGAAAGAATTCTAGATCTGCCTCAAGATCCTGGACCAAGTCAGGCCACTGGGCAGAGTGGCAGCGCTGACAGGGCCAGATCATGCTGGGCTGACACTGGAGGGAGAGAAAGAGAGGGAAACTATTGTCATAAGAGTTTGCCAGGATGAATCCTGCGAGAGAAAAGTTGGTGATGAAGGGTTGACGTCCAGTGGGTCTGGTTGGATGGAGAGTTAGCAGAGTTTTAAGAGAGGCAGGAGAGAGAAGACATTTGGGCAGTTACTTTAGATGTGAAATATTAAGAAGGACAAATAGCAGGAAATGAGACTTTAAGTTTTCCTTAAAGTTAAAATGAACCAATGGGATCCACTTTTGAAAGATTTCAGGAAAGCTTCAACGTCCTTTGCAGATAGAGTTTGGCTGATGAATCACATTTCTTTGAATATAACACCGTACAGGAATGAATTTTAGGACTGAAACCATGGAAGACTTTATCTTACATAGGCTGTAATGGTTCTGCAGTACCCATACCTTTTCTATTTTTCTTGCCCAGCTGATACCCTGTGAGACTGGAAAGGATAACCATTGCAGCTAGACAAGCTTTCTGTGCCTAAGGAGGCCAGAATCTCTGATATAGCAACTAGATGTGGACCTTGTCATTCTTAATGAATATATATTAAAGGCTTTGGTGTTAATCAGTGTAATTTGCTGACAATAGCCTAGTCATAGTTCTAGGCAGTAAATCAACAGAAGAGGTCATGTGAGGAAGAAATTAGGGTATTATATTTGCTGTCATTTTGAGCAAGGGGAAGTGTTGACTAGGATTTGGGAGGGAACAGCTTGCTATTGCAGATGGCCAGAACCATTATCAAGGGGAGCCAAGGGGCAAGAATGACATGAGGCAATCCAGTATTAATTTGGAGTTATGAAAGTCCAAGACACACCTGCCAACTGTAAGCTCCATGCCATACTCTTCTTCCTGCCAAAAGTGAGTACGGCCATGAAATACCAAGTGTACACTAGTGGCCATGCTCAAGAGGAAGGTAAAGGGTTATGAGGGGAACTTATAATGCTCTGCCTCACCAAAGGCAAGGCTGAGTTTATATGAACCAGAGGAAGTCATGCAAAGTGGAATTTCCAAGGGCCCAAAAGACTTGATTAGATTTTTCTCCATTATTTGCTCTCAGAGCATCCTGTAATTTCCATTCCTAGCACTCCTCACAATTACAAGTAATTATTAAGTAGTTATTTGTTAATGTCTTTCTCTTTAGATTATAAGTTCCGTGTGAGCAGGGATAATCTTGTTTATGGATGTAACCCTAGTGCACAGCCTACTGTCTAGCTCATGGTATGGTCTTAATGATTACTGACTGGTTCATTGAATGAAAAAAAATTAGTGTGATCAAGGGTAGAGCAGGAATGAACACCGATGTCTAGGGGATTGATGGTGTAGGAATGTGATCCAAAGGAGAAAGGTAAGAAGAAAAGATACACAAGTAGAGTTTTAGGAAAAATAGTAAGTTCCTCCCATTTAGGGTGAGACTATGTCTAGAAGAACCTTGATCAGTAAGGTGTGGCATGGACCAGAAGCATCAGCAACACCTGGGAGCTTGGTGGAATGTGGGATCTTGGCCCCTCCTGATGAAATAGAATCTGCATTTAAATGGATGCCCAGGTGATTTGTATGTACATTGAAGTGTGGGAAGCATTATTCTACAGCATGAGCAAATATCCTGCTTCCTAACATAATTCTGAGACTGCTGAGAGCACTCAGAACTACAGTGGCTAAAGAGAATGGAAGCAAGGGGGTAATACGCCCCACTGAAACCATGACATAATAGGTGTGATGTTCAATCTTCAGATAGGGAAGTCCCTTGCTATTAGCACAAGGAGAAGATGAAGCAGCTTAATGCAGACTTATCATTGCCAGTCCTGAACTTGGTCTCTGTGAGATGACTAAAAGACAGCAAATCATGCCAAGTTCTAGTGTTATAAACATTATTGACTCACATGGGGAAATGTTACACCATCCAGATAGAGAAATGGAAGGATTGAAGTGTAGGGACTATTTGTCCACAATTTATTCTTACCAAGTGGCTGGATTTAAGTGACAGAAAAGAGAAAACAAGCATGAACAAAGGAATCTCAGAGATAAACAGTTGGTTATACGAATGGTATAGGTCAGTGATAGTCAAACTGCACCTTGTAGAATTTGTAGTTCCTCAGGGGTCTCTCAGGGGATGACATAAGTGTAAGAAGCTGAGGAGGAGATAGAACAAGAGACCATATTTCACTAGAAGAGCTGTTTTACATATCTTGGTTCTACCAAGTCCTAGAGGGATACAATGAGGACATAGATTGGCTTGCATGCCATTTCAGATAGATGACTAAATGAGGGTTTCATCAGTGGGAACAGTTTTAATCTAAACAATTGTAAAATGTCATGGAGTATGTTCAGACTTCCTTTGTAGGAAAGGTCAGAAAATATAGAGACTGAGGGCATTTCCTTTTGTAGGTACCTATTATTTAATCCAAATATGTAGCATTCATGGCATCATTGCCACTTGATTCCAGATTTCTTTCCACCCAACCCTAGAATTCCTCTTAGCACAGAACTTGAGGCAGTCATTAACAATTGCTTGGGAATGGTACTAGAATTGAATTTTTTTTTTAAACCAATTTGAGTTCCAGGAAATAGGAAGACATGTCAGTAATTTATCCAATTATCTATATTTTAGTAATGTAATGATGATTTTATATGGCACGAGAAGTGAGCATTTGTTATTTTTCCTAGGTACTCAGTACCTTTTGGACACCCTTCCTATTACTGGGGTATTTCCTATCTTATTAATCACACCTCCCCAAGAATGGAGCGTACAACTCTCCTTTGCAGACAGTCTCCAATAATTATATGCACCTGTATAAGACCTCTGATTGGAGGAGAGCAGGAAGATGAAGGTGGCACGTCACTGATTCCATTTTTGGGTGAATGAGGGTGTGACGGCATCCAACTTTCTAAGATATTAATGGTGGACATTCTGGCACCTGGCTACACACTTTAATGTTGCAAGCTGAGATACCTTAATCCAGCTTCAGCAGGGATGGAGTCCTGGCTGGAGCAGAGATACCCTGTGCTTTGAGCACGTTGTTGTCTTAACAGACTCCAGACCTGATACTCTGGCCCTCCTGCAGATGCTTCAGTATGCTTTAATATGTTTCTTTTCTACTTAAACTGGCTGGAGTGGATCCCGTTGTTTGCGCCCAGAATCCTGAACTGTGGTTAAAAATAAAAGCTCTAATTCTTCGTCTTTCCTTGTGTTAGTTATTGATTGCTGCATAATGAATTACAGTATAACTTAGTGGCTTACAACAGTAATAAAACTGTATTATCTATCACAGTTCCTGTGGGTCAGAAATATTCAGGTTGATTTTGCTTTGAGATAGGGGCTAGGGCAGCAGTCATCTGAAAACTTGACTGGGACCAGAGGACCGGCCTCCAACATGGTGACACGTTGGTTCTGGTGGTTGGTAGTTCTTTTCCATATAGACTTCTCTATAGATCTGCTTGGCTGTCTTCATTACAAGTGGTTGGCGTTCACTAGAGCAAGAAATCCATGGAAGGAGGGATGCGGGTAGGGAGAAAGAAAGAGAGGGAGAGAGAGAGAATAAGACCAGGAAGTCCTTTTTATGACCCAGCCAGAGCAGTCACATTTTATTCATTAGAAGGGATTCCAAGTCCAGCCCACATTAAGGGGAGGGGAAATAGGCCCTTCCTTTTGAAAAGGTCAGTGCCAAAAAATTTGTGGACACTTTTTAAAACCATTAACCATGCTCTTTGCCCTATAAACCTGTAGTGCCTTCCCTTAGTAGGTGAGCCTACCTGCCCTGCCCTACCACGCCGAGCTGAGTCGTTTGACTTAATTTGGCCAAAGGATCTTTGGAGACATGATGATGCAAGTAGAGATTTGAAAAGTGCTTGCAGGTTTGCATGTCTCCACTTGCTCTCTTGCGTCTCTGCAGTCACCGTGAGAAAGTATCCAGGGTAAACTATTGAATATTGAGAGCTACATGGGATAGAGTCAAGTGTATTAGTTATCTATGCATATCACATTATCCCAAAACTTAACAGTTCAAGACTAAGCATTTATTATCTTTCAGAGTGTCTGTGGTTTAGGAATTCAGGAGTGGCTTAGTTGGTTGGTTCTGGCTCAGAGTTTTGGCTCAAAGGTTACGGTCATCAAAAGGCTTGCCTGGGACTGATGAGTCCACATCCAAGGTGACTCATGCATGTGTCTGGCAAGTTGGTGCTGGATGTTGAGGCCTTGGTTCCTCACCATGAGCATCTCTCCATAGGGTTGATTATGTGTCTTCACAACATGGTCTGACTTCTACTTTGCTGAGTGGTCCAAATGAATAAGGCAGAAGCTACAATGTCTTTAGAAACCAAGCCTTGGAATAATGGTCATCTTTGGAGGATCCTGGGAGGTGATTGCACAAGGGCAAGGATGTACTGGGAGGCAAGCATCACTGGGTACCATCTTGGAGGGTCACAACCACATCAAGTTGTCATACTCATTCTAGTTGAGGCCAACTTCTATCAGTCAATACCTAGCCTCACCCCAGGCATGGGAGCAAGCTGAGGAAGATCAGCAGAGCTGCCTTCCTTGCTGACTCCAGATGCGTGAGCCATAAATGAAGTCTCGTGGGTGTTTGGTAGCATTATTGTGCACAGCCACGATAATGTGCTGATACAAGCACATTAATGACACTGGGAGACATTTAGAGGATTATGAATTAGAACTGCAATGAGAATCCCTAGGCTCAGTTTTCCAATTGGTTAGTACGAAGATTCATATATAAAAAGGATCTCTGCCTTTGAGGACTTATATTCTAATAATTCACACACATTGAAGCATTTGAGCCATTGATTTATTTGTTTCTTCTGCAAAATAAAGCACAGGAATAAATGCATGCAGTTGCTTTTATTCTGAATTTGTTCTCAAACTGCTTTTGTGTGTAGAGAGTAGAATTCTTTTGACTGAACTCTTTAAACTTAAAAAAAAAAATTGGCTTGGGGCACCTGGATGATTAGGTCAGCTAAGAGTCAGCCTTTGGGTCAGGTCATGATCTCAGGGTCCTGGGTTTGAGCCCCACATCAGGCTCCCTGCTCGGCAGGGGGTCTGCTTTTCCCTCTTCCTTTGCCCCTCCACTTGTTTGTGTGTGCTCTCTCTTTCTCAAATAAGATAAATAAAATCTTTTTTAAAAATTGGCTTTATTAGGTAGAGTTTACATATAATAAAATTCACCAACTTTAAGGCTCTGTTGAGTTTTAATAAATACATATGGTCACATAATCACCATCGCTATTGAAATATAGTGCATTTCCATCCCTCCCCAAAGTTCGCTCATATCATATGCATTTTTAAGTCAGTAAAAGTACAAGCAAGTGCAAGTAAATTAAAAGGCTTTTTAATTGCAGTAAAAGTACAAGCAAGTGCAAGCTTGATGAATTTTCACAAAGTGTATCCATCATTCAAATCAAGAAAGAAAGCATGACAAACACTCCAGGGGTTCCCACATGTTCTCTTTTTCCAATGGTAACTACTAATCTGGCCTTCATCACCATAAATTAGTTGCCGGTTTTTGAATGTTAATGTAAATGGAATCATAGAGTAAGTATTCCATTGCATCTGGTTTCTTTTGTTAAACACTATGCTTGTGAGATTTTCTCCTATTGCCTCTTCTAGTTGTAGTTTATTCTCATGGCTAGTATTCTATTGTATGAAGATGCCACAATTTATTTATCCATTCTATTCCCTACGAACGTTTGGGTTATCTCCAATTTTGGGCTACTATGAATAGACCTGCTATGAACATTTGGTACATGTTTGCTGGCATTTTAATTTATTTTTATTTTTATTTTTTTTATGGTTTTGCCTGTTTTTAGGGGATAGTAGGAATACAATAGAATCAAAAACGGCCCATTCATTTTGATTAAGTCAACTAATTTGGGACAATCACTAAAAAAAAAACCAGACTTTTCAGAGGACATTTTCCCTGATGGAAGATTAGGCCTCAGGTTTGTATTTGTTCTGTTTTATGAGAAAAAGAAAATAAAAGAGTGTATTTTGAAATTTGAGAGACAGGTACTGAGACGGTCAAATTGTTCTTCGTGTTGCAGACTCTCTGCACCAACCTTTGCTGCCTCTCTCCCATTTTTCTTTCCCTCTTCCCTCCACTCCCCCCTCTTCTTTTCCTTCAGGCATTTTTAAGTAGATAGGAATTTCAAAGACAGAGGTGAATATTCCTCTGATACGGATTTCTTTTTTTCATGAAAGTGAAGATGAAGTCAAGTGATTTTCAGTTTGCTCAAAATGACTTCTTTTTCTGGGAAATAGTTTTGGGCTTTCATAAACATTGAAGCATTTTTGTAGTCTCAAATTTCATTCTGTTTATTGCATCCTGCCAGACAGGTCTCAGTAAGCCATAAGAAAGGCCAGGATGGCCATCATAACCTGCATCCTCTCCATCACTGGGATCCCGGTAGCCCTTCCTTTAGAAGCAACCTAACATTTCACCTGCCACTGTTGATGGGCAAGTTTCAGTTTGGGCTGGCCAGGCCCCGAGATGATCTACAAATGGCCGGTTGCAGGCTGTTATTTTATAGACTATAGGTTAGTGTGAAAGTCCCGTTCCTTTTAAGGAAGCTCATCTATTCAAAATTAAAATCACTTTTGCGCAAGGACTGTTGGAGGACCGTCCTCCTACGTCCCACATGCCACATGAGTTTTAAGGAAAAATTTGCAAATTCTAGTTGCTTCTAGTTCTTCGACAAGTCACCAGTTAATTCATCCTAAGAGGTCCTTTCCATCCATGTGGGCATGTAGTAAACATGTGTTTTCAGTGTCTACTCCTCATGGATCCTTTCTCAAGAATGCTTAATGACCCCATCTGGTTGGTCCCATGACTTCACCCCCCAGAGTGATCTCTGATGGGTTCAGTCAACTGCGTTTGAGCCTCTGATCTGGTCATCACTGGCCCTTTGGTCATCACTGGCCCTTTAAGTCAGACCCTTTGGTTTGAGCTATTAGGAGAGCACACTGTCTCATTTTGTAGGATTTGAAACTGCAGGATGGGGCCCAGGGGTTGCTTGTAGCTGTCTTCTCTGCAAGGCTAGGGCCCCTTGTGAAAGGCTGTGACACCAAGGAAGCAGTAGTTGCCATGTTTAGGCTCTATCATTTGTTCATTCTTCTTAGTTAAGCTGAAAAAAAGAGTTATTTCCTCCCTTCCTCCCAATTGTGATGGTTTCAGTAAACACAGACCCATTTTTGCCAACTGTGCTGAGGACCTGTGAGCGGCCATGAAGCTGACTATGCCTTCATTTAGCCTGACTTCAAATAGTTTGCAGAGGAAGCCTCCAAGTAGCCACGCGGGTTGGGGTGTGTGTTTCTCCCCCTTCGTGCAGATTGGACTCTGAAGTCCACATGTGAGAAGGCATTCTTTTTGTGGCAGAAACTCACTCAATAGAAGTCGTTTGCATTTCTATTTGAGCAGCCTGGAGACAAATATAGTGAAATGAATAGCCTTTTAATTTAATTGGCTTCCCAGTGTGAATTCAAAAATAGAAGGCACAATCCATCTTGGAGTTACTGTAGAAATCACTGAGATCCAAAGCCCAGCACATAACACCCCCAGAGTGTAAGCATCTTTCCCACTGATGCCAGACCTCCCACAGAAACTGAGGCAGAATCTGGGCGGCGGGAGGGGGTGGGGAACGGGCGGTCTAGTCCCAAAGGGACGGTTGCATCTGTTTATTGGTGATTGGCTGCAATTGTCTTCTCTTCTTCAAATATAAACTATGCATTAAAGGCATAAGAAAAAGAAGTGCTATTATATATTTTCATTCTTTTCAAAATCAAAATAGAGCCAGTGGCGAGAAAAAAATATATAATACATTTGACTTTTTAAAATAGAAATAGAAGAGGGTATCATAGCATATTTAGATGTGAAAGCCTGGTCGAAAGCTTTCAGAAGGTCCTTCTGAAAGCTCAATCTTCGGCCTCTTAGAGCTAACAGCTTATTGGAGAGTCCTGGGGTTAATCGTGACTTTGGGTTGGAAATGAGGAAAAAAGGAGAGGCATATGCCATCTGGATTACAGGTCAACATTCTAAAATTGTTATACACTTGAAACACATCTAAGCAGAATACTGGCACCTTGTGCTCCCCCTCCCCTCCCCACCCCCTACCCCAGAGCAGGATTTGTGTGAGAAGGCACACAGGAGGTAGTGCCTGGTGCAGAGGAAAGGAGAAGCTAATGGAGAACATTAACCATTGAGGAGAGCAGGTGTTTTTTCCAAAAGACCTCTCCTGTGCTAACTAAAAGAGCCACTTGTATCTAACTTCTCCAAAATTTCTATTTTTTTCCACTCTCAAGTGAAAATGTGTGCCTTGGGTTGAATAACATGTTCTTTGCTGAAACTTTGGTGGAATTAAAATGCCAAGGGAGGGGGGAGAAAAGAAACATCATCAAAACAAGTCCTTTCGTTTATAAGAGAATAAATTGCATGATTTGGTGAACCAGAGGTTCCCAGGAGGAGAATACTAGTGTCCTCTGAGTAGCAGAGAACTCCCCACTTGATTCAACAATTTCCTTGCAGTAGGAAACAGAGCAGAGCTCAACTCCATGTCAGGGACCTGCCTGGATATGCCGTCACCTGCAGCGGAGGGGGGAGCAATTTCCAGTGTGGAAGGTTCGGCTTTAACCCCCGCATCCGAGACCATGGTCCTGGGCAAAGGAGCCCAGGACCCTTAACCCAGGACCCACAAACCTCCTTTGTAGGAGGTTGTAGTAAATTTTGGTGTAGTTGCATACCTCCTGCCCTGCCTAAGATTCTTGGGTGCCTCTCCTTCCCCTCAGTCTCTCATCTGGTTCCTGGCCAGCCTCATCTAAGCCTCTACCTGTGTTCATGTTTTTAGCGCATTAACTCACTTAACTCTCGGAACAGCCTGATGAGACGGGGGTCAGTCACATCGTGGGACCCATTTTGCAGATGGAAAAAGTGAGCCTTGGAGAAGTCACTGTCCCAAGTTCCTGCAGCGTTTACATTGTAGTTGGGATTTTCTGAAGACAGAGCAATCTTTATGCCCCCAAGGATTATATCTCCGGTAGAGAAATTCCAGGGGCTGGGAGAGGCTGTGCGCACTGGTGTTCTTGAGGTAAACCACATAGATCGCGCGCTTGTGCACATTTCTTCTGCACTTGGCATCTCAAGCTGTGGAGGGGGCGATTCTATTTGCATTGGAGAAGTGGCAGCGAGCTTTGGAACATTAAAGTGAAGACTGATTCTTAGGCTTTGCAAACAACGAGTCCTTTTATTTTGGAAAACACTTGTCCTCCCTGATGTCAAGTGTGGCATTGAAAGAGGCAGAGTTAGAGAACAGGACGGCAATAAAGAGAAACACATTTCGTTGCCCTATCCTAACTCAAAGCAGGCCGTGCTTTGGGCTTCAGGTTTTTTCCATCTGTGGCATGAGGGCTTTTCATTAGATGACTGCCAAGTCCCCTTATTTTAGCAAACTTCTGCTTGCTCTTTGAGAAGAGGAATTAGTTTCCCATTTAATATGCAACATTTTTTTTTTTTTCCTCTAGCGCCTTTATCTCTCTCACCTTTGGGATCATTCCTGGCTTCCTTCTTGGGCTGTTAATAATTAATAGCACTAACGTTTATAAGCCAGTGGTAATATGTTTTGATTTTATCATTTCTTTTCATGAATTATGGATATTATTAAAAAGCAATTTTTTAAAAAGTCCAAGAAGGGAATGGAAGTTGAAAGGAGGTCAGAGGCGATGAGAGGGCATGCTATCCCGCTCCTCCATCATCTGTCAGATTTAATAAGTAGCTTTCAACTTGAAGGAGCTCCTGCTCTTTCTCCACGTCTCCCTTCATGGGTGGGAAGACACAGCTGTAGCTGGAATATAAATTCATCCTAGAGCCTTGAAATCCCCCACCTGCCAGCAGTCACTACATAAAGCAGATTTTTCTTAGATGTCATTCAAGAGGTAAACCCCTGAACTGCTCCTGAGTGAGCACACTCAAATTCTGTACAGACTGAGAATCAGGAAACTAAAGGTTTCATATTGACATTGTCTTTGATTGACCAGCTGTGTGACTTTGAACCCGGCAATGAACGTGTGGGGCTCCTTATCTCTAAAATGTTAAAACAATACCAGGCTCATCTTGGTAACAGGACTCTTTTGAGAGTAAGATGAAATTGTAAATGTTAAAAATCAAACAAAACACAATGTCTGTTCTTTGAATCACACCATGAAGAGAAGGAAAAGGCAAACCACAAACGGAGGGGAAATATTTGCTGAACATATCTAACAAAAGACTCCTATCTAGAATGTATAAAGAACTCTTACTGCTCCCTATGTAATTTTTAAATGGGTAAAATATTTGAATAGATGCTTTACAAAAGAATATGTATGAGTGGCCAATAAGTACATGAAAAGATGTTCAATGTTGTTAATTGTCAAAAAATGCAAATTAGATCCAGGGCACAATGCTACATAATCATTAGAACATCTCAAATTATAAAAATAGGAAAGAAAGACTGACAACACCAAGTGCTGGCAATGGTGAGGAACCACTGAAACTCTCCTACATCCTGGTGAGAATATAAAATGGAATAGCCACTTTGGAAAACAGCTTGATAGTTTTCTTATAAATATACACTTACCATATGACCCAACCATTGGGTTTCTAGGTATTTACCAAAAAACCTGAAGCTATGAATAAGACCTGTATGTGAATGGTCAAAGCAGCTTTCTTCAAAATTACTCAGAACTGGAAACATCCCAAATGTTCATCAAACATGAAGGCAGTTGAATACTACTCAGCAATGAAGAGGGATACACTTAAACAGAAGGAGTTGGACTCAGAGTACTTATTGTATGATTTCATTTATATAAAACACAAGAAAAGACAAACCTAATAGTTATTAGCAGAAAGCAAATTAGGAGTTGCCTAGAACCAGAAATTGTTGGGTGGGGTTGGTGATCGCAAAAGGACACACGGAAGTTTCTGAGATGATGGAACTGTTTTAGGTCTTGACTGTAGTAGTGATCACACAGGTATATACATTTGCCACAATGTATCAAAATATGCACCTAACAGGGCACCTGGGTGGCTCAATGGGTTAAGCCTCTGCCTTTGGCTCATGATTTCAGGGTCCTGGGATGGAGCCCCGCCTCAGACTCTCTGTTCAGCAGGGAGCCTGCTTCCCCCATCTCTCTACCTGCCTCTCTGCCTACTTGTGATATCTCTCTCTGTCAAATAAATAAATGAAATCTTCAAAAAAATAATAATTAAAAATATGCACCTAAAATGAATGTGCTTTCTCTCTGGGTTTCATTTGAATAATTTTTACTACTAAGTCTTCAAACTTACATATCTTTTCTTCTACCATATTTTGTTATTGTTGCAAACATTGTATTGCATTGTGTTTGTCATCTCTGGAAGCTAATTCGAGTCTTCTATTACCTCTGTGTCTTTCCTTACGTTCATGCTTTTCTCTGCTTTCTCGAATACATAGAATGTATTTATGATCCCATACATTACTTGCATAAAGTCCTTGTATATTAATTCTATCATCTGTATCATTTCTCATTTTTTATGATTGATTTTTCTTCACATTTCCCTACCTCTTTCCATGGCTGATAATTTTTGACTGGGTATCAGACATTGTTGGGTGTTAGAGTTCTTCTTTTGGTATTCTTTTAAATATACATGAGTTTTAAACTTAGAATGCTTTGATTCATTTGAGACTTGCTTTTAAGCTCTGTTAGACAGGAGCAGAGCCTTTAGTCTGTGGCTAATTTGGTCACACTGCAGAAGCAATATCTTTCTAAGTACTCAACCATATCTCAAATAAGCGTATGCAAACAAATGAGTAATCAGTACTCAACCAAATGTGTATCATGAGTTTTCTCCATTCTGCTGTTGGAAATGGCAATTATTTTTAATTCTGAATAAGCTCTGAGTAATTTTCCACCTGCTCTTTTCCAGTGGTTCTTTCCTTTGCCCTGGGTAGTTTACTCACATGCAGAGTCTTATCAGTACTTTGCTAAGGACTTGATAGGAACCCCATGCAGAACTCTGGAGCTCGCTCTCTCTGCTTCCATCTCTTTTCTGCTATTCTGCCCTGCAAACTCTAGCTTCCTTGACTACTCCCTACCCCCCTGACTCTGTGAGGGTTCCTCCTCCCTGTGCTGAAACCTAAAAACTCTCCCCAGATAATAAGCTGAAGCAATCACAGATTCATGTTGTTTATTTCTCCTTTCTTATGGACCACTGTGTTGCCTGTTTGTTGTCCAGTCTCTGAAAGCCATCATCTATTTTGCCCCATTAAAAAAAAAAAAAAAATCTACACCCAACGGGGGCTTGAACTCACACCCCTCGGAGCAAGAGTCACATGTTCTACTGTCAATCCGGTACCTCTTTTTTTGTCCAGATTGTTTTAGTTGTTGTGATGGGGGGCATATCTGGTCTTTGTTACTTCATCACGATGGGAAGCAGAAATTTCAAATGGGGGCATTTTGCTTCATGTGACTTACACGTCAATAGATGTCACGATGCATTCTCATCAATGGGGCTGCACCATAGCCTGGAGGCTCAAGGTAGCTTTGTAAAACTTTGCCATGTGTGTAAGTTCTGGAATGGGACAGGAGAGTCTGACTAGGAACCACGGAGAATTATATCATTGACCCACTTGGCCCCACCATGCATCTATCACCCATAACGGTGCTGCAATCCATATGGCTCTTACCTTTTCAGAGTTTATTGGCTCTGCATCACTTTGCCTGGCTATGCTCCCAGCAGTCTGGGAGTGCTGGAGAATCAGATCCTCCCAGAGCAGACTTCAATCCGTGTTTAGGGGGAGCTGGTATATAGACACTGCAGTACCTTGCTCTTCAGGGAGGCAGCCCTAGAGAGCGTCTTTTACACCATTTGCAGACTTACCCAGCAAGATCAATCTTCAGCTGCTTGTAGTGGTCAGTTGTTTGATATCATACTCTTAACTCATTATCTTTCCTACCCTGTCTTATTGCTTCCTTCCTCCTCCCCAGACCCCTACAATTAGAATTTCCTGGCATCACCTCCCTGCCTCCCGAATAACCCATTTGTAAATGAATCCTTGTCCCAGGGTCTGCTTCTGGAGGGGCCCTAACTGTGACAGTAGCCAACCATACCTTAAACAGAATCAGGCTGCCCAGGTTGGAGAAAGAGAAGGGATCCCAAGCCTCATCAGCCCTCAGTTTTCTGCTTATCCTTGCCTGTGCTCTCACACATGAATGATGTAGCAGAGGCCTTTGATGGTGGAAGTAACGATAATCCATTTCTAGAGGGCAATTTTGATGGTAAATATAGTTTTAAAGATGCCTATCATTTTTGGTTTAGTTGCGGTATTTCTAGAAATGTACTTAAAGAAAATGAATGAGGGTCTGTGCAGTGTTTGGCTCAGAGACTTTGCTGCACTGAAGCTCTGTCTGTAGTATCAGAGAAATGGAACCAACCTGGAGATCAGCAATAGGGTACATGACAGTGACAGCCCACTCATATAACGGAATGCTTTGTAGTCATTACAAATGCTATTAGAGTTTAACATGTTTTGGTAGGAGATGTTCTAGTGTAATGTGAGGTACAAAAGGTAGGTTATATAGCAATAAATATAGTATGATCTTATTTACTTCGGTTTTGTAGTAAAGGAAATTTCCATTTGAACCTTGACCATTCACAGAAAAGCTTGACTCCCATGTAACACAGAGCTGGCTTGAGCCTCCAACAACTCATACTGGACTATAGTTGAGAACTATACATCAGGATTGGGCTGGAGAAGCAGATGACATCATGCAGATGACATCACATAGTGATAATGACTAATCTCAATGGTAAATTTCAGTCCCCCTTTGGTTACAGTTGCAAAATTCCATTTGGATCCTTCCTAATTTAGAAAACTCTATCTCCCTCTTACCTTCTATTTGACTCTCACTACTCATAAGGAGAGGCCTGCTGAACTCCTCCTCCCAGAAGAATGCAGCTTTCCTTGTCTAGCATACTAAATTCATCCTCAACAGAGATCATTTGGGGTCTTTGGTTTTTCTTTGACGTATTTGAATGAAGTTGGTCAAAGGTTGTAGTCAAACAAATTTTACCTACAAGTCTTTTCTGAATACTTTTATGTTCCTCTTACTTGTGCAATGTAAAACATAACTTTGAGTGACTGACCTATGTGGACAGAGGACCCTGAAGAAATAATCTGAATCAGAAATGAAAATTCTTCTACCTCCTACCCACCCTTGTCTCTCTCCCCTCTTTCAGTCCCCCCGCCCCCTTGCTCATATGAGGTTCCAGTTGAGTCATAGGGATGAGAAAAGGGGAGGAAGTTCATCCATCTTCAAGGAGAGTATTTTGGGTAAGAGCTTGGATATAAATGAAAATAAATAGTTCAGAGCGTATTCCCTGACTAGGTGCATAAGAGAGATATATAGCCAGAGAATTTTTGAGCCACCTAAGCTAATGTTGCCAATTAATAGTTGAGGGATAAAATCCAGTGAGATTAAATGATTTTTAAAAGTCTAACAGCTAACAAGGGACCAGAACAACTGAATATTTGCATTAAGTAGGACCTCAAAATGTTTCTATTTATTTATTCAAAGGAGAACCGGCTTCTCATTGTCCCACTTTTTATTTAGAGAAGGTGAGAGCAGGTGGGTTTGCATGGAAGTTATTCATGGGCTTGGGGAAATCATTTTGAGAAGACAGAGTCTATAGACCAGGCCAGGGAGTGAGACTGCCTGAAAGAGGTTTGCAAAATAAGAAGCCTCACATTTCATCCTTTGCAAGCTTTGATTCGGTGGGTGAGTGTGGGGTGGGGCTTAGGGAAACATAGTTTTCAATTGCCCCCCAGCTAATTCTCAAGCCAGCCAAATGTTAGCGTCTGGGCTTGACCAAGCATCTGGCAGTCTGGGACCTGAAGGGAATAAAAGTGGGAGAAAGAAAGAGGAAATTGGCTCACAGGATTCGGTTCGGACCATTTTTTTTCTTCCAGGCAAATTCCTTTTCTACCTGATTGGTGTTTGTCCTCAAATGAAAAAGTGGAATCTGCATGTTTACAGGATTTGCCAGATTGGGTGGAGGTGGACTGGTAAGGAGTCTTCTAGCTCCTCTAAGGCAAAAAGGAAAACAGAACTAAGGCTACCCCTGTTTCTGCTTCAGGGAGCAGTGCATGTGACTTTGCTCTGTCTTTTTGCAGAAGAGGGCTGTCACACATCACCATTTTCTTTAAAAGTGATTTCCCTTCCCTTCACTCCAACATCAGCTCAAATCATAATATTTTGTCTCCTTTTCTAATAAAAGATGGCGTTTTGCTATTTGGGAGAACTGACAGGTTTTCCTCATCCTTTGTTTGACGAAAGTCTCCAAAAACTTTTAGGAGCCCTGCTGATGGTTTCTTCCCACGTTTGAATGAAATGCACACCGGAAGCCTGGAAGCCCAGGAGCAGGCAGGTGTGTTTCTACTGATGCTGCCGCTGTTGTTCAGTTTGCTGTTAGGGAACAGACTTCTTTATGCTGCAGACTTTAATATTACGGAACCCTAGGCTGAGGTTAGGTCCAAAGGCTCTTTTACTGTCTTCTCATCTTTCCAGCTTTGTTCACTTTGGACTTTGAGTGGTTCACGTTCCTGGAGTTGTGGCAAGCTTAAATGAGAGGTCCCACCCACGACACATAGGAGACCCTATCTATCCTAGAGACTTCGTGATTACTAGCAGGAGAAGGAAGGTCTCCAGGGATTGGCAAATTTTTTCCACGAAGGCTAGGTAGTAAATATTTTCAGCTTTGTTGGTCTTGGTCACAATTACTCAACTCTGCCATTCTGTCTTGAAAGCAGCCATAGATAAATGAGTGTGGCTGTGTTCCAGTAAAACTTTATTTGCAAAAACAGGTGCCTGGGCTGGATCTGACCTTTGGGCCATAGCTTGCTGACCTCTGGTCTAGGACATCAGGAACCCACAAGCGGAGACAGGGCTGACTTTGAATCCTAGATTGTCCACTAACTAGCAATGTGACCTTGGAGTAGTTACGGAAACTGTGAGGCTTCCTGACGTCAGCAGTAAAATGGTAACACAATCACTAGCTTTAGGTATACTGGAAAGAGGGCTGGAGCAAATCGTGGATTGATCTTCAACCACACGTAGGAATCTGGCCAAGACTATGACATCACTTCATCTAGAGATCAAACTAGAAATTGGACTTCAGATGCTGGGGCCCCATGGGCTAAATTTAGCTAACTGAGGGGTTTTATCTGGATCCCGTGGTATTATAAAGACTTTTGCAGTGTGAATACTTTTAGATAATATTGCATGTTTTCGATTTGTCTGTCACTACTACTTTGTTGTCTCATGGCTGGATAGCTTCACTTTTATTTTTATTTCCTTTTATTTATTTGTCTTTGGATAGCTTCACTTTTTAAATGTCCTTCCTGGTGTCTATAGGTATTAAAGTTTATGACCCCTGATTGGAAGGAGTCTGAAGACTTTTCCAACTCTGAATGAACTTGACTCTGCCACTCTCTGAGAATGATGCCAAAAGTTTCACATTTCACATTTAGGAACAAGTCACCCAAAACAGTGGTTTAAAAAAACAAACAAACCAAAAAACCCCCCTAAAACCCCAACAACCTTATGCCTTACTTCTTCTGAGTCTAGGAGTTCGCTAGGCTATTCTGTTGTCTCAGGTTGGGTCCAGCTGAACTTGCTGGCCTCTCTCATGCATTTGTTGTCAGCTGGTGACTCAGCTGGAGATTGCATGGGATAGGTCTGCCTCAGCGTAGATAATGCCACTCTCTTCCATGTGTCTCTCCCAAGCCTCCAACAGGACAGCTAAGTCACGTCCTCAGAGAAGTGAGAAGGGATGCAGATAACATGCTCCTACAAGCTTCTACTTGCTTCAAGTTTTCTACTCTCCTGTTGGTCAAAACAAGCACACGGCCATGTCTAGAGTCACTACCAAAGGCATAGGGAAGAGTGGAGAGTGGGAACTACCAGTGCAATAAATCTATCATAGAACTAAAGTGATGGTTTGTGTGATGGTAATGGGAGCACCATTATCCTCTTTATCATTGCTGGACAATGTGGTAACTTTCTTTTTTTTTTTTTTTAAAGATTTTATTTATTTATTTCACAGAGAGAGATCACAAGCAGGCAGAGAGGCCGGCAGAGAGAGAGATAGAGGAGGAAGCAGGTTCTCCGCTGAGCAGAGAGCCCGATGCGGGACTCGATCCCAGGACCCTGAGATCATGACCTGAGCCAAAGGCAGAGGCTTAACCCACTGAGCCACCCAGCCGCCCCAGTGTGGTAACTTTCTAAAAACAAAGAATGGGACCACGTTTAGGCAACAAGGAGGACTGGAGACTTTGAATGTGTGTGTCTGTGTTTAGAAGGGGAGATGTTTCTCCTTTTCTTTTTTCCTCTCAAACCAAGAGCAAAAACAGAGTTCTGGAGACCTTTGAAAACTCTATCAGTCCTCTGGGGAATCTCAGGAGGGTGATTTTAAGGACTCTGTCAAGTGGGAGATCTTTCCAAACAAATACCGCTATCGTTTTTGACATCATGAGCTGATTTTGCATTCTTAGCTTGGGATTCATCTTTGGAAAGATGGTTATTTATTTCTGACCCACACCAAGAAAAAGTATTTATTATAAAAGTGAGAGTGAATAGAAATAACAAGAACAGAACACCCCACCACCACTACCAGCACCAACAAAACATGGATAGGTTATTTTTGCAAAGGAAAAGTTGTGAGTTTTGTACATGGTCTCGTGAAGACAATAAAAGATATGAATCAATACTGATTTCATGCATCTTTTCCTTTGCATGCAGGTGTTGCCAATAAGGTCCCACAGGTAAGCATCTGAGATAAAATGAAGGCTGACATTGTTGAGACTACTCATTACTTCCATTAGTTTCTTTTTTTTTTTTAATAAGATATAATTTCGGGTACAATAAGAAAAGAACCCATGTTTTCCCAAAACATTGTTTTCAATGTTTTAATGGAGATGAAAAATGCACAGAACTCTCAGTCCATCTGACATTCCATTTACTAAGTGCTTAGTAACACAAGAAAATGAGCAGAAAGCCAGAGCTTAGAGGGGGTGAATCCGCTGAGGTTCTGTTGGGTTCCTTGATGCCTGAAGTGCGGTCCCTGGAGAGACAGCATCAAATTACCCAGGAGCTTGTCTCCACCAGGACCTGCGGAATCAGTCTGCATTTTATCAAGACCCCGAGGATTTGTATAGCATATGAGCGTTGGAGAAGCACTGGTTTCTACTTAATTATGTCACAAATTAGAGGCTACATCCGGATTTGGTGGAAACGTTGGTATTGCAAAACATTTATTTGTAGACCACGTTAATAAAGATGCCAGATCTATTATCATTTTCGAGCCATAGTGTTTTAGGTCTGTCGAACGGGGACTCATAACTCCCTTCCAGGATTTTCAAAGGAGTTGAAGCAATCAAGCCGGAGCTGTAATAAAGTGCTCTGGAACAAAAAAAGAGATACATAAATATTGGGTCTTATTTTATTAACGAAGGGCTTCAATCTAAATCCTTTAGCTAAGTCCAAGTCCTCAACACTGAGGAAACTATTGAGGTCCAGAAAACGCGATTCTGTCTTCATGTTCTCACGAATATCCAGCCACCTACCCTGGGTAGCTGGCAAGCTGGCCACTGAATCCACTCTAGGAATCTGCTCCATTAGGTCAACGATGACCCATCACTCCAGAGGAAGGTCTTAACACCTGGCACCTGATCCTAAAATGTTGTTGCTGAAAATATCCTCCAACCAGCAGTATGAGCCTCTCCTGGAGGCTTGTTTTGGGAACACAAACCCTCCAGCCTGAACTCCAGAACTCCAGAACCAGAACTTGCTTTTTGATGAGATCCCCCTTGATTCTTTTTTTTTTTTTTTTTTAAATTTTAAGATTTTATTTATTTATTTGTCAGAGAGAAAGAGAGAGCACAGGCAGGGGGAGCAGCAGGCAGAGGCAGAGGCAGAGGGAGAAGCAGGGTTCCTGTAGAGCAAGGAACCGGATGCGGGACTGGATCCCAGGACCCTGAAATCATGATCTGAGCCTAAGGCAGATGCTTAACCAACTGAGCCACTCAAGGAGTCCCGATACTCCTTGGTTCTTGGGCAAATTAATCTTGAGAAACACTGATCTAAGTGAGTACATGTCAACTGAAGAAGAAAGAACTTCCTCTGCCCAAGGGTCCTTCTAGCTGGACTTAGAATCCAATGGACATGACACAGATGATTGTATTTAATAGGTGTACATGCAGGGAATCCACACAGATGTGGAAATTCCAAAGACAGTGAGGCAACATGAAGCTTATTTGAGCTAAGGAGATGGGGAAGGAGTCTGAGGATACAAAGGGGAGACAGGCCGTTAGCCCAGAGGTGAAAGGAGATGTTGGAGATGTTTTGAAAAACAAGGTTGCCCAATTGTGCAGATAAATTTCTTAGGTAAGGGGGACACTCTGTTAATAGCTCTCTTCCTGGTACAGGCTCTCCTTTCCAAAGTAAATTTAGTTGTGGGGGAGACAGACAGCTTTTCCTGCTGGGTTTGGATTACTTTTAATTCAAAATAATCTTTATGCCAAAGTGGCCCATCTTGGGGCAGCCCTCCCTGGGCCCCTCCAGAACCCTGAGTACACATTAGAATTCCATGGGGCCTTTAAAGATACCAATGCCCAGTCCCACCTTAAGCAATGAAATTAGAATCTTTAGGAGAGACCCCAGGTATCTATCTATTTTTAAAGCTCCTAGATGATACTTGGATAAACTATTTGGGGAGTGCAAAGTGAGATCTGGAGAGAGGCCAGGAAGAGTTGGGGGCTGGAGTTCCTTGAGGGGTCTTAGAGATCCTTGGCAAGGGGAAGACAACTGGAGTTTGGGTGTGAGAGGAGTAAGAAGTAAAGAGTTATGGAGGAGGAAGACGCCCAGCCACGTGGAAGCTCGACTGTGGAAATGGCTGAGGAACTTTTGTGGAGGGGGAGAGCTAGGTCCCACACCAAATGTTAAGTAAAGTATATGTGCTTCTGTGATAGATCAATGTCTTCCCAGAACTGTCATAAAAACTCCACGTGGTTGGCCTCTCTTATGGAAAATAAGGAATCAGGGCCGAGCCCAATGTCCGAGTTTATATAGAAAATGTACGTTCAGAGTGGGGCGATGATATAAGTTGCCAGATAAAATACAGGACACCTGATTAAATTCTAATTTCAGATGAAGAAAGAAAACGTCTTTAGTGTACGTACGCACTATGCGATATTTGAAATATCTGAAATTCTCAGTTAACTGGGTACCTTGTATTTTTATTTGCTCAGTCCAGCGACTTTATGATGAACCCTCAACTGGTTCATGAGAAGCAGGCGCTGAGGTTCTGAGGCCTCATAAAAGACTTAGTGTTGAGCCGGCAGAAATCTTGGCAAGGACGCTGTGCTTAAAATGAACTGAGGAGTCTTATGTACGTTTGGTTTAAGCCAGAACGACGTTCTCTTTAGTCTTCATTTTCCAAACTTTCTTTCTATTCCACGTGTTCCAGTTTTCTTGGGTCTTCCCTCCTGCCCCTCCCCCATTCTCTTTCCCTTCCCTTTGTTTATTTTTTAAAGGGAACTTGTCCTCGACTTGGGGTTTATTGTTTTCTCAGTGTTCTACACGTCTGGTAAAAGAGAAGCTCATATTCTTTTTTTTTTTTTTTTTGTAAGATTTTATTTATTTATTTGACAGAGATCACAAGTAGGCAGAGAGGCAGGCAGAGAGAGGGGGAAGCAGGTTCACTGCTGAGCAGAGAGCCCGATGCGGAACTCGATCCTGGGACCCTGGGATCATGACCAGAGCAGAAGGCAGAGAAGCTCTTATTCCTGAAGCCAATTCAAATTTGTTGGTATTTTTGGAATAGCCCTTATGTATTTACCATATTCTAGCCTACCACAGCTTTGGAGATGCGTCCATAAATTTACATTTCTGAAGTGCTCCGTTCTCCTCTACTTCGTGATGGACAATTTCCTGAGGCAAGAAACGGAGTCAGCTCAGGGTGCGGGAGAACCAGAGGAGGGAACAACAGTAAGATGAAAACAAGAGTTTTTGTCTGAATCCAGCCCCCACCACCAATCATCTCTCCCTGGGCTGGGTACAAAGAGCTTTCTGAGCTGGGGCGCTGGGCGGGCAGGGGACCTCTTTCAAAACCACTGAAGTCTATTTACATAGATATTATTTTCTTTTGAAAACTGCCCAACGTGGAGTCTTGTGAGGCATTTCTCAAGAGCTGTCCCAGACCATTCCCAAGCTGGGGTGGTGATGGAGGTACCGGAAGAATGAGAGACAGACACTGGAATGTTCTTTACTAGCTCGCCCGACAAAGAGAGAAGAATGGAATAGAGCAGTGGTTCTCAAATTGGGGTCTTTAGACCTGCAGCATGGGCACCACCTAGGAACTCATTAGAAATACAGAATTTCGGGCCTTACCCCAGACTTGCTAACCCAGAAACTGCGGGGGTTGGCGGGGGAGGGGGTGCAGGGTCCAGCAATCCATAGTGTAATAAGCCTTCCAGGTGATTCCAACGTACGCTGAAGTTTGAGGACCACTAGGCAATTCTACTTCTTCACCCTCCATGAGAAAACCTCACCTTTGTTGCCAAGCACCACTGTCTAGGGGGATGTGGACTGCCCAGGCGTGCTGGGCTGTGCGGTCCAGACACTGTGTATGCATGTGGCGGGGGGTTCTTTTTCACCTAAGGAATCCTTCTCTTAGTTGGATGACAAAAAGGGGAGCGGGATAACTAAGGACAGAGGGAATGACACAGACAGAAATGAAACTTACAAAACCAATAGAGACATACAGAAGCGAGGGAAAACTTTATATCCAGAGCAAAAATGTACTGAAACAGAGATTTAAATTTTTATTTAAATACTACACATACCCATAATAATACCGGCCACTACTTCTGTTAGATATATGACACACACTGCACTAAATGTTGTTCGATCTGGTCCTACAGCTAGCTGCAAATAAATGCTGGGTCAGGTTGTTGCCAGTGAGATCACAGCCCCAGAACCAGGCTTTGAACTGGCTGCTCTGTAGAGGTCAGCTCTCATCCTAGTGGTTCCGGGCCTTGGCTGCATACTGGACACTCCCAGGAAGCTTTAAGAAAGATGGATACTTGAGTTCCAGCCCCAGAGATCCTGATATATTAGGTCTGGGGTATACCCTGAGCATCAGGATTTTTAAGCTCCTGGGATTCTGATGGGAAGACAGGACTGAGGGCCACTGTCTTATCAAGTCTGTAGCTAAGTGGTTCTCAGCCCAGGATGCAAATGGGAAGCCCCAGTTTCCTCTTGAAACCATACTGGTGGTAAGGGCCCATCTCCTGAGATCCTGATTTAATTGATCAGGGGTGGGGCCCAAGCATTCGTGTTGTGCCAGTGTGTAGCCAGGGTGTGTGTGTGCGGGGGTGGGGGAGTCACTGCTCTCTTAAGGCTGCTGAGAGCCCAGGGGATAGAGGAGCTGGCTTTGCAATATGGCCTTGACCCTGACTGATCACTGCTGATTAAGTCCTCACCCCGAACTGCCTCTGGTTGTCTCAGAACGGCAGGAATCAGACAGTTCAGTTCAGGATTATTGACAATTCAAATGAAGACTGTGCATGTGTGTGTGCGTGTGTGCATGGTAAGTGCTGTGTAAGGGCAACTCTTAAGAATAAGAGGCTTAATTCCCCCAGTTAAAGATAAGGGAAGAGATTCCCCTTCTCCTTTTTGTCAGAACGTTTACCTTAGAAAATGTCGGAACAATTACCTTTAGAAACCAAATAAGCCTCTGTCAGCTTTATGACCCAGGAGTGTCCTTCTTAAGGACCTGGGAGCCGTCTCCTTGAAATGTGGACAGCACTCCCACCCCCAGTCTCTTTGGGAGGTAGGAGCCCAAGTTGGTGGGCACCTCATTTCAAGCTGTAAAATTACCTCCTGTCATAGAGATAGGAGTTTGTGTTTGTTCCTCTGGAGAAAGTCCTTTAGCTAACATCCATGGTCGCCCCACTTAGCGAGCAGAGTTCAGATGAACTCTGTGTGACCGATAGTGCTGCCCAGCCCTCTCACCTGAGGGCTCGTTATTGTTTATCTTGAAAATGTTCCTGTAAACCGGTTGTCTCTGTTTGCCTATGTAAACAGGAGCGGGGGATTTCTTTCCACCTTTGTGGTCTCTTAGCAGATTGCCTGTGACGCGCATCACATTCTGGTTTCATGCTTATCCAGCAGTAGAACTGCTTTCTTTCTCTGCTGACTTTGTGGGGGCAGATTTCTGGATCGGGAGAAGATTTTTTTTTTTTTTTTAAATTGTATTTCCTGGACAATGTGTGTGTCTGTGCGTGTGCTTGTCGTCTCCCCCATTGATGCTGAGGGACTTAGCCTGTTAAGATTCCCGCCCTCCCCCTCCACTCTACCTCGGTGCCTCTTTTCTGCAGGTTTTATCACTTTTTCATTTTGGTTTTCCTTGAAAGGTTTACTTGAGAAGAGGCTTTGCTCTACTTAACAGAAAGGTTCGAATGCCAGTGAACTTTGTTTCCTTGGGGTCCCCTCTGGTCCTGACACTCTGGGAACCTGCGGCTCATGCTAAGACCACAACCCCCAGCGTCCTGGAGTTCCCTGATACGTCGGAGTCCCACCCTGGTGCAAGGGGGCTGGGAAGAGGCCCTGTACCACTCCCCAGGGTGTGTGTGCCTGAAATTGCTCGTGGCAGTGGTGTGCCTGGGTGTAGACACAAAGCAGAGATAAGAGAGTGAGGGGACGTAGCAGAAGGGTGGTGGTAAAAGTGAAGAACTAGAGAACATTCTTCCACTAGGGAACAGCTCTGTGACTTCCAGAGCCTATGACACATGATTCTAGCCTCGTTTACAATAGTGTTTTTGAGAGTCCATCGGTAAACAAACCAAAATGATATTTGAGTTGATGAGAAATGGATGGAGGTATCTGAGTTTGACTTGTACCAAAGACTAAGAGTTTGGCCAGGTACAGAGTGACCTGTGGAACTGCCTCCAATGGCCCCAGTGGAGGCCCAAGATGATTAGAGTTGATGGGTGCTCTCTCTTCTCTTTTTACTCTCACCGTTGCTACCCTAATTTTAGTGACTCAATGGGGATCTGTGGTGAAGAGATTGAGCACAAGACCTCCCAGATTCTCTCTCTCCCCCTTCCACCCACCCCCCAACAAAAAGCCTCATTGTGCTCCCTGAACCCTGGTGCCATGAATGGGGCCTTTATTCCAGCCACATTTCTGAGTGTGCTCAAGTTTCCCTAAGCGCGATGGTTTTGACGACAATTTACAAAATCATAAAATAGAAGACCTGGAAAGAATTTCTGAAATGGTCTGATCCAACCTCATTCTCTTCCTTCTTGGTAACAGAAAAGAAGAAAAAGAAGATAGAAAAGTCAAGAGACTTGTCCAAGATAAAGCAGTCGGCTGGCCACAGAGTTCGTTGATCCACTGCCCCCAAATCTAGAAACACTTGACCAAAACGCAGCAGATTATTTTTTTTCTCCAGTTTTGTCCCGTTTACATTTCTATGGGAAAGATATGGACATACAACTCCATTAAGTGATACATGATTTTCTCCGATTTACCTGTTTAGGAAAAGTTTAGAGCCGGAATTCAGAATCCCTCTCCAGCCCCTTGCCCCTCTCCACACCCCAGTCCAGGGTGAGATTTGCTGTAAAATGTGTTGTTCAGTGGATGTATTTCCTGTTTGAAAGATTTCTGCCTTTCATCATTGTTGGAACAAAGGGAGAGATCTATGTCGGAATGAAGCTGGAATCCTTGCAAGTTAGAAGCATGCATTTTACTTGAGTCTTGGAGCTGCAGATTTCTGTTTGCCTTGGTCTCTAGACCAAAGTATGAGTCTCTTTGTAATTAGTAGCGTTTGTTTTTAGGAGGCTTGTTCTAATGTCTCCTCATCTTTGTGCCTTGGTTCCTCTACCCATCAGGTGCTTTCCTTACCTTAGCTTTGATGCTTGCCATATACCTTCTCCTTTTCCTCCTCCCTCTCCTCCTTTCCCTTCTTCCTCCTCTTCTTCTGCTTCCTCCTCCAACTCCTTCTCCTCCTCCCCCTCCTCCTCTTGCCCCTCCCCCTTCTTTTTCTTCTTTTCTTCCTCTCCTCCTCCTCCTTCACAGTTTTTATTCAGAAATAACTGGCATACATCATTGTATAAGTTTATGGTCTACATTCATGGTTTGATTTACTTTTATTGTGAACTGATTACTGCTGAAGGTTCAGTTAACATCTATCTTCTCATGTGGATACAATGAAAAGAAAAGAAAGAAGAAAAGAAAAAAGGAAAAACAAAACTCTCCATGTGATGAGAACCCTTAGGATTTATTCTCAACTTGACCGTGTATCAGACAGCAGTGTTAGCTACAGTCATCCTATTGTATGTTATACCCCTAGTACTTATTTACGACTAGACATTTTTGCCTTTTGACCCCTTTCCTCCTTATCCCCCTACCCAACACCTTCTAGCTTCTTTTTAACCTCAGTTAACTATTTCTTTATCTGAGAAGACTTCTGTGAGCTCTGGGTAACGTTGGTGGGTGTCTCTGTTACTTCCTGAAAACACCTTGGCATGACATTTGTCACAGGGACCTGCAACCTTTAGCTAGACTGTGAAAAAGTGAAATAGAACATTTCATTCTTAAATGCATCATTCTAAGTGAAGGACATGAAACCAAAAGTGCTAGCTGCAGTATGATTCCATTTATGTAACATTCTGGGAAAGGCAGAACCATGGGGACAGAAAACAGATCAATGGTTGCTTGGGGGTAGGTGGAGGGATTGACTACAAAGGACACGAGGGGATTTGTTGTTGTGATGGAACTGCTCTGTATTTTGATTGTGGTGGTAGTTACAGGATCGTATGTGTTTGTCAATAGTCATAGAATTGTATGCCAGAAAGGGTTACTTTATTGTATATAATTTATACCTTCATAAATGTGACTATAGAAAAAAAAATAAGAACATGAAAATGCCAGCTCTTAAAAAATAGTTCCAAACTGATCAAAATTGTAAATTCTCATTTAACAACTGAAGTAAAATAAATATAGCCTTCTTTATTCTGGGAGCCCAGCTATTACACCTTATTAGAAAGAAAATTCCTGGGTGCCTGGGTGGCTCAGTCCGTTAGATGCCCAACTCTTGGTTTTGGCTCAGGTCCTGGTCTTGGGGTCATGAGATGGAGCCCTGCATTGGGCCCTGTGCTTAGCATGGATTCTGCTTGGGAGTCTTTCCCCCTTTGTCTCTCTACCCCTCTGCTTCTCCCTCTGCTTTCTCTAAAATAAAATAAATAAAATCTAAAAAAAAAAAAAAAAGGGGAAATAAAACTCCACTTGGCCTCAAAAACTGAGTTATTTTGGAAATTAGTGTGGAAGTCCCCCCCACCCCATAATAAGCATAGGATTCTCTGTTCTCTCTCAGTTCTGTCACATTGGCCAAGAAGACATTTCAGGGGGACTGTCTTCCTCTCTTTTCAGAAGGGCGACCCAAAGCTTAATTTGACCTTGAGAAAATGGGCCTACTAAATGTAAGTGGTATTGGGGTGGCCTCCAAACTTAAGGAGTTTGGGTCCATTGAGGGGGCCATAAAAGCTGCTGTAATTCTCCAGGGGTTCTGTTTGTACAGTTTAATAGAGGACCCTGCCAGATGCTGAGCCTGAGGCATTATCATGGCCATTAGGTGTAGGGTCCTGCTCAAGGCTCCAGAACCAACAGAGATGTGAGGACAAGGGACTCAGGTAGCACTTGACCCCGCAGTGAGTGTAAACATGGCGGGGATCAGATGGAGGCCACAGCTCAGGAAGTACCCAGAGGACCCTGGGATTTGACAAGTCTGAAGATGGGATTTTCTGCCTGCCTTGGTCAAGATGAATTTAGAATGGGACTATATGGCATCCAAAGGGTGATGAAAGTGGGGGACAAGAGCTAGGAGAGGTGAGTCCTCCCCAGTCCCTGGCCATTTTCTGGGATGCTGATTGAGATGGCATGCTTATGTGGATGAGACTGGGTTTTTTCAGAAGTCTAAAAGAAATTTTGTATTCAGGGTAGACCCTTCGGGGATCCATAATCATGGGTGTGTATCAAATGAGCAGAATATAATAAGCTTGGCCACCCCAAGAAACTATACTTTGTTCTATCAATTAGCATCTGAACTTTATTACTTACTTTCACCCTGATTGAGTGCTGTTTCCAAGCTTCAGAGCACTTTCATTGTCTAATACAATAGCCACTAGCCACACATGGTCATGTAAATTTAAATTTAGAATAATTGAAATTAAGCACAATTTAGAATTCAGCACCTGAGCTGTATTAGTCCCATTCTAAGTGCTCAATAGTCCACAAGGTGACTGCTGTTCAGGGCCATGCGGGTGGGCAAAATCTTTTCATCTCTGCAGAAAGATATGTCAGACAACACTGACTATTCCCTCAAAAGCCCAAAACCCAAAGTGGTTCCCATTTGTCAACTGGATAAAAACACATAATCCTAAAAATTCAAGTTCAGCTCAGGGGCCGCAGCACCTAGACTCTCCTTTCTCAGCTTCCACAGTGATTCCAGCATCCCGGAGATGACAAGAGATTTGGCTCTTACTGAGTCTGTGCCTGGATCGTTTCTTGTTCATGGACAACCTGGTTTATTTCTGTCGCAAAAATCATCTGGACTTCTTTCCTAGTAGCAAGTGTTGAGGGGCTGCTCCAGCCTGTTCTGGGGGGTATGTTTTTGGAAATCTGGGAAAGCTCCAAGGACCGAGTCCCTACCCCTTCATGGGGACTGTGCAGCACGGCTGAGAAAGTGGCCTTCACTTATATCCTAAGCCATTGGTGTTATTGTTCCCCTCAGGTTGTCTTGTCTGCATCTGTCTTCCCTGCTGGCTGTTTTTTCATAGCCGTTATCTGTGCCTGTGTTTGCTCTGGGCCTGTGGTTAAAGTTATATTGCTTGCAATTCTCTGGGAGAAAAGCCTCTTCCATGGTGCCATGCTGGTAAATGTTGAAAAACTGGTTCTCTGGGTTAAAAAAGGCCATGATTTGTATCATTTCCTGAATATCATGGTATAAATTCTTGCACCCTAGTCAATTTCAAGTTACCAGCCTGAGGTCAAGGAGCACAGAGCTGGGAAGTCTTCCCACCACTTAGATACCATGGCTGCAAACAGCCTTAAATGCATGAGCATAGTGAAAGAATTAGAGAGTGATGAGTGTTAAGTATTCGTTATTTTTGTATTTGTTATTATTATCTATTTAACTTTGAGTTTATATAATTAGATTTTCCCTGATGGCTGTATCTAACCATCGGCTCACAGAATTACTGAAAATTTCACAATTGGCTCTCCTGGGCTGCTATGAGCTGATTCCAGCACACCACTGACCCCCATCCTGTTCCCCAGGAAGAAATATAATTAGCTTTTACAATGAGTGGTCTGTTCCTAATTTAACCCCTTTGTGTGTCTGGCCGACACTGGGGGAATACTCTGGAAGATTCAGAGATTGTAGGAATCTGCCATCTGTGAGTACTGTAGGGCTATCTAATTCAATTCTCTTCCATCAAGAGGAGTAAATATGCACAAAGATTTAGAGAATGATAACTCACCAAGAGCAGAAATCGCTGTCTTCTCAGAGGGCTTTGCCTGCATGACCATTGTGCGGATAAGCCAGAAAATGTGCTGGTTGGGAAAGCAGATGGACTGGAATGACTCTTGCTGGCTCGCCCAGAGCTTACTGACCACCTGTTACTCTTACTTGAGAAATCTGTGGGTTTGTCCTGTGTGCCATTTTCTGTTTTTAAATGAATAACCCCGTTGCCCTGAAAGCTGGACTCTTGCGTTATACTTTATTGTACTTAAAAATGCCATTCAGTGCTTATCGGTTGCCTCTGAGTTTTCCTGGGATCATGGAGAATTTCTGAAAGTGGGAAACGATTGTTTCTTCGGTGGAGTGGTTTCTGCAGTTCCTGGTATGATGGCTGGTTCAGAAAAGGTACTTGATACACGTGGGGTGAATAAAGGTTGAGATACTAGAACACACATGTTCTGTTTAGGAAAGGGACAACTTGCTCCATGCTGTTGGCTCACTTGGTTGTTAATTACAGGCACGCCATTAAAATTGTTAAGCACCAGGGTGCCTGGGTGGCTTAGTGGATTAAGCCACTGCCTTTATCTCAGGTCATGATCCCAGAGTCCTGGGATTGAGCCCCATGTTGGGCTCCCTGCTCAGTAGAGAGTTCTCCTTCTCCCTCTGCCTTTCCCCCCATTCTCCTATCCCTCCACCTTCCCCTCTCCTGCCACCTTCTACCCTTCACTTCTCTGGTCCTATCTCTTGCTCTCTCTCTTTCAGATAAATAAAATAAAATTAAAAACCCCAAACTATTAAGCACTTTTCTACTGTTTCCCCCAGGTCTTTACACCCTCATGGAGCAAGAGGGGAGGACAGCAGAATAAATAGAATAAAAGCCTAGAACCTGAAGGTTCTGTTGACAAATCCCAGGTCTTCTATTTCCTAGCTGCATCACCGCAGATAGCAGACATATTTCCAAGACTCAGTATCTACATCCATAGCACGGCTGTATCACTTCCACTTCCCTGAGTCATCAAAACTGCATGAGCTGATCAACATGCAAATTGGCTGGCACGTGGCCGGCACTCACCAGATGACGGTTATTAATATAATGAGTTTCCATTTTCTTATTCGCGTTCCTTCTCCGTTGCTTTCATCAGAGATGACCTAATTTGTGCATACTGTCTCATCCCAGTGGAACCACAACATGAATGGTTAATTCACCCCCCTGTAGCTTCAGATGCCATGCTCTAGATGAGGGGGTGACGAAATGAGTCAGACACACCTGCTACCTTCAAAGAATTTAGAAATCGGTAGGTGAGGGGAAAATATAGTCAAATTATTATGATAGGATATTAACCAGGAATTGTGCTATTAGAAACAGAATTTGAGAGGGAAATTGACCAAGAGAAAGAAAGGTTCGACTATTAACTCTGAACACATGGGGCCAGACATTTCCCGGATCTCTGACCCGTGACCTTTTTTGAGCGCTTTTGACATTCAAAACTAAATCCATGTGCATTCCCAAGGTAAGTGGGCAGTCCTGTGGTCTTTCTCTGGGTCAGCTGAAAGTAAATTATGGCAGCCAGATATCAGCAACTTTTTATCCTTATGGCTTGATTCTCTCTGCTGAGCTAAAAAATAAAGCCGAGCTCTGACCCCTCGGGGTTGTTAACAATTTCGATTATTTTTGGACAAGAGACAGCACTATCATACCTTTTATCTCTCAATTATACCACATATCTCAACTACTCCAGAACCTTTCCTCTACAAAACAAGAGATCTCCTGCTAAGATCTTCACCCGTCTCTGTGGAATCCTCTCAGATTTGGGCATTTCAAGGAAAATGCACTGAGGGTTCTTTCATACATTTGTACTTTTCTACTTCCCTTCTGCAGCCCTTATCCCCATTTCCACCTTACAACAGTTTCTTTTCTATTTTTATGAAATCAGCATTATCAATGCTAAAGCTGGCCGGACGTGCGTGCATACTTCTAAGAGGATACAACTTTAAGGAAAACAAATTAAGCTCTCTTCTCCCTCGCTTGCCTCTCCCCAGTGTGCCCTGCACTGAGCTCCTTCTAAAGGAACGAGACTCCGTTTGAATGGCCGATCAGGTGTGCAGTTCCCTTCCTCCAGCAGTCTGCGTGGTGCCAAGCAGGTAGAATCTCCATTTATGCATATATTTCTCCTGGGTCTTTTGTATCTTTTTCAAGCTTTTTGGTATGCCGGTATATCCTATTAAAATGAAACCACTCTGGAAAATGGTGCTACCTTCAGCAGTTCTCACTTCAGCCAGGAATTGCTCAGGGATATTAAAAACTAGAAAAGTTTCAGGAAAGGGACTGTAAAAGAACAGAAAGGGACTTGAAAGAGTCCACCTGGGAATTTCATAGAAATGCCAAAACTCTGGCCGCCCCTGCTGAATCAGGATCTCTGGGGATGGGGTCCAGAAATCTGTGTTTCAGCAAGCCCCCCAGGTGATCCTGATGTGCCCTTAACTTTGGGAGGCACTGAGCTAACCCACCAGTTTAGGTCCACTTTTCTTCAACTTCTGCATAAGTAGTGGTAGCCTGGTTTTATAAAATATTAGAGACTTCCTTTGACGGAAGGGTAATTTAGTAAGCATACCCCATTTCAACATACTTATAATGTTTGTGCTGCAGGTTCACGTTGTGGAAGGATGTCTTTTCTCACTGTGCTGCAGTGTTCCCCTTCCTTGCGGCTTTTACCAAAAAAGCAACTTTTGAGACACATCTTATTAATGATAATTGTAAGCGATACAGGAGATAATATTCCACAATTCTTGTTGATCCAGAAGTCGGCAGTTATTCAAAGCCAGTCATGAGGGCTCTCAAACCCCTCACAGGTTTGTAAACAGGACTGAACCCCGATCTGAGGAGAAATACAGAATATAAAGGAAAAATATATGGTGGGCTAAAAAGTGGAAAAGCTATCAAATATCTGAGAATTCCATCTTTTTTTTTTTTTTTTTTTTTTCTGCTAAGATAACAGGATAAGAGATTTTTCCTCCTGGTGCTGTATTGTTCTTGATAGGTTTTGGAACTGAGTGAAGCAAATTGCACTTTTAGAAAATCACTAGGGTCATGGAATCACTGGGATGGGTGTGAGAACCCTTGAATCCTTGTTCTATTCTGTCCTGGTGACTCACTAGCTATTTGAACTTGGATTAAATCAACCACTTCCTGAGCCTCTATGCTCACCTCTGTAAAATGGGGTTACAGTCTTTCTCTTTATTTTGAAGGTTGCTGTGAGGCTAAAATGAGAAGATGTATACAAAAGTCATACAAGTATGCCATATATAGGCCCAGTGGTACCCTGGGGCCAGTATTAGAATTCCTCTATACTGCTACCCCTTCTGCTTTCTCTGTGTAGAAACAAAATAGTCTGAGGACCAGAAAGGAACATCTGAGGAAACATGTGGTCCAGGATTTTCCAGGGAGCCAGTAGGAAGGAGAGTCTGAGGGGCGCCTGGGTGGCTCTTTGGGTTAAAGCCTCTGCCTTTGGCTCAGGTCATGATATCAGGGTCCTGGGATCGAGCCCCTCATCAGGCTCTTTGCTCAGCAGGGAGCCTGCTTCCCTCTCTCTCTCTGCCTGCCTTTCTGTCTACTTGTGATCTCTGTCTGTCAAATAAATAAATAGAATCTTAAAAAAAAAAAAAAAAGGAAGGAGAGTCTGAGAACCCATGCAGAGATGGCTGGCCCATTCTGGAGGTCTAGACTGAAGTCTATAGGTTTTGCTACTACCTAGGGAGGCCCATTCAGCAGAAGCCTTGGAGAGGAGATGCACATATACATGTGGGGCCTTTGGAGGTACTTTCTGAACTTATGACCTTGCCAACCTAGAGGAGAAGCATCAGTGGGCTGGGTTGTTATGGGGCATTATATGGGGAAAGGGTAGGCAGCCAAGATATCTATGCCATGGCCAGCAATAGGCATCTCTTCTCAGAGTTGCGAAGTCCCAGAGAGTATAGTGTAGAGGGAGTTATTTCTGGAAAATGAAACTTCATGAACCTTGAGGGAAATATTCAAGGACACAGTCTAACAAATAAGAAATGATTCACAACATGCATCTCAAGATAGGAAATATGCAAAGCAGAGAAGGACGAGATCAGCAATGGCTCCTGCTCTTCTATGTGTATAATTATAGGAAAAGGAAAACAGCACAACAGAGAGCAAACAAAATAATCTGGGCAAATAAACTATTAAATAAACTTTACAAAATAAATTTAAATCAGCTAAATTCCCTTTCAGAGTAGAGAGATGATCAGATTATACAAATTGACAGTAATCAACTACATGCTTTTCAGAATTATTACACATAAAACCAAGTGATAATAACATATGGATGATAAAGGGTTTACCAAAGATATCCCAGGAAATCAACTCAAAATGAAGCAAACGGGAGACTCTCAATGTTCAACAAAACGAAATGCAAGGACAAAGCATCAAATAGGGAAAAGGAGAGGGACAGATAATGGTACTACTTTTTTTTCAGCAAAGGAGATACGATAGTTGTAAAAATTTATGCAGCAAACATCACATCTGCCAAATACAGAACGGAAAGAGAACAGACTAGAAATGTAAGGAAACTGGGACAAAGTACAATTAGAAAGCAGCTGTTGGTAAGCAGCTTTCTGTGTTCCAAATATCAAATAAACGAAAAGTGAGTAACAATGTGTTGAAGAGTATAATCATTAAACTCTAGTAGAAACATGTGAGGATATGGACACGACAAACCGTGAATATAGACCTTTTTCTTTGTGATCTAGAAAGAGTATACTTTCCTCCCTATTTTGATGGAGCAACTGCTAGTATTGATCATGTATTTAGCCACAAAGAAAATCTTAATGAAATATCCTAAATAGACTTTTTATAGACCATATTCACTGATTCGACACCATTAAGCCAGAAATCAGCAATAAAAAGGGTAGAAAGCACATTAACTAGATGGAAGTTAGAAGTATTCTTCTAAATAATTCCTGGATCGATAAGCAAATTAAACTGAAATTACACACTATTTGAGGTATTTGGAAAATAGTGTAAAAAGGAACACTTGGAACAAAAGAAAAAGCTATGGGGTGTAGTTAAAGCTCTATTATGCAAAAATAGGTCTTTATTGCTCTTGTTCTTTACAAAGGACAATCAGTAAGTGAACTTCATTTTCAAATTAAGAAATTTGAAAGACAAATAAAGTGAACCAAAATAAATGAGAACAGAAGCAATTGATTTATTTAAAAAAAATAGAATTAGAACAAAAATAGAAAGGAAACATCAAACAAAAAGCAATTTCACTGAAGAGATGAATAAGATAGACGGGCAAACATGATTGGTGAGAAAAAAAGACAAAAATGTTCACTCTGTAGCCTGAGGAAGGAGAGAAACTTCTGATTTGTGAGAGACTTAAAAATGTGTTGGAGACTATGATACATAAATAATGTATTATAAATATATTACATATAACATTATACATATACATAAATATTACACATAAATATATTATAAAAAATGTTATTACCTGAAAAAGTATAATTGAATAAAATGGGCTCAACAAGAATGAAAATATCATTAGGCCAAAACCCAGTAAATTGATGGTAAAATAATAAATATTTACCATTTAAAAAAAATCACAAGACCCAGATAGTTTTATAGTCAAATTTAACCTAAAGTTTAAAAATATGAAAATTTCTCTGTAATTTAAGTGACTAGAAACTGCAGGAAAATGGTAGAAGCTGGGCAACTCATCTTAATGAATATAGTCTTAAGACCAAAACCTGTTAAGTTTCATATGCAAAAAAACGCTCTTAATCAATTTACTCATGGAAATGGATGCAGATTTTTGGAAGTAAAATGTTAGTGAAGAGATTTCGGTCAAACAGTAGAATATGAATGCCATACCCAAATAATATTTATTCAAAGAATTAATAGAGTTTTCAAGTTTTGAAACATATCACCAAGTTTTTTGCCTCAATAAGTTAAAGAGAGGGAAAGCTGTATGATTATACCGATGGAGACTGAAGGAGTACTCTATAAAGTCCAGCATCCATTCCTCTTAATAATCCTAAGTAAAATTTGAGTAGAAGGAAAGAAGTAGGCATTGCAAGGACTATTAACAAAAACCATGAAAATAAATGGTAAAACACTGAAGCTAATTCCATTAACATATGGAAATATTAGGGATAACTTCTATTATTATTAAAATTGAACAATGTATGACAAGTGCTAATTGACGCAATAAAACCAGTAAGTAAAATATCAGCATAAGTACAGCAGAGAAAGAGACTCAGTCACTGTATCTTTGCAAAATTCAAGAGACTCCCAACTAAAATAACTACTAAAATCATTAAGAGAACAGGGACATTGGGATTGAGAGGGATTGCAAAAATATACACAATCAATAGCTTTTCTTCGTAACTGAAATATCAAGTTAGAAATAGGAAAATATTATTATTCATAATAATGACCAAAAAAGAAAATATTTAGGAATAAATAAAATGAGAAGAATATAGGTTAGGTAGAAAAAATTATACAACCTTACTCAAGGATATAAAACAAGACAAAAAATTGAGGAAAATATATTTCTGAATGGGAGGATGACTATCATAAAAATACCAATTCATCTCAATTTAAGGTATACAAATTTAATGCAATTTTAATCTGAATTGGATCTGGTCAAAATAATTAAATTCCATTGGAAAACTAAATGATTAAGAAGCCCAAGACAATTTTGAAAAGGAGTAATGACTAGGGACTTGACTTAGCATTTATTAAATTATTAAAAATAATATTACATTAAGTTATTACATTAGTTTCCTGTGGGTGCTATAACAAACTACTGCACACTCAGTGGGTTAAAACAACAGAAATCTAAGGGCGGGCACCTGGATGGCTCAGTAGGTTAAGCATTTAACTCCTGATTTAGGCTCAGGTCATGATCTCTCAATGGTGGGTTGGAACTCTGTGTCAGCTCTGCTTGTCCCTCTCCCTCCTCCTCCCCCCTTCTTCCCCTCCCCTACCACTCTTGCATACAAGGATTAGCTTGCATGCTCTATCTCTTAGTTTAAAATAAATAAATAAAATCTTAAAAAAAAAAACCCAGAAATTTATTATTTCACAATTCTGGAAGGCAGAAGTCTGAAATCATGGTGTCATCAGGACCCTGCTCCCTCTGGAGGCTCAATGGGGTGAGGAATCTGTTCCTTGTCTCTTTTGCTTCCAGTGGCTGCCGGCAATCCTTTTTATTTTATTTCATTTTATTTCTTTTCAGTGTTCCAAAATTCATTGTTTATGCCCCACACCCAGTGTTCCATGCAATATGTGCCCTCCATAATAGCCACCACCAGACTCACCCAACCTCCTACCCCGTCCCCTCCAAAACCCTCAGTTTGTTTTTCAGAGTCCACAGTCTCTCACGGTTTGTGTCCCCCTGCGATTTCCCCCAACTCACTTCTTCTCTCCATCTCCCAATGTCCTCCATGACGTTCCTTATGCTCCACAAGTAAGTGAAACCATATGATAATTGACTCTCTCTGCTTGACTTATTTCACTCAGCATAATCTCTTCCAGTCCCATCCATGTTGATATAAAAGTTGGGTATTCATCCTTTCTGATTGAGGCATAATGCTCCATTGTATGTATGGGCCATATCTTCTTTATCCACTCATCTGTTGAAGGGCATCTTGGTTCTTGGTTCTTTCCACAGTTTGGTGACTGTGGCCATTGCTGCAATGAACATTGGGGTACAGATGGCCCTTCTTTTCACTATATCTTTATCTTTGGGGTAAACGTCCAGTAGTGCAATTGCTGGGTCATAGGTTAGCTCTATTTTTAATTTCTTAAGGAATCTCCATACTGTTTTCCAAAGTGGCTGCACTTGGTGGCTGCACCACCAAGAGTGTAAGAGGGTTCCCCTTTCTCCACATCCTCTTCAACACTTATTATTTACTGTCGTGTTAATTTTGGCCATTTTTACTGGTGTAAGGTAGTATCTTAATGTGGTTTTTATTTGAATCTCCCTGATGGCTAATGGTGATGAACAGCAGTCTTTGACTGATGGCTGCTGGGTTCCTGTCTCTGCCTCCCAGGTCACACTGCCTCCTCCTCTTCTTGGCAACTTCAGTCTCCTCCTGTAAGGACACTTGTGACAGCATATAGGGCCCACCCTGATAATCCAGGATAATCTCATCTCAAAATCCTTAACTGAATCCTATTTACAATAACCCTTTTTCCAAAAAAGGTAACATGTACAAATTCCAGGGATTAAGCTGTGGCTATTTTTGGTGGGCCATTTTTTCAGCCTACCATGGCCACTGTCATCAAAACCTTTTGCTACCAGAGCAGGCAAAATGGACAAAATAATGGAGAAGTAGAACCATGTATAAATGGGAATTCAATATATAGCAAAGGTGGGATTTCAGGAAATTACTGGGAAAACATGCTTTATTTGACCATTGGTCATCTATAGAAGAAAATAAAACTAGATCCATGTCTCATTACCATATACAAATAAGTCCCCAATTTATCAAGTATGTAAATGCAGAGGGAGAAAAAATAGCAGAAATTCTAGGGGAATATCTATATAAATTTGACCAGCAAGAGACAGACCTATATGCCTAGATAAAAATAAAGACTTTACAATGACACAAATACCTTTCAGAAGGTCAGGAGTCTAAAGTTCAGTAATGATTATCATGCTTTTTGTATGTCATTCTATTGTTTTGTATGTTACAATGAGCCTTATTATATGTGTGATAATAAAAACAAAATGATTAATTTTTTAAAAAGATTTATTTATCTGTTTTAGAGAGAGAGAGAGAGCATGAGTGGGAGGGGCAGAGGGAATGAGAATTGCAATCAGACTCTGGACTGAGCATGGAGCCCGACATGGGGTTTGATCTCAGGACCCTGAGATCAGGACCTGAGCTGAAACCAAGAGTCAGATGCTTAACTGACTGTGCCACTCAGGTACCCCTAAAATGAATAATATTTAAAGGAGAAAAATATTGCCTGTGTTTTGGAGCCACAGTGATATGATGAGAGTCTTAGCTACCACTATTACTTAGGATTTCTGAATCTTACTTTTTCCATCTGTGAAAGGGGTATAACATCTACCTCTGGAGGTTGAGGTGATTATATGTTCAGAATTTTTATATTGAGGAGTTGTAAGTATAGCAAACTATAGAGAAACAGGACTGGGGTAATGCCTAGGGTGTATATATGTAGTTGATTTGAAAAGCATGCAAATATGAAACCTGAGAATAGGGAATGGGAGGCCAGAGTTTCAGGATGGGCCCAAAGCCCCATCTCCACCCCAAATATCTCTTGTTGCTACCACTAGTTGCTAGGGCTCAAAAATATTAATTATATCTATTCTCAATTGACACGGTGATTAGAGTACACTTTCAAAGTGAATATTTCTAACTTTAGCATCTTACCTCTAATCTTTTGTAAAGTCTTGAATATATATATATTTTTCTTTTATATTTCCTGTTCCTAGCTTCTGGATTTATCTTGCTGAAAGAGAGAAGTATTTTCTGAATTTCACCAGCAAGGCTGTTGTGGGAATTTCTTAAAGCGTTTAGGTTAGGGTGCTTTGAATGACAAAAGTCAAAAGTCACAATTTCCTAAGCCAATATCCCATCAGTTAAGACACATTCAAGTCTAGGAGATTATTATGCCCCCCCCCTACTTTTCACAATTACATCACTTACTTGAATAATAAATTGGCATCATTTTTAGAGAGTAGGATGAAAGAGCTGAAGAATTCTTTAGTTTACTTCCTCTTATTTCAGAGACCAAGGAACCAAGGCCAATGATGGATCAAGGGGACCTACCAATGTCACAGGGTTTGCTTCTGCTGAGTGGGGACAACACCTAAGCCTCCTAATCCCAGTTGGTTCCTTCCCACATACGTGGCCCTGCCTAAGGTATATGAGGACAGGGTCTCCTCCAAGTCTTCCTGGACCAGTCTATTGTCCTTGTCTCTTAAAGCCTTGAATGGCTGCTCTTTTTCTTTTTGAGGGTGAATAGGAAGTGTCAGAACTGCATTATTCTCGTCCAACACTCTGCTGTGATGCTTTCCAGTCTGAACTCCCCCTGTATCACGGAGTTCCAGACACTTCCAAATACTAATGAGGGGTCTTAGATTGGACTGCACTGACTACCCTGATGAGTGAAATGGACGTGTAGACCTGGACAGGCTGATTAATAGGGACAGAAATGGGAGAAAATATCCTGACAGAGATACGCTACTTAAAAATTACTCTAAGAGGGGCATCAGTCGGTGGAGCATGTGACTCTTGATCTTGGAGTCATGACTTGGAGCCCCATGTTGGGCGTAGAGATTACTTAATATAAGTAAATAGAAAATGTTTAAAATTTTTTTTAAAATAAGAAAAAAATAAAAAATACTCCAAGAGTGATGGAGTAAACAACCGGCTTCCTATTGGCATGGCAGTCCTCTGTTCCTGAGTGGAGTTAACACTACGGGGAAATTTTATTTTGGCACACATAGTTGAGGGAAAATACTTTCTCTAATCCTTCTGAATTTGATGTCAGACAACCAGACAGTCCCCCACTGTCTGCAATTATAAGGTCAGTCTGGATTTCTCCCATTTTGTTTTTTCACTGGAGCGGTTTATACTTCCGAGGGATCAGCTGGGATTTCTTTTTCTTTTTCTTTCTTTTTTTTCAACTTTTCTTGAATCACTGAGAGCTTTTATTAAGATCTAGGCAGTTAGGCTGGGGTCTAACCAAAATCATGCTTACAGTTATCTAAGCTGGGGTTCCCCCAGAAATAGACCCTGAGACTAGGATTGGAGTGCAAGTCAATTATGTGGGTTGTGATGGCAGGTTGTACCTACAGGGCAGTGAAGGGTTGAGACATGGAAGGGAGGAAAGCCCAGGATGTGTTAATGACAAAACTACACCCTGAACAACCATGCTCAATACCACTGGGGACCTCTAGGGGACAGTGTAGAACACTTCGGTGTTGTCCCACCAAGGGAAGCTGGGGTATTTATTCACCAACTCCTCCTGTTCCTCATCTGCTGAGGCTAGTTTCTAGAGATGCTACTTCTTAACAGCCCTGTATGGGGGCAACAAAGAGAAAGTCCTTACACAGGAAGCTGGCAGCTGCTTGCGGCTGCTCAGCTTTCCAAGAGCACAAATACCATCTGCTACAATGACCTTCTAAAAAGATAGTTCACATCATAATTTTCCACACTTTATTTCATAAATAGGTGAGGGCTCAGAACTTGACCTCATAAAGGTAATTTAGCCTATATTCTTAAGCAGAGTGCAAATAGTAAATTCATCCATTGATCAGCATTCTGTTTTTAGTTCTAATGGGAAGGGAAATAGTATTTTTAATTGAGATTCTAAATCTTTTGGCTACTACCTGAAAATATTGAGAGTGGCTGGGTCCCGACCAGGAAGTTAAAGACCCATGTAGTTCATTCCAATTATGACATTTAAGCCCATATTATCTCATTGGCAGGAAATGAGACTCCCTACAAACATTTCGCTTTTCAAACTGACGAGCAATTAGAGCTGAAAAAGACATATAAATTAAAATATTCAGTGCATTTGCATTGGGACTGTAAATCACCATAGTTATCCTGCTCACAAAATCCACCCAGTAGGGTACGGTCCCTTGGGTGTGTACTTCTCTAGATTTCTCTCTGTCACCTTCCTTCTCTGTGCTTACTTCACCAGGGATGGACCTAAGAATGGAGGCATTAAAATCAATCCTGTTTTGTGTCATGTGAGAATATTCTTTGGCAATGACAGTACTTCTTCTTTTTTAAATTATGATGATTTTCTTCAAATCTAGACATGCTCTTATATTATTAAGGCTAGTTCTGTTACGTGTTTGCTGCATCGCCATCTGAGGCTCGTCTCATTGTCAGCAGCTCTCAAATCCTGACTTTCTGTCTAAGATATAAGAGCAGAAATGCTATTTATGGGTGATTATAAATTATACATTATAAATTATAATTTATAAATTATAAATATAAATTATTGGAGAAATTTCTCTCCAGGTGTAGAGCTCATCCCAAGCAGATGACAATGCTGATTGTATTTAATGATTTATTGAATGCTGCCAACTCCAGCTCTTTCTCTCAGTTTTTAGTTGGTGGGTTTGGGCAGTGTTTCAGGTGCACTCAGTGCTATGGAGATATTTGGTAGATCCCAAAACACAGCCCCTGTTCTCTTTTCTCTCTCTTGCAGTTGATTTGATTGGGGTGTTTTCTGTTAGTGTGCACTTGTCGAAAGGCGTGGGGTATCATCTAAGGTTCTCCAGCTCCTCCTGATTGTAGAATGTGCTGTCAAGATGTTGGGATGTGGGTGCCTGGGTAGCTCAGTCAGTTAAGCTCACCTTCGGCTTAGGTCATGATCCCAGGGTCCTGGGATCTAGTCTTCTGTCAGGTTCCTTGCTCAGCAGGGAGCCTGCCTCTCTTCTTCCCTCTGCTTCTCCCCCTGTTTGTGCTTCTTCTCTCTCTGTCAAATAAATAAATAAAAATCTTTAAGAATAAAAAGATGTGTGGGGCACCTTGGTGGCTCAGTGGGTTAAAGCCTCTGCCCTTGGCTCAGGTCATGATCTCAGGGTCCTGGGATTGAGCCCTGCATCCCGCTCTCTGGTTGGTGGGGAGCCTGCTTCCCTTCCTCTCTCTCTGCCTGCCTCTCTGCCTACTTGTGATCTCTGTCTGTCAAATAAATAAATAAATAAATAAATAAATAAATAAATAAATAAAATCTTTTAAAAAAAAAAAGAAGAAGCAAAAGATGTGGGGATGTTCATTTAACTAGAAGTAACAAAGACACTCAGAAGGACTGAGCTTATGATGAACTAATTGTTTAATAACAGAAAGTGAACTTACTGACATCAAGTGTATAAAACCCATCTTTGTTATGGAATATACTTTCCAGACTGCCAATATTATGTTACTGATTGAATGTTTTTTTTTTTTTAATAATGGAAATATTATTTGCAAGGAGTGAAAAGCATGGATTAAGTACATAACTCAATGGGTGTATTTATCCATGTAACATACATCCCGCTCAAGATACAGAGCATTCTCATCATCTTAGAAACTCCCTCCTGTTTCCAGTCAGCTTCCCCCACCTTCGGTCAATCACTCCTATGCATGCCATCATTATAGAACAGTTTTGCTTATTCTTGAATTTTGCTAGCTTCTTTTACCCAGTATTACATTTGGTTTTCAAGATGAATCTGTGTAGCTGTGTAAATCACGCTTGTTTCTTTTTATTGCTGAATCGTATTCTATTGTCTGTTTTTATAGTAGCGTCCTTCTCAAATCTCTTGCTGATGGATATTTGGATTGTCGTCAGTTTTTGGCCGGTATGAATAAATATTCTTGTATAAGACTTTTGGTGGGGTTTTCTATTTTCACTTCTATAGAATGAAATCTGAGAGTGAAATTGCTGGATCATAAGAAAGGTCTGTGTGTAAATTCACATATTTTTATGGTTTAGAAATGTTGGCTCAGGGTTACATGGTGAAAGATAATAGACTGACAAAGACCACTCCTAAAATTTAAACTGGATTTTTTCCCTATATATAGTATCCAGACGTTTCTACCTATATACAGCATATTGTTTGCAATGCAGGGTGTTGGTTTGCTTTCTTGACATGTGAGGGTGTGGCCTGACCATTTTGAGGAGTATATTCAGCCTGGAATGTCCCTCAAATGCTAATTCTTCTTCTTCTCCTCCTCCCCCTCCTCCTCCTCCTCCTTCTTTTTCTTCTTTTTAAGATTTTATTTATTGGGGCGCCTGGGTGGCTCAGTGGGTTAAAGCCTCTACCTTCAGCTCAGGTTATGATCTCAGTGTCCTGGGATCAAGTCCCGCATCAGGCTCTCTGCTCAGCAGGGAGCCTGCTTCCCCCTCTCTCTCTGCCTGTCTCTCTGCCTACTTGTGATCTCTCTCTCTCTCTGTCAAATGAATACATAAAATCTTTTTATTAAAAGATTTTTATGTATTTATTTGAGAGAGAGAAAGAGAGAGCACAAACAGGAGGTGGGAGGGCAAGGCAGAGATATTATTCTCTTGAGCAAGAGAGGAGCTCATGACATCAATGCCATCTCCTGATGGTGAATTTAGGTCTTTTCCTAGACCTGGGACCAGGTCCTCCAGGCTGGGGAATACGATGCCCGCTCTGATCACCCACAAATGGTGTGTGTGGAGGGGTGCAGGTTAGATATGGAAACCACAATGCAAAATGTGAAGTCAGAAAAGGTTCTGGAGGAACAACTGAGAACAGAGTTAGGATTACATGATAGACAGTGATGATTTTAAGAACTGTATAATTTGCTCCTTTATGTAGTTTGCTTTGTTCTTTCCCTGCAGTGGTTTGTAAGAAGTTCAGTAAGTAAATAAGCCTCCCAATGGGGTGTGAGTGGGGGTCTTCTGTTTTCTGGGGCCTGAAAAGATACTCTATGGGGCAGAGTAGGTTGCCACAGAAGGGAAACCAGACCTGAAAATCTTGCCTGTGTAACCTTACGGATTCATGATTGACAGGCTGATGATGGGGTGTGCTCTTCCATTCCAGGAGGCTCACGCTAGAAAGGGTATAATAAATCTCACCCATTACCATGAACTGACCTACTTCTGGCCTTGTGCTGGCCCAAGTAGTCTGTGCATTGTGTGACCTTGACAAGTCCACACAACATTGGGCTTTAGTAGGTCCCCTTGGGCAGTTTTGCTTGATGAGTCCAATGCTAGAGTTTTTTTTGCCATTATGCAGTCAAAGATGATGTAATTCCTTAATGAAATGCCTGGATTTCAGTCTAGGCTCCCTTTTAGCCTATGAATTTCCTGCATGAAAGATCGCCTCATTTGATGATATGGGAATTTTGTTGCTTGGCCTGAGCTCTCTTTGGCAATTCAGGATGATTAAAATGTCTGGAGAGCATCTTGAAGGAAAGCAACGCTTGATGTCCCATTGCAGTCCGATCCTTGAGTGGACCTCTGAATCTTCTGGCCCTCTCTCTCTCTCTCAAACTTTATATCATTTATGGAAGTGCTGCCAGGTGAGAATACAGCCTTGTAGAAGATGTGGGGAGATGAATTAAGTCTTTAAGTATCTGAATCCTGGAGAGCTATAACTTTCCATTTGCAGAAGTACCCAGAGTTTGGCATTTACTGAACACAGGTTACTCAAAGAACAGGTCCCCATGTTCTGAAAAAGTATTAGATGTCAAGCCTCCCTCTCTTCCATTAGGAATTGCAGTTTTAAAAAAATGCAGTGTTGACTGGGTGTCTACCCCAAAGATACAGATGTAGTGAAAAGAAGGGCCATCTGTACCCCAATGTTTATAGCAGCAATGGCCACGGTCACCAAACTGTGGAAGGAACCAAGATGCCCTTCAACAGATGAATGGATAAGGAAGATGTGGCCCATATACACTATGGAGTATTATGCCTCCATCAGAAAGGATGAATACCCAACTTTTGTAGCAACATGGGTGGGACTGGAAGAGATTATGCTGAGTGAAATAAGTCAAGCAGAGAGAGCCAATTATCATATGGTTTCACTTATTTGTGGAGCATAACAAATAGCATGGAGGACAAGGGGAGATGGAGAAGAGAAGGGAGTTGAGGGAAATTGGAAGGGGAGGTGAACCATGAGAGACTATGGACTCTGAAAAACAATCTGAGGGTTTTGAAGGGGCGGGGGGTGGGAGGTTGGGGGAACCAGGTGGTGGGGATTAAAGAGGGCATGGATTGCATGGAGCACTGGGTGTGGTGCAAAAACAAGGAATACTGTTAGGCTGAAAAGAAATAAAAAAAAAATGCAGTGTTGGACTCTCTGTTTTTTCACTATTTTTTTAAACCAACTACTGGACTGAATATATTTGTTTGATCTTTTGTCACCATAGGTCCCCAAGTCACCCAGTGAGAATGCAAGCAGCAGGCAATTTAATTTGTCCATAGTATAATCTCAGGTCCCTTCAAGGAAGGGCTTTTAGAAGCTCCTTCTCCCTAATTGTGGAATTTACTACCAAGTTCTAGTCCCTGTGCCCTGCCTGTCTCTGCTTAAAATAAACTAAAGCTTTCTGCATTCCCGGAAGTGAAGCTGGGGGTAGGAGGCAGGGAGCAGGGGGCAGAGAGAGGTGGAGAGAAATACTTATTGATCAGTGTTCAGGTTTCCCCCTGGAAAAAAAGTGTGTACAGATTCACACTCATGTTACTCTTATTTCTGTTTCTGGAGTCTGATTCGAGAAAATAAGAGTAGTGATGATACAATCAAGGAAAACATTTGAGGACAGGCCTGGAGAGGGAGGAGGGGAAAAAAATACAGGGCAAAGCAAAGATCTTAGAAGAGCCAAGGAGGGAATAAATCAACCTATTCTCTCCTGTCCTTTCCTCCTACTTCTCTGTGACTGCAGTGAATTTAGTGGCTTTCTTAATTCAGTGATGTTCACATATATCACAGGGCAGTTCTATTTGCTGAAATATTTATTTGCCTTGAGTTGGACTGTATAAAATGTTAAACACAGACGTGGTAACTGACGCATGCTACATTCCTTTGCTTTGCTGGAAGCTTTTGCCCAGGGGATTAAGACCCCAGGGAGGGAATGGAACCCCTTCCAGCACCCTGCCCACCCCCATAGCTGTGGCAGCCACACCCCAGAATCTGGCAGTAACGAGCACAGAGGGTTTCTATGACCATATTTATCTTCTGGTCTCTATGATGTGCTCTGAAATTCAGCATTTTTCCTTTGTTATTTATTCATTTAATATATGAACTGTAAGGCAGAGAGACCACATTTACAAGAATTCTGGTAAAAGGGAAGTGGTGGAAAGAGTGAACTGATTTATGAATATGGTTTCATTATAAGCTTCCCATGGGAGTTGGAACTCCTTTCCCATTGCTATACAATAAGGCTATGTTAAGATTCATTGGAAATAGATGTCACAGCACAGGGGGGCAAGAAATTTTGTGAATCCTAGGGCTTTTGATGACCTGTGTTAGGGACGTAAAATGACATGATGAGTAAATATTTTAGCTTTCAAGGAAATGGTTAATGGCATTTAAATGCACCCCCCCCACCTTGCCCTAGAATCACACTCACAATCTTGACATCAGTAAGTTAATGACCACTGTCTTTTCACAGTGAGAAGAGGTGTTATTCAGAAGGCCAAGCAGGTACCTGGGGTTCTGAGACCTTTTACTCAGCCTGTCATGGAATCTGATTATTTAGGAGGCTTTGGGGATTAAGAGCAGCATCTCTTCTCACAGCCAAGTTTAGCTCTTGCCCTCGTTGTAATGTGTGAAGAAAACTGAACATAGAGATTTCCATTTGGCACAGGGAGCCACAGTGCAGCCATGATGGAAGAGTTTCCTCATTTATAATTAAAGTCAAGAAGAATACTAGTGTGTGCTTTCTAAGAGAAAGGAATGACTTTCATGCTGAGAAAATGTAATCCTTTGCCTTCCCTGGATGTCAGTGTCTTTCTGAAGTAGAGATAGGCCAGTTAAGGGGGGGAGGGGTCAGAGGACTAGACTGATTTGAAGGTGGGATGGTCACAGGGGTACGTGGGAAACACGGTCATGAAGGTTTGCATCAGGAGAAGCAGAAAAGTGAGTCAAAGTCAGGTGGGATTGGAGAGGCTGAGAGAAAGAATGAATTACAGGGTCTCGAGCCTGGGCTGGAGGTAAAATGTGAGTTTCTGAAGATCAGATCAGATCTAGGAGATTTGAAGATGGCAGCTAGAAGATCAGATGAGGGTACCATTTTGCTCCATTACCACCTCTGACTTAACCTAGACTCCAGCATAGAGTTGAAGCTCAACAAATATTTATCAGTTGAATGAAGGAATAAATGATTGCAGTAGAAACTGGAGGAACTGGGCAGTATACCAGAACATGTTCTGGGGAGCATAAGGCAGCAATACTCTGAGTAGAACAGGGGAATCATACAACTTCCAACTCCAGGTAGAGGCAAGGATGCCTTTCTGGAACCAGGCAGGAGTTCAAATCCAATGTGCTTAGATTCTGGGTATATATATACAAAAGAATTGGAATCAGGATCTTGAAGAGATATCTGCGTCCCCATATTCACTACAGTCTTCATCACAATAGCCAAGATGTGGAAACAACCTAAATGTCCATTAATGGATGAATGGATAAAGAAAATGTGGTATATGCGTACAATGGAATATTATTCAGCCTCTTAAAGAAAAGGAAATCCTATTATTTGTGACAATATGGATGAACTTCAAGGATGTTTTTCTAAAAGAAACAAGCCAGTCATAGCAGGAAAACTACTGCATGCTTCCACTTGTATACAGAATCTAGAATAGTCAAACTTGTGGAAACAGAACAGGATGGTGGTCCGGATGCTGGTGCAGGGAATGGAGGGTTGCTGTCCAGCGGGTAAAAATGGGTATGTTCTAGAGATCTGCTGTACAGCACAGTGTCTACAATTAATAATGCTATATTGTGCTCTCAACGTTTTGTTAAGAGGGCAGATCTCTGTAAAGTGTTCTTACCACAATTAAAAAAAGAAAAACTTAGCTGCAAGGCTGGCTTGATACTAAATGTCCCATCCTCAGGCCAATGGCCTTTACATTCCTGCTGATTAAACATGGGGCTGTTATCTGAGTCTGGAATGGAGCAAACTGTAGGGCAGTTACAAAAGGCCCCAGCTACACAGATCTGAAGAGCATGGGAACACGTTTTCCTTGACTCAACTGGCTCCCAGAAAACTCGTATTTCATGAAGGGCCATGTTTAAGGGTACAGGCAGGAAAGGAGATTTGGTGTTGCTATTTGTGCCTCCAAATCTTAAGTGGGATGTATGTGAGAATATGTGTATGTGTCTCTCTTTAAGAGAGAATTTCAGGTAGAGGGAGTACACAGAAGGAGGGATTAGAGAAACACTCACACCTGGGGATACACAGAGATAAGGAGATATAGCAAGATAGAGAGATACAGAGGTATTTAGACACAGAGGCAGAACAAGAGAAATGAAGATATAGAAAGAGTCAAGCACAGGTCTGGTGGAATTTCTTCCTCTCCTTTGCCCCCAATTAATCATACAGTTGGCATGACTGACGATGGGGTAGTTCAGATTTTAATTGGGACTCTAAGGGTATATTTCTGTTAGATCTTAGGAAGGTTAGAGAAGTTGAGATTTAAAAAAGAAGAAAAGGAAACTAGCCTCAAAATAGAGAAAAAAAGTACTCTTTACAAAAGAGAGTCATTGTGATGACAAAATTGAGTTTGGAAACATAGAAAGCACATCGAGATAGACCCTAGTTCTCTAGGATGTAAGCTGGGTCCCGGTGACCGGCCTCACAGGCAAGCCATTGTGTTGGCTATTTGGTTCTGAGTATTCACCCATATATCTGTATCCATGTAGATCCCCGACACTATGATGATTGAAAAAATATTTACGAATCAAAACATTAATAAGCGGATGCCCTTTCCATTGCTCTTACTCATATTTAGGTGAACTCCAGGCCAGTTTTCTTCCTGGCAACTCTGCCCCACCTCACATGTAAACAGAAGTAATTGTAAATCATACCGCAGGCTAGACAACAGGATCTTCCAAGCCTGGGCTTTAATTCATTTTGGGTGATAGTTCATCTTGCACACAGCCCCACCAGACAGGAATAACTTACTTTAATTGGCCATCATTCGTGAACTGGAGCGTGGTCTACTTTAGAAATGACACTGCCACTTTATTGTAACTGTATTTCTCTGACTCATGGTTATCTAACTGAAGGGAGTGGATCAATTTTTCATAAATCATAAAAGTATGTAGAAAAATAAAGTCAATTTCTTTCCCCAGCCCTTTCTAGCTCTCTATACAATGACAAAAGTTAAAAGAACACTGCATTCAGTGACCATACAGCTATACTTGGAATTCTCCCTAAGAATATGGTCTTAGGTGGTAAAAGCCTGTGGTCACAACCTGAGGTTGGGAAAGGAAACGACATAGACTGTGGTAACTAGGTAACTTTGGTAACTAGGCTAATACAATCAAGACTCTTGTAGCCCTAATGATAACAATTGCTTTGACCCTAGAGTCTTTGTCCTTTATCAGAGAGCTGTTCCTAGGGACTGGGATGATCCTATATGCAATGGCATTAGGACTCCTATACCTTTAAAATGCCAGGGAGGTAGCAAAGATCTGTCCCAGAGTGTGGAGGAAGAGACAATGAGGGGGCAGTAAATCCCTGCACTTCACCAGAGGCCTCTGGGGCCACTTTGCTATGTGGATGGAAGACTGGGCCATGAACCTCAGTGTCATTTCCTTACTCTCCTTTTAACCAAGGCCTTGGAAAGGCATAGAAGGAAGGCATACCCATTCTGTTGCCAAGAATTGCGGTCTTCATAAAGACAAGACTTCAGTGGAAAAGCTCTCAGTTTTTCTCCATTGAGAATGATATTTGCGGTGGGTTTTTCATAGATGGCTTTGATGATATTGAGGTGTGTGCTCTCTATCCCTACACTTTGAAGAGTAGGGCTAGAGAATGGATAAAGAAGATGTGGTATATATATACCATGGAGTACTATGCAGCCATCAAAAGACATGAAATCTTGCCATTTGTGACAACATGGATGGAACCAGAGGGTATTTTGCTTAGCGAAATAAGTCAGTCAGAGAAAGACAACTATCATATGATCTCCCTGACATGAGGAAGTGGAGATGCAACATGGGGGTTTGGGGGGTAGGAAAAGAATAAATGAAACAAGATGGTATCAGGAGGGAGACAAACCATAAGAGACTCTTAATCTCACAAAACAAACTGAGGGTTGCTGGGGGGAGGGGGGAGGGAGAGGGTGGTGGGGTTATGGACTTTGGGGAGGGTATGTGCTATGGTGAGTCCTGTGAAGTGTGTAAACCTGGCGATTCATAGACCTATACCCCTGGGGCTAATAATACATTGTATGTTTATAAAAAAATAAAAAAAAATTAAAAAAAAAAAGACAAGACCTCAATGAGCAGGTTATTCCAATGGGGAAGTGGCATCATGTTAATTTGACCATGGGCACTCTGGGTGCCCGGATGATGGGTGAAGCCTGGGCTTTAGTGGCTCCTGTGCTGCCCTTTTCCTGGGGTCTCTATACAAATAATTCTGTGGTACTGGTTTAGAAATCCACACCCTTTCCTGGTGGGAGACAGCCACATTTGGTTCCACTACAACATTTCAGTCACATGCTTCCAGATGATAGAGGAAGTCCCATGGGTAATTAAGAAGGATTTTCTTTTCAACTTGGGAGTATGGTTCGTAAGGAGAAGAGGAACACAATGTAAAGGAGATGTAGGTCCAAGTGTGGCTATGGATATGCATACAAATGAATTATAGGATAAATTATAAGAACCTGAATTATAATATAAAATTTTAAGCAGATCCCACACACTGCGAAGTCCCTATTCATGCTCATAGTTTGGAAGAGGGTGTGGTCATGAACAGAGCATATCTGGAAGCACTGGATCGCGTTTTGGAGGCACTCATACTCCCCTTTCCTTTCCTGTAGCTTTTCTGAGTAAATGAACATCCCCCTTCTCTTCCTTGGAAACCCAAGGGGCTCACTGCATTAACTTCCATACAGTAGGAAATAAGTGAAAGCCACCAAGTAAGTTTAAATTTGATACCAAAGTCTGTTGTACTTTGGAGCACCTTTTCATGTGTTTACATGAAACAGACTCATTTGTGTATGTGTACATGTACATTATGGCAGATATAATATGTATTTGGGGGTTTTGGGAAAGTATAATTAAGACATTGTGTAGCTATCAACTGTAAATACTCAAGAATAACCATCCTTGTGTGAAACTGGTATACCCTGATTTGAAAGACTTCAGCAGGCCAAATTTTCTTACAAATTACTGACTTGGAAGTATTTTTACCTGAGCCCTCCCAGCAATATATTTCAGTACAAAGTATGTTTACTTCCCCCACTTTCTTCCTAATAAATGGTGCAGTTTAGGAAAAGATAATTGACTCATTGATGCATATAGGGCTAAGGGACTTCTTAATTTTAGTGTTGTAAAGAGTAGTTTTGGCTCTTTGCCGCAGTCTCCCAGTTCTAGAACTTGCTAACTTAGTATTCTGGAATCATTTGTTTGGTTGCCTTGCTTGTGAACACACCTCTGGCTGCATCTGTAAATAAAATGAGTTTGAGTCGATTTTGCTGTGTCTATCTTTCAGTGTTTCAAATTAGATTTCAAAGGCTGCTCCGTGAGCATCCCTTTAAAAAATGGGCTGCGGATAGATGGACACAATAGAAAGACAGAATTTCCCAGCCAAGAATGCCAGGAGACATCTCTAAGCAGTTATGGAGATAGAGATGTCTGGAAAGTTTATTGCCCTTAATTTGCCCAGCATTTTCTCCCCTGCTACCCCTCCCACATTGGTAAGTGTTAGCTGTTTAAGGGAGCTTGACATTTAGCTTTGAAATGAACACTTTTTTTTTTTTTTGGTTCCACTTAACAGCCAGAGTAAGTTTCATAGGTAATTTAGCAAAGGCCAAACTTTTCTAATAATGTAGATTTGATTTATATAGCCAAGCTTGCTATTCTCACTCCTAAGAAGACTTCAAACTTGGGTGGCTTTCAAACCAACACACCCCAGTCCCCACTCACTCATTAAAGCCAGTGGCCCCCCAGGAAGACCTGTTCCTCCCTCACTGTCCTATTCAGCATTCCTGTTTGTCTCTTTCTCACCTGCTCTACCAGTCAAGGTGATGGTGGGTGCAAATGCCAGCTCTTTTTCTTTCTGATTCCTCCTTATCACATAAACAAGTCACTTCTTGTGACAATGACACTTTTTCTTATCTCTTGATGATGAGAACAAATTGGACATTTTTGGCTTGTGACCAGGGGTTCAAGATGTATTTGTTCAATGCCCATTGCATGCACGGGCCTCACTACACAAAATTCTTGTTTGCTTATCTAATATCAGTTTCCACACCACCCCCCAAGTAATCCTTCTTCTTTTTGGGTGTATGTCATTTGGTTCAGGTTGCTGTCCTCCCAGGGTGAAGCCGGCTCTGCTCCCATTTCTTTGTCATGTGACCTGCCTTGGCCAATTGAAGCCTAGCACCCCCCTCCCAAATCTGGCTTCAGTAATTGGTTAAACGTAAGCATTGATCTAATGAGTGCCAATAAGAGCTGAGAATGACCAAGACTAAGGACATCTTTTTCCAGTGGGATGGGAGAAAAGTAAATCATAGGCCTGGAACTGAGTGTTCACCCAAGGGGATAACCCCTTGTCCCAGAGCTTATGTGGGGAGGTAATAATACCAGGTAATGTTTGGTGTGTGGGCTGATGGAGACACTGTAGTTTAGGAGATAGCACTATGAATAAGGCTTCACATTACGGAGGACATAGAATTCAGACAGGCCTTGAAGGATGAAGGAGATTTGGAGAGTCCTTCTGTATTTGTTCCTTCTAATACTCTGCCTCCATGACATATCTTGGGTCTCTGTTGGGTGTGTTTTCTCTCTATTTGGTTCCCGAATGCTCCTTTTTCTTAGGATTCTGTGCTTGGATGGCTGGCCATCATGTTCACTAGCTCTTGGTTCAATCAACAGCATAGTTTTCAATTACCATTTCTGTGTACGAATGACTCCCAAACCCATTTTTCCTATCCAGACAGACATTGGTTTTAAATTCTAGCACTCATTTCCAGCTGGCAACAGGTTTTAGCTTAATGTTGACTAATGACACGATGACACTGCATTGTCCCCCATGATGGAATATATCCTGAAGTCATCCCAGAATTCTCCCTCTTTAAACTTCAAATCATCAGATTTGGTTTATTCTGCTCCCTCCATATCTTGGCAATATGTACTCTCTTCTCCACTCCACTGCCCTTATTCAAATATCTCTTTTCAAGAGTCTCCTCTTGTTTACCTTACAACGTTTGCCTTTCTAGTGTGAATAAGATATTTTTGTTTTTGTTTTTGTTTTTCAAATCTGTTCTTATCATGCCACACCCATATCTTGGGTTCCCTTGGCCTAATAAGATTATACCCACATTCTTTAGCATGGTGTGTAACAGTCCTCTTGACCTGATCCTTGAATTCCTTTTCTTACATTCCTTTTCTTGACTCAGTGTATTCCTAGCCATATCAAGCAAACTGTAGTTTCCCCACACAGTGTTTTGTGTACAACCGCTTAACTGGCAAATAATATCTGTTGGCTTTGATGGGCCGAAATAATAGGCACTAGTACTATTTGGGGGAAATCAAGGATACAGAGAGGTAGTTGAGCACAATCAGCACTCAGGTAGAGAGACTGACCACCTTCTCCAAGGTGGATGGAGGTATAGTCTTCTGGGCTACAAAATCCTCACCAAAGGAAAGGAATGCACAGCAAAGAATAATGTAATGAATGTAATGTATGAATAAGTGAGTCTCATGGTAAACCTTCAGGAGGCCTAACCTAAAGATCCAGTCCTCTGTAAGTAAGTAAATGGTTCCTTTAAGTTTAGGTGGAAATATGTCAGGAATCACCTCAACTGGCCAGGTGCTTCACTTAAATCTTGAGGTTAAACAGAACAATCAGGTATGAACACAAAGCTCACATATCTCTCTTAAGATTAGGATAATGCTGTCCAGCTCAAAATCATTCCTGAATTTGGGTTGGTCATCTAGTTATCTCTAGGGTCATGCTAACCAGATTCTTAGACCACTATTAGGACCATACTGCAAGATATGATGACTTCCACCTTTCATATGCCCTCTGTCTGATTTACCTTTCCCTGCCTTCTTTATCTGATAAGATACTGATGAGCTGATACTTACCTCTCAAAACTCAGTCTGGATGCCATGACCTTTGTAAAATGTCTCTGCATTTCATCATCATTAAGAGAACCAGCTTTTATATTCTGGTTGTACTTTATAAGCCCCTCAGTGGTTGTGATTATCTTTCCTCTGACCATGTTCTGTTTATCCTGGCATCCAGTACATGGATACTGTCTGGCACATAGCAGGTGCTCACAAATAGATTTTGAACAAATGATTGAATGAGATGTGGGATGGAATGAGCAAAGATAACAAACCTGGAGAGTCAAATATACACAGCTTGTGTATGAGATCTTGTTGGGGATGTGGTGGAAAATAGATTGCAGAAATTGATTGTCAAGGTCAATCAATTTGTTTTAGTAGTGAAACCCTGCTATAAATTTACAATATTGTGAATTTGATTAAATAAAATGTAAAATATCTAAACAATGCATTATAAGTTCCCATTAAAATGATGTAGAAATAGATTAATTGATAAAAAATTTCAATTTGAATGCCAATTTAAAGTATTGATGTAGGACAATGATGCATGGGATTGACTCTGGGAATAAACTAGCTATACCAGTCAGTGCTGCTGACTGGTATAGCTACAGGTTAGCTGCTATAACAAATAGAACAAACACTCCTCAAATCCAAAGCCTTGATTCAAGGAAGTTTAATTGTCACTCATACAAAATGCAAAGAGGGTGTTTTGGGTTGGGTAGCTGTGCTGCAAGCAGTGAAATCAGGGACCAAGTTTTTTCTATCTTGTGACTGTACTGCTGTATGACTAAGATTATGGACCAGAGTTCAGTTTTGTGGTCCTACTGAGGTTTAAAGGGGCTAAGAACTGTGGCCTTCCTGTATGCATAGGAGGAAAAATGAAGTGGTTTCATGACCACCAAACCCTGTCCCTTGTGCACCAGAAAATAAAAAAAGGAGAGTCTACCTTTAAAGCAAGCTGTACTTCAATGGAAGTCATATTTACAATTCTGTTTTGTCTATCATAAGAAGTCTACCTTAAGAAGACCTGTAAAAAATTACAAAAGGCATGTGACATTATTTTTCAGTTTTGGAAATGGTTGCTTTGTACTCATTCAAGTCGACAGGATAATTGTGATTCTATCAACATCATCATCGCCATCATCATCATTATTATCACATCTTCATTGAAAGCCTAATATGATATATAGGTCAGCGCACTGGGTAATGGAGTTTCAAGGAGGCATAAAGGCCTTGAGGATTTTATAATCGCATTGGGAAGTCAGTAACTACATTTGTAAGGTAAATCATAATGCAAGACTGCATGTGCTTCGTGCTAAATGAGTGGCAGTGATATTATGGAGAAATGGGCCTCCTCGAGATGGATGTAATGGACTCTAAGAAATATAGGTATTGCCTGTATCAGAGAATCATATACTATAAAAGCCATAAAAACCGTAGACTGAGAACTTTCAGGACTGTAGGCCACTTCCTTTATCTTATAAGTGAGTGTACTAACCTGTCCCTAAAGAGGCCCTCCAAATCAATCTTAGGCAATCCCACTCTTTTTCCATAGGGTTGGGCTGACTCCATGACTTGTTTTTCACTCAAAGGATGTGGCAGAAATGGCACTGTGCCAGTTGCAGGCCTAAGGCTTAACAAGACCGGGCAGCTTCTGCTTCCATCTCTTAAATATATACTCTGGGAGAAGTCGGCCACTGTGTCAGAGTTCCAGCACTCTGAGACAGCCATGCTCCGAGGAAGCCCAAGCTAGCCATGTGGAGAGGCCACACGGAGAGAGAGACACCCAGCTAGCCATGAGCCATTCCAGTTCAGGGGCCAAGCATGTGAATGTGACAGCCATCTTGAACTTCCAGTTCAGCCAGTCATTCAAATGACTCCCACACAGTTGCCATCTGACTTCAGCCGCAAGTGAGAACTTGCCAGCTGGGTCCACCCATTTCACAAAACCATGGGTGCTTTCACACAGCAGTAGATGATCATAACAATGAAGAAATTGAGGTCACAGAGGCTAAAGAAGCCCCCCAAGGGCAAGCACTACTCGTGACCAAGCCAGGAAGAGAGTCACATTCTTTGATTGATTGTAATCCAGTGTATTTGAGATCAGGACTTCCCAAACTTTAGTGGACATTGGAATCCCCCAGAGAAGTCGCTAAGTCTCAGACTCCTGGGCTTACTCCTCAGATACCATGAGTCAGTGGGTCTGAGGATTTGCATTTCTAACAAGTTCTCCAGTGGCACTGTTGCTGTGATCTGTTGAACACACTTTGAATCGTCCTCCTGTGCATAGACCCGGCCAGGTGATCTTCCAGCTCAGGTTAGGCAAACAGCCTCTGCTGATTTGCCATTGTCCTTCTCCACAATTACCTGCTTGCTGTGTTTCCAGGTAAGTAATTGGAAAGTACAAAGTGACAGGCCTTGTTCAGGAAGTGCACAGTTGCAGCTGAGCCCTGTTTTAGCTTTTTCAGCTGTAGGCTGAAGAAACCCATATGGTCTGTGAGGATAGACCCACTTATCTGAGTTCTGCTTTCCCGAGGTATGACAGCCCGGGTTTCATAACCTTGTTACCAGAAGCAATTAGGGGCATCATCCAGGTTTTCAGATCCATTTCCCATGGAGACACATGTTAGGAATCTCCCACAGTGAATTTAATTAGCAGAAAATGTGGCTCGGCCAGCGACCTGGAGTGCAGATAACAGTCATGGCTGCCCAGTGATTGCCGCTCCTTTCTCTTAAAAAATGACAAGTTTCCTAAAAGGTGGTGATGAGTCTCAGCCGGACGTCAGGTGGGACTCTGTGCAGCCTGATTTCATGTAATCAAGCAACTCACACATCTTGCTTCTATTCAATTTAAAGGACTCACCTAGGCTGAGATGCTAGTGAGAAAAGATAATGGCTTGCGAATGACAGCCTTAGGCATTTCCTTCGTGTACACAGGCCTCTGTTGGCCACAGGTGTATCTTTGCAGATGTTTTGAATGTGACACAGTAATCGTACCTATTTCCGGAATTGTTATTGAAGATTACCTGATGAATATTGATATCCTACATTAATGGTGGGTACGCTATGAATCCGTTTGAGATATTTCTGCCCAAAAAGCCATAGGATTATGGTCTTCCATAGTGTGCCTGGAGTTTAAACATGACCTTGTTAAGCATTCATGAAAGTCATAGGCAAACATTTGTCAAGCATCAGTGGGTGAATAGACCCTCCCATGTGGAGTATTTATGCTATTACAATACCTATTAGATACGATGTGAGAAATTGCTTGAATATGCTCCTTGTACTATAAGCCTACATGAGGATTAATGAATATATTAAGTACCAGATGGTATAATTTGGCATGGACTAAAGCTATTGGTAAACTGAGAATTTTTAATGTCCCTAGAGTTTCTGGTTTGGACTAATTGATTGATGGTCAAAATTTAGACAGTGCTTTTGCATTCCTGGGGCTCTGTGGCTTTGAGTGGGTGGTCACCGTGGTGTGTAACTCCGACTTCTAAGGGGAGGATTTTGTTATGGAACAGGAGCTCTTGGGTCAGTTAGTAAGTGCCTTTTATTTTCAGTTGTGATACCAGTTCACACTACTACAAGCAGCAACAGCTGATGTTCTCCCATTTCCCCCCCAGCATTTCCAAGACAGAACAGTATTATTATTTAAAAAAAAAAAAAAAAAAAGTCTTGGTCAATCTTGATCACACTTCTGTTTTTAGCTGCTTCTATTTGACTATTGAAAAAGATGTATTTTGTCTTACATTTATTGGCTATTTGCTTCCTTCTCTCTCCTTCTGGCCAATTCGTCCACATTAACCTCTTTTCTATTGTAATTTTGCCATCCTTTGTTATTCATTGGAAATACTTCATTTACAAAAGTTTGTTGAGCCTTGAAAGGTGTTGGTCCTTGAACCATGTCAGTAACATGGATCGAGGGCACTGGGGAGTGTAACTGATCTGTGTGCCCAAGTAAGTTGGTTACATAATGGGTGTTCCCAGGCAAAGGTGTGTCTCTGTGAACCGCACCCAAGTGTTTGCATATGGCGTAAATGAAGACTATTTGCAAAAGTGGGACTAGCAGGCAGCTCTCTAAAGAAGTTGAAGTTTTGGGTAATGTGTTACTTTAATTTACATTCACTTTACAGTCTGTGCACATGAGAGTTGTATGGAAGAGGTTTAATTTTACTAGCTGCGGAAAGCAGGAAGGTGGCTAGCAGCAGAGCAGAAAGAGCTGGGCTGTTTGCTAATGCACTTGGGCCTCAGCTGTAACCACACAAGGCAGGGCTAACTGGGGTGGAGTCCATAAACAGGCAGTTCTCTGTCTTTGAGGGTTATTTGTTTTACTGAGCCAATATGCTTTTCCTAGTTAACATTTTCTGTAGTGTTCTGTTCTCGCCTCTGTTTAAAAGGCAGGTAAATATAGTTTGAAGGTGTGTGGAAGGAGAAAGTATTGCCAACCTCATGTTGGTGGCTTAAACACACTGTGTCCTCATTCTTTCCCATGAAATCCAGACGTGCTGAGCTTGCAGGTCTTTTGAAATAGGACAGAATTGAACTTAAAACCTGTAACTTTTCCGGTGCGAGGGCCCTCATCTTCAGTAGTCACTCCCCAAAACTCTTAAAATAGCCAAAACATCTTATTTAGTTTTATCATGACCCACCACAATTTTGTCATATTTATTGTTTGGAGTCACATGTTTGGGCATTTTAATCAGTGAAAGAACTCTATTTGGTTGAGGATTTAGTTTGTGACTACTGGGAAATTTGATTTATCTGTTTTAAGCAACCATCTGGAATAAGTTTATTTGTATTGCATGTTATGCATATATTTATGTTGCAAGATCAAAATCCTTAAATTGCATCCTTTTGAAATTTTATATATTATATAATGACAATTGCCAACACCACAATGAAGTGATTACATGGCTTTCAAAAATGGAAACATTGTGCAACAAAAGGATTACAATGTATAATGAAGAAGTTCATTTGCTCGAATATAAATGTGGTGAATAATGAAATGCATACACTATGAGCTGAGATGAATCTTCTGTCATTAGAAATACAATTACAGTGTATTGAAATTTCCAAGGTCTAACAAAAGTAAATAGATATATTGTTATCCAGCCAAAAATAGATAAAACCTATTTGTGAAAGTTTTCCTTAATTATGTCATAAATATATCAAATAACTTACAGTTAATAAAAACTGCAAAATATTGATAATGCGTATGTGTATACATGTGTATGTGTGTATTTTTTTAATGAGAGAGCAGTGTTTATCTATGTCAGTTCTGTGTATAATTTGAAGTCTTCTAGGTAGCTTTCAAGTGCTCTGGTATTGTCCTCTTTTTCCACAAACACCATTGCTTCTCCTTATGCCTTAAACACTTCCTATAAAAATCCTTTCATAGGAATAGGTCTGAGGAACACAGTCATACAAAAGGATGAGTAATGGAGCACCAACTTTGCATGTATATAGTGTGGTAGATCCCTCCTAACATTGGAGTCATACCAGCATGGGTTGGAATACCAAAATTGCCACTTCCTACTTGACAGTAAGTTACTTAACCTTTCTGAATTTTCTTTTATAAAATTAAATATCTGTGTGTCATATTCCTGTAGTGTTAGTGTATTTAATATATGGCTCTTGATAGAGTGTGTTGCTCATGATGAGTTATTTTTAATTTTTTAATTTTAATTTTTTAATTAATATGTAATGTATTATTTGTTTCAGGGGTACAGGTCTGTGAATCATCAGTCTTACACAATTCACAGCACTCACCATAGCACATACCCTCCCCAGTATTCATAACCCAGCCACCCTATCCCTCCCACTTCCTCCCCTCCAGCAACCCTCAGTTTGTTTCCTGAGATTAAGAGTCTCTTATGGTTTGTCTCCCTCCCTGGTCCCATCTTGTTTCACTTTTGCCCTTCCTACCCCCCACAACCCCCCACCCTGCCTCTCAAATTCCTCATATCAGAGAGATCATATGATAATTGTCTTTCTCTGATTAACTTATTTCACTTAGTGTAATACCCTCTAGTTCCATCCACGTCATTGCAAATGGCAAGATTTCGGGTTTTTTTGGATGGCTGCATAGTATTCCATTGTATATATATATATATACACCACATCTTCTTTATCCATTCATCTGTTGATGGACATATAGGCTCTTTCCATAGTTTGGCTATTGTGGACCTTGCTGCTACAAACATTTGGGTGCGCATACCCCTTTGGATCACTACATTTGCATCTTTAGGGAAATACCTAGTAGTGCAATTGCTGGGTTGTAGGGTAGCTCTATTTTCAGCTTTTTGAGGAACCTCCATATTGTTTTCTAGAATGGCTGCACCGGCTTGCATTCCCACCAACAGTGTACGAGGGTTTCCCTTTCTCTGCATCCTCGCCAACACCTGTCGTTTCCTGGTTGGTTAATTTTAGCCATTTTTACTGGTATGAGGTAGTATCTCACTGTGGTTTTGATTTGTATTTCTCTGATGCAGAGTGATGTTGAGCACTTTTTCATGTGTCTATTTGCCATCTGGATGTCTTCTTTGCAGAAATGTCTGTTCATGTCTTCTGCCCATTTCTTGATTGGATTATTTGTTCTTTGGCTGTTGAGTTTGCTAAGTTCTTTATAGATTTTGGATATGATTCCTTTTTCTGATAGGTAATTTGCAAATATCTTCTCCCATTCTGTCAGTTATCTTTTGGTTTTGTTGACTGTTTCCTTTGCTGCACAAAAGCTTTTGATCTTGATGAAGTCCCAATAGTTCATTTTTGCCCTTGCTTCCCTTGCCTTTGGCGATGTTTCTAGGAAGAAGTTGCTGCCACTGAGGTCAAAGAGGTTGCTGCCTGTGTTCTCCTCAGGATTTTGATGGATTCCTGTCTCACATTGAGGCCTTTCATCCATTTTGAGTCTATTTTTGTATGTGGTATAAGGAGATGGTTGTTTCATTCTTCTGAATGTGACTATCCAATTTTCCCAACAACATTTGTTGAAGAGACGGTCTTTTCTCAAATGGACATTCTTTCCTGCTTTGTCGAATATTAGTTGACCGTAGAGTTGGGGGTTCATTTCTGGACTCTCTGTTCTGTCCCATTGATCTTTGTGTCTGTTTTTGTGTCCGTACCATACTGTCTTGGTGATTACAGCTTTGTAATAGAGCTTGAAGTCTGGAATTGTGATGCTGCCAACTTTGGTTTCTTTTTCAACATTCCTTTGGCTATTTGGAGACTTTTCCGGTTCCATATAGATTTTAGGATTATTTGTTCCATTTCTTTGAAAAAAAAAAGATGGTATTTTGATAAGCATTGCATTAAATGTGTACATTGCTTTAGGTAGTATAGACATTTTCGCAATATGTGTTCTTCCAATCCATGAGCATGGAACACTTTCCCATTTCTTTGTGTCTTCCTCAATTTCTTTCATGAGTACTTTATAGTTTTTTGAGTGCCGATTCTTTACCTCTTTGGTTAGGTTTATTCCTAGGTATCTTATGGTTTTGGGTGCAATTGTAAATAGGATCAACTCCTTAATTTCTCTTTCTTCTATCTTGTCATTGTTGGTATATAGAAATGAAACTAATTTCTGAGCATTGATTTTATATCCTGACACTTTACTGAATTCCTCTATGTGTTCTAGCAGTTTTGGGGTGGAGTCTTTTGGGTTTTCTGTAAAAAGTATCATATCATCTGCAAAGAGTGAGAGTTTGACTTCTTTGCTGATTCAGATGACTTTTATTTCCTTTTGTTGTCTGATTGCCGAGGCCAGGACTTCTAATATTATGCTGAATAGCAGTGGTGACAGTGGACATCTCTGCCATGTTCCTGATGTTGGGGGAAAAGCTCTCAGTTTTTCTCCATTGAGAATGATATTTGATGTGGGTTTTTCATAGATGGCTTTGATGATATTGAGTTATATACCCTCTATGCCTACACTGTGAAGAGTTTTGATCAAGAAAGGATGCTGTACTTTGTCAAATGGTTTTTCAGCATCTATTGAGAGGATCATGTATTTCTTATTCTTTCTTTTATTAATGTATTGTATCACATTGATTGATTTGTGGATATTGAACCAACCTTGCAGCCCAGGAAGAAATCCCTCTTGGTTGTAGTGAATAATCCTTTTAATGTACTGTTGGATCCTATTGGCTAGTACTTCCGTGAAAATTTTTGCATCCATGTTCGTCAGGGATATTGGTCTGTAATTCTCCTTTTTGATGGAGTCTTTTTCTGGTTTTGGGATCAAGGTAATGCTGGTCTCATAATATGAGTTTGGAAGTTTTCCTTCCATTTCTATTTTTTTGGACAGTTTCAAGAGAATAGGTATTAATTCTTCTTTAAATGTTTGGTAGAATTGTTCTGGGAAGCTGGCCCTGGGTTCTTGTTTGTTGGGAGACTTTTGATGACTGCTTCAATCTCCTCACTGGTTGTGGGTCTGTTCAGGTTTTCTATTTCTTCCTGGTTCAGTTTTGGTAGTTTATGTGTCTCTAGGAATGCATCGATTTCTTCCAGGTTGTCAAGTTTGGCTGGTGTATAGTTGCTCATAATATGTTCTTATAATTCTTTGTATTTCTTTGGTGTTGGTTGTGATCTCTCCTCTTCCATTTATGATTTTATGAATTTGGATCTTTTTTCTTTTTGGTAAGTCTGGCCAGGGGTTTATCAATCTTATTAATTCTTTCAAAGAACCACCTCCTAGTTTCATTGATTTGTTCTACTGTTCTTTTGGTTTCTATTTCATTGATTTCTGCTCTGATATTTATTATTTCTCTTCTCCTGTTGTGTTTAGGCTTTATTTGCTATTCTTTCTCCAACTCCTTTAGGTATAGGGTTAGGTTGTGTACTTGAGACCTTTCTTATTTCTTAAGAAAGGCTTGTATTGCTATATACTTTCCTCCTGGTATGGCCTTTGCTGTGTCCCAAAGATTTTGAACAGTTGTGATTTTATTTTCATTTGTTTCCGTGAATTTTTAAAATTCTTCTTTAATTTCCTGTTTGATCCATTCATTCTTTAGTGGGATATCTTTAGCCTCCATGTATTTGAGCTCTTTGCAACTTTCCTCTTGTGGTTGCATTTGAGTTTCAAAGCATTGTGGTCTGAAAATATGCAGGGAATGATCCCAATCTTTTGGTACCAGTTGAGACCTGATTTGTGACCCAGGGTGTGATCTATTCTGAAGAATGCTCCATGTGCACTAGAAATGAATGTGTATTCTGTTGTTCTGGGATGGAATGTTCTGAATGTATCTGTGATGTCTGTCCTTTATTTCCTTGCTGATCTTTTGTTTAGATAATCTGTCCATTTCAGTGAGGGGGTTGTTAAAGTCCATTGTTGAAATCCCCTACTATTATTGTATTATTGTAGATGTGTTTCTTTGATTTTGTTCTTAATTGGTTTATATAATTGGCTGCTCCCTTGTTAGGGGCATAGATATTTAAAACTGTTAGATCTTCTTGTTGGACAGACCCTTTGAGTATGATGTAGTGTCCTTCTTCATCTCTTACTATAGTCTTTATTTTAAAATCTAATTTATCTGTTATAAGGATTGCCACCTCAGCTTTCTTTTGATGTCCATTAGCATGGTAAATTGTTTTCCACCCCCTCACTTTAAATCTGGAGGTGTCTTTGGGTCTAAAATTAGCTTCTTGTAGACAGCATATTGATGGGTCTTGTTTTTTTATCCATTCGGATACCCTGTCTCTTTCAATTGGGGGATTTAGCCCATTTACATTCAGGGCAACTATTGAAAGATATGAATTTAGTCCTATGTATTGCCTGTAAGGTAATGTTGTACTTTGTACTTTGTAAGGTAACTGTTACTGTATATTGCCTCTGTTCCTTTCTGGTCTGTTACTTTGCTTAGAAAACTCCTTTCAATATTTCTTGTAGGGCTGGTTTGGTGTTTGTAAATTCTTTTAGTTTTTCTTTGTCCTGGAAGCTTTTATTTCTCCTTCTATTTTTTTTTTTAAAGATTTTATTTATTTATTTGAGAGAGAGAGAGACAGTGAGAGAGAGCATGAGCGAGGAGAAGGTCAGAGAGAGAAGCAGACTCCCCGTGGAGCCAGGACCCCGATGCGGGACTCAATCCGGGGACTCCAGGATCATGACCCCAGCCGAAGGCAGTCGTCCAACCAACCGAGCCACCCAGGCGCCCCTCTCCTATTTTCAATGACAGCCTAGCTGGATATAGTATTCTTGGCTGCATATTTTTCTTGTTTAGTGCCCTGCATGTATCATGCCAGTCCTCTCTGGCCTGCCAGATCTCTGTGGATAGGTCTGATGGCAGTCTAATATTTCTACCACTGTAATTGTATGTTACATACCTCTTATCCCAAGCTGCTTTCAGGATTTTTTCTTTGTCACAGAGACTTGTAAGATTTACTATTAGATGATGGGTCTGGACCTATTTTTATGGATTTTGAAGGAGGTTCTCTGTGCCTCCTGGATTTTGATGCTTGTTCCCTTCACCAGATGAGGGAAATGATCTGCTATAAATTGCTCCAATATACCTTCTGCCCCCTCTCTTTCTTCTTCTCTGGGATCCCAATTATTCTAATATTGTTTCACCTTATGGTATCACTTATCTCTTGAATTCTCCCCTCGTGGTCCAGTAGTTGTTTATCTCTCTTTTTCTCAGCTTCTTTATTCTCCATCATTTGGACTTCTATATCACCAATTCTCTCTTCTGCCTCATTTATCCTAGAGCCTCCATTTTTTATTGCACCTCATTAATAGCTTTTTTATTTCAACTTGGTTAGATCCAGAAAGGGATTTTATTTCTCCAGAAAGGGATTTTTAATATCTTCTATGCTTTTTTCAAGTCCAGCTAGTACTTCGTTAGTCATCATTCTGAACTCTGGTTCTGACATCTTACTAATGTCCCTATTGATTAGGTTCCTAGCCATTGGTACTGCCTCTTGTTCTTTTTTTTTTGAGGTGAGTTTTTCTGCCTTGTCATTTTATCCAGATAAGAATCAATGAATGAGAGAACAAAATACTAAAAGAGTAGCAACGACCCCAGAAAAATATACCCTAACCAAATTGGAAAAGACCTGAAACTGGAGGAGAGAAGAATGGAGGAAAAAAACAAAACAAAACAACAACAACAAATATATATACTCACACACACACACATATTTTTAAATTTATATTCATATACTTATATATCTGTAAATATGTGTAATACATAAGTCTATTTCTATTATAAATTATTTATATTTACATTTATAGGATTATTAATATAATTTTTATTTATTTATACACGATTATATATAAACATATGTTATATATTTATATTACATGATATATAATAATATATAAATATATTAATATTTATATTAATATTTATATAATATATAATAATATATAAATAAATAACATGAATATAATATATAATAATATATTTATATATATTTATATATTAGACTGGTGAATAGAACTGAGCCACACACTTGATTTTGGGTATATTTTGATCTGTTAGAAGAAACTGCCTCCCAAAATTTTACAGAAAGGAAATCTTATATATATACAAAAATGAGGGTAAACACAATGAAAGGATGGAATATGACTGTAAATATGAAAATTAAAAAAGATTCTAAGAAAAGCATTGATAAGATAAGAAGTTGGTTGAAAAAAGAACCAAAAAAACAAAAAAATAAAAGAGGAAAGAATATGATCAGGCTGGAGACTAGAACAAAGTCATGTGCTAGACTTAGGGCATATTTTGATCTGTTAGAGGAAACTGTATCCCAAAATTTTAAAGAAAGAAAACCCTGTGTGTATACAAAAAATAAGGTTAAATATAATGAAGTGCTAGGATATGACTATAACAATGAAAATTTTAAAAGATTTTTAAAAAGGTATTAATAAGATAAAATAGTTAAAATGTTAAAATAGGAAAGAGGAAAAATTTTAAAAAATAGAATAAGAAAAAAATCAAATAAAAAAATATTTTGAAAGACTAAAGAATCATGGGGAAAAAGCCATGAAGTCTATGTGCTGTATTCCCATAGCTCTGATGTTTTGCAGTTCTCACTGATCAGTGAATTTGATCTTGGCTGGATATTCTTGTTGATCTTCTAGGGGAGAGACCTCTTGCCGTGATTCTCAAATGTCTTTGCCCCAGGTGGAATTGCACCACCCTTGCCAGGGGGTGGGCTAGGTAATCTGCTCTGGTTCACTCTTGGGAGCTTTTGTTCCCTGAACACTTTCAGTACAGCTTTGGAGGACGCGAATGAGGATGGCAGCCTCCCAATCTCCTGCCTGGAGGAGCTGAGAGCTTGGAGGCCCCACTCCTCAGTGCGGGCTCAGAGAAAAGCAGTCAATCCCTCCCATCTCCCTGTTCTGTGGCTTCACTCCATGCTCACCCAGCCTGTGACTGAGCATTTCTATCTCTGACCTATGGTCCTGTTTGCAGTCTCCAAACCCAGCAGATTCTTGCTGCTTGCTCCCACACTGCTCCTCCCAGAGGAGGAAGGAGGGATTTCTTTCCAGATCTGCCACTTGTGGGGTCCCTCCTCAAAGAGCAGTGGCCCAACTGCCTCAGATCATGGTCTAAGGTAACACATTAGAGCCCACTCCTCAGTTCTATCTCTGCAGTTGGCTTCCCCACTCCAATACCAGGGAGCTCTGCCACACTCAGACACCCCTGGTCTTTTTGTGACCCCACAGGTCCTGAGACCACACTGTCTCTATGAGTGCTCCATCCCCCTACCCCCCACTGAGCCTCTGGAGTGACGTCCTACAGTGGAGCAGACTTGTGAACGTTCCAATTTTGTACTCCATTGCTCCACCACTTGCCAGGAGCTGCCCGCCCCCGCCACGTTTGTCTCCCTGTATGTTGCCTCGGATTCACTTCTCTGCACATCCTACCTTCCAGAAAGTGGTTGCTTTTCTATTCCTAGAATTTCTGCTCTTCTTCTCTTCAATCTCCTATTGAGTTTGTGGGTGTTCAGAATGGTTTGATAATGATCTAGTTGAACTCCTGGGACCCAATGATAATTAGGTTTCCTACTCCTCCACCATCTTGTTCCTCTCCCCACTCATGATGAATTAACAATATTACTTCCTTTCCTCTGCTATAATGTTCTTTTCTTTCCCTAATTGCAATGTGGTCTTTTTGGCCAAGGTAATTATTTTCTCACGTCTTCTTCTTGTTGTACTAGGTAGGATGTTTCAGCTACAAGTAACATAGTAGCTACCTAAAAGTAGCTTAGGCAATGAAAACCTTTATTATATACCATAGCAACAATCATAGCAATAGATGGTTCCAAGGATGGGAGAGTGACTCAATGGTGTCATGAAGGATCCCTCTTTCTGCACCCCACCATTGCCATATTGGATTGGGCCTTTAGCTCTCCTTCCTCATGGTTGTAAGATGGCTGCTACTGTTCCAGGCATCACATTATAGCCATGGCAACATCCAGCTGAAGAAGAATGGTGTCTCTTACTTGCATCTCTTTTTATTGAGGTGAAAAAGATTTGTTATCTCTTAACCCTCTCCAAGAAGATTTACCCACAGGTTCCACTGGCCAAAACTGTGATATATTTTCATGTCTTAGTTTTAAGAAGGGGCTGGGAAAGTAGGATTTGGGGGCTCTTTTTTTGGGCACCAGGACAAGGAAAATGGGAAGGCTCCCAGGAACATCTGCTCCATCCCTAAATCATGTAAGTACTTATTTTGATGGGGTCATATGGAGATGAAATTAGGTTATGTGGCAGATATGTATATATGTTTATCAATAATGGATCATTTTAAGGAAATCTACAAGAATGTTTCTCAGAAGGTGAGGTTATGTGTATCCAATCTGTGAATCATGGGGCAGAAATTGATTTTAACAGCTGAGAATGCCCTCCAGATGTTCTTTTATTGCACCAGATGGGTAGGAATTATCTTTCTCAAGGCCTTTGCAGGAGAGGTTTAGGGGTTATAAAATAGCCTCAGACTTTGCTTTACCTTGGTTATGAGTAAGAAACAACCATCTGGAGGACCAGACTGGTGGACCAGTGATGGATAAGTTGCTACAGAAAAGATGATGTGTGGGAATGCCTGTTCCACCTAGAGACCCAACAGTCACATTTTGGGGGTTGGGGAAAGCACCAGCCATTTCCAGAAGGGGCAGCCCCAGATATTTATATTTTGTTCTTTTGTTCTACAAATATTCATTGAGTCCATTTTTAAGCAGGCATTGGGCTAGGTGCTGGGGGTTAAAAGGGAATTAGGTCAGTCCCTGTCTTCATGGAGCTCCTGGTCAAGACGACAAAGGCAGCTATGCAGACAACTTTACTTGGCTCAGTGTATTGGGTTATTTCTGTAATACGTTCTAGACGTGCTAATGGTGAGCATGGAGCCGATAACTCTATGTGGAAGAGGGACTCTCAGAAAGTATCCATGTTGGTGGGTGTAAGGGTTTCAGGTAATGAGGGAGGAAGGGTGCCCATTCGAAGTCATGAGATAGCAGTAAATTCCACCACTGACACTGTATTCCATGCTTTATATATATATATATATATATATATATATATATATATATCCTCACAATCTTTACCACAGCCAGGCCACCAGGGTGATGTTGTGTGGTCCTTTCCTCCATTTTACAGTTAAGTTATCTGAGGTGTGAGAGGGTTGAATGCCCTGACCAAGGTTGCATAGTCAATGGAGGAGTTGGCATGGTGGGGGTTGAGGGGAATGTATGTTCCATTTACTAATCATACTGCTTTCTTATTGCCCCCTGGGAGATACCCAGCTCTGAGAATCAGGGGTCAAGAAGGTGACAAGGGAGACCCATCATCAGGTTTCACAGTGGAGTGCTATATGTCCCTGCTCAATGTCTGTCACACTCCGTTTTCTGCAGAGAGTTACTGCAAGATGGTAGCCCTCACATCCCTCATTGGATAGGGCACCTCCCAAGCTATGCCTGAGAAGGAGGGCAGGAGAAAGAGCACAGATCCTGCAAATCTTATATGAAGAGTCCAGAGAAACCCCCTTTCATCTAGCATCTTGTCTAGCATTTATATGTGATCATAGTGTGAACCAATTCAGAATTCTGTGTATAATGATGCCTCATGTGTTGGAACACTGGCTTATCTCACTGATATTCCATGGCATACTTCTACTTTTTTTTTTTTTTCATTTTTGTATCACTTAGTTTCTGTATTTAGCAAATAGGGTTTTCAATTCAAGCTTTTAAATCCTGGTTCCACAACTTGCTAATTCTGGAATTGCTGATTTAGAATCCTGTCTACGTTAAACTCTCAAAGTCTCCATTTCAATTATTGGTTAAAAGGTTCTACTGATAGCATGTTCTCAGTGTTATTCATAGAGGCAAATGAGCTAATATTTGTAATGTGTTTGGCACATCTATCCCTCTCTCCTCCTTCCTTATGCCTTTAAGCCACCTGCAAATTTTCAGCCAGGGAAACTTGACATTTCTGGGTCTATTGGTTTAGGCAGGGCACTAGGTTTTAACCCAAGCTACATATTAGAATTACCTGGGGGAATTAAAAAAAAATACTGGTGCCCAGGACTCACTCTGGACTAGTTAAATAATGTGCCTTGGGGCACATTATTGCTTTTGTAAGACTTTCCCAGGTGACCCTAATGTGCAGACTGGACTAAGAGCAACCAGGCTAGAGAGACTGCTTCTCAATTTTTAACGAGCATACAGATCTCTTGGGTTCCTGGCTAAAATTCAGATTTTGATTTGATTGATTTAGAGTGAAGCCTAAGATTGCATTTCTTTTTCTTTTTCTTTTTTTTTTAAAGGATTTTATTTTTAATTAATCTCTACACCCAACATGGGGCTCAAACTTACAAGTCTGAGATCAGGAGTTGCATGCTTTATTGACTGAGCCAGCCAGACACCCCTGAGACTGCATTTCTAACAAGTGTCCAGGTGATACTGATGGTGCTGGTCCATAGACCACATTTTGAGTAGCAAGAGGAGCTAGGGAATGAGAATATCTTGCAGACAGGAATTCTGTTTGCAACCAGGCAGTGGCAGCTAGATAATGTCCCAAGCTCATGGGCCACCTCTTTTCTGAAATAAAAGTTGAGGCAAGTGGACTGCTTTCAAATGGCCGATGGATTTTGCCTCCTCTATTTCTGCATATCACAAAGCCATAACAGTGAGGTTTGGAGCCTCAGAGAGAGAGTTCAGAATTCCAACCATGGAAGATCCTCGGGACTGCTGGATGAATTGAGATTCCTGGTGGAGGGCTCATAGGAGCCTGCTGAGAGGCTGCTGGAGGCTCGGGGTGCAGAGGATATTAAGATTTCTATCTGAAGAATACCTTCAATCTTTAGTGGAGATCAATACAGAGGGACCACTTAGGTTTCTAAAGACAATGTATTTCATACTTAACATGCATGGGCTGGGAGTCCAAATGGGGTAGTTACTCAAACAAATTCCTACTCTAGACTTTTCTGATCAGTAGATTTGGGTGGGGTCCTGAGAATTTGCATTCTAACCAACCCCCAGGTGATGCTGCTGGTTTTGGTCACACCTTGGGAAGAACTCTTAAAAGCCAACAAGGGAACATTTGACTGGGAGCATCTCCATAGACTGTAATAGATTTACTTCACAGCAAAAATTCTTCTTCATCATTTCTCTGGATCAGAAATGACCTATGGGAAAATGTTCAAGGGAAGAATCTGTCATGGGGATGGGAGTGTCATTTCCTCCCCATTTAGTCCTCAGAGGTGAAATGGAGCACAGAATTCAGTGTGATGCTACAGGATATTGGGGTACAGGGGTGAGTCAAGAGAATGGCTTCTCGAACATCTTCAATCATTGGAAGGATGGTGGGTTTCTAGGCTGTAAGACTATTCCCCGTTCATATCAGGACCTCCTTGCACCCCCTTGCCGGATGGCTAATTAGACTACCCTGATGACATAGTTACCAACACTAACTATTCTTGCCTGGGAAGGGATGCCTTTACTAGAAATTAGGGATATGAAGAAGCAGTAGGAACCACCAAGGAGGCTTTTGGAGCTGTTGCGATCTTTGATGTGGACACATTAGTAGGCAGGTATACGGAAGCCCTCATCCTTATTTTATCCCAAGAAGGAGAGCTAGGTTCAGAGGGCAGATATCTGGAATGAGAGGAATGGATTTAGTGCATGCTTTTTTAGTCCACCCTGCCTTTTCTTGGGGACTGCCTCCATCTCCATATCACATCAGCTCTCTGGCCATTGGACATGTTCTGCTATCCACTGCTCCTGTCTGTGGTCCTGGGCCATGGCTTCCAGTTGGAATGTCTACCTTCTTTGCTGGTTGGGGGTTGGGGTCCCAGTCTGTTCTCTCAGGAATTTCTGGATCTCACTGTGTTGTGGATAGGGGCAGTGAAGTTGTGTTGAGGTGGGTGCTCAGGACCTTTTGCCTAAACAGGGCCCGCCTCTCACCTCCTAGCCTGCCCTAAAACTGTGTGATCTCACAGAGGATTCTCCCAAAAGGGAGAACCCAGGCACCTCACTTCCGTTGACAGATTCCCTCTGGGTCCTCCGCCCCAGCCCCAGCCCAGGAAGGCTCCTTTCAGCCTCAGCCATTGTGGTTCAGGAAATGCCCCAAAGTCACACCCAGTCCTGAATCCTCCCTACCCTATGGCTTTTGGGTAGCAAAACAAACAGAAATAAAAATAATCCTTTTTCTGTTTAGAGCACTCTAAACTTTTTTTTTTTTTTTTTTACATTTCTGGTTTGCAAATGAAAGCTTTGGTTTGAACAACTACTCCTTTCTCTCCCTGAAATGGCCTTTCAAAGGGCAAATCTGGAATCAGGACCCAGCACTGAATTTTTTTTTCCTCTTCCCACCAAGCTCCACCCCATAAGCCCTGGCTGCCTCAGCCAGAGTGGGAGGGAAGAGGGCAGGAAAGGGCAATGAGAATCACTAGGAATGAAAACATATTGGGTAATATTTCAGACTATCACCCACTGTGCTCTTGGGGCCCACGAAGCTACAGGTCTCAGCACTAGACCCTACCCAGGCCTCCTTTGCCCTTCTTTTCCTCTGGTTATTCTATTCGCCTTTCTCCTCCCCATTCTCCCCCTTTTCCTTGTCTTCCTTTGTTCCAGATTCTCTGCAGAATTACAGGTCAGGCTTCAGGGGCAAGGGGATTGAGCAAGATAAATAAAGTCGAAGATACCTTACCTTTTCTTGCCTGAATTCAAAGAAACTGCATTCTCAGAGAACCCGCAGTCTTTTTGTTCTCATTTGTCAATAGCATCGGAAACTTCCCTTCTTTTCCTTTTAATTCTTTGTAAGCCAACGTGAGAGTAAAACGTAGTGGAGTTTGCATTTCCTACAAAATATTTCTCTTCATATGTGGTTTTAGGTGTCAAGCTTGGGAGAATATGATTGTGACTCGCACGGAGTCTTTTTATGCTTAGAGCTAGTGTGTGTTAGAAGGTAAAGTGTGCACACATTGAGAACCGTTCTCTGGAACTCAGCATATAGGTATGTTTAAAATATAATGATGCCACTAGTAGGGCAGGTCTGCTTCAGCGTGCTGGCTGCCATTTCCAAATGCAGCCAGGTCTGGCTGTATTGCAAACCGTTCTACCAATGGGCAGGGGAAAGCGCAGAAAGTCTGAGAAGCAAACCGTAAAAATGACAGCAGCTAGCGAGAGCCCAGTAAGGCTCTGGGATTGGGACCTCAGGAAGCCAACGGCGGCAATGGGCATGTAAAGAAACGAGTTTTATTTGTTTTTTTTTTTTTTTTTAACAGGTTTTATTGACTTATTTGTGCAGTGAGTTTTATTTTGAACAATATATTGCACTCGAATTTCTTCTTGGTGGCTAAATTATCATGGACATAATAGAATCGTAAAAATTAGCTTTGCAGTGGGTTTTAATGTGGAGATGATTTATCTTGATCCATTTTTTTCTTTTTCCCATCCAGAATACTTTTTATTCAGTTGGCTTTTTTTTTTTTTCCTAATTTAGCTTTTGTTGTTGTTTTAATTAGAAACAAAACCTGTATGTTAACCATTCCTTATGTATTTACCAGATATTCTCTATGTGTACTAAGGAAAAAAAAAAAAAAGACATAATGACCTGAGACTCTGATGGTAAAACTCTAGTTCTTGATTTGGATGCTGATTGCACCATCCATCCCGGTAATTTTAATTTGTCACTTTTCTGTGTGAATGTCTTTTTTTCAATAAATAGCTTACTTTATTTTATTTATATATTTTTAAATATTTTATTTATTTATTTGACAGAGAGCGAGAGAGACAGAGACAGAGAGCACAAGGAGTGGGAAAGGGAGAAGCAGGCTCCCCGAAGTGCAAGGAGCCCAGTGTGGAGCTTGATCCCAGGACTCTGGGATCATGACCTGAGGGGAAGGCAGATGTTTAGCCAATTAAGCCACCCAGGCACCCCAGTATATGGCTTACTTTAGAAATTTAGAAAAATTGAGACACATCTACAAATCCCTTTTGTACAGTTCACATAGATGGGTTCTTTTTATAATTAGTTTCGAGGACAGGAAGGTCTCAGGGCAACTGATAAAGGTGTATGGTGTATAAAATATATAAGATAAAGGGAATTGAAGAATATTCCAACCTATCCCTTCCATTTTGCCAGTGGAAAGGAGAACCAGAGTCTAGTGAGTTAAGAAATGCTAGCTAATAAGAGGTAGAGGTAGAATTTGAATCTGGGGTCATATTTTCCACTATGTGGTCTGTGTAGCAACATAAGGAACCTTTACTACATTGTTGCAAGAGTTTCTTGTTCCTTGATAACTAAACACTAGGTACACATCATCTCATTTAATTCATAAAACACTCTGTTGGGAGACGGGATTTTCATTCTTGTTTTTCAGATCAGGAAACTGAAGCTTCTCAAGTTAGTGACTTAGTAGAGGTCACACAGTGAATATCAGAGCTGGGATTGGCACCCAGGTCTCTCTGACCCCTGACCTCAAGTTTTTAACATCCTGTCGTCTTTTTAACATGCTGTCGTCTTTTTTTCCACACCTAAAATTTTTTGTTTTGATTTTGTTTATTTCTGAACTCCAATTTCACTTTTTCCTTTTGGTGTGGAACATCGAATAGGGTAGGAGAAGGGACAAGCTTCTGTGGTGAAGAAAGTAAATAGCCAAAGATGGTCTACCAGCCTTTATATTATATTATATTATATTATATTACATATTATATACATATTAAAAAATTAAACAAATATATCCTAACTATAGTCAGCATTCTATCTACTTAAACAAGGATTTTACCAACCTTGGTATATCTAACTATAATATTAAGCCAGCGAGGACAGTGGCTGCTAGAAAGAACTTGTTCACCGAACAAAGACCTCTTCAGCCCTCGAAATGGAACTTACAAGTTTCTGTGGTGGAACAAAATTAAACTGGAAGTGTCTTCCCACCCCAGCGACATGTCCTTTACCCACATTAGTTTAGGGAAATAGATACACTGCCCGCGGGCACCAGCCACTGCGTTGCAGAAAAGCCAGACACCTTCACTCCAGAATTATGAGCCCAATTCAGTGCTCTGTGAAAATAGGTACTTTTCTGGATGATTTTGTGATTGCTTTGATGATGGGGTAACACTAAATGCTGTCATTACTGAGCTATAATGGCCGGAAGTAATTTTCTCCCAGCATCACGGACCATAGAGAACTTGTTCTGTGCCTGTTATTAGTCTACGTTGGAGAGAAATTCATTTGCTAGAGGAAAGTTATTAAAACTACTCTAATTCAATATTTGTGTGAAAAATAATAAAATTGATAAATTACAGGTGGGCAAGACCAGTGAGCTCCGTTGTTTCTTTCCTCTGGGACCCACTGCAGATTTCTGATGTTTCCTCTGTGGCAGCTTCTTAGACACAAGATCTGTCTATTTGAGTGTGGGATTAAAGACCTGTGTTCTTGGGGTAACAGGCAAATGAAGCCAGAAAGTCTGCTACTCTGCTAGAATATTATCATTCATAGCTCCACCATTATCCAGAGCTGACCAAAGCCCTATTTTGTATAGAACAGTCTTTTTTCCACTTGAACAGATTATTCTTGGAGCCACTGAATTTTCTCTTACCTAATCCCTAACTGGTCCCATCACTCAGAGTTTAACATTTTATCAGGAAGCCTAAAATAAGGGCACAAATAATTTTATTTTTCCTTGATTTTCACATTGAAATGCACCATAAATTTTCTCATACTCCTTTGAGAGTCCACCTATGGTGTTTTTTTTTTTTTTCTTCTTCTTCTCCTTCTTCTTCGAAGCTTCCTCTTCCTCTCCTTCTCCTTCTCCTTCTCCTTCTTCTTCTTCTTCTTCCTGCTTTTCAGTTCCTTCAGCTCCTAAAAGAACCCCCTGATGTGTAAATGTCTTTTCTTTGAGGTGTATACTTTCTCCTTCCCTGAACTCATCTACTCTCTAGCTCAGTGCTTCCCAGATTTAGTGCACTCAGAATCATCTGGACTGTTTGCTAAAATACAGACTGTCAATTCCCATCTCAGAAACTCTGACTCAGTAGGTCTGGGGCGGACCTCAAGATGGTGCAGTTCTCATCGTTTTCCAGATGCTGCTGCTGATCTGTAGTACTGCTCTGGAACACAGATAATCACATCTAGGTAGATGATACGGTGTTCTAGGGCTTTCTCAGAAACTTGAAACTGATTTTTCAGACTTCCTTCTGGAGGGCTCTCTGCCCTCAACATTACTATGCCATCTTCTTACCTTCCCGTGTTTACTAACAATGCCTCCTGTTCAATCACCATATTGTATACCTGCAACTAACATAACACTGTATACTCATGATACTGGAATTAAAATAAATAAGATAAAATAAATAAAAACAACAAGAACAACAAACAACCCCTCCTTTACTACAGCCAAGCTTGAGGTCTCAAAATTCATTTGCTCAACTTTCTCATCCTTTTTGCTTTTGTTCTGTTGAGTGCCAAGTCCAGCAGTGCCCATATAATCCATAACCCTCATGGTTACTTTATGCTACAAACACTTCCAAATCTCTAGAAGTCTTTTCCCATACCAGCCTCTCTTATACTCTCTGATTTAGCTACAGCCATATCAAGCATTTAATGCCTTTCTTTTTTTTTTCGTATATTTTTAAAAATTCTTATATTTTTAAATTTTCTTTTCAGTGTTTCAGAATTCATTGTTTATGCACCACACCCAGTGCTCCATGCAATATGTGCCTTCCACAACACCCACCACCAGGTTCATCCAACCTCCCACCCCTCTCCCCTCCAAAGCCCTCAGTTTGTTTCTCAGAGTCCACAGTCTCTAATGGTTCATCTCCCCCTCTGATTTCCCCCAACTCACTTCTCCTCTCCATCTCCCCATGTCCTCTGTGTTATTCCTTATGTGCCACAAGTAAGTGAAACCATATGATAATTGACTCTCTCTGCTTGACTTATTTCACTCAGCATAATCTCCTCCAGTCCCATCCATGTTGATAGAAAAGTTGGGTATTCATCCTTTCTGATGGAGGCATAATACTCCATAGTGTATATGGACCACATCTTCCTTATCTATTCGTCCATTGAAGGGCATCTTGGTTCTTTCCACAGTTTGGTGACTGTGGCCATTGCTGCTATGAACATTGGGGTACAGATGGCCCTTCTTTTCACTACAATGTATCTTTGGGCACTTAATGCCTTTCTGTCTTTAAAAGTGCTGAGTCTTCAGCCTCTAACAACTGTTTTCCTTCTTTTCATGATTATAACTTATAGGTCATGGATGGATGAAGAGCAGTGTTACATTATTTTAAAGACTTTGATTTATTAGATTTATAATGAAGACCTGAAAGAATCTAGTTTAATCTGTATAGAAGATTCTTGGGGTAAATTGGGCTAAGGACATATTTCTTCCTCTATTTTTTTCAGTTCTGCTCCATTGCTTTTGAAACTCAAGTGTTATCTACATAGAGTGAAAATGGAACCACATCCTCCTTCATCATCTTAAGTCTATCTTATGATACACCCTTTGCTGTTCCTCCCCCCCAACCCTGCACCTTTGAGTAATAAGCTAACCATAATAATTATGGTCACCTTGGCTTCCAAGTAAAAATCTTCAGGACTATTAGGAAGTCTGGGACATTTGAGGAACATTCCTTTAATTTATGAGGACCTAGATCAGAGTACCTGAAATAGAAACTGACCTATGGAATCAAGGTAACAAAATATTCATGAATGTTTTGGATTTTCAGGGCTTTTCCTTGTAAAGCATGACTAATTTTTGAAATGTTTGCTGAAAGTCTCTCAGAAACATGTTACATATTTCTGTACCTTATTAAACAAAGATTCAGAATGAAATTTGTCTTTTCTTGAAAACTCACAACAACCGTAGCGAATGCCACTTTTTGTGTCATGCAGTGTTTTTCTGTCTTTTCTCCAGTTTCCAGGTGTGGCTTTATAGGGGGCTAGTAAGCCTCCTGCAGTTCTCCTGCCTTAACAAACTGCTGATTTTAATCTACTGGATCTGGCAAGTTAGATAAGCAAGTAGGCCACAACTGTATGCCAAGTACATCAGAAGGCCAGGAGATGAGCCAGGAGGGCCTCTCTGTCAAAGCACGACCCTCAAATTTTGTGCTTTATCACAGCCATTTCAACAATCCAGAGTGACTCTTCCCTCCTTCCTCCTAACCCTTTCCTTCCATCCTTCCCTCCCTCCCTTTGTCTTCCCTTCCTTTTCTGCCTCTTTCCTTCCCTCCCCACTCCTTCCTTCCTCTCTTTTCCCACCCTTCCTCTCTTTCCCTCTTTCTTCCTTCCTTCCTTCCTTCCTTCCTTCCTTCTCTCTCTCTCTCTCTCTCTCTTGCAAACTGACTTTGAATTGCTCAGCTATTTCTGCTGTTTTCTTGAGTGGAGTTTCCTAGTAGAAGACTGACCTTCAGATGAGTACAACTCAATTACATTTTCACGCTTTCAATAGTGTACTGTGTCTTCGTTTCTGAGAAATATATTTAAGTCCAAGATAAGGATGCTTATTGGAATTTAAAATAATTTAAAATTTGTGGCATGAATATTCTGGGACAGAATTTAAAGCCTCCTTTATTACATTGACCACATTTGTATATTTTGTTTCTTGCAAAATTTAAGTTGAAATTGTAGATCATTTTGTGTAATGTGCACTTAGAGAAATGGCTTTTACACTAGTTGTATAAATTGTGCTAATTACAAAAGATTTTTGAATTTAACTGGGAAAGAGAAAGGAGACATATTATAATTTCAGAATAAAACTGTACTATTAATTACCAATCTCCATTGCTGTTTACATTCTGTATTGACAAACTTAGCTTGCTGAGGGCTAAAAATTGATCTGTCCAGACCCATTTCCATTACAGTTAAAGTCATTATGTGAAACAACAGCAGCATTTGCAAAGGAGAACCGATGTATCTATCTTCGCAATTAAGTAGGAAACTTGGCAATTTGGCATTTCAGTCTATTGGGTCCTTCTTGTAGGGAATGTAATTGTTAAAGATGTGATATTCTCAAATGGCAAAACCCAACCACTGAGTTAACCTGTGCTCTGACAGTAAGGTTACATTGTGCACCCCTGTGCGACTAGACCTAAGTGTGACTCGAGACTTTTTCTTTGTAGGTCACCAGTTAATGTGTATCTATGTATAGAACCAGGCACTAAGGAATACAACATTATAAGAAAGGTACAGCCCCTATCCCTGAGGACCTGCTATTTTGCTAGAGAGATAAGACAAATGAATAAAACACATGGTGAAACAAATGTGATGCATGAAGATAGCACACAGGGATTTCTTTCTGGGCTTAAATTGCCAGGGTAGATGTTAGGTGAAGAAGGAGGTGAAAGAGATCAGCGTGGGCTGGCGTTGGGGGAGGAAGCCGGGCTCAATTATGACCTTGAGTACTTTCTTAAAAGGAGGGAAGCTAGAGGCAGAGACAGTTCACTAGAACCCTGCCCGAGGTGGAGGCTCCCCAGGATGCATGAAGTCAAAGTGAAGGTTAGTAAAGACCCTGAAGGATGCAAAGGAAAGTGGCGATGCAGTAACTACCCTTTGGACTTGAGAAGACGTCGTCACTGGAGTGAGCATCTGTGGGTGGCGCGGTGCTAGAAGAGGGAGGCTTGTCCTCAGTGCCCGTGGCCGGGAAGATGGGGTTGAGAGAGGTGTTTGTCAGGGTTCTAATCGGAGACCTTTCAGGAAAGCAGATGTTCTTGGGCTGGGTTCCCTGGAAGCAGAGCCTGAGATGGGGATTCTGGTGCAGCTGATTTATTGAGGGAGAGCTCTTAGGAGAAATGGAGGGAGGGAAGCAGGGTAGGGCAAGGGAAGAAATAAAAAATAGGCTTTCTTACCACTAAACTGAGGTTCAGGCTGATCCCATGGAGAGTTCTAGAATGTCAGTGACACCCAGGGGGCTCTTCTGACTGATGAAAAGGGGCCAAGCTTTTGTATTCTGTGTATTTTGGTCATTAGCCAGCTGCAGGTTGCCTCCAGGATGGGTGGGGAGGGCATAACCTCCCAGGTATTTCCAGACAGGTAGCTTCTGTCAGTACAGGCAATTCTCTGGCAAATGGGGGCAGGCAGCAAGGCTTTGGCAGGCAATATTTACACATCTGGGAGAGAGTTACACCTGCTCAGGAAAGTGGATTCGGACAGGGCACCACGGGATCTACCACACAGATCTTCTTACTCTCAAATCAAATGCTCTTTATCCAGTTTCTCCTCCCAGTGGCTCACTTACACTCACAAACCAACACTCTGACAATTACTTAGTTAGAAGGTAAAAGCAGTGTACCCTCTGAAAGTCCCTCCCCCACTCCCCAGGGATCTACTGCTGTCATATTCCTTTTGTGTCTGGTTGTGCCCGATTCCCAGCCTAAAATAAATATGAAATGGCAAAAGAGTTTATGTCTGTTATAGTCAGCATCCAGACAGAGGGTGGAGGGGCCTTTGGGACCCATCCCATAGGTAATAATAGCCCCGGCTTTGGGGACAGGAATCATTTCTTATTGCTTGGATAAACTGGTGGACATTTAGAAGATTACTTTATATGTAGGAAGACAGGTTCATGTTCATCTTCTCAGGCATGCATGTGCAAAAGCAAACACAATTTAGTATCATCCAGACCGAAGACAACAAATGCCTCACCCACCTAGAATTTTAGTATTTGGAGAGACAGGGGCAAGAAGATTTCTGGCCAGAAGTTTTAATCCTGGCTTCCCATTAGAAATCTGGGGGAACTTAAGCAAACAAAATACAGCAATACCTATGTGGATTCAACAAAATCTTGGTATAGAGAGAAAATCAGTAGGCATTGCTGTTTTTTTTCTTTTTTTTTTTTGTTGTTTTTTGTTTTTAATTCCCAAGAGACTATAATGTACAGCCAGGATCTGTTCTCAATCAGATAACTGTTATTATTCAACAATCTGCCCGGAGCTCTGCGGATTAAAAAACCAAGCATGTGTTTTTGTTCTTGAATCCGAGAATTTCAGCTGACAGTATTTCTGGTCTAGGCTCATGCATCTGGGGTCAGCTGTGTCTGGGGTAGATGGTTCTGCTAGGCTTGGTCAGAGTCTCACCTGGTTGGGGGTCATCTGGCTGGTAATTGGGCGAAAGTGGCTGTAGCTGAGACAGTGGGATTCTGCTCCATGTGGTCTCTCATCCTACAGGGTAGCCCAGCACATTCAGATGGTGGCCTGGTAGGGTTTCAAGAAATAGGAGAGAGACAGAAAATCTCTTGAGTTCTCAGTACAGAACTGGTCGGGCTTCCCTCTACTTCAGTCTGTTGGGCACAAGTCCCAAGGCTGGCTCAGAGTCAGGGCAGGAAGGGACTCCAAAGTTAGAGGGTATGTGTGTTGAGAGAGGGAGGTTGATGATTGAGGCCAATAATGCATTCAATCTACCACTTAAACCAAGGTCCCTAACTTTATGGTAGGACAACTGACTGTTAAAGTAGTTAATTTAAGACTTAGCTATTTCATCCACACATCTATTCATTGTCTCCACCCTGTCATATGCACCTCTTCATTATGGGCAATATTTGAACTTTGGCATCTAACCATGGCAGAGACATTTTAACATACAATATGCACATATTCTCTCTATATTTTTTAAAAAGCCTAATTCTCTTGAATTATGTTTGTGCTCTGGACTCAGCTTACAGAGACTAGATTCAAAGATAGATGGACAAGTGCAAGTACATATTTGGAATTCATTTTCTAAAGTAGTAATTATGGAGTATTCATCGTAAAGTATTAACAGCTGGAGTATGTTTCAAGAAAGTGATCATGGAATTTAATCTCTCACATTTTGACAATTCATAGCCTTGTGATATTTCTGTGCATTTCCTTACCTGAAGAACTGTTGCTCTGAAGGGAATAGATGGGTTATAGGGGAGTAAGTTTCCTGGGGTCTCTTCAATCTGGACAGAAACATGTTGAAATAGATTACACACCTACAGATGACCTGTCATTCACTTTCCAGCCATTTTTCAAAATGAATATTAATTATATTATTTTATCTTTGGGATTTTCCATAATTGATGCCTTCACCATCTGGCCCTACTTAACCTCACCCCCTCTAGACTAAAATCTGGCTCACCTGGAGTCATTCCTGGCCCCTTATTCATGCTCAAGTTGTTTTTCCCACTTACTCCATCTCCCTGGGATGCTAGCTCTTTCCTCTCCTCTCTACTTTTTCAAATCCTGCCATATTCACAAGAAGCTACTCAAACTGTCCTTGGGATCTCTTGAGACTGTTGGGGCCATGCTAATTCTTTCATCCCTTCAATAGCCATGTAACTTATTATCTGAACGTGCTGATGCCATCTGTCTTGAATGGCTGTCTGGCAGGTTTAGATACATAATCACACCTCATATGATTGGCCTGTGAGTCCCGGTCAAGCCAGGTCAACTGCTTTGACTGCTGAGCAATAGACAGTCATAGGAATGTCACCTCCTTGAAACCAGGCTGTCCATCTGCTGTGCTCATTACTATATCCATAGCATTTAGCATATAAAAGATGCTCAATCCCATCTATTCATTGAATGAAGAAGAGCAGGCAATAGATAAATCCTTGGTATATCAATCAAGAAATTGGTATTTCAGCAATAAGAAACAACAAAAATGTTAACATTTTGAGTGTGTGTGGAATCCAACATTTGTCCATCTTTCTATTGAAAATGAGCCCCTATGACATGGAAAACAATTTGTTAGACACTGGGTGGGGAGGGGCAAGCATAAACAAGACCTAACCCTGAAAGATCCTGCAGGCTTGGTTAGGGAGACCATCATTACTGAGTGACTTTTGTATATGAGGTGCTAATGCTGGTGATATTGGATGACTGGCATGTGTATCAGCCACAGTAAATAGTGTTAAGGGTCCTACACTCAAGGGTATATGATTATTAGTTCCCAAGACCTAGGGACTTTGCACAAGACATTTAACTCTTCTGGGCCTCAGGGTTCTCATCTATGAAATCAGGAGAAGATCTTGAAGAAACCCTCTAGTTCTTCCTTTCTCTGATTGGATTCTCTTAAGAAAGGCTTAGCATCCCTCTGATGGAATGACATGGTCTTAAATCTGTGGGAACAAATCAAAAATCAGAAAGTATGCCATCGTTCTTCTGTTTTCCTGGTCTGCCTCTAATCACCAGCATGACTGTCCTCCATCTCACCACGGAGAACATTAAGGTTCTTGAGGCAGCCCCGGAGGACATTTACCAGAATGCTGTTCAGCGTAGTGCCGTCCCGTTTGTGATCCTGTTTGTTAAAGCAAAAGCAAAACAGCAAGAACAGAAGTGTTTATTTCTTCCTGACTGGGCCTGATCTAATGGGTCTTTTGTTGAGTCCCATTGCTCATCCACCTACCCAAATGTTCTCTTTCAATCTGCCCAGGAACATAATGTAATGTTTGGTAATTTATCACCGTTACTAGTTCCCACAGACTGAACCAATGCATAATGGAATGCTTGTTTCCACTAGTCCTAGACCTCAATCCAGAAGCCTTGTCCCCAGGGGCAATCACACATGACCCTATCCTTTGTGAGTCAAGAGCAGTGGCCTGTTTCCCCCCAGATTCATCTTAGCTGTCATCTTCATGGGGACTCCCCTCACCCCATTTCTTTGAAGGGTGTCCCAGATTTACGAACTCCCAGGTTGAGGATATTTTATAAACTTGGCCCTAAATGGGGGCAGATACTGCACATCATCACATTGGTGCATTAACCTGTTTAAAACCTTGGCAAGGATTGATTATTTTAATGCTTGTCTTTCTGAGCTTCTCAGCATTGAAAAACGCTTTGTTTCTAGGATTGTGTTTGCCTGCCCTCCCACACAACGAAGCAAATATCTCCATGACAGATGGGCTACCCTGCAGCCCTCAAAGTCAGCAAACTAAAGGCTTATTAAGCTAGAGGGAAAACAAAGTCCAGATCCTCTGTGGAAAGCACCCTTTACTTACCCCATTTGGTCATTTATGGGTCTAAGTTGGTTGAAATCTATATATGCATGGAGATTGTAGTCTCCTTATGAACTGGAGGCTGTGGCTGGCCAACATTCAATGGGCATGCTTGAGGTTATCCTCTGGCGGATATTAAAATTTTTGTTCCAGGAAACAGGCTGGTCAGATTAGTCTGTGAGTGAGTTTGTCATCATGAATGCAAAACACTGACTGTGGGAAGTAGACCGAGGTCTCCCTCTCTGGGGGGAAAGAATAAATAAATAAATGAATCTCTACCCAAGCATGTTTAAAGTGTGTGTCTGTTGGAGGCTGTCTTCTTGATGACACCCAGGACCCCGAGAGGTTCTAGCATTTACTTGTTCATCCAGTGGCTTTCCCACTGGAGTGAAAGGCAAAGGATTTTCAATGGACTGTAAAACTTTGGAGGGTCTGTCCCCACTTCTGGAGGGTTTTTTCCTCTCCTCTGACTGCCTCCTAATCCAACTAGTTCTAACTACAATGCCATCATCACTTGTTTTGGTTACCTGGCCCTTTCACTACCTCAAAACAGAGTGGATAAAAACAAGAGCTGTCATTTATTTTGCTCACAATTCTGCAATTTGACCAGGGGTCAGCGGAGAAGGCTTATTGCTGCTGTCCATGGTATCAGTGGATGGGGCTCAACAAAGGGCTGGAGGAGCAGCTTCCGAGACTACACATTCACCTGGCTGCTGGCCGTCTGCTGGAGTCTCAGCCTTAGTCCCTCTTCATGTGGGCTTCTGTGTGGCCTGAGCTTCCTCACAGCATGGTGGTTGAGTTCCCAGGGTAAGCATCCCAAGAAAGAGAGCCAAGCAGAAGCTTGGTGGTTGAGTTCCCAGGGTAAGCATCCAAAGACAGAGAGCCAAGAAGAAGCTGTACTCCCTTTCATGACCTTGCCTAGAAGTTGCCCACTGTCACTTCTTCTTCTTCTTCTTTTTTTTTTTTTTAATATTTTATTTATTTGACAGACAGAGATCACAAGTAGGCAGAGAGGCAGGCAGAGATAGGGGGTGGGGAGCAGACTCCCTGCTGAGCAGAGAGCCCAATGTGGGACTTGATTCCAGGACCCTGAGATCATGACCTGAGCTGAAGACAGAGGCTTAAATCACTGAGCCACCAGGCACCCCTTGGTGTCACTTCTGTCATACTTGTCCTACTCTACAAGTCAGGGCAGTCACAAAGCCCTGTCCACATCCGGGAGAGGAGGCATAGACTTTACCTCTTGATAGAGGGTAGCAGAGGGGAAGGCTCTGAAAGGTCATCTGGATGGGCCATATTGTGGTGCCATGTTTGGAATATAAAACCTGGAACTGTCCGTTCAGGCATGTTCTCTCTCAGCGCTTAGCCTTTGCTTTCTCTTTGTCTAGAACGCTCCTCCCTTAGGTGTGCATGTGGCTTACTTCCTCTATAGCTTCGGTTCTTCAGTAGTTTCTTCTCTTCAAGGTCTTCCCTGGGGGGCTTAGGCAAAATGAAACCCTGCCCGACTTCCAAATCCCTTTCCTGCTTGCTTTTTCTCCATAGAACTTGGCACAATCTACATACTGTATTTTACTTATTTATTCTGGTTTTATCTTTTTTACTTTACTGTTCTCTTCATTAAATTGTAAGCTTCCATTAAGGAAAGGATTTTAGTGTCTTATTCATTGCTGTTTCCCCAGAGCTACTGGAGTGCCTGGCACATAGTTGTGGACTCAGTAAATATTTGAGTAAATTAATGAACATCTGCCATCATAAGACACAAGAAATGACAGTGACCATTTGTTCTCATTTACTTTGATCCATAGGTCTTGAGTGCTGTCCCAGGCATATAGACACTCTATGATGATTTAATTAATGAAGTAATTAAATAAATATAGGGGTTTTTAAACTGTTTCTCAATTTGATAAAATCAACAATAAACCAGCAGTATTCCATCTACTGTCATGTATTCCCTGTGAGTCCCCCCTCCTCGTCTGCAAAGACACAGTGCCATCCAATGGGGATATTAAATTCTGCCCTAACAGTGCTACTCCAGCTTCCTGTTAGAGCCAGAAAGTTGTAAGAATGGAAGGAGGAAAAATCACAAGGGTTGCCCAGGAGAACAGACAGAACTCTGGCAGTGATTTTGCCTTCATTGTTCGTCATCTGAAAGGGTTGACCTGTATGTCAGTTGGAAGGTGCCTTTCCCCCAATCTGGTTCCATGTTTGCAAGTTCAGATGTCCTAGAAAATAGCAAGAAAGCAGGAAGACAATTACTTCAAATATTATCATGCAGTTGATGGGGCATTTCTGCTGTCCTTGAGGAATGGCCTCTTTTGTTAACGCATGGCTCTTTAGATAGGCATTCCCTGCCTTGTGCTTGGGAGCACGTTCTCAGGACGTGTTTGGAATAAAGTAGTGACATTACAAAATGTATTAATAAAGTGTCTTTTAAATTGTATGTGCTCTTGAGTTTCTGTTAAATATTACTCACTAAAGCATACAAGTTGGAATCAGGCTGGAATGCCCTGGACACGTCAGGTATATTTCCCAGAAATTCAAAAGGAGTCTGTTCTGGCTTGCAGTGACATTTCAATGTGTGTACCATTTGACAATTTCTCCCCCCTGCCAAAGTAGAGAGAAAAGAGCCATGGCCCCAGGCAGCTTCAGGTTGGTAGACAGGATCATAACAATGACCTACATGTGTCACCTGAGTCAGGTCAGCAGCATATAGGGTCTCCATCACTCCCTGTTGCCTCAAGACCCTGGATCTGGAAATGTCTAGAAGAGAGGCAAAGGGTGGCCTGTTATCCATGTCTGGTGGATTGCGTGAGGTCAGGGTGTTCCCAGGGCTCTGCCAAGGCTGATTCCTCCTCAAGCAGAGTTTACAAGAAGGAAAGGACTGACATGCTTTGAGCTCCTTGTGAGAATAGGTAGGAAGAATATAAACTATTAATGTAATTTATGGGCAGAAGCACTTTGAATATAAATGAAGCAACCAATGGCCCTTTTGATTGGCATTTATATCTCCTTTTATAGAGATCACATAGAGTAGTGTTATAATTCTTGACAGTTTTGATTGTAAAATATATGGGACTTTAAGCTCTCTGGAAGAAAGCAAAGATGATTAATATTAATAATGGACAATTAAATACACAACAGACATGAGTAATATGTTTTGTATTTATATAGCTATTGTTTTAACACATTGGAAAACACTATACACTTTATTGTCAGGAACGCAGTAATAATAAGACAGTATATTATTTAGGTCACATAAAAGAAGACATTCAACCTAATCTCTAAATCCTATTAATTTCTTTACTCACATTACAGAAAAAACAAGAGCCATTTGACTCTACTATTCAAACTAATGTATTCAAAGCAATGTGCCTGATTAAAGACGTAGATCAAAATTCAAATAAGTTGGTTCAAATGCAGTCAGTACCATAGTCATTTGGAAGTGTCAAGGAAGACTGGATCTCTAAAAAATAAATAAGACACTGAGCAAATCAAAGTATATTAATATCACAGTGGTGAGCATGTTTTGTGTGTTTTTTTTCTTCTTCTATATGCAGGATGCTGAGTGAAGTAACTGGGCTCTGTCAGCAAAAATACGGTTCTAATAAGAGTGTGTACTGTTATGGGAGAAACTATTTCGATAGAAAATGCACATCCCTTAGATTATATCTAGGACTTGGAAAATTGCAAAAATATTTTACCACTTCTATTTCCCAGTTCCTCCTCCCTTCCCATGACTCTATCCATGGGTATGTGGAAAAAGTAGAGGATGACACAAGAAAGAATGGGTATTCTGCTTTGTCTTTAGGTCAAAATAGAACAAAAGAACAAGTGAATACTGTGTATATCAGATCTTCATCCAAAAACCATTTGGACTTCTTTAAAAAAAAATATTATAGGTCAAGGGTGAAAAAGCAATAGAAGTAAAAATTGTAATAACATGTAGAAAATGTGATCCCCCAAATAAATAAATGACTAGTATACACGTGGTATTCTGAAAAGTCCTAGTCATGTAAAAGTCACCTCCCCTTACTTAAATTTAGGTTTGAATTTTTTTTTAAACCAAAGAAAGAAGACAACGTGAACAGTTATATAATTTACATACGTGTAATTACTCTTCTTAGGAAAACACACCTGTTTTATTTTCTAAGATTTGAAAGAAGCTTTTCTTTTGATTTTATCACATATTATTTTTTGTTGTTTGTTTTGTCTTCATTCCCATGTGGACTTTATAATGAGATTCTGGTGATAGACCCAGAAATAAATTCTCCCATTCCAACCCTTGTGCAATTTGCTGTGGTGTGGAAAGCCCTTCTGATATGAGAGATTGTTATGACTCTTCACTGCCCTGTTTACCTCTGAGGTCATATGCCTTATTTTTAGTGTTGTGCCCAGTAGCCTTTGCTGCATAAACGAGCTATCCCAAAACTTCATGGCTTACACCAAACAATTATTTATTTGCTCACAATTCTGTAGGCTGGCAGTGTGGGCTGGGCTAGACTGGGCCATTCCTCCTCTCTGGTCTTGCCTAAGCTCACTGCATCTGGAGCTCAGCTGGAACTGAGTGGGCGGGGCTGACCTCACTCACATGTTTGGTGGTTGGTGGACTGAAGGCTAGGGTGCTTTGTCGTTCCTCAATTTCGCCTTTCTAGTAGGTTAGCTTGGGTTCCTTCAAATTACTATTTCAGAGTTCCAGGTACATCGGAAATAGAGCAAGCCTTACTTAGTTGAGTGCAAGGCACTGTTCAGTCCTCTCTCAGCATTGCATTTGCTGATGTCTCATTGACAAAAGCATTACACGGTCAAGTCCAGATCCGAGGGATGGAAAAGTAAACTTCACTCGTGAAGGCAGTACCTGCAATCAATTTGAATTTTGAATTTGAGGCTTTATTTTCTTTTTTTTTGTTTTCTTTTTTCTTTCCTTTCCTTCCTTCTTTCTTTTTCCCTTTCTTTCTTTCTTTCTTTCTTTCTTTCTTTCTTTCTTGTCATTCTACTGCCAGGTTCAATTTTGCTTCTACCACTGGAGGGAGAGGACCACCTCCCCTTGCTGACACTGCAGGTTAAAGGAAAGAACTGTAGCTTCTACTCCTTGCCTAAAACCCAGTGTCCCCGGGGGGGTCGCCTGTGGGGTGTCTTAGATGCTCTTTCTGAAAGAGGAATTCACCTCATGAGTTGAGACAGCAGGGACTGAGAATGCATCTGATTTAAGAGGTGTGGGGAGAACAAGGAGAATATAGAAATGAATAGAAATAATGCAGGTGGAAATTGTGTGTATGAACATGAGGGCATGCGCACATGGGAGGTGAGGGATGAATGAATTAGTATTTCAGTGTTAACCGGCTTTATTCCTTTGAGGGCAAAGGAGAATCATTGAACAATTTTAGATTTTTCTAAATCATTTCCCAAGTGTATATCAGGTTGTGGCTTAAGATAGATCCCAAAACATTATCACAAAATATTCTTTCTTTGTCAGGACCTCTCAAGATGCCTTCTTTTATATCTGGAAGTTCCTAGAGGCACCTCAAATGTTTTTACAAATACAATCTTCCTAGCTACCATGTGGTGTCTACCATTTTCTCTGCCATGGTCCCCTGCAGGGATGTCAGCTGCAGAGGCCGCTGATGCTGGCAAATGCCCTTTCAAGATTCTGGGGATACACAGGTGCTGATGCAGGCTTTGTCTCCCACTGGGGATGAAAGTGCTAGCATCAGCATTGTTGGGTCTGCAGATGCCCCTTTTATTCTTATAGCCTTGTAAAGGTTTTCCTGCAGTGACCGCCTATGGATTTTACTGGTTGTTAAATTTGTTTTTTTGACTCAGTTGGATGAATTCTCTTGCAGCAGTGTTTGAGTTCCTCATGCAAACAGAGCTCTGATGAGTCTGCTTCACAGGTCCTTCACATAACCCTTACATTCATTACCTGTGGCCTTGAGATGCTGTACAGCAAACAGCCACAAAGCCTCATAAGTCTATGGGTCACCTGAGTGGCTATGGCTTGTGCATCGAACTGATAAGCTGTGGGTAGTCAGGTGGCTTTGTTGCTCTTGCCTGTACTCTCTGACATATCTATGTGGGCACTTCGCTTAGGAGGTGTGGCTCCATCCATGTCATCTCTTGTCCCCCAACAAGCTAACCCAGGTTTGTTCTCATGACAGAGGCAAGTTTCTAAGAGAGAGCGCAAGCACTCAAAATCTCTTGAGATTTAGGTTCAGAATCTCCACAGTGTGACTTCTCCTATTCAAAGCCAGTCACCAGGCCACATCCAAGGGATGGAGTAATAAACAGACTTTATCTCTTGGTAGGAAGAGCTGCAAAATCACATTGTGAGGGCCGTACATACAGGGCGAGGGCAGAGAACCGAAGCCATCTTTGCTACCAATCTAACTACCACAGACCCAGTCACCTCTGAGTCCTGAGGTGAGCACAGGTTGGCAACCCAGACAATGTTAATTGCATTTTAGAAAGATTAATTTGGTAATCCTTCTAAAAGGGTAGGAGATAAATTGATTTGGGTAGTGGTAGGGGAGGTTGGTGTAACCAGCAAAATGGCTTTTGCCTTAATATAAGTGATAAATCAGGGGTGTCTAGAACAGGGATAGCGAATATGTTGCATACTGTGTGATTGATTTGTAGTAAATCCCTGCAGTGGGGCATTGAGGAGAATTATGTGGCCACTTTCCTGGGTGAGCTGAACACAGAGCTTTGATGGATTGGCCGTGTTTGCCATGGTCATCGATGGGAGGAATGACAGCACAGGACCAGCTATTTGCCATTTTTGTTCTACCAGGGGTGGTGAAGTGAGGTTAAAGAGTCTTTTGAAATTAATTAAGAGGCAGAATTAAAAAGTATTGGAGATCCAGTGCAAACAAAGGAGAACTATTATTCTAGGACAGTCCTAGATTTTGGATTTGGGTATTAGATGAATGATAATGTCATTTCTAGAAGTGGGTCATATTATATAAGGAGTAGGTTTGTGTCTGTATGAGATAGGCCAGTCTTGTATCATATTGCAAAATATATTTTTTTCTGTCATCTTTGGTGCACAACAAACCAACCAAAAGCTTACACGTTGTGATGGTTAATTTTGTATGTCAGCCTGACTGGGCCATAGGGTGCCTCAATATTTGGTCAAACATTATTCTAGGCATTTCTCTGAGAGTGTTTTGGATGAGATTAACATCTTCATTGCTAGACTTAGTTAAGCAGATTGCCCTCCCTAATGTGAATGGTCCTTAACCAATTGGTTGAAAGCCTGAATTAAACAAAAAGGCTGACTCTCCTTGAGTCAGAGAGAACTCCTTCTGCTTGATAGCCTTTGAACTGGGATGTCAGCTTTTTATTGCCTTCACGTGCAAACTGGAACATGAGCTCTTTCTGCGTCTTGGGCTTCCTGACTTTAGATTAGAACTACACCATCTGTTCCATTGGTTCTCAGGCCTTTCAACTTAGACTGGAATTACACATTGGCTCTCCTGGGTCTCCAATTGGCCAACTTACCTTACAGATCTTGAGATTTGTCAATGTCTATAATCACATGAACCATGCATTTAAATACTCACATATGCATCCTACCAGTTCTGTTTCCCTAGAGAACCTTGGCTAATATAGAAGCTTAAAGCATCTGTTTTACTTCTCATAATCTGCAGGTTAGACATTGGACAGGAGGGACTGGGGATGCTCTGTGGTATTTGGGGTCTCAATGTTCCTCCTTCTGGCCTCTCCTTCTCAGGATGGTCTCATCATAACAAAATCTAGTCTGAGCTACTTTAGAGTTTGACAGATGCCCTAGGAGCAAGTATTCCAAATGGACAAACACTTCTTAAGTCTCCACTTCCACTGTTTGATAATGTCCCATTGGCCAAAGCAAGTCTAGTGGCCAAGTCCAGAGTCAGTGTGACAGGGGACTACACAAGGACACGGATGCCTAGAGATGTAGTTCTCTGGAGCCATCAAAGTTAGCTTGTCACTGTGGAGGGGGGGTTTGATGTTCCATCTTGGGCCTATTAATTCTGATATGCCTATGTGATAGCCAAGTAGGGAGAGTCAGGTGCAATATGGGTCTGAAGCTAGGAAAAGGTGATTTAGCTGGATAGGTACATTTGGAAATCATGACTATATAGCAGTAATATGAAAATATTCCACAATAAGGACAAGAACCACTCAGAACAGAAACTAGTTCTAGTCTTGAAACAGGGTCTCAGGGAGTCCTCTGTTATGCTAGGCATTTTCCCTGTTGTTTTTGGTGACAGGAGTCCCAGGAAAAGAGGCAGGACTGATAGGGTTATGAAATGGCACTGGTGGATGGAGGGCACCGGACATCAACTATTTACTAGTTGGTAGGAAATATTAGAATATTTTGACAACTAGTCTGAGTATCCTCTCTGTATACAGGTGATGGCTGATGCCATGGGTAGTGTGGTCACCAGGGTACTAAGACTGAGCATTAGATTAAACAAGATGATGTGACCAATATTTAACCTGGGCTACACAAGGCATAATATCATATGCTTCAACCTAAGTCATGATGAAACAAAAATAAGGCTAAAATGGATACCAAAATTTGATCTACAGGCAGGCAAACAAGAGGAGTCCCCAAAGGAAATTGAAAGAGAAGATTCCATGGAAGGCAAAGGAGGAACACAGAAGAGGAGGGAAGCCAGCAAACATCTTGAAAACCATGTCATGGAGTTCAGGTAAGATGATGACTGCTGGTCTTTTGTATTTGGCCACTAAGAGGTGACCTATATGAGTTCCATTTCAGGGAAATGTTTCATGGCAGAATCATGTATCAGAGGATCATGAAGTACCTGGAAAGTGAAAACTTTCCTCTCAACTCATCTTGAGTTTAGAGTATTTCCCTTTGCCTAATAGTAAGGTGACAAAAGGTAATTGATTTGGAAGTAGAGTTAGGGGTAGTTTATGTTTTTTAAAATGAGAAAGACCTGCCCACATTTATATGAGAAATGGAAAGATAATATTTAAAGATCCTTTGGCATGATGTTGTAAGATGATCTGTTGAAAAGGTCAGATGGGGAGTGGAAAGAGCGAAGTCCTAGGGTCAGGTGCTGGGGGTTCTTGTCCTAGCTTTTCTGGTTTTGAGGGCCAGTCCAGTCATGTTGTAGCAAATCTGTCTTGGTAAACGGTGGTTCCCAGCTTGATTGCACAGTAGGATGACTGGGAGGCATTTAAAATTCTCCAGGCTCATGTCTCACTCCAGACCCATGACCTCAGAATCTCTGGGGTATGCCTAGGCTGCAGTATGCTTTTTGAGCTCTTACTTTATTTCCTGTGCATATCAGATTGAAAAAAACTGCTTTAGAATATTCATTTTTTACCTTCCATTGCCTCAGCTTTGGTGCTTTAGTACCCAGAGTTCACTAACTCTAACACCAGTGGCTTCTCATGGCAATATGGCCGTCACAGAACATCTCCCAGGGAAGTGATGCTCAGCTTTAGCTGTGTATTAGAATCATCTGGGGGCACTTGTAAAATGCTGATGTCAGGGCCTCACCACAGAGACTCTGATGTAATTGGTCTGGGATGTTGCTATGGGTTAAACTCTGTTTACCCACTGATATGTTGAAGTCCTAATCACCACCCCCCCAAGATATGTTGAAGTCCTAATCCCCAGTACCTCAGAATGCAACGTCATTTGGAAATAGGATCTTCAAAGAGGTGACCAAGTTAAACTAAAGTCATTAGCATGTACCTCAATCTCATCTGACTAGTATCTTTCTAAAAAGGAAATTTGAATACAAAGACTTGTACAGAGAGATTATGTGAAGAGAAATAAGGGAAATGGCATGGCAAGATTAGATTGGCATTAGGTTGCCTCAAGACAAGGAACATCCGGGCTTCCAGCAGCTGGAAGAGGCAAGGAGGGATGGTGCCATCCAGGTGTCAGTGGGAGCATGGCTGATACACACATTTCAGACTTTGAGTCTCTGGAGCTGTGAGATAATACATTTCTGTTGTGATAAGCCACGTAGGTTGTACTATTTTGTTACAGCCGCCCTAGGATATTAACAAAGATGGTCTTTGTAGGAGTGGCCCAGATGATGCTAATGGGCCAGGATTGGCGTTAGTTAACTATTAAGGGAAATAAATGTAGAGCAAGTATTCCCTGAGAAGAAAATGTCAAAATCAGTTTAGGAGCCACACAAACATAATTATCACAAGCGTAATATTTAAACTATAGTAATCTGCAGAGTAATTTTAATGCCTACTTATATATTTCTTCCTAACTTGGGGCTTTGTATTATAAAAGAGACATGTGCTGTCTTGCTCCTCTGAAATTTCTTGCCTGGATTTTTAGTCTAATTTTTCACCTTGAGTGATGAGGATGTGAATTTCTACTTCCTGTGTGCTATACAGGCTTTCTCATGGCATATCTTTTACTTTTCATGCCTAAGGGCACTGACATGCACCTATCCCTATTGGACTTTATCCTGTTCATTTATAATGTAACATTTCTTCAATTTGTCAAAGTTACTTAGAATTCTGATCCTGCAGTCCAACATTCTAATTTCTATTACTCAAGGAGAGTCCCCAGGACAATTGAATTAAGAATTATATGAACAGGAGGAGGAATCAATTTCGAGAAGATCAGATAATGGAAGGTTTATTATATTATGTACTGCATTAAAGTGTAAAGATGTATGAAAGATAAATGGTCAATACATGAATTATACAAAGACTTCCTTAAACGAGCCTGTGAGATTAGGCCCTGTCCAGGCAGTGTGAGACATAGAATCTTGTCACTGTCATTCAAAGTCTGGTACACAGGCTGGCAGGATCAACATTACCTCAGAGCTGGTTAGAAACACAGCATCTCGGACTCCATCCCAGAGCTACTGAATTCAAATCTGCATTTTTACAGGGGCTCCAGGAGAAGCATGTGCGTATTAAATTTCCAGACACCCCGATGTACACCTGCTCTTGTGTCAAAGAGCCCACTGAGTAGGCGGTTGGGGAGGCAAGATACAAATGTGGTAAATCAGTACTTCTCAAAGCATGGTCTAGAGGACCACCTGTATTCGAATGACCTTCAGGTCCTGCTAAAAGGAAGGATGTACGTTTGGCCCCTTCAGAGACCAACTCAGTTGGAATCTTTGGAGGTGGGACTCAGGAATTTGCATTTTTGATAAGTTCCTGAGATGAATTGGATGCACATTAAAGTCATAGAGTAACAGTTCCAGAACAATAGAAATTAATTTCACCTCCCCACATCTGAGGAAGATGACACCCTTCCATTATTAATAATAGCTGTGCCTGATGGCAGTGTCATGGATGGGCAGCTGCTCTTCCCTAGAGCAGTGTAGTCGAAGGATGGTCCACAGATCAATAGCATGGCCATCCCCTGCGAGCTGGTTAGAAATGCAGAATTTCACACTTTTAACCCTGTATCTACTGGTATGGGCTGAATCGTTTCCCCCTGCAAATTCTTATCTGAAGTTCTAATTCCCAGTGCCTCAGAATGTAACCGTGTTTAAAGACAAGGAATTTGAAGAGGTAATGAAGTTAAAATGAGATCGTTAGGGTGGACACTGACCCAGTGTCCTTACAGGAAGAGGACATTTGGACACATATGTATGCTCCTAGAGGGGAGACCATGTGAAGACAGAGGGAGGCAACAGCCATCCATAAGGCAAGGAGAGAGACCTCAGAAAAAAATCAACCTTGATGACTCCTCGATCTTGAACTTTTAGCTTCTGGAATGTTGAGAAAATACATTTCTGTTGTCTGAGTCATTCAGTCGGTGGTACTCTGTGGTCATAGCAGACTAATATACTAATTAAATTAGAATCTGATTTTTTTTTAAGATTTTTATTTTTTATGTAATCTCTGCACCCAATGTAGGGCTTAAACTCACAACCTGGCGCTCGAGAGTCACATGCTCTACTGACTGAGCCAGCCAGGTGCCCTGAGAATCTGAATTTCTAACAAGATTCATAGGTGATTTGGGTGTATCAGAAGGTGTGAGAAGCACTAGTCTAGGACAGTGGCTCTCAAATTTTATAGGGCATCAGATTTACCTTGAGGGCTTATTAAAATAACAGATTGCTGGGTCCCGTTGTAGAGATTGATTTGGTTTTCTTGGGCTGGGGCCAGAAAAGTCTGCATTTCTAACAAGCTCCCAGGTGATGCCAAGGGTGTTGGTCTGCTGACCACACATGGATGGTTGGTACAGTTGGGACCAGCATCAGCTTCACCTGGTAATTATTAGAAAAACAAATTTGGAATTCCTGCCTCCTCCCGCCCCTCACTCCCCACCCCAGCTACCCCCAAGACTTGCTGAATCAGAGATTTGAGGGCTGAGCCCAGCATGCTGACTTTGAAGCTTGAGTTTGAGAATTGGTGGTCAAGTGCTCAATGAAATCTGGGCAAAAAGGCCATGAATAGTTTTAAACACTCCCTTACCTCCAGGTGATTATTTTGATGTTTTTCTAAAGGCATGCTTTCACCCCTCCAATTAAGAATCACAGCCAAGTAATGATTCTGGCAATAGCCCAAACAGTGGTTCTTAAACATGAAAGTGCATCAGATCCCCCTGAATATTGGGCCCAGCCCCCAATTTATGATTTGCGTGTGTGAGGGGAGTATCCCAGAACTTGTGTTTCTTAACAAATTCTCACTTGGTCCTTTTGATGTTTGTTCAGGGACCACATGTTGGCAAACATTAGGGCTTGGAAAATACCATGATAGGGTCAAATTTTTATATCACTGATACGGCCGACAGTATGGGTTGGCCAACCAAATGCTTATTCTGGAGTCATTTTTCCCATAGCTTTATCCAATATAGGACCCAGGAAAAGGTCAGTGTCCACTTTCTCAGACTAGTCTATATCCAGGAGTGACCATGTGATCCTCTGACAAAATTGTGCCCATTGGGACTTAAGCAGAAGTCTGCAAGGGGTGTGGGCAATTCTGGAAAAGTTATTGCACCATGTTGATAGTACATCTGGCATTGCATTTTCCCCTTCTCTGGCTTGGAGCACAGAGATGATGCCTGGAACTGAAGCAGCCTTGCTGGGACCACAAGCATACATACAAAAAGGTAATGGGCCAACAAAATAAAGGTGGCAAAGGGGCCAGTTAGAAACACAGGACCAGTGCTCAAAACCTCTACCTTCAGAAGTTGCATTATGTGAGACAACAGTCTATTGCTAAAGCCACCTTGAATTGAGTTTTCTGTTCCTTATAGACAAAACTGCTTCTGATAAGAAACCATCGTATAATTTAAAAAGAAAAACAAAACAAAACAAAAAAAACATTTGCAAGTGGCCTGAGGTTGCCAGACTTTATTCTCTTAAGATAGAACATAAAAACAAAACAAAAACCCAATAACATAAGAAAACTATAAAACTACCATTTAGCACCATGGTGTATAATAAAGGGCATGTTAACCTACAATAAAAAGGTAGAAAAATTTAATTGGCTAAGTTTAGCTTTTGAAAACAGCTGTATTCTTCATTTTGATGAAGGTAAGTGTAAAGTTGTCAGAGGTCTCCAGACATCTCCAGACCAACAGTTGGTGGCTGCTAGCAGGCAATGGACACCTTACATTTTCTCCTCAATGAGCTATAGTTCAGGCAAATGAAGATAATCATTTGTCGAATAGTCTGTTTGGCTTATATCAGTAATCATCAATAAGTGAAGCTCATTTAGCATTTCATAAGTATGTTTGAACTTGGCTATATCTTTGTGGCTCCTGCAAGGACTCTTAGTCAACACCTTCCTATAGAAGTTCCTTGAATCATTTCATGAATTGCTCTTACCTGCTACGTCCTGATACACATGTCTGTACAGAAGCACACATACGCATGGTTAACTTAACCATCAGCCATGAAAAAGGAAGCAAAGGTAGAGGCACAGAAAGCCTCAAAAATAGCATGTGTATCTTAAAATAATCCTTTACAAGATGTGCTCATTGCTGAGAAACTGCTTTGCTCAAACCTAAATCCAGCCTGAGGGTTTTGTTTGTTTGTTTGTTTGTTTTTGGATACAAAATAATTAGTCTTTGAATCAGCTTTTATTTTTTTTTAAAGATTTTATTTGTTTATTTGACACAGAGAGAGATCACAAGTAGGCAGAGAGGCAGGCAGAGAGAGAGAGAGAGAGAGAGAGAGCGGGAAGCAGGCTCCCTGCTGAGCAGAGAGCCTGACGTGGGGCTGGATCTCAGGACCCTGGGATCATGGCCTGAGCCGAAGGCAGAGGCTTAACCCACTGAGCCACCCAGGTGCCCCTGAATCAGCTTTTAATCTTATGTTAATGAGACCCCCTACAGCCTTGGCTCATACCTTCAAATTAGAGATTGATCTATAATTAATAAGGCCTATAATGGCGGTACCTGAGACAAAAGAGATCTCTGGGTGGCTGGGAAGAGAGCGCAGAGAAGTGAGGGAAGGGCAATTACCGTTGCATTCGTGCTGGATACAGACGTGGCTCCTGGTGACAGAATGAAGCAGGTATCTCAGGGTAAGTGGTCTGATGGCTCAGCTTCTCTGACAAGAAAAGCAGCTACACTGCCCCCTCGGAGATCTTGGGTGGGACTATGGGTGCTGCATCTGGTCCCGTCCTTAACAAGAGCATCCCTACTCATGTGCCCCCAGTCCACCCTTCATGAGGTTCCCACCCTGGCTGGAGAAACGTGCTTTGAACTGCCTACGGCATCTGAGAAGAGCACCAGGGCAAGAACTCATTTGTTTCTTTCCAGCTATTTTTGGAGCCATGTGACTTTTTTACACTGTAGCTTTACAACCCCAAAATTCCTAGTGATTGGAGGAGAGGAACACTTGCTGATTAATTAAAATCTAATTTTCTGTTCTATCATAATTGCAGCAGCAGAGAAGGAAAAAAAAGTAAGACTTATTATTCCAAAAATGAAAATAATCCCCGGACAGTTTAGTCTTATTATGAGCTCTGTGTTACAATTTGTTTTAAATTGAATCAATAGAACAAACGTGGAAATGAGCTCTGTGAAATCATTTATTTTTAAAGGATTTAAATGAAAGCCTGCGTCATTTTGGTTAAAATTTTTTAGACTCCACTGGGATAGACCTCTTGATAAAGACAAAGGAAAGAAGAGGACTTTAGGCTTTGTGGGAGGTCTGGGACAACCCTTGGGGACTGCCAGTGCATGGTTTTATGACTGTGATTTCTAACCATGTTTAAGACACCACAGTGGTTCCCCTGTTAGCTCAGGAGATGATGTGAAATTGTCCCCCAACACACAGAAATCTCAAAACACAATTCATTTCAGCTCACTTGGAATTTTTAGACTAGGTAGCACTGGAAAGTTGAGGCAGCTGCCTGAAAGGGGAGAGAAAGCCCTCGAGAGGCTCGCTGGGTGCCTCTCCTCCCTGACGTGGCTCTAGCATGTGGGCTGGGCTGTGAAGGGCATCAGTGTGAGAGGTGGTGACCTGGCACCTGGGGATTAGAGCTGGCTTTCCCAATGTAATTACTTGGTCCACTGGTTCTAATGGGAAGGAGGAGCTGATTTTTACCTCTTCACTTTCTGCTGAGTCTTCATGTCACCCGCCAAGTTGTATCGCCTCTAGCTGGGGATGGGAGAGTGCTGGAGAGAGTAGTGATTAAGTGGTGGACACCTGGGGAATTTAAAATTTGCACTTCATAAATGTCCTGTATAAGTGAGTGAAGTGCCATTAGTGCTAAATCAAAAAGGATACACAATTGTGCATATATGTATATTTATATTCATACAAAAATTATGTATATTTATATTATGTATTTGCATATTCTATATATTTATTTATAGTACATATTAGTACTTCTATGTATATACATTATTTTATGTAGACATATATTTATAATATTACATATGTATGTATAATATGTACACATTTGCACATTTATGTTCTGAAATGTTTTAATATATATATATATATTGCATGTATGCATGTCATATGTATGATATCTGTATATATGCATCTGTAATGTATTCCATAGGTGTCTATGCTTATTTCTGTTTTTATATATAACATGTATAAACGTGTGTGTGTGTGTCTAGATAGATAGATATTTACAAAAATGTCATATATATAGCCATGTGTATATATCCATATATCTAGATAGGATACAGAATATACACTAAAATATCAAATGGATAACATGGTCATGTCTGGTAAGTGGGATTGAGGATAATTTTTATTTTCTGTCTTTCTGTAGTTTCTTTCCTTTTCTTTCTTATTTTTTTGTTTCTGTAGTTTCTAAATATTCTATGACTATAAACTATTGCTTTTGCAACCACAGGAAAGTCAATAAAAGGAAAGAGAGAGACGCTTTCCTGCATGTTGTACACATCCTCAGGGCAATTCCTTTCCTGCTATGATGAGTGAGGGGTCCTGATTCCCCTAATTGTGGGTCACTTTCTTTATCTCAGACTGTTTTCTGTATCCTCTGGGACAAAGAAGCATCGTCTTCAGGCTACGTGGGTTTGGATGGCTCTAGGATTTGTCCCTCTCCTCCTTCCCTTCCCCTGGCATGCATAAGCTCACTCATCTGATATGATCACAGAGAATCTCCAGGGTCTTTCCAACATTCCTATTCTTTGTGTTCACTGATGCTCGTATGATTTATCATACACATGTCTTCCTTCCCTCAATCCTTCATGGCAGACAAAGCAGAAATGAAACTGTAGTAAGTATGTACATGTGGGCTTCTGAATGGCTCAGTCAGGTAAGCATCCTACTCTTGATTTCATCTCAGGTCATGATCTCAGGGGTGTGAGATCGAGCCCTGCGTTGGCCTCTGTGGTCAGCGTGGAGTTTGCTCGAGATTCCCTCCCTCCCTCTGCCCTTTCCATTACTTGTGCTCTCTAAATAAATAGATAAAATATTTAAAAAAAAATATATATATATATAAACATGTTAAGCACAGATCTGGAAGGGCTTATTGAAACACTGTATTTCTGATTCAGTAGGTCCAACCGGGGCCGGAGGAACTGTATTTCTAACAGACCCCCAGGTAATGCCCAGGCTGCTGGTCTCTGGACCAGCCTTTAGTGGTCTAATAGCCCACAAGGTGTAGACCCCAGAGCAGCGGGAGCAGCAGCGGTGAATTTGTTAGAATCACAGGTTTCAGAATCCATCCCAGAAGGTGTTGAGTCAGGATTTGTGTTTTTAAAGAAGGTTCCCAGGATATTCAAGTGCACATGAAAAAGAGCCGCTGGGATAGGCGTGAGCAAGAAAGACGGGGGCTGTTGAAGGCAACTAAGAGGCATGTTGAGCTGAGAGGCTCTGGCTACTCTCCTCTCCAGGGCACTTGGCCAAAGTCAGTGTCCTAAGTACTGGAGGGAGGGGATGCATTTCTCAGGAGTAGAGGAGCAAGTTGCTGGGTCTGAGGCATAAAATCAGAATGCTGATATACTAATTTACAGAGAAAAATAAAGACAGTGAGAGAGAGGTGGCACAGTTTGGGTCACCTCCCTGAGAAGGCATGTGACACGGGACATCCAGTCAGCCTCAGCAGGTGCACAGGTGAGCACAGGTCCTAGCAGTGAGGATCTTCTCACGAAGGGGAAGTTCTAGGGCATCCTCTTTGCCGCTCTCCATTGGGATGGGAACAGGCAGTCTTTGCTCTCTGACTCTGTTACTTTAAACATTCTTTAGAGAGGTGAATACTTCAGTTAAGTCACCCATTATGCTTTTTAAAAGATGATTTTGTATATTTCGGCTCTGACTCCTTGTTTGTTTCCAAGTTTAACTATTAGTAGACAATTCTGCTTCAGTTTATACAAAGTTCCTTGGATTTGCCAGAGAGTGGGTTTTGTATGAACCTCCCAGATTGCTTAGCGATGTTTTATGTAATTTGGGTTTTTGCCCCCTCACTCAAAACAAGCCGATAAAATATAAATTATTATCCCTACCTTTCAAACAAAGATATTGACGCCAGAGAAGTTGTTGTGGGTTGGATTGTGTCCCCTTAAGTGGGGGTTGAGGGGATGTTGACATCCTAAACCCCCAGTACCTGTCCATGTGACCTTTTTTGGAAGTAGGGTCTGTGCAGATGTAATCAAGTTATGATGAGGTCACCAGGTGGGACCCTACTCCAGTAGGACCACTGTCCTTATAAGAAGATGGCAAGTGAAGACAGAAACACACAGGGAGGACCCCATGTGAGGAAAGAGGCAGAGACTGCAGAGATTAATCTGCGAGCCAAAGAATGCCAAGGAAGGAAAGAAGACTACACCAGAAGTTAGGAAGGGTCAAGGAAGGGTTCCACCGGAGTCTTAGAGGGATCATAGCCCTGCTGACATCTTGATTTTGGTGATGCCTTGATGCCAGAATTGTAAGAGGATAATTTAATGTTTTTTAAAACCCACCTAGTTTCTGGGTTGTTTTGTTTTGTTTTGTTTTTGAGGGGCAAAGGGAGAGGGAGAATCCCAAGTGGGCTCCATACTGGAATCATGACCAGAGCTGAAATCAAGAGTCAGTTGCTATACTGACTAAGCCACCGAGGTGTCCCTAGTTTGTGGTATTTTGTTAGGGCAGCCCTAGGAATCTAATACAGGGGATTTTTTTTTTTTTTTTTTTTTTACTGTGCTGAGAGTTATCCAAGTTGGTGGTACAGGCAGACACTGATGGGACCTCTCCCAGATCCCCTCAGTCCTTCCCCTTCAGCATGCACTGATCATGTCAGTCAGAGGACACCTGTACCCCTCCACCTGAGTGCTTTCTCTGGCTCCTGAAGCAGGCGTGCTGGATGTGCTGAGAAGTGAGCACCTCCAGAAGCTGTCTTCAGCCAACAGTGGAGGGGAACTGGAATGCACAGCTCTGGGCCCAGGCAGGGCCACGGTTTCCCAGGGGTCCTCCATGGTCTCCCACAGTGGGGACCTGCTCATCAACTTCTCCTTCCTCGGCCCCCACCCCTTGCCAGTCTCACTTCCCTCTCCTTCCCTAAAGGTGCTTCCTAGGCCCACCTGCAAATACACACCTGTACCTTCCATCAGGGAAGCTTCTGGGGAAGGCCAGCCTTAGACAGATTTAGACTGACTCCTTCCTGTTCTGTGTTCTTTCCAGCCCAGCACTTATAGGAAATAGGCGATGATATTTTCCTTCTTTAATTTTCCCTAAACACTGAGCATAAAATTGGCAAAATACTTAACAGATTGTAAACTGCATGAGTCTGTGGCTCCCTTAGAATTTGTCTGTCACAAAACCCTCTAGGAGCCGGGAGAGGAGAGGGTAATGCTGTGAATCACAGGGTGAAGTTACATGGGTTGTGTCTGACACTGGCCAGGCCCATGCCGAGCACCTTACACACATTATGTTGTTAAATCTCCAAGATGGCTTTGAGTGTGAGTTATTCCTGCTCTAGTTGGCCTTTGACATGGAGCCAAAGCTCTTTGAGGTCAAGTGTCATGTCTAACTCACTAAAAAGGCTAAGACAATTCCCACTTTCAAGATACTCTTCAGGGAAGTGAGGGGCAGGAGGGTGGTGATGCCTTCAAGATGCTGTCTATTAACCTTTAACTCTCCTGATACTTGATGCTTCTTAAGTGCTCAAAGAATGTGTAATAGAAGGATTGAATGATTGGCATCACACAGTCCTGCAAGGCCTAAAGATGATACGTTTGGGGGATGCTTGTTATTGCAATAAAATATACAAAAGATGAAATTTATTACTTTAGCCACTTAAATGTATAATTCATTGACATTGAAAACATTCATAATATTGTGTCACCAGGGCTATTCGTGATGGTTCATTTCATGTGTCAACTGGACTGGGCTAAGGGATGATGCCCAGACAGCTGGTAAAACAGTAATTCTGGGTGTGTCTGTGAGAGTGTTCCTGTAAGAGATTAGCATTTGATTTGGTAGACTGAGTAAAGAGATCTACCCTCACGAATGTGGGTGGGCATTACCAATTCATTTGGGTCTGAGTGGAACAAAAATGCAAAACAAGGGGGAATTCTTTTTCCTGAGGTGGGACATCCATCTTCTATTGCCTTCAGACGCCAGAGCTCCTGGTTTTGGGGTCTTCAGACTCTGAAGGCCCCAGTGGCTGCCTGGTTCTCAGGCCTTTGGACTTGAACTGAATTATACCACCAGCTTTTCTGGTTCTCCAGCTTGCAGATGGCATATTGTGAGACTTGGCCTTCATAACTGTGTGAGCCAATTCCTATAATAAATCTCCTCTTATATATAGCTATATATATCCTATTGGTTCTGTTTCTCTGGAGAACTCTGACTAATACACTCTCTATTTCCAGAATTTTTTCATCACTCCAGATATCACTTTTAAAATTAAAAATTTCAAAAATTTTACCATTATGCATATATATTAAAGATTTCATTTATTTATTTGAGAAAGAGAGAGAAAACCAGGAAGCTGGGGTGGGGATGGGGGGCAGAGGGAGAGAGAGAATCCCAAGCAGATTCTGCATTTAGCACAGAGCAGTGGGGGGGTACAATCTCACAACCGAGATCATGACCTTAGCCAAAATGGAGAGTCAAGTGATTCACCAACTGAACTCCCCAGGTGCCCCTATCTTTACATATATTAAAAAAAAAACAAAAAAACAAAAACAACTTTCTGCTCCCTTCAATGTATGGTGATGTCTGCCTTCTTGTTTACCAAATGGCAGCATCAGCATCATGTGAGCATGTTGCCAAGGCTTATTTCTCAGAACCTGTGCAGTGAGGGGTCTTGGATCTTAAGTTTCATTAGCTTCAGGATAGACCCATCTCTGTGTATTTATATCTAAGAGCAACTACTTTTTTTATTTGCTGAAAATTGCTGAAGTTCTGATCTTACAAATAAAGTGAAAAATGGAAGAGTTATTTTTGGTGTTCCTGGGATGAACATACTGCTTGGATCTTTGCATTTCAGCCCATCCTCCCATCATGTTTGGGTTTCTGTCAGCTGTTGATGGGCTTTTCCTCAGTACTGTCTTAGACCCAGCCAGGGGGGACATTTGCTCTAGCACTTGTGCTTAGGAGGGCCCCATGCCTGCTGCAGTCCAGAAACAAAGCCTTTTTGTCTAGATTACTCTTCAGGTAGCCAGGGCCCTAAAATTTATTTCCAAAGGGTCATAAAAGTTTGCTTCCAGGGCCCCCATGTGCTTCTTCCTGAGGTCTGCCCTTCCAAAGGTGTGTATGCCCTGAGGCCCAGAGATTGACAGAAAGTAGCTGGAGTATGGGCGAAGGTGGATGAAAATTAACCTTGCAGGATAGTGTCCAAAGATGTTTTCTCAGGACACCTTACATGTAGGATCGAGCTTGGGAATGAAAAAGGAAGAGGGCCAACCCATAGATCCAGGACTGGAGTTGGCTCTCCTTGCACCACTCTGTTCCAACACGATGCTCCCAAAGGAGTCCAAACATTCAAAATTGCAATTTGGCTTTTCAGATGATTATGATGGAAGAGTATTTTCCAAGATATAAGGATAGAACATACTTTATGTAGTGGTTTGTAGCTTATCACTTTTCAGTACTTAGGCATATGGCATGTGGGCCATTGTTACGATCCTACCCTAGTCTTGTGAGTAATAGGAATGGCCCTGCTCTTTTCTTCTCTCACTCGGTTTGCTGAACACAACCTCATTAGACCAAAGAGCTGGACAAATATGCATTAAACTCAAGACAGGCTCTTGTTTACTTAATAAGAAACCTGTTGTCAGGCAATCTCAGGGTTGGTTGAACAACTTGGATAGCATCAAAGGCTCAGGCGTTTCCTTCCTTCTCATCTGTCATCTTCAGAATAGAGGTGTCTGTCCTCGTGTCACAGGATGGCTGACTGAGCTCTAAATATCACATTGTCCCATGACAGTGCTCTGAGCAGCAGTAAGGAGGCATCAAGCAGGTTTTCTTCTCCTTATTTTTCCTAGTCAATGTGAAAAGTCTTCCCCAAATGCCTCAGCAGAATTCTCCAGCCATCTTATTGGCTAGAACGTGTTACATTATCTACGTAGACAAATTACAGGTGAAGTGGAATGGGTTTAGACCAAATAGGATTTGTCCCCTGGGGATTGGGCACATTATACCTGAACACAAATATGCAGGCTCCTTTCAACAAAAAGGCAGAGAGAACTTGCCTTAGGCTGGTAAGCCATAACAACAGATAGAGAGAATCGTTACTTTTCATAGAATTATAAAGGAAGATTAGGAAGTGAAGAAGGAAAGGAGATTTGTCACAGGATAGAAAAGGCAGCCATGGCGGAGCTTGTAATAAGCAGATTGCGAGAAGAGAATGTTCAAATGAAGTTGTGTGGGTCTTCATTATAAATGGTGAATGATTAACGACATTGAATTTCCTTAAATTTATGGCTTGTATTTGTTACATAACACATCGCTAATAAATAACGTCTGAGGGATTAGTATTGCTCTTCTCCATCAACATTTTCATGATGTTGTTTTACCAGAATTAACTGTTGCCAGGAGAAAAATCAACTCAAAACCCTTCATTGCTCATGAAGTAAAACGACTTAATCAGCTCCTCCTAGCATAAATGAGAGTCTTGAGTCACCATTGAAAATCCTGATGAAGCATTCAACTTCTGGCATTCCAAGAAGAGACACCTGGGTTTGACTCCCCTTTGTCTTATCTGGGGGACAGGCAACAAAGGGCCATACATCCAAAGGCTGCTCAAGTGTTTCTCTGACCCTGATGTATTTCTTACATTGACCTGTCACTTGCCTGCCACTTAAAGTTTACATCCCGGTGGCAGTAGGCCTATGGTGCCTTTTTTCTATGCAAAGAATAAGGCATTTATATGGACCATAAATATTTTGACCTATAGATAGCACATATATAATGCGGCCTGGAGGGTAGAATTACATCTCTGTATCTCAGCGGCTACATTTCTACTCTGTCATGCTAAGTGGCATTTCGGGTTAGGAAGGGGCTACAGATCAATGATAGAAGTGATCTGTGCTTCTGGAAGTGACATGTGGCAGGAGGAGGCAATATAGGGCTGACCTCTCTATGGTAGATAATTCGCTGTGTGCTGATGAGGCGTTTTCACAGCATGGTGGCCAAGTTCCAAGAACAAGCATCCCCCACACTCTCCCCAGACACAGATGTAGAAACTGCCAGTTTCTTAAGGCCTGGGCTGGAGAATTGGCATGGTGTCCCCTCTGCTTCATTCTGTTTGTCAGGCAGAGAGCCTGGATTCAAGCAAAAGGGATAGGGACATAGATTCCACCTCTGGATGGGAAGAGTATCAAAGAATTAGGGGGACATATTTCATTTTATTTTTTAAAGATTTTATTTATTCACTTGAAAGAGAGAGAAAGACAGAGAAAGCACACAAGCAGGGGGAGAGGCAGAGGGAGATGGAGAAGCAGGTTCCCCAAGGAGCCAGCCAGGGAGCCCAAAGTGGGGCTCGATCTCAGGACCCAGAGATCATGACCTGAGTCAAAGGCAAATGCCTAATCATCTGAGCCACCCAGGTGCCCCATTGGGGGACATATTTTAAAAGAACCACCTCATCTCAAATGTCATGTCTTCCAAGAGACCCTGCCTGGCCATGTCTTTTTAAGTGGCGCTACCCTCCCCACAATCACTGTCTGTCACAATACCTCTTGGATTTTCTTTGGAACACAATTACCTAGACTTTCTCTGTGAATGCATTAATTTAATTGCATAATTGTAATGTCACTCCCTGCCAAGTATGCATTTTCTGGGAGAGCAAGGATGTCAGGGATGTTGTTCACAGCTGCCTCCCCACCCCCTGCATAGCATGGTAGGGGCCCCATAAGCACAGAGTTGGTACACAGGAAGTATTTGTTGAGGACATGAAATTTTCATCAACGAATTCTTCCAGTAGGTCAAAAGAGGGATGTATCTCATCCCCACCATTCATACTTGTCCCCCAGCTTTCTATTATAATCTGGGGCTCTTATGAATATGGCCACTCCCAGACCTGAGAATCCAGCTGATTATCATAGTCACAGACTTAAACTGTGAAGCTACCTCGAATCAGCAGGAGTGTGGCTGATTGTAGCCTTTTGGAACCACACCAAATGCCCTGTCACACAAATTCCCAGCTCTGACATGAAAAAATTGGATTAGGAAATAGCTAAAGAAGAGATATTCATGAAGGCGTAGCTTTCTGAGGTGCAGAGAAGAAAATGTCTCTGCGTATTTGTTACTGTCCGTGGTTATCGTTACTGGGAAGCAAACTGTAATGGCACAGCCGTCATTCTGAGAAAATGGGCTGAGTGACTTACTGCCTGTTGGTTCAGAGCCTGCAAATCTGTTTTCCAAAGTGCAGCCGGGATAAAGCTACAGAGTAACGTGCGCAGCTTTTTACCTTCTCCCGGGTCCTTTATCAGGTCCCGGGAGGAGCACGCTGAGTGGGGAGGGGAGTGAGAGGAGCTCACGCACCAGATTCTGTGTGTTTCAGGCTGAGGAGCTGCAAGATGGATATTCACCAGACTTCAGTTTTCATCTTAAATTAGTGATGCATCTCCATTAATGAGGGCAGACCTCACCATGATTGTGCATCTCTATTTCTTTTTGGGAAAATAAAGTCAATTAAAATCATTGCCTTTCGGAGGAGAAGCAATTCACACAGTCTTTTATTAGTAGCACAATGGTGTTGTTTTCCTTTGTTACCAAGACAGCAATTAACAGGTTTCTAATGGCACAAAGGTGGGTGACAAGTAAATCAGGCTATTAGGAAGGTGGCTGCTTTCAGACCTCTAAACGCAGTGGAAGGCATGAAGGATTTGCAAATAAAATAAAATATATGCTCTATGCCATTGGACTCTTCACATGAATTTGTCAACCTGGTTCTAGTCACAGGCCTTATATTGTTTGGTTGAATGGTATTTTCCTGATGCATGTTGAGTATTAAAATAATATAGAACAAACTTTTCAGTCATTTCTCGTAAGTAAGGAGTGGTTTTAGAAAATCTGATAGCTGTAGGATTCCAGGTGGGAGTTTTGGTGGTTATTTTTATATGTGGTATATTTTAATTCTTATTATTTTTATTTTTGATTTTATTTCTGTATTATAAATAATTTTTCTTGTATTGTTTATAAAGTAACAAGTTTGGCTTCAGGAGAAAGATGAAAAGAAATACCTTGTTGGAAGTTAGCGACATTTTCCTCAAGAAGTCCCAGTGAGACTGAAGAAAGTGGAATTCAACATGGTAGTAACATATCATGTGACCAAGATCAGTGAGAAAAATAGAAAAGGACCAGAGGTCTTCTGGTAGGGATGGATTAGGAAGAAAAGTCAGTATAGAAACCTAACATGATCAACACAGAGCTCTTCATCTTTCCTTTCATCCTAAAATTGCTTTTCTCTCAACTCCCCCAACCTGCTCCTAAAATGCCACTCTTTCTATTTACCAGGCTGGAATATTCTATTTTTGATTCCTCCTATTTCCTTGTATTTTATCTCCTTGTCTTTCCCTAAGATTAGAACCTCTAGACGTGCCATTTATTTCTATTTTGTTTTTCTCCTTAAAAAAAAAAAAAAAAAAGATTTCATTTAATTTTTTTTGGCAGAGAGAGAGAGAGAGAGAGAGAGCGAGCTCAAGCAGCAGGAGCAGGATGCAGAGGGAGAGGGAGAAGCAGGCTCTCTGCTGAGCAACGGGCCCCATGCAAAGCTCGATTCCAGGACCCTGAGATCATGACCTGAACAGAAGGCAGTTGCTTAACTGAGTGAGCCACCCAGGCGCCCCTGTGTTTCTCATATTCAGCCTTTTCTGTTGTTGTTTTCAGTGTTTGCATTTCCAGCTTGGAGTGAATGTTTGGGTTAGTTATGGATCTACTGAGATTGTATATAACATCCAGGATGGAATTTTCACCCGATGGGTGTAAATATGGGGTTGGAATTCAGGAGAAATCTCGGGGGAAATCCAAATTTGAAACCCACACATGAAAAGACACGGTGGAGGGTTTCAATTGAACTGGATGGAGCTAGAGGCAGATTAGGTTCAAGAGCCCGTTCTCAAGGCTACTGGGAGAAGGAGAGCCAGAGGAGGCATCCTGGGAAAGAATACGGTCGGGGCAGTACCCTGCGAAGCAAAGAAGACCCGAGCTTGAAGGAATTGTCAAATATTGTAAAGACATTCAAGAAAGATGAAAAGTGGGAGCAGCTGGTTGAGTGTGGCATTTAGGAGGGGACTTTCCAGGTTTAATAAATTCTTTTTTTTTTTAATGCTATGTTAGTCCCCATATAGTACATCATTAGTTTTTGACACAGTGTTCTAAGATTCATTGTTTGTGTACCACACCCAGTACTCCATGCAATACATGCCCTCCTTAGTACCTCCTTAGTACCCAGGTTCAACCACCCCCCCAACTCCTCCCCTCTAAAACCCTCAGTTTGTTTATCAGAGTCCACAGTCTCTCATGATTTGTCTCCCCCTCCAATTTCCCTGAACTCACTTCTCCTCTCCATTTCCCAATGTCCTCTGTGTTATTCCTTATGTTACACAAGTGAAACCATGTGATAATTGACCTTCTCTTCTTGGCTTATTTCACTCAGCATAATCTCCTCCAGTCCCATCCATGTTGATGCAAAAGTCAGGTATTCATCCTTTCTGATGGCTGAGTAATATTCCATTGTGTATATAGACCACATCTTTATTCATTCGTCTGTTGAAGGGCATCTTGGCTCTTTCCACATTTTGCTTATTGTAGACATTGCTGCCATGGACATTGGGGTACATATGGGCCTTCTTTTTGCTACATCTGTATCTTTGGGGTAAATTCCCAGTAGTACAATGAAACCAATTGGAATAGGAGCAAAGAGTGACTTGGGTGACGAAATTTAAAAGACTATAAACATCTTCAAAATGGGTCTGAAAGCTTCTCGAGTCATACCCACCTTTTCTGTTGTCTTGGTTTGGGTTTCCCTGCTCCCCTCCCTAGACAGAGCCCAAGGGAAGGGCTCAAGTGCAGGCAGTTTATTCTGGAAAGAGGTCCTAAGATACAGGAGTGGCATCTGGGGAAGAGGGAGACAGGTGAGGAGGGTATGGGAGGCTGCGATACAGAGCCCATCCAGCCAAAGCTCTTTGTACCTCAGGGCTAGAAGGTGGGGTAAATGTTAGGCTAGCTCCCTACTTCTGCTTGTGTCTTCCAAATCCCAACATCTTTGAAGCTCTTGTTTTAGTGTTGTTGGAGAAACATCTGAATTGCCTCTCCTCACCCTGATAACCTCATAGACAATCCCCACACAACTCTAATGATAATTTCAGCTCCCAAATGCTTGCTCACCTGCTCACCTCTCTTTACCGTTCAAAGCTTACAAAGTATCTTCTATTTGACTTGGGAAAGGAAGGCTCCTTGCTTCCTGAGATCACTTGCTTTATTACTACCAACCCCCACCCCATCACTGGATTTAGGCCTTTGGACACAAAAGTCAGGATGTCTTTCAGACAATACCTATGTGTTTATCATCTAAGACACCTTTCCACCAAAACACAGACACACATGGACCCACGTACATCGAGCCTGTGAATTCAGCATGTAAATACTCCCCTCTTCTCTCCTCCTGAAGGCGGTCAGAGGTGCTTCTATAACCCAAGTCATGAGGTCCCTAGCCGGATGGAGCCATACAATTAGAAAACACGCCCTTGGACTGGCCTCCCCTCCTTCTCCATCTTACTCTGGGAGTACTGAGTGAGAGAAGGGAAGGGGAACATAAAGTGGAGAAAACCATAAATGAGTATCTCCAAGTAATGATATTCTACTCTTAATATCTTCAAGTGGATACATATTTGAATGGGAAAAAGGAGGACAATAAAATAAGAGAAATAAGAGAAAACATTAAGTTGATATTTTCATCCATCCACATATCCAGCCACAAAAGTTTTATTTTTTCTTCTTCGCTTGACTGTAATAAGCTACACATTCATTGAGATTAGGCACTATATACTACCTATATTTGATCTCCTTACATTGCCCAATATGATGCTGGGCATATGGTCATGGCTGTTGTTCCCGCACATTAGCTATATTGTTGACTCCAAATGTTAAGTCTGAGGATTATAGAGGTGTTTTCATGTTAAAACATCTGCTAAAGCAGGTGAGTACCTTTATCTTGCTTGGGAAGAGATGCTATAACGTTAAGGACTCATTAGGTCGTCGCCAGGCACAAGAACAAAAAGGAATAGCAAATTGCTCTGTGGGGGAAAATTGCCACCCTGTCCCTGGGCTTAACCACTGTTCTCTTTAGGACGTCCAAGGTGTGAGTGTCACACATGAGTGTTTGAGCTCTGGGCTTGCTTTTGTTTTCCAGTCCTCTAGAAGGGTTTACCAATTTAATGGCCCACATTTCTCACCTCAGCCTAACCTCCCTACTTCTCCACCAGAGTAAAACCCTTGATCTTGATTTCCTTTATAGCCTTGGCATGGTAGGTACTCCTCATACGATCAGGTGTGGCTGTTTATGCTATAAATCCTTTCCTGTTGTCTTTATCAGAGAACTCATGATTCATTTAGTGTGTAAGAAATGCCAAATGCCAGGACACACACACACACACACACCCCTCAATGCCTTCGTTTTTTTCTCCTGAAGTTAGGATCACTTGTTAATATTCTCAGAAAGTCTCTCTCTCTCTCTTTTTTTTTTAAAGATTTTATTTATTTATTTAGAGAGTAGGGGAAGGGGTAGAGGGGGAAGAAGACAGAGAATCCCAAGCAGACTTCATGCTCAGCACAGAGCATACACGGACCTCAATCTCATGACCCTAAGATCATGACCTCAGTGGAAATCAAGAGTTGAACACTTAACTAACTGAGCCACCCAGGCACATCTGTCAGAAAGTCTTTCTAATTTAACCTGGGTTGTTGTCTACTGTTTCATAGATTTTTGTGAAATGAATAATTTTCTGTAACATTATAACCGAGGCAGACTGAACACTCTTGGTTATCTCTACTTTGTCTTCATTTCCAGAGATTAATGTCACTGAAGTGGACATTGAGTGATGATTTAGTCCAACCTTGTGTTCCCATTTGGACAGCAGGTAAAGCACCCACACTTAATGGTTTTCCTTTTTAGTAGCAAGGACATACTTCAGGGATTTAGTTAATGTATAGTGTATTAAAAAAATAATGTTCCCAACTAACCTCAAATTTGGACAGACATTGAATGAGGATTCTATCTGAAGACTTTTCATACCTTATTTTTGACAGAACCTACTAGTAGACCCACTTGAAGCTTCTATAGGCTGTTCTTGGGAACAAGAGAAAGAGGAAGAAAAGGTAGCCCATTCTGTTCCTCCCCTCTCCCCATTCCCCATTTCCCACCCTCCCCACCCCACACTCCACTCCATGTTCGCTGCAGACATTTAGAAGTAACAGGACATTTTACTTCCTAAGAAAGAGTACACAGGTTCTTCTCAATGCATTATCTAGGAGCTTTGTATCAAGTTGTGACATGAATGGACAGCTGTTAAACTGTTATTCTCTTTGTTCTGCTACTAGCAAATTCCCTGGCTCAAGGACTCAAATAGATGTCCCTTTTGTCCAATTCTCCCTAAGGGCAATGGGGTCTTATTTATGGCATGACTTTTGGGTATCTTACTGGAAATCAGTTTCTAGTAAGCTGATACTCAACCCCATTGAGGTGAAGGAATTGTCTGGGCAAAAATATATTTCCCCTGAAAATCTCTAATGTTACCTAAGAATATTCTTACATAATGTATGACATAACAAAGAATATTCCCACAAGTATAGGACATAACACCTTCAGATATAAGCGTGGAAGTGTCCCCATCACTGTAAGCAAACGTTAATGATGCATCTTTGGGGGATGGTTTTGTGTTTCTCTCTCAGGTTCCTAAGAGTGGGCTAGATCATATTGTGGATGTTAGGTAAAGGAGGCACAGCCTTGCTGGGGTTCTCTGTCCTAGCCACTGAGAGAGGTTCTGTCCTGGCTAATGATAGCAATAGTTTCCAGATTCCTTTGAGAGAAAAACATTTAAAAACCTTAAACACTGTATTCTTTTGCAATTCCTAGAATGGTATTTTCAATGTAGATATTCAACAAATGTCCCCAGGAATGACCGGGTCAATACAGAAGAAGAATAAATTATACAAGAGATGCTGGCCATACTAATAAGATCACTCAATTAGGAGATTGAGGGGAGGGACTGGCCTTAAGAACTTCTGGAGAGGGGCGCCTGGGTGGCTCAGTGGGTTAAAGCCTCTGCCTTCGGCTCAGGTCATGATTCTAGGGTCATGGGATCGAGCCCAATGTCGGGCTTTCTGCTCAGCAGGGAGCCTGCTTCCCGCTCTCTCTCTGCCTGCTTGTGATCTCTGTCTGTCAAACAAATAAATAAAATCTTTAAAAAAAAAAAAAAAACTTCTGGAGACACCCACAGAAATTCTCATGCACTACAGGGAGAGATGTAAAATGGGACAGCCCCTTTGGAAAATGGTTTTATTGTTTCTTATACAGCTAAATATATATTTATTATATGAACAAGAAATCCTACTCCTAGATATTTATCTAAATTGGGCAAAAACCTGTGTATGCACATATTTTTAGAAGCTTTTTCATAATTGCCTTGAACCGGAAATAAATGTTTGTCAACAGGCAATGGAATACTACTCAGGAATAGAGAGGAACAGAGTGCTGAAAAGATAAGCAACGGTATCTGTACAGATACTTGCATGGAAAAATCCCAATTGCATTGTACTAAGCGAAGGAAATAAGATCCCCAATACCACATACTCTACGATTCCATCTGTATGACAGTTTTGCGAAGGGCAAACTGTAGTGACAAATGAAACATCCATGGCTGCCAGGATGTGGGAGGAAGGGTGACCGCAGACAGACATGTTGGGTGATGAACTATTCTGTGTCTTGATGGTGATGGTGGGCACACAACTGCCTACACTTGCCAACTCACAGAACTCTAACAACATTAAACTAAATAAAATGAAATAATAATAATAAAAGGCCTCCCTCACCTCCTCTCTCTCCTCCTTTCTCGCCTAAGATGTGAATGAGTCTACTCGCTCTCTCTGTCTCGTGATCCTTACTGGGCTCATTCCCCTAACACATATGGTTCCAAACTCTGTGTGTGGGTGTGTTACACCCAAGCCCAGGCTCCCATCCATTTAGCTTAGTAACTTCGGGGAAGAGGGGACACATCTTGTTTCTAAGTATGTGCATATAAAATCCCAGGAAAGGACTCCTTGGGCCCATTTTGGGTCAAGCGAACACCTCTTGGCCAATCATTTTGACCAGACTGATGGACTGCTATTTTTGGAAATCGGGTACTCATTCCTGTGACCACAGAGGTGGGGTACAATGATGAACAGCTCTCCTAGTATCACATGGAATGGAGGGTGAGCCTATCTCCCAAATTGCGAGTGGTCTTCCTTGAAAGGGGAAGGAATGCTGGGCAGACCAAAAAGGCAGAGACCAGTCTTTTACAGGTCATCCATTTGCAGGGTGTGGGGAGGCCAAGAATTGGGGACTTTAATGCAATCAGTTACCACAAGCTGTTACAGTCAGGCATCCAAATCTGCCACGTTAACCTTCTAGAGTCACTGAGGACTTTGAGACAAAGAGGTTCTTAATTGCTTAGAGTAGTTATGTCCTTGTAGTTATGGGGTCCTTTAGAAGGGCCCCCCTTCTAAACAGATCTAAGCTCATCTGGCCTGTCCTGTGAATGCAGACCCACCATCAGGGAAAGCTCCCTAGGGCCGAAGGGGGAAGAGTAGTCACAGTGTGGTTACCTGGTTGTCCTGAAAATCTGAGTTGTACCTGTGGTATATATATGTCTCTCTCTCTATATATATATTTTCTTTTTCTGGATCACAAATTCTTCTGAGAATCTAATGAGAGCTTTAGATCGATGCCCTTGAAAAATGTAGGTGGCACAAGGTCACATCCACATTTGTCCCGTCTGCTCCCCAGTTCATGAATGTCAAGAAAAGATTCTCTAACGTTAGCCTATATTACATTCTCCCAGAGGGCTTGTAAAAGATGGCTGTATCCTGCCCCAGAGTTTCTGATTCAGCAGAGCTGGGGAGGGACCTGAGATTCTGCATTTTTAACAAGTTAACAAGTCCCCAGGTGATGTGGCTACTTCTGGCCCAGGGACCAGATTCGGCAAACCACTGCTCTCAAGCACAGACTGATAGTTCTGTCTCTAGGTTTGCTATATCACACGTGTCCAATAGCGCAGTTTTTCTAGAGGGAGACTTAGCTGCTAAAGAGTGTCAATTTGTGTTTATTATAACTCCGGCACTCTTGATGCCTCTGTTAGGACACCATTGGGATCAAAACAGCGATGCTAAGTAGCTCCTTATGTATTGATTCATATCTTGCAACTGAACAATTTAAAACATGAACAATGTTCTTCCAGGGAATTGACAGATATTAGAAATTGGCCTTTAAAATCACTTAAAAATTTTAACATTTATTGTAAAAAGAGGCCGCCTTTTTAAGAGTCATCTGTGTGCTTTTAGTTCTCCCACTAGAAAAAAAAAAAAACACCTAATAATTCATAGTCATGTACTTTTACATGGTAAAGATCAGACTGTATAAACAATTTTATTCCGTTTTTGCTTAATATCCTATGTGTTTCCTCACACAATTCCAACCCCTTTAAAAACAGGATTTCTTGGGGCACCTGGGTGGCTCAGTCAGTTGGGTGCCCGACTCTTCACCTTGGGTTTTGATCTCGGCGTCGTGAGTCTGAACCCCACGTTGGACTCCATGCTGGGTGTGGATCCTGCTTAAAAAACAAACAAACAAAAACAATAAGGGATTTCTTATTGGAGGCACAATTCTGTCACATGGATGTCTCAGAATTTGCAAAATTTGCAAAAAAAAATGTGTTTTTTTGCTGTGATCAATGAAGTTTTTGATTTCCAAAGTTGAGAATTATAAATAATGGTTTGATCATGCCTTCAAAAATAAACTGATGGTCTCCCTTAAATAATGACTCTAGTGCCAGTCTTGCCATTTCTGCTGTTGCAATGAACGGATCAAGGAATCCAAATTGTTAAGGCTTTTCTTCATTCTTCACAAAATGCCAAACCAAATTAGACTAATTATCCAGGCAACCTAGCCTGGACATTTGTGTAGGGTTTTAAGTTCCGAATGAATTACAGGCATTTTAAGTTCTGACATTACAGGCAAATTGCTGATATGTGGTCACTCTTCAATCTCTTTATTCATATCTTGCATCTCCTTCCAGTTTCTAGCCATTTTGCTTTTTATTTAAAACCTAAAAGGCAACTTATTAGTCAAGCATACAGAAATGCAGAGGCCCTGGAAATGATTGTGTGACCTGAGGATGAAGATTCCCTTATGTCCTTTCCTGTGCAGTGTGGGTGGGCCACACGTGGATTTACAAGACATTTGTGGCTCTTGGTGACAATATGGAATGTGTTTGGACCCTTAAGGATCTAATTCACTGTAATTCCACTGTTTCCTGTAATCCAGACTTCTCTCTAAAGGAGGGCCATTCTCCCCCAACTTTCTTCTAATTCTATGGCCCTTGAGGATATCTTGCTATCTTTTCCAGCCCCATTGTAGATTTCTGAAGGAAGCTGACTCTGAGACTCTGAGAATTCCATGCAGGAATTCTTTTGGTGAGTTTTCTTGGGATCCTCTGTGGGAGAGTGAAAGAGGCAGGTTGGACCTGGGGAGAATCTGGGCTGTGATTCACTTATCACAGAGGATTCCTCTGATCTAAGCCTGGGTAGTCCTGTGTCTCAAGTTGGGGCATGCATCTGGACCTTCATACTCGGAACAGGCATTCATTGCATGCAGGCTGCCCCTGGATAGGACAATGACCTGGTGAGGACTTTTCTCAGGGAGGAGCTCAGTTCTGCACCAGTAGTATCTGACAAGTGTTGAAAGCTAGGAGGATGAGGGGCTTTGCAAGATATGCTCTGGCTTCCATTATAAACCCATGTTGTTGCAGGGGTGAAGCTCCATTGCTTGGCCAGTCTCTATGAGAAATCTATCCAAGCAAACTATTTAGTGAGTATAATTTAACTGGTTTTGGAGATTGTGGGGAATTGTCTTCCTACCATTTCCTTGGCTCAGTTCCTTCTTTCTCCCTTCCCCCAGTTCTGTCCTCATCCCCCCGTCTCAGAATCTCCTTTCTTCACTGTCCTTCTCTAACGCAAAGCAGAACATGGCCCTTTCTAACCCAGAAGCCAAATGCCAGTCTGAAAGGGGATAGAGCATGGGGGCTTGACCCCTTCCAGTAACCTGTTCTACATGATCCCTCCCAGTTGCCTGGCAGACTTGGGCCTTCCCATTGTCATTGTCCAGCAAGGCTTTCTTCTTTCCTTGTAGCATTTTCCTGTTACAGCATTTTCTTGCAACACCTACCTCATTTGGACTCAGGCCTTCAGGCCCTTGCTATCTGGAGGTCCTCCTCTAGCTCATCTGTAGCCACATTTTCCTCCCAAGGACAAGGAATCTGGAGGGCTGAGGCATATGCCTACCCAGAGCCCCCACACCTACTTTGAGGCCAAGCAGCAGGTATCCAGATGTATTAGTTCCATATTGTTACTGTGCCAAATGATAACAAACTGAGTGGCTTAAACCAACTCAAGTTTATTGTCTCACAGTCTGGGAGTCAGAAATCTGAGATGGGTCTCACTGGACTCAAACCAATGTGTTGACAGGCCTGGGTTTCTTTCTAGAGGCTCTAGGGGAAAATGTGTTTCCTTGTTTTTTTCCAGCTTCTAGAGGCCACCTGCACTCCTCATATCCCCTTCTATCTTCAAAGCCAGGAGTTGCTGGTTGAGGCTTTCTTACATCAAAATACTCTGACTCGGGGCACCTGGGTGGCTCGGTTGGTTAAAGCCTCTGCCTTCAGCTTAGGTCGTGATCCAGGGTTCTGGGATTGAGCCCTGCATCAGGCTTTCTGCTCAGCAGGGAGCCTGCTTCCCTTCCTATCTGTCTCTGCCTGCCTCTCTGCCTACTTGTGATCTCTGTCTGTCAAATAAATAAATAAATAAATAAATAAATAAATAAATAAATCTTTTAAAAAAGAAAAAAAAAAGCCTACAAAATACTGACTCTTACTCTTCTGCCTCCCTTGTGATTACGTTAGGCCCATCTAGATCATTCAGGCTAATCTTAATAAGGTCTGTTAATTAGCAACCTTAATTCCATCTGCAACCTTGCTTCTCCCTTGTCAGGTGACATAATGTATTTACGAGTTCTGGATAGTTGGGTGAGCCCACCTTTGAGAGGCTGTTATTCTGCCCACCACACCTGGACTCCAGGGCCCCCCTTCTAAACAGATCTAAGCTCATCTGGCCTGTCCTGTGAATGCAGACCCACCATCAGGGAAAGCTCCCTAGGGCCGAAGGGGGAAGAGTAGTCACAGTGTGGTTACCTGGTTGTCCTGAAAATCTGAGTCATTATGAAAAGCAAACCCATTTGGTTCATTCTGATATTGCTAGAATATTTCCAGGGTAAGAGGAGCATATCGTTGGTAAGCCAGGGTACCTGTTGTGAGCCACAAAACCTTGTAGCAAACCTCGGTAATTCTCAGTCTTGTGAACCAGAAGAACCACATAATGAGTTTCTCCAAAGTGACAAGCGTCCAGGTAGTCAAAGCATGAAATAAATGGGTTTTGGTGTGAAATGATCAGAAGAGGAGGGGACTGAAGGCAATCTCCAGAGCCTGAGCATCTCCATCTTACGGCTCTAAGAATTTGACGCCTTTCTTATTCTGAAATTAGTTAAAAGTTTATTTGTTGGGTCTTCCCATTATCCTCAGAACGGTACTGTTGTTCCCCCTGGTAACTTTGCAAAGCTCCCTGCAGTGTGGGTGCCCCCGGGAAGCCCGGGATTCACCTTCCTGTCTTTGCCTATTTCATTAGCTTTGCTCTCCTGTGTTTCTTTGTGATTGGGCTGAGCAGTTCCCAGAGTGAAATCTTAACCTTTTTGATCCTTAATCCCTTCCCTTCCCCCGAGGAAGCACTTGTTCCCTTATACTTCAATTTTCGTGGAATGCTTGAAATAAAACACTCCTGGCAGCTGACTTTGTGTGAGGGATCGAGCCGTGGTCTCAGAGCATTTTCCTGGGAGTGGTGTCGAGGCACCTGTCATGCTAGCAATTGGTTGATTAATTGAAAAAAAAAATCATGGAAAGCAAGGGGTCATAAAAAATGATTCATACATGCCTTAAACATTTTTATTTTAACTTAAAACATATAAATTGACATTCATTTGCCAATCTTTGATGTAAGGCTCAGGTCTTTTCTCTTAATTGGCATGATGTGTGGTCTCTCTTCATAAATCACTCTCTTAATGCATCCCTTAAGATCCTCAACCTCACTTTCTTTACATTGAGGCAAGAATTAAAATGACTTGCAAAGCAATCTGATTGAATAATCTCCCTCGATTGTTACCATCTCTGCCTGAGCCCTTCTCAGTGTTCTCAGCCACACCTAATTCAACAGTTTCTATACATTTTTTACTGGTTTGCTTGCCTGAAACTATTCTGAGGAACTCAACTTATTTTTCATGAAAGCATCTCTTCTTGTGCACTCATATTTCATGGATTTCATATACTTGATTTACATAAAATTAATTTGCTTACCTAAAACAATCACAATTTGAACTCTAATGTATTTGGCGATAAACCCAGCTGACCCTTGGAAAGCACTGATAAGTTTTCAAGTTCGAGTAGAAGTGCAGTTGTTTATTAGGGAGATAACTTTGAGTGAGGTGTGGATGTTTGGGGCTCTGTGGCAGGTGCTGGCTGTGCCCCTCTCTCGGCACCTTGACCCACCTTGGATGTCACCTGCAACTTTGGGGCCTTCCTCCCTTTAGTGACTAAGTAGAGTCTGGAAGTGCTGGGGAGCTAGCCTCCCAAGGAGCCACCCTCAATGAATGTGATTCATGAGGGATAGGAGTTGATGGATGAACACTCTGGCCTCCTTGTGCTTCAGAGGATGGTTCTGAGGCAGATTCTACTCAGCACCGCCGCCCCCCCACCCCCAGATGCCAACAGAGGCCACTGCTCATTGATATCGCCTTTATTGGCTTCCTCTCCTATTAGCTTCCCTTCCCTGTTCCTTCAGGGGTCTTCCTCATATCACCTCCCAAAGTTCCACCCAAATTCTCAGCTCCAGATCTTCTTTTGAAGGAACCACGTGAAGAGAAGCGCCTGGTAATTGCTGTGTAGAGAGAACTGAGGGCATGGACCTGGCAAACGGATTGAATGGAAGCCACAGAAGAAACCCTCCATGATTCTGGGAGACCTTTGGTCTCTCCCTCTTCAGAACCTGCAAGCAACTTCCATCTTCATTTTCTACACACAGAGCGTTTTCTTGCAACCAATGTTTTGCCTTCCTTGTTGCAAACCTTGGGAAGACATGTCTTGGGGAATATGTTACAAGCTTCCAGCTGGGGCAAGAGTTGACAAGCCTTCTCCCTGAATTCGTCTCTTTCACTCCGTTTGCCTTGAATGTTACAAACTAGCGATCCTGGGCCTTCGGCATCATCTGTGTCCCAATTTCTGTGTCCCACCCTGATTCTTAGCTCTGCTACACCTAGCCTTCAATGCACACATGGTTCTGGGCCTCTGACTAGAGGAATCCATCACTCAGCTGAGACCCCAGTCTTGGGTTTATGCCCTGAAACTTCCAATCCCACTTCCAACTCTCTCTTTTCCTCTCCACCATTCCTCTTACCTGTACTATGGTCATGGCCTCAGGCCCTTCTTTCACAGGTGGACTCTAGGTGGTATTTCTAATGCATGTCTTGATAAATATTTTCCTGTAAAGCTTACCTTCCCATCTCCTAAAACCATCAAAATGTTTTTCTTCAAAGATACACAATATTGAATTAATGCTCTTTCAGAAACAGAACAAAACCATTGTATTCTGTCTCCCCCATTCTTAAGAACAAGTGTTTGGATTGTAAAGTGATTGAACCACACTCCATTCTCTCTTATTAATGGAAAATTGGCCATAAATTGCCGAGGCGTGACTAGCTCATTTCCCAACACAGCTGCAAATGCTTTATGCTGGGATCACTTTCGATTTCTCAGAATGAAAGGAGAAATCTCTGTAGAACTGACACCTCTCTGAACAGTACCCCGAGTCACTCCCTACAGGGACCTGCTATTCTGAAGGGAGAACTGACTGCTGCTAAGGCTGTTTCCTTGGAGTGCTTGTCGATTTCCTTACAGCATGGTGGATGTGGCTGCAAACTTTGAGAAGGTAGACATTAAAACATTCTCTCTCTCTTTTTCATTTAAAAAATGAATCCAAAATGCATATATACCTGGGAAGCTCTGTGTACTTAATGCACAGTAGTTCATGATAACACCTTCTTATAATTTTTGAAAGCACATTACATTTTTCAAAGCATCCTCACCCATAAATTATCTATTTTCATCCTCAAACATCCTGGTGAAATATATTTTATTATTCCCATTTTGTAGATGAAGAAGATGTACAGATAGATTTATTGATGTGCTCAAGGACACGATACATTAAAAAAAAAAAAGACACTCGAGCTTCTATCTTCTGACACCACCTCTAGCATCCCAGTGGAGAGTCATCTTTTGTCTTCCCCTCAGTTCTTTTCTCCTGGGACCAGCCCTCATTTCGGGAAACTATTTCTTCCCCATTTTTCCATGTCATAGAGAGGCTGCCAAACACTGTGACCTACTGATGTCTCTTTCACAGGGTTTGCAATCTGTAGGAAAGAGAGTTCTTGTCAGCACTTTTTTTTCTTTTTAACTAAGATCCAGAGGAAGAAGGTTCCTCCCTCTTATGTGATGAAGTTTTTGTTTTTATGTTTTTTTTTTTTTTAAGATTTTATTTATTTATTTATTTATTTGTCAGAGAGAGAGAGAGAGAGAGAGAGAGGGAGAGCATGAGCAGGCAGAGGCAGAGAAGCAGGCTTCCTGCTGAGGAAGGAGCCCGATGTGGGGCTCAATCCCAGGACCCAGGCAACAGCTTAACCAGCTGAGCCACCCAGGCATCCCTCATGTGATGAAGTTTAAAGCTGTTCACTGTCATGTGTCAATCCACCCCACGAGAATGAAGCTGACACTGGGCTAGGAAGAGATATGACAGATGGTAAGAGGGACCTGGCATGCCAGCCCATGTGGCCAGCTGAACCCAGACCCTACACAATACATCACTTTTTGCCCTGGGCCCATGGACTTGGGGGTCCATCACTTGCATTGAAAAGACACACGTTTCCTTCCCGGTGCATTGACTCACTTGAGCCTCGGAAGAACCCCATGGGTGAGGCATCTCAGTTATTACAATTTCCATGTTGGAATTGAATTACCTGAGACTGTTCATTTAAGGCTGATCCATAGACATACAAATTAGTCAGGGACCAAGCTGTGATTAGAACTCCCTCCTTTTTTATGCCACATCCTATACTTTTCTTCCTTGCCACACAATTTATCTGTTGCCGAAGGACAGAGGTAGAATAAGACAGAATCTTAAGAGTTGATTAGGTACAATTTTCCATTTTTCTTGAAATAATCTTCATGCTCTATGAACTCAGATGTCCCACTTGGAGGTGAACTATTTCCTCTTCCAGTTCATTCTATCCCAAATAAATTGTGGTTTAGTTTAATCATTGATGACCTAACACTGAGTATCTGTTTCACCTACGGACCTACATGAGATTTTAACCCAAGTGAAAGGTCCAATCCCTAAATTTAAGGATTCCATGGTCTTTTTTTTAATTTGTTTTTACACATTGCTCTGCTGTTTCTGTCATTTTTGCCACTAGGATTGGTACTCACACGAATGCCCTTTACTAGGAAAGGGCTCCTTCTTCCAGCTGAATATTGATTATTACTGGTTCACAGCTGCCGGCTTTTCCTGAGAGAATTGCGGTAGGTTTCTAGGAGCTGCACTGTCTAGAGATGTGCATAGGTCGTGCCCTTCTTCTGAGGCAGCCCTCCGACAATGACAGATCGCTCCCAGTGCCCTTCGCATCTTAAAACTCCCTGTGGGGTCAAACGGAGACTAGCCTTCACCTGAAACTATATATTTGCTTACCTTCTCTCTCTATACTAGCCTGCTTTTCTCCCTCCCTGACAGGTTTCTCCTGAGAACACCCCATTACTTGTCAAGAATCTCCATCCTGTATTCTGCTTCTAGGGAAGCTGGCCTAAAATATTATCTTCCTGGGGGTTTCACTCTTCCACTTACGTCTTCCCTCCATGTCACATGTTTCCATTCTCCTGGCTTTTGCACCCACTGGCTCACATTCTTGCTAACTCTGTTGGCAGACCAGGGTAGAAAGAGCAGCCTGGGTGTGTCTAACCTACATACCACCTATTGCATAATGCTACTCACCTGGTTAGGCGGGTTAGGTCTGAAGACCGAGGGATGTCCTGCATTGCCTAAAATAGCAGAGCAGCAACAGTACTAATTTTAGCTAAGGACACAAAATGCCTGGGGATATAAAGATGTATTTTTTTTCTTTTTCCCTTAAAAGATCAAATTGTATGGACAAGCTCGCAGGAAGCACAGGATAAGTTAAGAGTGGCGTGATTTTCACCAGAAGCGAAGGAAAGTCAGGAGTGGGGGGACTGATGTCAGTTACCCCTGTCCAGTGCTAATATACATGGCGAATGGGGTCCTGAGGCTACAGAGTGGTCAAGGGAGGGAGCCTGTCATATCCATGGTTACCACATGTTGAGTCAGGAGTGAAGGCCAGCATCTGTGCACTGAGGAAATGTACAAAGAATAAAGTAGAAAAACATGTCAATAAATGATATTTTATCAAGGGTGTGGGGGGCCATCACAGTGCAGTAAGGATGGAGTCAGCCACGGGGGGAACAGAGAAAGTATAAAAGAGGTAGAAAGAGCTTGGTGAGCACTGGATGGGGTCTTTACTGATGGCGGTGTCTGCCATGTCAACTGTTTCTCTGCTCTGTAACCTCACGATGCCCCTTCAAAAATCAGGTATAGTTCTCCATTTTACAGACTAGGCAACCAGCAACTCGATAATGTCACTGATACCACACAGCTAATTTTAGATCTATTTTTTTCTGCTGCGATGGTTGTTAAGGTACTGTTAAATAATACATTTGGAACACCTGCCATATAGTTATTTCCTTTGTGCAATGTAAAGTTGAGCTTCTTTTCACTTGTTCTCCATTTTTTCCCCCTTTTTTCTCTTAAGCTTTGGAAGTTACTTTCTAGCTATGATGGAACAGGAATTAGTAGATGTGTCCAGGTTCTGTGACTCAGGAGCAATCATGATTTGGCAGCTTTTGTCATGGTTCTTACCAGCTTCTGCTTTTCCCACCAAGAGAGCAGATGTTTCTTAAGTGTATTCTCATTTAGCTCCTTTTCCTTTCCCTTCATCGATGAGGTTGCCCATCTTTCAATCTTACTTAGGTCTAAGGTAAAGGCACAATTACAACACAAACCCTCCTGACTCCCAGCAGACCTCCCTTGATCATTGTTCTTGGCCTTAACCAACTGCTCCTCATTATCTCTCCCAGCAGTAAACCAAGTAAAGATCACTTACTGATTGCTGGAAAAAATCACTCACTGATCTCTCCATATCCCACTGGGCGTACCACCGTTATCTTTCTAGATATGTGTAATGTATATGACTGTGTATCAGTAGGTCATCCCCACCCATGTGTACGGGTGGCACATTGTTTTATGCTAGGAAATTTTCCCTGGAGGCCGCCAATCCCTCTACCCCCCTCCCCATTTTACAGGTGGAGAACCAAAGTCCAGAGTTACGATTTTGTTAGAGCCACATAATTATGTTCTAGAAAAGCTGGCACCAGAGCCCATCATCATCATCACCAATAAGGTTTCTTCCCCAAATTCTGCAATTCTCAGAAACACCAGGATGATTCCTAGCAAGCACCATGGCATGTTTTCAGTCATGCATGTCAGCACGAAGGATGAAGCAGTTTCTCCAATGAGGATCTGAGTGAAGGTGATTCATGTAAAATGTGTTCCCAGGAGAGACCAAGAAGGGGTTCAGATGAAGCAGGTCAAGGAAGAAGAGGAAGCTGAACCAAGACACGACTTAAGGCAAAGATTCAGCCTCAGCCTGATCCCATGGAGATCTCAGGAATGCAGATTACACTGCAGAGACTTTCCACCCCCGACTCAGGGTCACAGAGCTAAGCCTTCATGCCGGTATCTTTCTTCGGGTCCTCTCAGAAGACACCAACATCTGATTTTTTTGCTTCAGGTGGTGCGAAAGTGGCCAAAGAGAAGACTAATGAATGAAGCTGCAGGTACACAATGTTACAAGTAAAGAATACAGGAATTTGCTCTTGGGCATCTGGGCTGATGGCCAATAGTGTGCACTGCAGAGATAAGGTCAGGGGTACAATATAGCTTCACGAATCTTCCACAGCTGTCTGGCTTCTCTGTGTCTAT